>NW_022103915.1:46407217-46418491 GCF_000313985.2 Echinops telfairi
TTGTTTTCTCCTCCAGATTGTTCATCCAGCCTGCCCTATCCAGACAGTTGGCCTGTGTTTCTTTGTTAATCTTTAGAAATAAATACTATAAGGAAAAGTTCATGGAAATGTCTAAATAAACAAAACTGGAACATTCCAGAAGGAAATGGCAGTATTTGAGACAAAGAGAGGCTCATGGGAGATTTTCTAGGTCAGGAACACAGCTGTACTCCAGTAGTCATGAAGTCCTCAATTGCATAAGTCTATAATGACTGAAATGTCACATTTGATTTCTTTGGCACCCTTTCATTTTTCACATGAGATTAAATCTTATGGTTGTAGTGACTGCAGTTATGTACCCTGGAAAATGTAAGTAAATGAAGTAAATTAACATTTTGTTATTTATCTTCTGAGCTTTACATATACAATCACACACATGCACGTAACCGAAACAAACTAAATTCATGGCCAGCATATTCTAGTTTATAGTGACTCTTTAGGACAGAGTAGAACTGCCTCTGTTGGTTTTTGAGACTAGCTTTTTATGCGAGTGGAAAGCCTCATCTTTCTCCTTCAGCTGCCTGGTGGTTTGAACTGCTGACCTTGCGGATCACAGTCCAAGATGTAACCACTACACCACCAACACTCCTTGCACATGCTGATGTACTACAGAAACATATGGGATCATGTCTACGTATTGTATTGAGATTCAGTTCTTCCATTTTGCAGGATATTGTTAATATCTGATACAATAGTTTTAAAGTCTGTAAATTACCTTATCCCACAGATCTACTACAATCTTTGTTTGTTGTTTGATTTTAAAAGACCCGAATATTGGAAATCCATATAGTATAAATTTGGGGTCAAAAGATGCAAATATTTTTAAGACCTAGATACAAGTGATCAAATTTCCATCACAGATGTAGCTCTAGTATGTATTCGCAACAGTGCTATGTGAGATTGTTAGTCCTGAAAAAAGGGTGTGTGTGTTATCAATAAAGAAATTTTGTTTTGATAAAAAGCTCTTTACATATGAAGAGTATTATCTTTTGTTATAAAATATTTTATAAAAATTTTAAATAAACATCAAATGTACATTAATTATTTTAATAATATATTTCGTGGCTTATTTAAAATTAATATAGTCATATTATATATTAAATATTTCCGTTTTAAAATCTGATGTTTTTATTTTTTAAATCATTTTATTGAGAGCTCTTAGAATGCTTATTACAATCCATACATTAATTGTATCAGGCATATTTGTACATATGTTGCTATCATTCTTTTCTAGATGGTTAAGAATAGATACTTTCTATTGAGCCCTTGGTATCAGCTCTTCTTTTTTCCTCCTTCCCCCCACCATCATGACCCCTTGATAGATGATACATTATTATTTCCATCTCTCACACCGACCCCTGTCTCCCTTCCCCCATGGTTTCCGTTGTTCTTTCCCCTGGTGGGGTGTGTGTCATTCTGTTTCCCCTTCCTCCCCTCCTCCCCATCTTCACTCTTCCCATCTGGTATCTTTCTTCCCATTCCTGCTCCTGGGCTGTGTGTGTCCCGAGCTCTTATCTCTTATCTACACCTGTGTACAGGCCCCAGTCTAGTCCGAAGTGAGAGGCATCACTGGGGTCATGGTGGTGGGGATGAGGAAGCCTCAAAGAACCAGAGGAATATTGTGTGTTTCATTGGTGTTTTATTGCGTCCTGATTGACTCATCCCTTCCGTGTGACCCCTCTGTGGGGGATAGTCCATTGTCTACATATGGGCTTTGGGTTTCTACTCTGATCCCCCGTGTTCTTAACCATATGATTTTGTTTGTTTGGTTGTTAAGGGTCTTCTGATGCCTGTTACCTGGTCCCGATGACACCTCATGCTCACAGAGGCTGGTGTGCTTTTTCCATGTGGGCTTGTTGTTTTTCTGCTGGATGGCTGCTTGTTTCACGTCGAGCCTTTAAGACTCCAGGCACTATATCTTTTAATAGCCGGGTACCATCTGCCTTCTTCACCACATATGCTTATGCACCCATTTTATCTTCCACGATTGTGCTGGGAGAGTGAACATCACAGAATGCCAATTTGTTAGAACAATGTGTTCTTGTATTGAGGGGGGCGGGCATGAGCAGAGGCCCAAAGTGTTGGCATCATTTCTCTCTGACCTCTCTTTGCCTACCTATGTCAAACTCCTTTCTCTTTTCTGTATTGCTTTCCTCCTGATGGTCACAACTCCCCAGCACACACCATTACTTTCTACACATCCACAGATGAAGACAAGAAAGTGACAATGGTTGGAAACCATGACTTATCTAGAAGAGTGTTGGGAACTAACAAAACCAGTTGAGTGACATGGGAAGTTTCTTCACCTCTCTGAACCTCAGAGTCCTCGTCTGTAAAATGGAGACACCAACAGGCCCTGCCTCGTAGTACTGCTGGGAGGATACCTAGGAAACCCTTGTTGGAGACGAGAGAATATGAGTAGAGCAGATGCCAACAATGTTACCTGCAGTGATGGACTGCAGAAAAGGATATCCACGTGCTAATACCTGAAAGCTCTGACGATGGTACCTGACATGTTACCTGACACGGCAAGAGGAACTTTGCATTCATAATTAAGGATTTTGAGATGAGATTATCCTGGATTATCCAGGTAAACCCTGTGCAATCACAAAAGGTTTCTTCCCAAGGGGCCTTCACATGTCGACGGAAAAATGGAATGGGAAGAAAATGGAATTTTCCCAAGAACTCTTTGAAGTCCCTTCACTTAAAACAGGAAGCAGGAGGGTCAGGGCCGGAGAAGGAGATTTATGAAGGAAGCAGCAATTGGAGGGATAGAGGAAAGGAATGGGGCCAAGGAACACAGGCAGGCCCTCGAATCTGGAAAACGGCAAGGAAACAACTCTCTCCTAGAGCTTCCAGAAGACACTCAGCCCTCTCGACACCTAAATTCTAGCGCAGTGAGACTTCTGACCTCCAACTGTAAAATAGTGCATGTATGTTCCGATCCCTTAAATATGGGGTAATCCGTAAAGTGGCAATAAGAGTCTAAAACAACTATCATTAATTTCATCATCACTAGTTTTTTTCTTTCATTTTTATTTACCCTGGAAAAGAGAATCCTGAGGACTGCTCTCTGTCTTAATACGATAGCACATGGAAGAGTGTGTCTGGGTAGTCCAGGGTGCACAATAAAGGTCAGTTATAGACATTCTGAGCCACGTTAAGAAAAGCTGCCTGAAAAGAGAATAGCGTAATAGATTGCGGATACCCTGGGGCAGGTCAAGCAGGCACCGGGTGACCTCTGATTGGATAAGTTGTATAAGCTTGAAGGGTCAGGCCGAAGTTCAGTATTTGATTTGGTGAAGGTCTCCCCATCCTTTAGTGGCTCCCCTTTCACTCTTTTTTTCGCCCCCCATTATCACGTCAGCAAAGGCGCTCGCTCAGGTATGCTTCTCTGCTCTCTGCCCATTCCTTCTCACTACCCCGCTCTTGTGTGCTGTCTGTGTGTCCTTGTGAGGAATGTCTAGATTTGAGCTTTCCTGCGACCAGGGAAAGGTCTCCTACCACCTAGTAGTTTACACGATTTGGCATGGCTTTGTGACTCACCAAGAATGTGTTGAAAGAAGGAATAAATCCTTCACCGTTCAAGTGTGGAAGTTATCATGAAAATGATTATTCCTCTTCTCTCGAGTTGGCTCACAGAATTAGAGAGTGTTATGCAATGACTCTCGTGCTGGGACAGATTTTTGTTTTGGTGATGTCATGGAGTCCAGGGTAGGTGGCCATTCAAGCCCACCAGCGCTCGAGGGAAGAGCGATGCCGGTACGTGTCTTGTTAAGATTCACAGCCTCCGAAGCTCTGTGCAGGGTCGATAGGAATCAGAATCAACTTGATGGCCGTGGGTTTGGTTCGTGTGGGCTGCCATTTGTACTCTTGCCCCAAGCCTGGCACCTGCTAGGGGAGGAGCTGCTCCGGATTCTACCAGTTTTCCACTCCCCGCCCCCAAATAGTTGGGGTTTAAGAAAATGGAGGTAATCGAGGTTTTTTCCCCCCTTTTCTTTTTATTCTTTTAACAGTTCTTTGACATATAATTCACATACCACACAATTCAATAGTTCCATCACATCAAGAAGAGCCATACAATCTTAAAAATGAAGGTAATCTTTTTATTTAGAGAGAGCCACAGAAGGAAGTTGCGTCTGGTCTGTTCACTATTGTATCCCAGTGTCGTACCGGAGTCACGCACAGAGGACGTTGTTTGATGAGTGAATGAGTAAAATGAGCTTTCTTTTGACAAAACAGCTCTAAGGAAGCCTCATCCACACACAACTAACCGAACATATTAAAAGAGTACGGCACATTTAACCCAAGGTGACAAAGCTTTTCTCTTAGCGGTTTTATAATTTCAGGTTTCATATTTAAATCCACGATCCATTTTGAGTCGGTTTTTGTGGATGGTGCCAGGATGAACATTCATCTGTTTTGGCTTTTTTTCAGATGGAGATCTAATGTTTCCAGTGCCATTTGTTGAAAGACTATCTTTTCTCCTCGGAATCGCATTTGCTGCAAATCAATTGACCATCTGTGTGTGTCTGTTACTGGTCTTCCTGCTGTGTTCCATTGATTACTTGACTATCCTTAAAACCAATGCCCCGCCCTCTTTATTCTACCTTATGAAAGTTTTAAGATTAGGTAGCATTAGTCCCCCAACTTGGTTCTTGCTAATGAAGTAATTTTGAAATAACAGGAAAATTCCGAGGTGTTGGCCGCTTTAGAAATCTAGTAATGTTTCAGGGATAGTGTTTGCTTTGGGGCGCTAATCTGAGGGTAAGTCAAAAACTACTGTTACTCGGGCTCAAGGTCATTCCTTTGTGGGTTTCTTTGAACTGAAGTGTGTAGACATGTTTCTGTGACCAGAGGATGCTGCAGACAGGTTCTCTCTCAGTGATGCTCTTGTCTTAGTCTTCTTACGGAGGCCTTCAAAAGAAGGTCCTTCAAAACAGAGGTTTCAGAGGGACTCTCCCAGGTAACTTGCTGTATATACTCGTGTATCAGCCGAGCTTTTCAGCGCATTTTTTGTGCTGAAAAAGCCCCTCTCGGCTTACACTTGAGAGCGGGTCCTGTCTATACCGATCACCTCACACCAGCTGGAGCTGAAGCTCTGTTTGCATCTACAGATGAGGAGGAGGAATCCAGTTTTGAAGGATTTTAGCTTGGTTACTGATTGAGTTAAGGTTTTTGTACTTTTAAAGTTATTGTTGATAGCATATTGTTTTTGTTGGCCGTCTTTTCCACTGATAGAGCTTGTTTACTGTTTTTATTTGAAATAAATATGCAAAACATTTAACCTACTGATGCCTCAATTAACATAATTTTATTGGTATCTATTTTTATTTTGAAATTTACCAGAAACTGCTGCATTTCCCACCCTAGGCTTACACTTGAGTCAGTAAGTTTTCCCAGTTTTTTGTGGTATAATTAGGTGCCTCGGCTTCTATTCAGGTTGGCTTCTGCTCGAGTGTATGCTGCTGTGCAGTTGTTTGGGGGACTTCAGTGGGAGTCATCTTGGCAGATTTTCTTGGAGGACACAGCGAGACCCTTTGGGCTTGTAATGAAGAAATTTTAGGAAAATTGAAACTGTATTGTAAAGTTTCAGAAAAGTTGAGCCAAGAGCTTTTTCTCTCTCACAACAATGTACCCACTCATTCTTATGTGTAGCAAGGGCTGTCCTGCACACACTTCATTGTGAAACTGTACCCCATCTCCCCTACAGCTCTAGTATTCACCCCCCCCCCCCCAACAAGACTTTTTTTTGTTCCCCAGACTCAAAGAACTTTTCAAAAGAACCCGATTTGTGGTCCTTGAGGCTATCAGAGCTGCCACTCTGATGTGGGGCAAATTGAAGCGTGACCACATCCTCGGGGAAGGGCTAGTGCATAGGTACCCAGACTGATTTGGCCACCACTCCCGATTCAGAAAAAAGAAAAAGGGAAAGAATTCATCAGTGTGGCTTGACAAGTAAAGCCTTTTTTCTTTTTTAACTATATCTGCTTCTCTAGCCCCTCTGAATCATTCTCGTGCCCTCCACCCCAAGGGAGATACTGGCCTACAGGGATGGAAACACTGCCTCAGAAGTGGATGGACCTAGATGTCGGCTAGGTGGAAAAATAATAACTTCACATTTTGATATTTTTAATAAAGGTTTCTATGACATAGCTATATTTTTTCCTTACCCAAGTATGTTCATCAGTGGACTTTCTTATTGTGTTCTGAATGAATGGAAGTTACCACATTATTTTTTAAAGCATGCATCTTTTCAAAACTAAATTGTGGACTCACTCCCTGCAAGACATCTCTGTTAACAAGACACATGAAGCTACACTAGAGCTCAGGAGCTGGAGGAGCCACTTGGAGACCCCTGCCCGTGCTGAGATGCTCACACCACCACTGGATCCACAAGACTTTCCACCGACTTGCCTGTGATCTTACTGCATTGGGTGTCATTGCTGTGTTTCGTGAGTCTGAAGAGGATTTTGTAGGTTGTATCAGACATATGGGCTAATATCGGACTTAAGGACTTGATCTGGACTGGGCTGGAATGTTTTCTCAATATTCAACTGCTTTTGTATATAAACTTTTTTCTTATAAAAAACCAAAATTGTTATTTAATATACTCCTATACTTTTTTGCATCATTATTATGGATATTTGTCAATCTCCATACACTAGTCAATATATACTGCACCTTTTTTTTCCCCATCTCTTTTGTCTTGCTTAAACTTACAATTCCCATATGAATTCATGGGGCTATAAATGGTCTATTTCCAGATAAATCTCTGGAGTTATGAAGTGCTTCTCTTTGTTTGTACTTCTGCTTCTTGGGAAATGTTTGTTCAAGCTCCAGCTTAGCTGTAACACAGCTGTGCCTCCTTATCATCTGCTCTTCTCCTGAGGCGTTTTGCTGTCTTCTCTTCCAGACATGCTGCTGGGTCTTGGTACAAAGATGTCTCCTGATGTGTAATCTCTTACAATGTAGTCTTGGGTCACTCTGCTTAGTCATTCCTTGACTCCTCAGGCTTTCAAGGGAATGAGGAGAACAGTGGGAAAGTAGATTTGATAACTACTTTCTGGGCTTCTGAAATTAATAGGCAACTAAAGCATAGTCTTCTCCATCCATAGAGAGCAGGTGGACAAGTAATCATTGTAATACAAGATACTAAGGGCTGATGGGGGTATTTGCAACAACAGTGAAAACAATGAAGAGGTAGTTCCTGGACTCATCACTAGATCATAAAGCTAGAGAAGGTGACACTGTGACACTGGACATCTAGCCTCTGCACAGAGGAAGGGCATGTTACAGTGATGACAGCATGGAGGATCATCATGAAGAGGGAAATGGTCCTCTGTCCCAGTCTCTGTGAGGAGAGAGAGTGTGGTTGCTAGGTGCCTTGCCAAGCATTGTCTCCACAGTACATCCTGGGGGATTTTCTTAAGCCAGTTCCTATGTTCTGTAGAAAGAGGCAGGTCTCTCTACAAGTTGTGATGGAAATAAATAGTGTGTCTTCTGGAAGTGTTGGCCATCTGTCTTCCTTGGCATCAGGTCAATCTGACTCCTAGAGGTCCTGTCGGACAGTAAGACTGCCCCTACTGAGGCTGTCAGTCTTCATGGGAGCAGAACACCTCATCTTGCTCTGCTGAGGTTCGCAACCCAACATTGTAACCCACTGTGCCACCAGGGTTCATTGAGCCTGGTCTTAGGGAGAAGTGCTGGTCTGGTTGGTGCAGGTGGAGGTAGCTCCTTGACCTCCCCTCCCCCGGAAGCATACAGCTCATAAATGGGCAGGACAGAGCCTCATAAGTGGGCCAGGGTTCCTGTGTTGTGGCCATAATCTAGGACTGCCAGAGAAGCAGCAGAGATAATAAAAAGGAGATCTAGCAAGCTTCTCTTCTCTCTTCCCCTCTCCCCCTGTATTAGTCTGGGTACTTTGGAGAAACAAATCCACGGCGACTCACGTATAAGAGAGAGTTTTATGTAAAGAAAAGGTGCATCACGAAAACATCCCAACCCAATGCTGCCCAAGCCCACAAGTCCAACATTAACCCATTAACCCAACACCAGTCCACAAAGTCCTCCACCTCACAAAACAGAGGCAATGATGCCGACTGCAGGAGGAAAGCTGAGTCCATGAACGTGTAAGCATCTCAGCACTGGCAAGGGTCTCCACACGGCTGCTCCAGCATCCAGGGCTGCATTGGGATAGATCCATGCGGCTTCTCCTTGGGGATGTCTTGGAGGAAGTCAATCTTGCAAGCTGATGCAGGGAACTGCTAAGGCAGCTGCACCCGATGCAACCATCACAAAACAAGAGACCCGAGAACTAGAAAGGCGAGGCTTCACCACCCATTTATCCCTCCGCCTTTCAACCAGCACCACATGTGATTATCGGCCAGGCTGGCACAATTAACTAACTCACCCCCCAAACTTCGTAGATTATACAGTCAACATTTTAAAAATTTGTTCACGTATTTATTTATTTTATTTTTTAAAAAAGAATTGCCAAATTGTTATGGAGACCCTTATTTGTTTATTACAGCCATCCTCGTTCTCCTAGACACTAGGATTTGAAGACAGTGAGTGCTCATTTGCACAGAGCTTTTATTGTTACTATTGTCCATGTGCGTTTAATTTCCAAAATATAACATCCCTGACAAAGCAAGCCAAACCTGGAGTCAGATCGTTGAAACCCCGTTTTCAGATTATAAGTGTCCCTCTCTGCTCTTTTGGTGCTTAGCACGTACCATAGATCTCAGAAGCCTCGGAGCTGGAGTCTACACATGTGTCGGATTTTGGAGAAGTGTTCATAAATCGTGGGTGTGACGTCAGGGAAGGTTCCCTCCAACGTCCCAATTGTGACCGGAGCGTCTTCTGTGCCATGGAGCACGAGGGCCAAACAAGGCAGTATGAGTTGGCTGGGGAAGGTAGTATGGCATAGTGGGTTACATGTTGGGCTGCTGACTTCCCAGTCAGCAGTTCTTAACCACCAGCCACACTGTCGGAGAAAGATGAGGCTTTCTATTCCCGTCTCAGAAACCAACAGGGGTGTTCTACTCTGTCCTTTAGGGTTGCTGTGAGTTGGAATGGACTCGATTGCAGTGCGTGAGTTTAAGGGTGGGTAGAGAATTTGCTTTTTATAATGAGGAGAAGCTAACAAAGTAATAATTCAACAATGCCCTTTATGACCTATAACCCATAGTTTTAACTTTTATCTTTTAACTCACACTCACTGGAAAGCTAACCTGAGACTGTCTTAGTTGTTGAGTGTTGGTGTAATAGAAATGCCACACGTGGATGGCTTAAACAAACAAATGTATTTTCTCACAGTTAGGAGGTGCAGTGAAGTGAAATGACTTGGTCTTGGCTCTTGTCGCCACAGTCTTTGTAATCCTCCCCCCCGCAGCCCCGCCCCCTGCCGAGTGACTGGGTGACAGAATCCCAACAAGGTGTAGAGGACTCTGAGGAGGAGTCTGCTCAGTTTTCCCATCCCACTAGGTGTGAATATGAGTCATCTCAGAAGCAGGAGTAGAGAATCCCACTACCATCAGGAAGGAACAGCCACCGGCGGAGTGAGCTGGAGAGCCCTGCCAGAGGGTGGGGGTGGGGTGGGGGAGGCAGCAGAGGCTGCAGCACCAGGACCATGGAACAAAGCAGAGGAGCAGAGCCCAGACTGTGAGACCGAAGGGGGGGTTTTCTGGCCCACGAAAGAAATAAAGCTGAGTGCCCTCAGGCAGAAGGCTGGCTTCCAGAGTGGTCAGTTATAACACTTGTCTGAGCAATTTACTTGTTTGGGCATTATAACGCTGCTCTGAGCAGGGCAGAGGCCCAGGGGTTAGCATGGCTGAGAGGCTTAGGACCGGAAAGCGATGGATGTGACAGCTGGCATGGCTGAGAAAAGATGCTGCTGCGGCTAACAGGACTGTATCTGTGATGTTTTCTGAGCCTGAGTTTTGATAACCTGTTAACTTCCCTGGCACACCCCATAATGGTGAGTATTGTGTGAATTATGTGTGACCATTAAATTATTAAATTATATTTCATAATCAGGTGATTAAAATCAGCAGAGAATGGAGTGTCGTGGGAGGGATGGCGAAAAGGGTGAAGGACATGGCGGGTGGTGGCTCGTCTGTCTGACCTGTACCTCCTGGGAACCATCCTTGCACAGATGTGGAGTGGGATTCTCCATCTCGTTTGTGTGGCCAGAGGAGGTCAGAGCTGGCCTCAAACCATTTTCTCCAGAGCCTAGAAGTCCTAATTCAGGACGCTGCTCTAAGGGAAGGCTCTAGAGGGAGGCCCTTGTCTCTTCAGCTTCAGTGTCCTGGCTGCTTGGTGATCTTTGTGTGGGATGACGTCTCTGTTCCCCCCAACTCCACTCGCCTCTTCATCTCCTCCTTTCATGTTTTGTCAGAGATTCAGAACACACCCTACACTTCTCTTGTCTCAGTAATGTAAAAAAGCCAAATTATCCCCAAATGAGATTATAACCATAGGCATAGAGGTTAGAATTTACAACATGGATTGGTGGGGGCAGCATAGAGGTTAGAATTTACAACATGGATTGGGGGGGGCAGCATAGAGGTTAGAATTTACAGCATGGATTGGTGGGGGCAGCATAGAGGTTAGAATTTACAACATGGATTGGGGGGGGCAGCATAGAGGTTAGAATTTACAGCATGGTTGTTGCTGTTTTGTATATTGTTGCTTGGTTTTGCTCTGTCTTGTTTTTTTTTCCATGTTCTTATCTCCACAGGTCTGTCTAAATAAGATAGGCTGGATGAACAATCTGGAGGAGAAAACAACCGGACCAACATTTCCGGGGGTACATGAGAGAGGGGGAGGGGGAGGGGAAAGGAAGTGGTGTTAACAAACCCAGGGACAAGGGAACAACAAATGATCCAAATTGGCAGTGAGGTGGGTGTGGGAGGCCTAGTAGGGCATGATCAAGGGTAATGTAACAAAGAGGAATTGCTGAAACCCTCGTGGGGACTGAGCAAGATAGTGGGACAGGAGAAAAGTCAAGGGAAATAGAGGAAGGAGTTGGGAGGCAAAGGGCATTTATAGAGGTCTAGATAAAGACATGTACACATGCAAATATGTTTATATATGAGGATGGGGAAATAGATCTATGTGCATATATTTATAGGTTTAGTATAAGGTAGCAGAAGGATATTGGACCTCCACTCAAGTACTCCCTCAATGCAAGAATATTTTCTTCTATTAAATTGGCATTCTATGATGCTC
>NW_022103915.1:46419494-46451086 GCF_000313985.2 Echinops telfairi
TTAAGTGGAGAGTAAATGTTTTGAGAATGATGAGGGCAATGACTGTACAAATGTGCTTTACACAATTGATGTATGTATGGATTGTGATAAGGGTTGTATGAGCCCCTTTAATCATTATTTTAAATGATTAAAAATAAAAAAGAATTTACAACATGGATTGGTGGGGCAGCATAGAAGTTAGAATTTACAACATGGACTGGTGGGGGGAGCATAGAGGTTAGAATTTACAACATGTATCTGGGGGGGCGGATAGGCAGGAAGGGCCATAATTCAATCCATAGCAGAGACATCTTTTCATGAACTGGTTGATGACCCAGAAGCTGAGGGATCTGAGTGTTGTTTTTGTTTCTTCCACTTTGATGAATGATATTAAGGACAACAATAGTAGATAATAATTATTCAGCTTGTACAATATGCCAGGCACTGTCCTCGGGGGTTTTTAGATGCTAACTCTTTTATTTTTTACAACCACCCTATCACCTATGTCTGTTACTCCCCTCCTTCTACAGATGAGGAAAGTGAGGCACGAGGAGATCAAGGACTTGTTGAAGATCTCCCTTTGAGTTAGAGACAGATTTGTTATTCACTCACTATCTATTTCTTAATTGTGAAGGGCCCAGGGATAATCTAGTGCAGGGGTGGGGACCATCCTGCCCTTGGGCTGTATAAGGCCCCCCAAATCAGCAATACCAGTTAGCATCACATGCCTCACCAAAGAGAAGAAGCTCCAGCCATCACACCCACAGACAAACCAGACCAAACACACTACCATCCAGTCAGGGCCGATTCCTGGTGGCCCTATAAGACAGGGTGGAACTGCCACTTTGAGCTTCCAAGATTGTAGCTGTTATGGGAGTAGAAAGTTACGTCTTTCCTTCTGTCGAGCTGCCTGGTGGTTTCTAACTTCAGATTCTGTAGATTGTAGCCCAACGCGTAACCACTATGTCACCAAGACTCCTAGACATCACTTTAGGGGTGATTTACTGAAACGTTTGACCAAATTTAGCAGGCTACATTTTAAATGGATAATTTTATAACCTGTGAATGAGTGTCTTAAACAGGAATGAGTATTGGATGTTATCGCATGGTTCATGTCCTTTTTCTTGTCAGTGTGATGAATAATGCTGATGGACTTTCGGATGTCGAACCATCCTTGCAACCCTGTAAATGAATCACACTTGGTTCTGATGAATAACTTGTGAATGATGTTATAAATATCCAAGTGGCCCTTGACAGGGGAAAAAAAAATCCCACCCCTGATCTAGTGCAATCCTGATTTTAACAATGAAGAGAATGAGACCCAGAGAGGGTACATCATTTACCAGAGTCACCAGCATCTCAGAGGCAGAGCTGGGCTTTGTCCTCAGGCTTGTCATGCCCTCTGAGCTCTCTCCTCTGGTATCCACTGTCCCTACTACCGTCTCTTCCCCTGACCTTTGTCAATTTCTCCCTGGGCTCTTCAGTCCTCATTCAGCTTCCCTTTACTGTCTGTTATCTGGGCCCAATGCCTTAAATGTCTTGCAAAGTCTGTGGGTGAAGGCATTAGGTTGGTTCATTATGACTTATGGTTTGGTAGTCTTATAGCATGCATTTGAAGAGTCAGCACAACTTCTTAAACGTTGGTCCTGAAGATATTTGGCCACCACTATGGGTTGAATTGCACACCTCACCTCTATGCCTGTGGTCATCATAATCCTTTTGGGAACTGGGTTGCCTTTGTGATATTAAGGAGACAGACACAGTGTCGTTCATATCTTTGGAGATACGCTTATAAAAGAAGTGAAACCGGCAAGTCGAGCAGTATAGATAGGGGTGAGGGATGCCAAGCCACATGAGGATGGTGCAGGAGCGGGTCAGAGAGACAAGACCTTTCCTCCAGAGCCAGCAGAAGGAAAAGCCCTTCCCCATATCTGACTCCTTGACTTTGGACTTCTAGGCCCATCAGTTGAGAGAAAATAAATTTCTGATTGTTAAAGCCTCCCACACGTGGTGCTTCCGCACTAGATAACTAAGGCAGCCACTTTAAAATTCAGACTCCTACCTAGCGTAGCTGGGATTGCCTTTTCTTCCCAACACCAACAGGGACCTTTCTTCCATGTACTGACTTCAGGAGGCTGCATGTAACGCTAAGGTGACCAGATTTTAACATCGGTAAAGCGGGACAAAAGCAGGACACCATTGATAAAACTCATATCCTGGCGAAATAGCCACATGGCAGCCGAAAACCGTATACCCTAGCTTGCTGTGCATTCTTTCCAAAAATTGGGACTTTTTAAAAATGCCGCGGGACACGGGAAAAATTCTTAAAAATCGGGACTGCCCCGCCAAAAGCGGGATGTCTGTAACCGCCGTACACTGCTGGAGGGCAGAAAGCTGCTCTGTGGAGAGAGGCCACCACCTCCGCCATCCTCTGCCTGCTGCCGCCAGTTGGGGAATGATTGTTTTGTAGTTGAACCGTTTTAGAATGTGCTCTGTTGTTTTAGTTCGAAAACACACAAGGGTAAACAGGCGTCAAAGACACAGGTACTGGGCTTTCACAGAAGGCTCTTCAGAAGCCAGGGTCCCATTACGCAGTGTGAGTCCCCAGGTAGTACTAGTACTTCCTCCAGACATTTCCGATTCCCCTCTGGTCACCGCCCGCTCCCCCTCGGGAATTAGGGATGGCCTTGTGAATGGAAGTAGTGTGTGCTGCTGTGGGGTGGAGGTTTTTAGAACTGGTGTTTGTCTTACCAACTTTTCCCTCTGCTTTGGCAGTTGTGGACATGCTGGCACCAAGCCTTTTCTGATTGCGTCCCTCGAGGGGGTTGTGTCCCTGCAAAGGGACTGTATTCTTGTCGAGGCATGAAAACATAAGCCAGAAACAAAATGTCATTTCTTTGTGACTTTTTTCCTATTTATTTATCTAGGAACCCTGGCGGCGTACTGGTTTTGCCTTGGGCTGCTCACCCCAGAGTCAGCAGCTCAAAACCACCAGAGGCTTTCTACTCCTGTAAAGAGCTTCCGTCTCAGAAACCCACAGGGGCAGCTCTGCCCTGCCCTGTAGGGTTGCTGTGAGTCAGAATTGACTCGATGGCAGTGAGTTTTGAATTTTATTAACCTAAATGTTTGTATGTTTACAGGATTTATAGGAAGCTCCAAAAATACAGTCGATCCTTTCAATATATCCTTTCCCCGCTTTCCCCCAACGTGTACATCTGAAATCAGCTCGTGTGGAGTGGATTTCCACTCATGGACACCTCAGATGTGTCCAAGAACTTTCAGTGGTTGAATTTGCAGAAGTCTCTCTGCCGGATTTTCTTCCTCAGAGGCATTTCTGAGTGGATTTGAACCACCAATCTTTAGATTAGCAGTTGGGTGCATTGGACATTTGCACTACCCAGGGACACCCTTGCCTCAGCCCGTGACCCCCACTTAGATAGAAAGGGAAATACGAAGCTGGTGTGAGGACATGAAAGGCGCTCACTCCGAAACGTTGTCCCAGCCCAGCTGCTCCCCTAGTGAGTTAAAAGCTCAGCAAAAGATCTGATGAGAGCCTGAGGTGTTGGATCATAAAACGGGTGACGGGAAGGGACCATGTATAGAACACCTTACTTCCTTAATTGCCACATAGGGCTACAGAGTTCTTGTGTCTTCATCATTTATCTGTGAATGTATTTCTCTTCAGATTCACTAGTTTCATTCGGAAATCATGACACCCAGCTCCCCCACTGTTTTGCAGTCATCCACTTTTGGGTCTCAGGGGGTAAAAAGTCACTTTGCCAGGTGCAGTCAACAGGGTACACCCCCTTCCTCTCCCCCCTACCCCCCAGCCTCACCATGACGTGGCAGTGAGCAGTTGGGCAAGTGTTTTGTGGCAGAGATGCTCCCCTTGTAGCCACATTTGCAGCAGCCCATTGCCTGAGACAAACACTGAGGCCACCTGGGACCCCTGGTGTCTGGTGTTCGAGATGTTGTGGGTTCCTGTGCTGCTGTCGTGTAGAAGGACAGTCTGCAGCCTCCCCGCCAGACCACACAATACTTATTCAGCCTCATCCATCTCTTCTTTCGGTCATCTGTCATCCTCCCTCTGTGACTGTCCCTCTATTCTCCAAACCCTCTTAAGGTGGGCTTTGTCCAGCCCAGAAATGAGCACAGCACCCTAGGGAGCCCTTCAGGTTAGTCTGAACACAATCCCTGGCTTCAGTTTCCAGGCAAATGCCAGGCTCAATGTCTCTGTCTCGCTGAATTATAATGATATACTTAACCCAAGGCTTCCAGGGCTAATGTTTGAATGTCTTCAGGAAGTGATTGCAGCGATATACAGAAGAATGTCAGTCTCAGGGGAGAGGGTTCTGAGTTGTCATTAAAGATGTAAGACTGCACTGCAAAGCCAAATTCCAGTATGAGACAAACAAAAGTAAATAAGCCTCTCCCTGAAGTCACTTCTTGGGTGATAAATAGGGTGGTATCTTATTTTGGTTCTGTATGGCTCAGTAACGATGAGCGATCCTGTTCATCTGCTTGTATGAGAGAACTTAAATGAAATACCACTAGTGAGCAGAAACAAACCTGGCACAGGTTGCAATTTGGGGGGAGCTGTCGTCCAGAAATATTTGAAGTCAAAATACTCGACTTCAAATTTGAAGTCAAAATACTAGACTCTACAAAATGTAGATCTATCCAGAGAGAAACCGCAGTGTTTGACAACAAGGGCAAAAAGAAGGGCATCATGTAGTGTCAGACAGGGCTATTTTAGGGCACTTGGAGGGGCTGACTCCAGCCTTTTGTTGAAAGCCAGGTAGTAGCTGGTTTGAGAAGGCAAACCAATGACGTGTGAAGGCCAGCACTGACCGAGGATGTCTCCCGAGACAGGGCTGCCTGATTTATTTTCAGATACAGATGAGTAGTCCTTGGAGCTGATGTAGAGAGTTATGGAGTCTTGTTTTCTAAATCATGTTTCCATGGCTAGTTGCTAGGTTTGGGCATGCACTGAGTGTGGGCTGATGAGAGTGACTGGGTGGGCAAAAGAAAATGGTCTGCCCAGGTTGCTATGGTAGCCAACAGGAGGGCAAGTTCAGGGAGAAAATGAACCCAAGAGATTCTCAGAAGAAAACTACAGAGAACTGCACATGCAGGGGTCCCTGCTGACTAGAGGCTCACTTAGTGCCCAAGCCTTCACTTGGCTGGATGCTCCTTGTCATTTATATGCTACCTCCTCTGAGAGGGCTGTCCTGACCATCCACTTGAAGTAGCATGCCCTGCCCACCCTCCTATCATGTCAGCCAAACCTATTGCACTCTCTTCTTGGCATTCATCACTAGCTGATTTTGCATTTTGTTTACTTGTTAATTGTATTCTCTACACTAGAATGAAGTGTAGAGACAGGGGCCTGACCTTGCAGCATAGCATCCTGAAAGCCTGGGATTGGACCTTCCATGGAGTAAGTGCTCAATAAACAATTGTTAGATGAACAGCGAGGCTCTGTGTGGGGGATGTACTTATTCATTCCTCTTTGGATTTCCAGCTCAGAGGCATTTATTGGGCTGACGTGACCACCATAAAGCCGGGGGTGGGGGGTGGACCTGGGTATTAGAAGTGGTGGATGTGCTTATTTGCTAACTGAAAGGTGCAAGGTTCTCAGAAGAATGGCTCGGTGATCAACTTCAAAAAAATCCGCTTCTGTGAGGTCACCATGGGTTGAAGTCAACTCAATAGCAACTGTGGAAAAACTGGGAGACGATGCTGCGACCTGTTTCTTCTTCAGTGCTTGTTCACCAGCGCCAGTGGCCATTGAGAAGTCAGGCAGGAACTCTGGGATTTTAAGTGAGCTTCTCTAAATTATGAACAGAATGGGATTGGAAACATGGGCTTCTGAATATGAAAGTAAAACAAATATAGCTTGCTAGAATGTTGTTAGGTGCCCTTGAATGGGTTCTGACTCGAAGCAGCGCTGTGTACAACAGAATGAAACGCTACCCGGTCCTGCCCTATCCTCACCATTGCTCTTATGTTTGAGCTCACTGTTGCAGTAATGTGTCAATCCATCTTGTCAAGGGTCTTCCTCTTTTTCACTGCCCCTCCACTTGACCAAGCAAACATCCTTTCCCAGATTCTGGTCCCTCCTGATAGCATGTCCAGAGTACTTGAGACACAGCCTTGCCACCTTTGCTTCTGAGAGCATTCTGGCTGTAGTTCTTCCAAAACACATCTGCTTGTCCTTTTAGCAGTCCACGGTACTTTCCATAGCCTTCACCAGCCCCAAATTCACATCCATTGATTCTTCTTAGGTCTTCCTTATTCAACGTCCAGCTTTCACTTCCATGCAGGAATTGTAAATACCATGGCTTGAGTCCAGTGCACTGTAGTCTTCAAAATAACATCCTTGTTTTTCAACACCTTAAAGAGGTCGCATGCAGCAGAATTACCCAACACAATGTGTTGTTTGATCTCTTGGCTGCTGCTTACATGGACATTGTGAATCCAAGCAAGATGAAATCCTTGGTAACTTCAGTCTTTTTGCCATTTCTCATGATGTTACCCATTGGTCCAGTTGTGAGGATTTTGGTTTTCTGTACATTGAGTTGTAATCCATACTGTAGGCTATAATCTTTGACCGTCATCAACAAGTGCTTCAAGTATTCTCCACTTTCAGCCAGCAAGGTTATGTTGTCTGCATATTGCAGGTTGTTAGTAAGCCTTCCTCCAATCCTGATGCCACACTCTTCTTCCTATAATCCAGTGTCTCGGATGATTTGCTCAACATACATATTGAATAAATATGATGAGAGGATTCAACCGGTTGCACATCTTTTCTGATTTAAAACCATGCAGTGTTGTTCTGTTTGTAGAACTGCCTCTTGATCCATATACGGGTTCTGTCTGAGCACAAGGATGTGTTCTGGGATTCCCATTCTTCTCAAGGCTATCCATAGTTCGTTATGATCCACACAGGTGAACGGCTTGACATAGTCCGTAAAACACAAGTAAACATCTTTAAAGTGTTCTCTGCTTTGAGCCAAGATCCATTTGACATCAGCAATGATATCCCTTGTTCCACATTCTCTTCTGAATCTGGTCTGAACCTCTGGAAGTTCCCTATCAATGTGCTACCCTAACCATTGTTGTTCTATCCATTTTACAGATGAGGAAATCGAATAATTTTCCAAGATCACATTGTTGTTCAGTGGCAGAGCCAGAATTCAAATGTATTTCATGGGGTCATGGTGAGAACTGAGATTATTCGCTAAAGGGGTTAATTTATGTCCAATGTACATCCTCTCCATTTATTATGGATGTTTTCCCTGACCTCTTACAATTGCCATTTCAGACTTTCCCCCGAACAACTCTTTTTTTGTTGATGTGGTGGAGATGTCGAGCCACTGAGTGTTTATAATTCTAAACTTGAGGAAAAGTGCAAGTAGAAAACCCAGGGCTAGAGAATGATATGCGTAAGCTAGGATATTGGGAACGAGAACCATTCTAAGCTATGTCTGCTAAGCGCTTGCTCCCATCATGCCTGGAAGTAGTAGCATGTGAGGAGGTTACAGGCTCTGACCTGAATTCAGTCACTGAAGAGCTTTGTCACCTTGTCCTGTTCTACAGCCTGAATGGGCCTCTGTTTCATCCTTTCTGAAACCGAGTGTAAGCTAGGACACTGAGGCAGGTAAGCTGTGGCATTCTTGTCACTCTGAGAGCACACAGTACCCATGCTGTGTGCCCTTTTGTGTTTTATGTGGCCCAGTGGTTTGACGCTGTGCTGGCCCCTCCTTCCAGTGGTGTTGCTCAGCTGTGCCTGACTCACTCTGCTGGCTGCATCCTAGGCAGCCCCCCCAGGGCTAATCAAACTTTGAAATAAATGTAAAACATACTGCAGCCAT
Source organism: Echinops telfairi (assembly GCF_000313985.2). Lineage (NCBI taxonomy): Eukaryota > Metazoa > Chordata > Mammalia > Afrosoricida > Tenrecidae > Echinops > Echinops telfairi. The sequence goes on from NW_022103915.1 coordinate 46,427,351, forward strand.
TTCATTATTGTTTTATAGAACTTGCTTTAAGCTAGGACATTTTCCTAGACATGCTAGGCTTGACAGCAGGGGAAGGCTGTGAGAAGAATAAGAACAGTTTTTGTGTAAAGCATCGTAGGACCAACAAGCAAGAGCCATGGGTCAGGGCAGCCCAGAAGTCAGATGCAGGATGGTTAGCTAAGTATCGCAACCAAGGGACTTACCTGGTCCACTATGGCAGTCCTCCCATGATGAAAAAGCCCTGAGCAAATAAGTAATCACATCTGGAACATCCAAACTTGGTGACCAGGAAGTAGGTAAGTATTCTGCAGTTGGGCGGCTCCCGGTAAGTGGCATAAGCCCCTGAGATGCAGGAACCCAGCCAAGGACAAGATTGAGTCCTGACATCTGGAAGTAGGTACCACCAGCAGGAAATTTCTAATGTCCCACCTGTTTTCTGAAGCCGGGACTCCCACTTGTTTTTCAAAAGGACCTTCTTGCCTGGGGTTTATTTGGCATCCAGAAACATGCGCCCTTCAACATCTGATTCTCAATACAGTTGTTTGGAATCGGCATAGCCTGTGTTGTTGTTTTTTCTCAATAGTTTTATTGGCACATAATTTACATATCTTGGAATTCGATAGTTGCTGGGCCCTCTGAGACTGAGAGGGATTAAGTGACTGATAGGTATTATGCAGTAACTCAGGGATCCAGTCTTCTGACCCCAGGTTATATAGGCTTGATTAACTGAGGAGTGATGGGAACAGGGGAGGTAGAGAGTTAGGATATAGGGTTTGCTCTAAAACCCTCCCCCATCAAAGCTGAAAGGCAGGAGGGAAATGATTATAGGAGTGCTGGGTGGTTTATCTTTAGATTTTTATCCCCTTGGACTTTTGCCATTTTTTTTAAGTAAATAAGCCTGAGCCATTAAATCAGCAATTTCACATATTATGACAACTTTAATTATAAAGGCATCTTGAAATTGGAGGTCAAAACCTCTCAGCTGGTGAATAAAAGTTTGAAAAACAAAATGTCATCCAGTAGCTTTTTCAGCTCGTTGCATGTCAAACCCACTGTGGTGCTGGAGTTCCCAGAATGGTGTTTTGAAGAAAACCAGCTCTCTCTTGGACACAGGTGGATGACTTCAGCAAGGGAATTGTCACCACGTCTTCCTGCAGGTGCTGCCTGTTCATAGAGAGGTGAGGAGGGGTCGCATTTTTCTGAATTGCGAAAGCCACCCCATGATAAATGTAACCAAGCCAAACTAAAACCACTGCTCTGCCTTATGGAGCTACTATGAGTCCATCGGAATGGTTTTGGTTTGGCTTGCTTCTGTGGAGTGGCTAATGGGTTCAGAGTGGCTGGTGGGTTCAAACTGGCAACCTTTCAGTTAGCAGCCTAGTCACAGTGCCACCACAGCTCCTCAGTAAATACATATATATATATATACACACACACACACATATACATACATACATATACACATATACATATACATACATACATACATACATACACACACATATATATATATCTCCAACACCTACAAAAAAAGTCACACTGTGGGAAATTTCAGGAAATAACTATGAACCGAAAAGTAAACTTCCCTTCTGCCCTCTATATGGAAACACTCAAAATTGTTTTCACAGAGTCCAGAAATTTCAGCTGCAGTATCCAGTGAAGCCCACAGGCCCGTCTCAAAGTGTATTTGTTTTACAAAGCCCCTATGTAGTGGGATAAGGAAAATAAAGAAATTCATAGAAGAGAAGATCTTTCCAATCATTTTGCCAGATTTATGTTATTACATAAAATATAGTAAGAGTGACCTTGAATCCTTTAAAACATCACTAAAGATAGAGTTTTCAAAAGGCAATTGGCATGATAAGGACATTGTGTTCATTTGATTCTTGAGCAACGCTCAGGAGGCTGGGCCTGTTAGGATCCGTATGACTGTGAGGAGGCCTCAGTGCAGAGAAGGCAAACTTCATTTCTTGGTGGAGAAAGAAGCGGTGCAAGTGGCTGTCCAGTGGTGGGGACACAGGCACTGCTGGCAGAAGGAGTGCCCTGAGCAAAGGCATGAAGGGGGCCATTGGTAAACTGCAGAGGGAATAGAGAGCAGCTTAGCTGGGCATCTGGGTAGGTTACAGTCCACAATGGGCCCAGGAAGTGAAGGCCATTGGGTTCTAAGTCCCAGCCATTCTAAGGGCTCTGCTTTTGCATGGTAGGATTCTGTACAATCAGAAAAGGCACTCAGAAGCGTCCCAGCGTGTATTCAGTTCAGGCAGTGGCTTCAAAAAGAATGGAATTACATGATAATGGATTTTTCTTCAAGAACTGTTGGAGTCCCTTCTACGTTCCAGGTATACGGCGAGGAACTTCTCAACCGACAAAGATGAAGAAGTCATTCTCCGTACTGTCAAGGAATTTACTACATGGCTGAAAAATAAGAGTAGTGCGAAAAGAAAACTTCTGTTTGGTTTCACTCACTTTTATTCTGTATTTCCCTACTTCATGCAGCCAGAACTTATCTTAACTAACATGCTAACTACAGAAGAATTAGTGGAGCCCCAGTGTCATAGCGGCTATACTTTGGGTTCCTAACCACAAGGTCAGCAGTTCAAAACCAACAGCTGTTCTGCATGAGAAAGAGGGGGCTTTGTACTTGCATAAAGGAGTTCCTGTCTTGGAAGCCTACTGGGGGCAATTCTTCCCTGTCCCGAAGGGTTGCTATGGGCAGGGACACACCTGAGGGCAATGAGAAAGAAGAGCCACTGCAGGATGGACAAGAGAGTCCGGAGCCCCTCCTGGTCTGGGTGGGATTCAGCAGTGTGGAAGTAAAGAAGGATGGAGGATCTGAGTAAGGGAGGTATAGTAATGAAAAGCCTGAGCGGGTTAGAAAAGGAGGAAAATAAAATGAATATGAAAGAAGGGAGCGGCTCTTTTCTCATAGTTGATTACATATTGGGTTACTAACTGCAAAGTCAGTGGTTCAAATCCGCCAGTGGCTCTGAAGAAAAAGATGAGTCTTTTTGCTCTTATAAAGATTTACAGCCCCGGAAACCCAATGGGAGCAGTTCTATTTTGCCCCGTAGGGCTGGAGTCAGAATTAACTCCATGGTAGTGAGTTTTGAGTGAGGAAAGGGACGATGGAGAGAGGACTAAGATGAGAGAGGAGCTCACCGTGGTGCATTTTGGGCTCACTATGAAATGAGGTCTCCTGAGATGCTCTTTGCAGAAGTATCTCAAAAAGAAAAGGTTAAATGGTTGGCTGAGTGGAGACTAATTTAAGATCGCCATCGAGTGTGTGGGGAGAGGGAGAGTGGAGGAGGTGACGACAGACAGGGAAGGCTACCATTTAAGAAGCTGCCACAGAGAGAATGTAATAGGCATAAGACGTAAGTTTAAAGAGGGGAGTTTTAAAGTCCAGAAAAAGATTAAATATGTCAGGGAGAGAGTTTGAGCAATGGTGTGAAGTCTCTGGCACTGTGGTATGGACGATTCCCATGTGCTGAAGGGAATACAAGGGCCCCTTGTATTGTGGGGCCCAAACATTGCACTTTCAGTTCATGTAAAGCGACCACCTTCCTAATGTAAGACCTAAAGGGAGCAATCAATTTCTGTATCAGCGGATAGGTTGGAGCTTTACCCAGCTGTGTGCAGAAGCAAAATGAATGACCATCAGGATGGCCTTCAGGGCCCACTACTGTGACCTTAAAGAGGAAAACTTTCTGAGAAGAAATGGTTTCTCAGAATAAATATGAGCCATCTTCCTCAAAGTGGTTGCCTCCTAGCAGTAATTGATGACCGGCCTTGTTTGCAGCCAAGGAATAATACATCAGATTCTTCAGTCTAGAGGAGTATAAAATAGTCCAGACACAGTGTTGTGAGAGGTTTGTAATCTCGGCCCCCCAATTTTACTACTTCTGCTGTTTAGACAAAATGGCTGATGTTGCCTGTTGCAGAGTGAAGCTATTACATTAGAGAAAATCAGGTGGAGCATGAGTGAGGGCAGCCCTCCCTTTTCAGAATCAAATGATCCCATAGACCTTGGCTACCTTCCGATCTGGTGGCCCTTCTGTGTTTACAGCCATGCTTCATGTCAATGTCATGACACACTTTGTGAAATAGGACGTTATGCGATTTGAGTGTTGTGAACACCACATTGTGTCCTGGCAGTTCCTGGGTTGCTGCAGAGTTCTGCTCCAAAGGCTTCGTCTACGTTAAATTTGTACCTAAATCAGATCAGTTAGGTATGGTTCATATTTAACATCAACCAGTCAAATGTTTGTCTTAATGTCTAATATATATATAGTGTACCTTTCTATGCTCCAAAGCATTGTAGAAATGCTTCCAGGTACATTCTTATCGAATAATACGGTGATGACAATAATAATATTTTGAGATATGCCACCCATTTGTTATTTCAAACCATTGTATGTACCTGACATATTTAACATGACAGGCTTTACAGGGGTTGTCAGCTGAATGGACTTTATGTGACAGACGCCGATATTCAATTGTGCAGGTTGTACCCAGTAATCATTAAGCTTACTCATCATGAGAGAATGATTGCATTTTTCAGAAATTAATTATCAGGATTGCCTATCAGGGTTTTCCCAAATGATATTTTAAAGCAGCGTTAATCTGCCTTTGAAAGCTGTGGATGCCAGATGTACCATTGGCTGCAAAAAATGAGAGCAAGTGGAACTTCTGTACCGTTCAATTTGGCTTTCCATAGTCTTCCTTTACATTGAATTGATGACTCTTCTCAGAGAGGTTGCTGATTTTTTTTCTCCCAAGTCTGTGATTTCCGATGCAGAGCAAGCTCTGGGCTGCTGCGTGTTGTGGACTCCTCCCCATACCAGCCCGGCCTCAGTCTGGGGCAAGATTTCCCAGAGATACAGTGATGCACACATATACATTTACATAAACACTTTCATATGTGTTTATATGTGTGTATCTGTAAGTATATATGCCTAATTTTGACTGATGTGACCCTATAGGACAGAGCCCTCTATTGTTTCCGTGGCTGTAATTTTTGTGGGAGCAGATTACTAGATATTGGTGACTGGTGGCTGGTGGCTTGGCTGACCCCCCTAGATGGTATCTGTCCATCCCTTTGGCTAATGCATGTGTCCTCCCTTTTTTCCCTCACTCCTCCCTCTTCTTCCTGCCCGGAAGATGGACACGGTGTTTGAAGGTGCAGCCGCCATCCTCGTGTGAGAGGGCCAAAGCCATCAAGGAATAAGACTGGGTAACGATGGCACAGTCTGGGCCTCTGGTATCAGCTCCTCATTTCCCCCCCTCCCTCTCTGCTCCCCCCTCCCTCATGAACCCTTGATAATTTATAAATTATTATTTTGTCATATCTTGCACTGTCTGACATCTCCCTTCACCCACTTTTCTGTTGTCTGTCCCCCAGGGAGGAGGTTATATGTAGATCCTTGTAATCGGTTCCCCCTTTCCAACCCACCCTCCCAGTATCGCCACTCACATCGCTGGTCCTGAAGGGATCATCCGTCCTGGATTCCCTGTGTTTCCAGTTCCTATCTGTACCGGTGTTCGTCCTCTGGTCTAGCCAGATTTGTAAGGTAGAATTGGGATCATGATAATGGGGGGTGCGGGGGGTGGAACAACACATTTAGGAATTAGAGGAAAGTTGTACGTTTCATTGTTGCTACTTCGAACCCTGACTGGCTCTTCTCCTCCCCGAGACCCTTCTGTAAGGGGATGTCCAGTGGCCTACAAATGGACTTGGGGTCTCCACTCTGCACTCCCCGCCTCATTCACAATGATGTGATTTTTTGTTCTGATGATGCCTGATACCTGATCCCTTCAACACCTCATGATCGCACAGGCTGGTGTGCTTCTTCCATGTGGGCTTTGTTGCTTCTGAGCTAGATGGCTGTTTGTTTACCTTCAAGCCTTTAAGACCCCAGATGCTATATCTTTTGATAGCCAGGCACCATCAGCTTTCTTTGCCACATTTGCTTATGCACCCATTTGTCTTCAGCGATCGTATCAAGGAGGTGAGCACACTATGATATGTTTTTTTGTTCTTTGATGCCTGGTTACTGATCCCTTCGGCACCTCGTGATCACGCAGGCTGGTGTGCTTCTTCCATGTGGGCTTTGTTGCTTCTGAGCTAGATGGCTTCTTGTTTACCTTCAAGCCTTTAAGACCCCAGATGCTATATCTTTTGATAGCCAGGCACCATCAGCTTTCTTCAGTACATTTGCTTATTCACCCACTTTGCCTTCAGCGATTGTCGGGAAGGTGAAGATGCTCATTTTTCAATCTCATCCAAAGATTGCAAAGGGTTTCGATTACATTTGGCCAGTAAACTTACATCTTTCCTTAGGAACTAGTGGAGAGAGATGCTTTTTATATTCCTTAACAATTGGTTTCAAAACCCATATGTGGAAGATGCTGAGGTGGATTGGAAAATTTGATCTCCAATTTAGTGTGTCAGATAGGAGAGTTCTTGTGTATGAGACACATCATTTTTGCCACCAAAAAAAATTACCTAATAATGGAATCCTTCCAATTATTCTGTTTCAAAATGCTGTCTCAAGCTCAAGTCTCTTTTGACAAAGTCTTTACTTTCTCATGGTTAAAATAACACATTTACAATGAAAGGAACTGTTATGTCTTTATTTTTACTAAACATCTACTTGCTATTATATTGTATAGAAAGCTCTTGCTTTCCCAGAAGAGCTTAGCAAAATTTCGATCACGTGTCTCTTTTTGTGAATGAAAACTAGGTAACTTAACTTGGAGTTTAACCAATCTTTTATTTTCTTTACAATGAGAACTAGCAAATATTGACGTTATGCAAATGACAGTCTCACTCACTCCCCTTCTCATTATACAAATGTTAAACGACCTGTATTACATTTCAACTTGTTGTTTCTGTCATTTTAAGTAGTCACTTCTGATACTAAGCTTGTTTTGGAAATATGAGTCTTCCATCTGGTACTTTCGGGATAACAATTTGAAGATAATGCAAAACTCGTGTGTGTTTGTGTGTGTGTGTGTGTGTGTGTGTTATTCCCATGTAGCTTGATTCACCTGGGTATGGTTTTCTGGGCTCACTTAGTGTTTCTCACGGATGAAATTGTGCTTAAGTAATCACACCCTCAAACATCTACTAGTGACGTCAGTTTGTTATGGTGTGTTCACATGTGCTATGAGCCACACCCATGAACATCTGGCATTTTGTCTTCCATCCCATTTCCATTTCCAAAGGGCCTTCTCTCATCACTTCATAAGAGCCCACACTCTGCAGCCCTTCCAACACTCACTTCCACAACCTCAGCTCCTTGTTAAGGCATAGTACCAACTTTATTACTGCATCGATACACTTTTCTTAAAATATAAAAAAAATATTTTATTATTAAATCCTTTTATTGGGGGGCTCTTACAACTCTTATAACAATCCATACATCCATTGTGTCAAACACATTTATACATATATTGCCACCATCATTTTCAAAGCTTCTTCTTTCTACTTGAGCCCTTAAAATCAGCTCCTCATTTTCCCTCTCCCTCCCTCACCCTCCCTTCCTCATGAACCCTTGATAAATTATAAACTATTATTATTTTCATATCTTACATTGTCCACTGTCTCCCTTCACCCACTTTTCTGTTGTTCGTCCCCCTGGGGGTGGGTGGGTTATATGTCCATCATTGTGATCGATTCTCCTTTTCTCCCCCCACCTTCCCCTTAACCTCCTGGTATCTCTAGTCTCATTATTGGTCCTGAGGGGTTTATCTGTCCTGGGTTCCCTGTGTTGTGAGCTCTTATCTGTACATGTGTAAATGTTTGGTTCCAGTAAGATTTGTAAGGTAGAATTGGGGTAATGATAATGGGGGGAGGAAACATTAAAGAACTAGAAGAAAGTTGTATGTTTCATTGGTGCTATACATCACCCTAAATGGCTCGTCTTTTCCTTGTGACCGTTCTGTAAGGGAATGTCCAATTGTCTACAGATAGACTTGGGGTCTCCACTCTGTGCCCCCTCACCTGCCAATTCACATTGGTATGATTTTTTTGTTCTGGGTCTTTGATGCCTGATACCTGATTCTATCGACACCTTATGATCACACAGGCTGGTGTGCTTCTTCCATGTGGGATTTGTTGCTTCTCAGCTAGATGGCCTCTTGCTTATCTTCTTCACCACATTTGCTTATGCACCCACATTGCCTTCAGTGATTGTGTCAGGAAGGTGAGCATCACAGAATGCTGATTATTAGACCAAAGTGTTCTTGTGTTGAGGGAGTTGACACACTTCTTAACCCTTTGGCATATGTAGAACCGTGACATGGTGTTTTAAAATGAAGTTCTATTTTTTATAAGGGTTGCATCCCCATTTCTCGACAAGCTCAGTGGTTTTTGTTTCCAGTTTTACTTAGTACATTGTGGTGGCTTTCAGAAACCTGGTAGAATAGAGCAGACGGTCCATTAAGACCAGCTTTTGTGGGCGTGCCTGGCTTTTACTTTGCTGTATGAATGGCTTGCTCGTAAATGACTTATGTTGCTGCAACCTTTCTTCCTTTTTCCTTTCCTGGTGAAAGAAATAATTACAGCTCTTCACACAGATTGGTCTGGTGATGAACATACTCTAGTAAAGAGGCCCTGGTGGCACAATGGTTAAGCGCTAGGCTGCTAACAGCTGGCTCCAAACCACCCAGCCATTCATTCCCCAGGAGAGAAAGAGCTGGCAATCGGGTTCCATAAAGACTTCCGGCCAATAAGACTCCATCGGGCAGTTGTGCTCTGTCACACGGGTCACTGTGAGTCAGAATCCACAACAACAAACAACAGTAAATCATGTGCAGTGTGGGCAATCACTGCTGCTGTCCTTCGCCCAAGGTAACTCTTGGTGCATTTTATCGTTCACACAGAGACGAGCAAGTACCATAGGTGAGACGTGTTGAAACGCTAGCACTTTCCTCCAACTGGGTAGGAAACCTTCCACATGGTATCATTTGTACCCGTACTAATCTTTTCAGATATGCAGTGATATTTTCAATGCATCTTTCAGCAAAATTTGCTGAATTAGGGTCTATATAGGGGGCTGCAAAAGGTTCGTGGAAAAATTCCATTATCTTTTCATTGCAATTTTCCACAAACCCTTTGAAGCCCCTTTGAATCACTCTAAGTAACACTGCCAGAATTGTAATGCTGCCTCCATCTTTAGGCTGCTCAGGTTTTTTAAATGCCTTGCGCGAATTGTACTAACATTGCATCAAGATTAGGTGGTATCTCCACAACCGATGTACATGTATACGTACTTACAGCAAGTTTTTTTCTTGTTGATAGTGGATATAGACCTATATTTAATTCCTGTGGTCACATCTGATTAAATTGCCATTGTTCTTAGTTTGTCATGTGACGGGAAGGATCCCTGGTGGCGTAGTGGGTTATGTGCCAGGCTGCTAATCCCGAGGTCAGCAGTTTGAAATTAGCAGCCAGTCACTCCTTGGGAGAGAGGGGAAGCTTTCTACTCCTACACATCTCGACAGTCTCAGAAACCCACAGGGCCAGTTCTACTCTGCCCTGCCAGGCTGCCGTGAGTCAGCACAGACTGATGGCAGGGAGTTTGGTTTGGGTGTGGGAAGAGGTGTGATCTCTGTCACTTTGGGTCCTTGCCTGGGTGTGCCTTATTAGTGCTACCATCAATCTGCAGTTTCTTTGCTGGAATCTTTTGTAGTCACTTGACTGTTTTGTGAGGTTGGCTTAATTAAAACCAGAGAATAAAATCTACAAGTATTCTTAACACAGACCGGAATGTCACACTATATTAAAAGTTCCCTAGTGATTGAGGGTCTTCCTACTATTCTTTTGGGACACCGCGCCCCCCCCCCCATACACATTTTGTGATAAAGAGTAGCATCAAAAAGACAGATCAAATGAAGAGTTCATTTCAATTCACCATTGCCTGGCCCCGTGCCACCCTCATGATCATCAGCATGTTCAAGACCCTGTTTTCAGGTCTTTTTAAAAAAAAATAACATTATATTTTAATCCCTTTGTTCCAAAAAAGTTTTTAAAATCATTTTGTTGGGGTGGGGGGGCTTGTACAACTCTTATCACAGTCCATACATCCAGTTGCCTACAGATGGGTCTTGGGTCCCCACTCAGCACTCCCTATCATTCACAATGCTTTGATTTTTTGTCCTTTGATGCCTGATAACTGATCCCATCGACACCTCGTGATCGCACAGGCTGGTGTGCTTCTTCCATGTGGGCTTTGTTGCTTCTGAGCGAGATGGCCGCTTGTTTACCTTCAAGCCTGTAAGACCCCAGACACTGTATCTTTTGATAGCCGGGCATCATCAGCTTTCTGTGCCACATTTGCTTATGCACCCATTTGTCTTCAGCGATCGTACTGGGAAGGTGAGCACACATTGATGTGATTTTTTTGTTCTTTGACGCTCTTTCTTGTGCCTGCCTTTCTATCCAAGGTTGCTTGTGTTCTCACTTCTAGTCTGTTCCAGCTAGCACGATGCCCACACCCAGCAGTGACTCCTCCTGATGACATGTCCAAAGCAAGCAAGCTGGACAGTGTGCTGTTGTGATCTATACGGCTTTTATTCGTGAGTTTTCAGAAGCAGACCACCAGACCTTTCTTCCTAGTGTGGCGTAGTCAGGAAGTGTGGCTGAAACCTGTCCACCATGTGTGACCGTGTTGCCATTTAAAATAGTTGGGACATAGCTTCTGTCAGATGGGTGGTGGATATTAGATATTAGAGTGTTAAATTTTTTTCCAGTGAAATTTACCTATAAGCCCTTCAACCTCAGGGGGATGAACAACAGAAACGTGGGTGACGGTAGACAGCGGTCAGTGTGTGATATGAAAACAATAATAATTTATGATTTATCAAGGAGTCATGAGGGTGGGGGGGCAGGGAGGGAAAAAAGAGGAGCTGATAGAAGGGCTCAAATGGAAAGTAAATGTTTAGAAAATGATGATGGCAACATATGTACAAATATGCTTGATACAATTGATATATGGAATGTGATAAGAGCTGTAATAGCCCCCAATAAAATGATTTAAAAAAACACAAAGAAACTAGAATAAATGGAATAGAGCAGAAATATTACAAAGGAAATTACCTCTAAGTAGAAATCCAAATATTTCCAGCACCACAAGGAATTGCCTTGTATGCCTCTTGTTGGAAACCACTGGGCTGCAACTAAAATCCAGTCTCCTCCAGTGAGCTATGCAGGCTTCCACGATCTGCTTGTCATTCCAGGCCCACTCTGAGCCAAGGTTCACGCCCAGTGCTCCCGCATCCGGGAAACAACCATATTGTTTTGGTCCCCCTCCCTCTCCCTTTATTTAAGACCTGCCTCTTCTTCAGCTGCCTTACTCCTGCAAATCCTTAAAGATAGTTTCCCACTACCATTACTACTGGAAATCTTTATCTGTTCTTCCCTCCTGGTTTTGCAGTAATTGGAACACCTTCTGCCCTTTTCTACTGCTTTATTATTTTATGTTTAAACATTATTTTGTAAACCATGTTATTTTTTAACACTGCTTTGGTTTTACTTCCCCCAAACACACCAAGTTCCTTGAGGTGTGAGGGATTGGGTGCCAAGAACTGCCGACGCAGCACTCTCCACACAATAGCCAAAAAGGCAGAAACAGCCCACGAAAGTGCACACCAACAGAAGAGCGGACAAGCAGAAAGTGGTGTGTACGTGCACTGGGCCATTATTCAGCGGAGGACACGTGGATTCTGATGCTTGTCACCACCCGGATGAACCTGGAGAACCTGATGCTCGGTGAAACAAGTCAGTCCAGGGAGCTCTGGTCTTCCCAGCCAGTGGTTATATTAACGCTAAGTAGGGAATGGGGATGCTTGCAACAAGGAAGGACAGTTAGCAGATTCATTAATTAGGCTTCTGTTTACCCTTCTATCCCACTAAGCCGTTAATTTGAATAATTAGGGACTTTTGCCTCGGTTCAATGATAGCAGCATAAGAAAGCCAACCCTGGCTCCCTAATGTGACATGATGAGAAATTCCTACATATTTACAGAGATGAAAGCACTTTTACTTATGCTAACAAAGGACCTATTAGGGTCTTCTTTGAAGTCCATTGAAGGAGCGGGGCTCAAACAAAAGCTGCTTTCTCGGTTCCCCTCAGTCCTTTCAGCTCTGCTTCTTGGGACTCCTTCTGGCTTTTGTCTGAATGCTAGCGGAGTTCCATACTTGACTGGTCACTCTGGGACAATTCAAGAGACAAAAACATAGTCACGTTTCCCAGATATGCGGCCATGCCCCTTAAACATTTCATTCCACCAGCATTTAAAGTTAAAGCCTTGCCCTGCCAGCCTCAGGTGGGCAGCTGTGACGCAAAGAAGCTTCAGTCAGCTTTTCTGTGAAGTCTGCCCAGACCTAGGGGCAACTGGGGAACCCGCTAAGGTTGAAAGGGGGACAGGTAGGGAGAAGAAGAATCAGGACAGGTTGCACTTGAATGACACTGATGTCATAAGCTGTTGACCTCCTCAGGGTGGAGCAGGTATTTAACGCTCCCAGGGGATATTGCTAATTTTCCGGAGACTGCCCCGTCTGCACAGAGCTCTCCTCTGCAATGCCTGTGGATTTTCACTCCTGCACACCAGCTCCTGCCTCACCGTGCTGAGGCTTCCCCAGGCTCTAGGCTGACTTCTAGGGCTGGACCGAAGACAACACCAGGTCAACTTTCCATTGACCCTAGTAGGCGCCATGTGTTTACTTGCCCAACCAATAAATAAGTAGATGGTGACGTATGTTGAGGGGTGTGTGTGTGTGTATACAGCTAGGTACAGGTGAGTACAGCTAGGTGCAGGTGAGTACATGTATTTGTACAGATAGAAGCATCTTTATGTACATACATATATAGATATGTGTGTGTATGTGTATACATACATAGAGAGAGAGGACACACTTACAGATACTTCTCAAACATAACCAGAAACCCCACATGAATTTGGAGGTTTGAAGACATAGGTCCTTAGTTTCAGTTCAGTCAATTGGCACCACAGACTTCACGGTCTACATCCTAGTGAGGTGACCAGTGCGTGTGTGGCATCTTAAAAGCTTGTGAGTGATCATCTGAGATACAGCTAGATGAGACCAAAGCCCGAGAGAAGACACTGGTTTACAGAAGTACTAGCCGACACAAGCAACAGCCTCTTCCACCCGAGACAAGAAGAACTGCACAAAATCCAGCTACCACTGCCAACTGTTCTGATCAGACCCACCCTAGATGGATGGATAATATGGGAGCAAAATGTGGAACTAAACCCAAATGCTTAACTAATCCAGACTTACTGCTTCAGCTGATCCTGGAACTCCGCGAAACCATCACTCTGAGACTATTTAAACCTTGAACTAAAATTACTCCCTGAGGTCACCTTTTTGTGAATTAACAGATTGGCACACAAAACACAAGGTATTATTATGTATGAGTTTGGAGCTTAAAATTAAAAAAAAAAAAATCTGTATGAGACTAAAAGTCAGCCATTTGTCCAAAGCAAAGGTGAGACGGCAAGGGGGCAGGAAACCTGGTAGAGGGCTGCAGGGCCGCCGGCCCTCACTCGGTCCATGAGAATGTTGACGCCGTGGGAAAACGGGGTGGGCACCACTGAACAATCTGCGTAGAAATCGACAAATGGGATCATAATTGGCTGTGTGAACATCCACCCCAACACAAGAAAACATAAAATAAATAAATGACTGTAAAGTCCAGTATTAAACGTGTGTATTTTATGTCTCTATATAATGTATATGTTATATGGATTGACAAGTACAAAAGTAAATATATATTTCTAATCAATGTGGCATTAAAAGCATTTTTGTCAGTAATGACATGGTATAGAGCCCAAGCAAACACAATCTCAGGTGAGTGAGGCTAATATCACCAGTGATAAGCAATGCAATGTTAAGATGAATGCTCGATATGACAAAAATATCACTTTAGTAAGGTGATATTTCCCCCAAAAGTCCATAAAGTAGTACAGACTTCCCTTAATAATAACGTATCAATATTGGTTCATTAAATGCACCAAATATACCACACACATGTAAACCTCAAACCACACTCACCGCTGTCAAGGTCATTCTGACTCACAGAGTCCCTATAGGACAGTGCAGCTGCTCCACCGAGTTTTCAAGATTATAAATCTTTATGGAAGCGGACAGTCCCATCTTTCTTCTGTGGAGCAGCTGGTGGGTTTGAAGGACCAACCTTTTGGTTAGCAGCTCATTGTTTAACCCACAGAGCCATCAGGGTTCCTAACATACATGTAAGCTGTTAATAATAAGGGAACCTGGAGATGAGCTGTAGGGGAACTCTACTATCTTCCCAACTTTCCTGTGAATTTAGTACTGTTCTGAGAGAAAAGGATTACATAAATATATACCACATGCACTGTTATTAATAAGAATAAGACTAAACGTGAAAAGCCAGCATTCTGCACCCTCAGATTTATTAATCTCCATGTCTAGAAGCCTACAGCCCCAAACTACGTACTGCCTCATTTTCTACTTCCTACTGTTTCCCCCATAAGGCCTAAGGTAGTCTAGTGCAGGAAGGGAAAGCACTGTTTCGATCGTTTTGCTCGGTCTTGGGCTTCACCCCAAACCCTGCGGTACGAAAAATTTCCCAGCTGATGCTGACGGACAAAGCCAAACTGACAGAGAGAGGGGAGACGAGATTGAAATAGGCCACACTAACACTCAGCTTGTCTGAGGTACATTGCCCCTCACGGTAAGAAAATGCTGGGGGATCTGGATCTCCTGAATTATTTGGGTGACCAGGTTGCAAAGAATGTTGTTCTTCAAACTTTAATAGTTCAGGCTGGGGTAGATTTGGGTGGCCTGAATCTGTACGGATAGTCGCCCTAATTCTTTGCTTTGACTGTGGAGACCTGGCCTTTGATGGATGTAGGCCGATCATTCCCTGAGATGCTAGTTCCCTTCCTAGAGGATGAGTTACTTAAAGCTTTGAAACTGTTTCCCCATACGGATCGAGTGAGCCTTTTGTCAGGGATTCATGCCATTGTGAACGCCTTGAGAGCCGAGGCGAGGCCTGCCCAGCTCAGTGTCCTGTACTGAACTGATGCTGTATAGCAGGAGTGTAAGAAAGGCCTCCTGGTGGTGCTTCCTCTCCCTCCACCTGACAGCCGAGTGACGGTCCACCTGACAGTCCCAGCTCCAGGGACTCGGGTGATAGACGTCCTCTCTCCAGCTGTTTTCAGTCGAATGAAAATAGAAGACATCCTGTCCTTGTCATTTCTTTGAGGTAGATAGCTCCTGCCTGAATTGTTTATATGAATATATGATATGCTATCTTTAGCAATACAAAGACCCTGGTGGTGGGCTGATTATCCTTGGCTGCTAACTACCAAGTCAGTAGTTTGAATCCATCAGCTGCTCTATGGGAGAGAGACGAGGCTGTCTGCTCCTGTAAGGTTTCATAGTCTGGGAAATCCAAAGGGGCAGGTCCACTCTGTCCTATCTGAGTCTGAATCGACCTGATGCAGTGGGTTGGGATTTTACGTATAATAAAGGAGCCCTAGTGGTGCTGTAGGTTAAAGCGCTGGATTGCTAATGGAAAGGTTGGTGGTTTGAATCTACTAGCTCAGTGTTCTCAACCTTTCTAATGCCGCGACCCTTTCATATAATTGCTCATGGTTTGGTGACCCCCCAACCATAAAATTATTTTTGTTGCTACTTCATAACTGTCATTTTGCTACTGTTATGAATTGGGCGACCCCTGTGAAAGGATCGTTTGACTCCCAAAGGGGTCGCGACCCACAGGTTGAGAACTGCTGCACTAGCTGTTCTATGGGACAGTGACGAGGCGGTCTTGCTTCTGTAAAGATGTACAGCCCCCACAAAGCCCATGGAGCAGTTTTCTGCTCTGCCTTGCAGGGTTGCCATGAGTTGAAATCTGCACCGTGACAGTGAATGTGGTTTTGGCTTTACGTATAGTGACGTACAGAAATGTATAACTCATCGTGATAGTTAGGCTTGGCTCGGCCAGGACTCTCAGTAGTTTGTCGCTTGAGGCTCCCCCCTGGATGTTACCTGGTATACTGTAACAACTCCAAGATTAAGGTGGAGTGCAACCCTTAACTCCGATCACAGCCTGATGATGTCTCCTTGGACGGTGTGGCCTGCGTCATCAACAGAAATAGATGCGGAGCACTGCTTCCCTTTCTTCCTGCTGGCCTGGGGCCTGCCTGTGGCTTTTGAGACTTGGGCCAGTGGCCCACCAGGTCGTCTGCTAGCCTGGGAGCTGTCAGTGGCCCACCGTGTTGCCTGGTGACCTTGGATTCACTGCACTCTGCTGCCATTGGTCTGTGCTCTTTTCACTTTCTGGTCTGTCTTCCTGCTTCCTAAGTTCATTGGCTCCAGCAGCTGTGTGATGCTCAAAGGGCCTCCAGCTTTGCCTCTGAGCCTTGGACGTTCGCCTGACTGGGTTTGTCTGCTCTGTGGCTGTGTGGGCCACTTCCTTGATAGACACTTCCTCCTTACTCATAGATAAGTATCACTAGTTTTACTTCTCTAGAGAACCCAGCCTACCAAAGTGTGGTAGTCAGCTGCTGTGTATTTTTCCAGCCCAGTACAGATTATGATTTAGGAACTCTTTGGTTTCACCCCCAATCCTGCAGTACAATCTCCTAGCTGCTGCTGCTGCTAGACCATGGATCCCCTTTGAGTAGTAGGATCATGACCTCTTCTTCTGTAGAACCGACAGTCTAGTTTTCTTGGTTTTAACTACTCAATCCTCAAGTTTTTTTGTGTTTTTAGTACTAGTCTTGGTGAGGTAGTGGCTACATGTTGGGCTGTTTTGACTTACTACCCAGAAGGCAGAAACAAAACCCTCACTGCCACCAAGTTGATTCTTTACTCCTCGTGACCCTATAGGACAGGGTTGAGTTACCCTGTAGGTTGCCAAGATTGTAACTTTTTACGGGTGTAGAAAGCATCATCTTTTTCCTGCAGAGCAGTTTGTAGTTTTGAACTGCTAACCTTGTAGTCCCCGCTTTAATCTATTCTTAAAGTATCACCAAATAACTTATCTCGTGTATAGTGTAGTAACTTTATAAAAGTATCCTATGCCTTCGTGCTCTTAATGAGTAAGAATATGTGGTTCCTATTTTTACTTTATTAAGAAAACAATTTAAAAAATTTTACTGTCAAGGATAGCACTAAGTACAACTAATGAAGCAAGCAAAATTTCACTTGTAATGTGACTGTGCCTCCAGTTCCATGTAAGGAAGAAGGAAACCTAATTTGGTAACTTTAAGGAATGACCCTAATAATGCATGGTTGGACCAGGCATATGGGCTGAGATGTGGCAGCACTTAGTCTACCTCTAATGCCATGTGCTATAGCTAGCTGACTCTTCTGAGAGGTGTCTCTGGATTCTTCTTCTTACTAAAGAGCAGGTTTTGACTACTGGTTGTACCATGAACTTTTGAATAGCTAAGGAGGCAGATCCCTCTGCAGCCTCAGAGGAGGGAAGAGTGCCTGATGTTGCATGGCATTTTCCAATCAGGATCTGATTCTTCAATTTTGATTTTTAAATAATACAGTGAGTTGAGTTTCCATTCCAAAGAGCTTTTTTGCATTAGGGAACTCCTGATGGTTGCTGGAAAAGATTTTTTTTTTTCCTCCTGTGGTAAATCACTATGTCCTGCCCCTGTTGTTCGTAGGTTTTGCTCAGAAATGTGGAAGAATAATGGTGGTGATGAATTATTTTGCTTTTAGTAATAATCCATGGCATAAAAGAAGTTCAAAGTGCTTCACAGACAGAAAATAATAAAATTTCCAAAAGAACCTTCAACGGAAGCTAAAAGCTATTCATCAAACCAAAGATAAGGGCAGAGGTTCAGAGAATTCAGTGAGTTCTTCAAATTCTTAAGACTTTGAAGAAGGTGTACAGTAGTTTACACTGAGCTTATTTAGAAAGTTAATGCCCTTAAAAATAAATAAAAAGAAAGTTAATGCCGTCAATGCATCCATTCACTCAACAAACTTTTTATTGACTCTCTTGTGTGAAGCACTATTCTAGGCACTGCAGGTATGAACAGAGTCAGGATAAAACCCTCACCTGCCAGGAACTCGCAGTCTAATGGAGGCGGGGGTGGGAAAGAGGTCAATCAACAAAAATCATGTGATTATTGCAACCAGAGAGGTATTTAACTGCCTCTCTTTTTTAGAGCTCATTAGAACTCTTTAGGGTTAGGAAAAACTTGACAATGGAGGTGAAATCTGGGCTGCATCTTGAAGACTAGGAAGTCATCAGACTAGGAGCCAAACCATTGCAAGTAAAGGCAGATGCTTATGTAAAGCCATAGAGGTGTCCAATAAGATGGGATGTTCGTGGAACTGCGAATACTGATGTGAGAATGGGGTGCAGAGAGTTATAGAGAAGGGCTAAATAAACCAGAGCCAGGAAAAGTACTATAAAAACTGTGCAAAGAAGTGTAAGTATTTTCCTGCAGGCAAGGAGACATGGAAAGTTTTATAAAAAAATACGATGTGAGAAAGGCTATGTTAATACCTATGTAGTAATGCCTATAATATCAAGATGAGCACATTGTAGGGGTAGGGACCTTGTTTTCTTTGTCTTTAACTTCCGTAGTGCTTAGCTTGGGACATAACCAAAAAAACCCAAATTCACCGCCATCCAGTCAATTCCATGTCATAGTGTCCCTGGTGACATAGTTAGTGATTAATAGTTATTTATTAATGGTATATTAAATATATAATTCTATATAAATTGATAAGTTATATCTTATGAATATATTAACTTATTTTAATTTAAATGTAATTAGATATTTTATTTGACCTATTTGAATAATCATATTTATTATAAACATCAATTCTAGTCTTTTTCTCATTCCAAAGGCATATTATATTCCTGATGGATTCTCATTGGGGCACTTGGATGACACCAAATTCATCTTCAGTGGCATTAATAATAACAATTGCATGTCTATATGTCCAATATTCATGCTCAAGTTGGGCATTTCATCATTTATTGAATATACGTATGAGTTGTTTATTTTAAACTAACTGTGTGAGCAAAGCTTTCCAGGCACTGGGAAATTGTTCACAATTAAAGAGGCATGGACACTAGCAGTTAGTATACACAGATGCGTTTTACATATTGTAAAAGGTACAAAATTATGCCATTGTTCACTGTATTTAACATTAATCTGGTTATTTGAAATGACTCAAAGAGCAAAGCATTCTCTCACTACCCAGCCTTAGCAAACTATTGCCCACATTTATTATGCCATGGTTATTTTTATCTTTAATGTTTTCAAATGAAAACAATTTGGTGTAATTTCAGTTTGTCCTGTCAAAAATTAAATCTAGTACAGAATGTTGAAATTTGCCAGAATTTAAACTTTAGCTGGAATGCACACAAATATACACACAACATGGAATTATTTTCATGTAGAACTCAGCAGATGGGATTAGAATTCTTCTAAATTGGGGTGGATATGAAATAGGTCTAAAAGAACAAACTCAAATGGTTTGGTAGCCGGTAGGAGATAGTGTACCCCTATGGGAAAGTGTGTGGAAAGGTCAGGTTCAGAGACTGCTGGTTGCTCTCCAATAGCCATTCTTCTCTTATCCATTCAATATCCGTTCCCACAGCAGAGGGGATACATGGCTGTCTTGACAAAGACTACGTATCCCCAACTCCCTGAAAATTAAAAGAACCACATCCCTATCCTCTAATCAGTACAATATCGATGCGATATGTGCTTTTTCTGAATTGTGCTCTTAAATAAAAGGACATGCCTTTCTTTTCTCCTTTTGCTCTTGATCCTCCTGCGCTCAACAGCAAGGGCTTCCCTTGTTTTGACGATTCCCTCACAGCCATACAGATGACACCCACCCCCTAGTTGTGGCAGAACAGCCCGGGAGACGGAGCTGGGCTTCCCATTTTATGGAGCTATCAGATTGGCCATGGGTTAAGTCACTTTTATTTGTTACAGTAACCAAAACCTTATCCTTATTCAGTTGGGAAGTTGGAGGGATATGTGTCTACCAAGTGTCTTTGTGTTGCAAATAACATAATCACAGTTCAAACTTGTCAAAAACATTAAGGAAATCTATTGGGTGATGAAACTGGAAGATCTGGGGGCACGCAGGCTTTGGGGGTGTGATTTGATCCGATCGCTTATAATGCATTCAAGTTTGTGATACTTTTTGTCTGCAATTCTTTTTCTATGTGAGAAGACTTCGAGAAATTCATGGGAAATGGGAATGAACAAGAGTGGTATTTTACATGAACTTTTTGAAGACTCCTTGACCTTCATGTAGAAGATGGCAATAGGATGTTGTTAGCAGGTCCTAGCACTGCATATAGCTTTGTTCACACCCAGGAGCTTCTTGTCCCTCAATCACTAAAATAAGTTACTGAGCTCAATTTTGATTGGAATGGTTTTAGGTTACTTCCCTACATGTGAGTTTTAACCACTGAAGCCAGGTAAGATCATATGTTGTCTGCCATTATCTCCAGGTTATTAATAATTTTAATAAAGAGGATGGTATCATCTTATTTATCTTGAGCCAACTCAAGATTCATGACTGCTACTCCATGGGAAAGAGGTGTAATGTATGCCGGGAAGCATCTTGCACACTATTTATGACTAACGGTGAGCAGACCTCAGGAGAGAGCCCGGGGCTGACGGGGCCCTGTTGTGAAGTACAGGAGGTAGAGTGCAGGGGCATGTGTGAGAGACAAAACATTAAACGTCCTCATAAGGATCTTATCGTTAGGATTTCGGCATTAAGGCTATACAACAGGTCTTGCTGAAGGTGATTTCTGATCACAGTGTAACCGTTAGTAAAATTTACCATAATAACTCCTAGGATTGTCTGAGAAATGTGTGTCTAGGGTGCCTTTTGAATTAATTGTGTTCGGGAGCTGTCCTGAGAGCATATTATCATTTTTGTGAGGTCCCTGATAAAAGGGTCCGGGCCCAAGGATGCACTCTACGTGTTTTAAAACAATGACTCCCTCAATTTACTTACTTGCATACAGTAATGAATATTCTACAACATCCCTAAAATTATGGATTAGATACTATTTTTGTTGTTGTATTGGTTTTATCAAAATCATCCAGACAATGGACTTACTTCCTTTATCTTGACTGAACAAACTTGACCTGGAGGCTGGTGCATCTGTGCTTAGGAAATGAGTGCTACAGTTACAGTTGAGCCTCACCTGTGAGCCTCTGGAGACTTGAAGACAAAGGAGGAGACCGTAGTGTACACATCCTGAAGCATCTGTCTGAGTCTACCTAGCGTAGAGCCCTCCCACTCTTACTTGGTGGGGTAAATTTAAACAGCTTGTCATATGTTTTAATAAGAAAAGATATCAAAGTTATCTAGAACAAAGAAAAATAATATGTATTAGTTGAAAATAATTACAGTCTTCCTTAATAAACAGAGGTAGATGTGTTAATGGCCAAACCTTTGTTACTCACTAGAATAACTGATATGTGTTCTTCAGATTCTTTTACTGCTAATTATATTCTGTTCCTAAGGTTGGCCTTGGGGTCAGAATGGGTCAATGGCTTGAAAGAGTATTTCTAGAGCCTTTGACAACATTGCATTGGATAATGCAAGACCTCTTTGTGCCGGCCCCAAACCATGATATTGAATATATATATATTGAATATATATATATATATACACACACACACATATATATATTCTCAACTAATATATATATATATATATATTAGTTGAGAAAGGTTTTATTGAGACAGGGAAAGAACTCCCGGGAGGGAAGGGAGAGCAGAGAAGGACAGCGGCATCTTGAGACCCCGGGCGGGTTCCGAGACCCAACTAGTTAGGTCAAGGAAATCGCCACAAACCATGATATTTTCATTCGCCTCATTTGCTATGTATGTGAAAGTTGGACATTGCATAAGGAAGACTGAAGAAGAATCAATGCATTTGAATTATGGTGCTGTTGAAGAATATTGAAAGTACCATGGACATCTGAAAGAACAAACAAATCTATCTTGGAAAAAATACAGCCAGAATGCTCCTGAGAGACTGCGTTTCAATTACTTTGGATATGTTATCCAGAGAGATCATCCCTGGAAAAGGACATCGTGCTTCGTAAAGGAGAGGGACAGCCAAAAAGAGGGAGGCCCTTGATAAGCTGGGTTGACACAGTGGCTGTAGCAATGGGCTCAAACATGAAAGGAATTGTGAGGAAGGTCAGGACCAGTGTTTCATTCTGTTGGACATAGGGTTGCACTGAGAAGGAACTGACTGGTCAGCACTTGACAACACGCTTATTCTGACATATGATTCCAGGGAAGTTTTCATTGACTTCGTAGCCTGCTATTGACATGTACAGGAATATAGATCATTTTAATTCATCGTAGCATAGAATTACAGAGAAATTTTGAGTTTATTTGGGGGTCCACAGAAAATCTTTTGGGCAGTGTTCGTTTCTTACTTCCTACTAGTACTTTTTTGAAATATTCTGCTCTTAAAATCTGCTTTTGAGATATCTTAGGCTATAAATAATACATTGATATCATCAAATGTGATTGTATTAAAAATACATTGACCAAAAAAAAAATACATTGACCACACCTTGGTATCTCTAATGAATTATAAATGACATTAAGTACAAAGAAAGCATGGGGTATAGAGATCTGACACCTGCACTCCTTTAAAGCAATAAAGAGTGTTCAGATTTATATTCCTTAGTGACACTAAGGCTGCTGCTGTCTGCTCATAGTTTTATAAACATGTAAAACGTACTCAACAGAATGTGTGCAGTTTTCTGTCTGGCTTTCATATTTACTTATACTGCGCAAATACACACACACACATATCATACTTAAATAGGTTTGTTACCTCAGAATTTTTGGAGAGGGCTTGGGAAATGTGTCTTTTCCCTGAGGTGGAATTGATATTCTTTTGTGTTTTTACTGGGGAGAGAAACACTTGTTTTGTGGCATGTTGGAAGGACAGCCCCTTAAACGTGGAGTGAAGCCAAATCTCAGAAGCTCCCTCTCCTGGAAGCCAATGGCATGCACAAAGATAGACTACATTTTAAAACTGATGGGGACAAAAAGTATGCTGCCAGTCATCAGATAAAGGCCAAGTAGAGGCACTTTTAACGAACTCACCGCCACCGAGGAGACACATTCCTAGTGAGCCTACAGGACGTCCTTGAACTGACCCTTCAGGTTTCCAAAACTTTAAGTCTTGACCGGAATAGACAGTTTCATCTTTCTCTCACCTGGTGGGTTCGAACTGTTGATCTTGTGGTTAGCAGCTCAGCACATAACCACTGAGGTTCCCGATGAGCACAGCTTCGTGTAATGTAACATTCAAGAAAAGAAGGAAACACAAGACTGTAAACCCTCCTGGCCCCCCTGAGGCCGTTGTGAGGACATTGGTGAGTGGACAAAGTCCTCAGAATTCTCTCAAGGACTCCTTCATTTTCATTGACACAACCTGTGAGGCTCCAAGAGAGGATCTGCCTCCTCTCTCTGAGCTCGGTGTCTTACCGGATGAAGGGAAAGGATCGGTAGAAGGAAAGCTAGAAACGAGTAGGAAATGGCTATCATTATCCCAAATGTGCTTTCTCCAGCACAAAGAGGAGATTTACCTGACTAGAAGACAAAGGGTAAAAATAGAAACAAGACAGGCATTCCTGAGGACGGTCCAGGCCCAGAGGAAGAGGTCCATGG
>NW_022103915.1:46451186-46471898 GCF_000313985.2 Echinops telfairi
ATAAGGATGCTGTTCATGTGGCCAGAATGCAGAGACTGAGATCCAGCTCTGGTTAGAGGAGGGGAAGCAGAGAAATTAGTCTTCACGATGCTTCCTTGGCTCTGAATTGGGAGAACCAAGATCACTCCACTGGCAGAAGTTCTTCGCTAACTCAAGGTGTGCACTCAGACTAAAGACCTTAACTAAATAGGCCAGGACTCCCAAACATAACTATCTGTAGTCCCTGCTGAACTGACACCCAGAGAGAACCTTAAACTCCCAGCCCTCCTACTGAAAATGAAAGATGATTTGGTGTCCGATAATATGGAGGAAACGCGGGAGTCTCTTATATAGTCTTGACAGCTGCTCAGGTTAAACATGACTAAGCTGAATACATGAAACAGTAAAGGAGTAATCAGCCTCAAAGAGAGGAGAATAGCATGCTAAGGAGAGATGAAGACTTTATTTTGGAATAAAACTACCCATGAATTGCAAGTATATTCCCTCAATAGTTGCTTTCTGCAATATATAGTTGCTTTCTGCTATAAGAACGTAAAAGAACACCAGTTCAGTGAAAAGAGAAAACAAAGGCTAGATGATAAACCTACAGAATGAGGAAAACATGTAAATGTCAGAACTAAGGAAATGAAAACCAAGCAAATGAAACCCGCTGCCGTGGAATCCAGGTTGGATCACAGCGACCTTATGGAGGGTTTCCCAGCCCGTCTGTCTTTACTGGAGCAGACAGCCTCATCCCTCTCTGGCGGGGTATCTGCGGGGTTTGAAGCACCGACCTTTCCGTTAGCAGTCCATCGCTTACTCAACAGCACCACCAGGGATTGAAGTGAGAGCTAAATCAACATTGCTAACAATGACACGTAAGTTAGAAATAGGAAGATGATGATAGCAATGACACAAAAGTGCAGGAGAAAGTATTGAAATAATCAGAAGACAAGGTCTAGATTGAAAGAATCGAAGACAATAGTATGGAACTCAAAGGTGCTGACATAGCAACGGAAATTTGGTATAAATAAAGTAGGACATAGAGCAAATAGGTCAGGGAAGAAAATCCTGAAATAACACGTTCTACAGATCAAGAGCATGTTGTGTTCCAGAAATTTGGCCCGGAGGCCTCAGTGTTCCACACACTGTGGTTAATCTGTGAAGGTAGAGGATGAATTCTTCAGGCAGTCACATAAGAAAACAAACCACCTGCTACTGGTCAGAAGCAGGCTCACCACAGGATTCGCCAAGGGAACAATCAAAGCCCCAGAACATCGGGGCAAAGTATGCAGAGTTCTAAAGAAAAGATCGACTCAAAAATTTCATGTTATTAGTTTTAAATTTAAATATAAACATTCGTTTTAAAAACAAACTCCTGTTATTACCACTCAGAAATATCTGTTGCTGATGTTTTATCATGTTTTCACCATTTCCCCCCGTGCCTGTATGTAGATCATACATAATGAATGACTGCACGATTAGCATTTTAAAGGTTGCAAGATTACAGATAAAATTAAAATCTCCCAAGGCATCTTGACTGGGCCAGATTGTAGTTCAGTAGGTGTATCATTCTTACATTAACTTTCACACTTGGATATAATATATATACTTGTGAAAGTGTGTTTATCATTCTTATATTAACTTTCATACTTGGATATAATACATATACTTATAAAAGTGTGTTTATCATTCTTATATTAACTTTCATACTTGGATATAATATACACTTATAAAAGTGTGTTTATTTTAAAACTTGCATTATATTTTAACAAGTTTTTTTTAAAAGAATCTGCCTGCATTGATGTCTAGCAATGTTCTTTACTGTTTTTACTTCCCTGATTTTACTGTGCTATATGTAGATATTTAGATTGTTACAAATAAGGCTGTAGTGGTATCTTTTAGTATTACCATAAGAGACATTAGAAATAGAATTTTTGAGCCACAGGATTTGTGCATTTTTAATGCAAGAATGTTGTGCCTAGCCAAGCTGTTGAAAACACAATGTCAAATAAGCAGGTTCTAATTTAGATGCGTAGTTCCTAGCTGTTGTTAGTTGCTGTGTCGTTAATTCCATTCATGGTGGCCCCATGTGTGTAGGGCAGGACTAGTCTAGGGTTTTCAAAGCTGTGCCTTTTAGGGAAGCAAATCACTAGGCCTGCTTTCTGAGGGTGGGTTTGAACTGCCGACCTTTCGGCTCACAGTGAAGCACTTAATAGTTTTTATCACTCAGGGACTCCCACATACATCCTTGAGAAACTTCCATTTCAACCAGGCTTTCAAACTTGTTAACATCAAAGTTTGCAAAGTATTCTTATGAATGATTCATTTTATTTTCCTTTGTCAGGCTGTTTAAAGCTTATGATCATTTTAAGATATGCAAATAAGCACTTGATAAAATTCAATGCTGGCAAAAAGGAAGACATGACGATTTGCAAAACAGGAACAGATGAATATTTTCTGAACATTAGTGTTTGTTTTTTTCTTCAAACATAACTCTTGCAACACTAAATATTTTCCCTTTAAAATCATGAACAAATGCCATCTTATTATTATTATTATTTTAGCATTTTTAAAGCATTTTCTTGTACTGGAATGAAATCAGCATGCAAGAAAGGAAGAGGCAAAATCTTGTACTATATCAAGAAAACCTGAGAGAATCAATTAAGAAACTGTAAAGGGGAAACCCCCCCCCAATGGATTATTTCCCCCAAAAGTTATGTATTAATTTTTATTTTTTATTTTTTTTACAAAACCACCTTATCTCCTTCAAAGTACTCCTGATTACACTTACTACATTTGTCAAATCTGTGATTCCATTCTTGGAAACATTTTTCAAACTTACCTGTTTGGCTGGCTGACAGCACCTCCCTCGTTTTTACCTTCACCTCTTCTACTTCATTGTCAAATCCCTGTTCTTTCACGTCCCTCTGCATTTGAGGAAACAAAAAGAAGTTGCACAGCAAGAGCTCAGATGAGGAAGGTGCGTGGGGCAAGAGAAGCATGCTCCTTTTGGCCAAAAACTGGTGCACTGAGACGGCTGTGTGCGCAGGTGTGTTGTCGTGGTGGCAAAACCAGTCCCCCATCTGCCACAAATCAAGCCTTGCTTGTTGCACACGTTTACAAAATCTTTTCAGAACCTCTAAATAGAAAAATTGAGGAATAACCTGACCTGGTGGAACAAACTTCAAATGCACTACAAATAGACATTTTTCTCTAAGAAGCTGATGGACATCCAGAATGAGGTTTGTCATCAATCGACATTTCACCTTTTTGAAATGAGAAAAACCACTTGTACGCTTGAGTTTTTCCCATAGCACTAACCTTGTAAGCTGTGTTCAACATCACAAAAATTTCTGCAACATTTTTCCCAAGCAGGAAACAAAATTTCACAGCCGCAATACTGTTCTTTTAAATCAGCCATCACAAAACACAAGGCTCAATTGAAACTGCTTTTATGAAAAAATTCACTATGACCCGAGAGAACCTTCCCAGGCAATGCCACTGGGTGCACTAACTCAGAGCAAGTTGCTGGATGCTCATCTAGCAGGGGGAAAATGTGTACTACGAAAGCTAGACCTAAGTTTTTTTCCTGTTTTTGAGGGGGTATTACCTCATATGTAAGAAAAATATGATGGGTAACTGACTACATAAATAAGTTAAAAATATAAATAACAGGAATGTTGTAGAAATAAGACATCCCATTTATGACAACGATCAAATAATGTTATGTAAGAATTAAATTAGCAATAGTATATTAGGCCTCTGAAAAGTTAACATAAAAAAAGGTATATGAAAGAAGTAAATGAAAATTTGTACCATATTCTGGAATAGGAAGCTTCTAAGATAAAGATGCTAATTTTCTCTAAATTAATTTATAAACTAAATGCCAAGTAGAAATCAAAGTATCCTTTTTTGGACCTGACAAATGGTAATAGAGTTCACCTGGAAAAATAAACTTACTTATTTGGGTTCCAAACACACCAAGTCATTGTGTGAAAATCCAAATTATGTAAAAATGGAAGATGACTGCATCTATTACGTAACTTCCACATGACATCATTACATAACTGCCAAACCACTGAGAAGCATGGCCCAACCAGGTTGACATTTAACCTGAAGCATCACATCTAGTTGTGCACCTCAGCACTTGTGACTGGCAGATGTATGTCACGAATGCTGAAAATAGTCATAAAGTAGATTTTTACTGTGGTTATGAATGGAAATGTCAGAAAACAAGATAGTTGACAAATGAGAAGTAGGTGTACTTATTGCTAAAGTAAGTATCTGGGAATACATTTTTAGGAAATTAAAATTTTCAGGCGAAAAAAGATTATTTATCAAATGGGTTAGGGAGATTTGCTAAACCTTTAAGGGGGAAACGAGTCCTATGTTAATTCACAGACCAAAATAAATCCCTGAAGGCTCAAAGACGTAAACACAAAAAAAGAGGATCTGGAAGTGCTAAAACATGGATGACTTTATTGAAAAATGAATTTGACTTTGAGGGTGCCCAGTGAATGGTGGCATAGAACTCCCATATATTTATTATTATAATAATAAATTCTTGTTTTTTTATGACATGTGTTAGGCTGGTAGGTAAGGTTCAGCTTTTGTGAATGAGTGCTATTCAAAGTTTTGCCCTGTCACCAACCCTGTTGTTTGTGTAAATAATGGCCAGTCACTTAAGCGTTTAATCTGTACAAGTCAACAGGTCATGCTGAAGTCAGCCTGTGCTTGTATAATTTCCTTTTCTCAACAGTGTTTTAAAATCTATATCATTGGCTAAATTGATGACACTATCAATTGAATTACCTTATTGCCCCAGGGGGGTGATTGATAACGTTCTTTATCATGAAATAATAATGATGTCTCCAAAGTGAATCAGTGAATGGATTTTGGGTTTGCACTCCATTCTACCGACTTAAGAACAAATGCTCATCCTCTTGTAAAGATCACTGAAGATGTGGACAAGATAGCACAGTGAGGTGAATAAACAATATTGTGCTCTAATAGCATCTAGAGTCTTAAAGGATTGTCTTAAGACAAGCAGCCATCCAAGTGAAGTATCAACTAAGTCCACACTGAAGAAGCACACCAGCTTTTGTGGCCCAAGGGTTGTAAATAATAAAATTAAAATCTGAAGGTGGGAATGGTATCAGAGCTTAACTTGTGAACATCCAGTTTGCAGAGGGTTATGGATGATAGTGGAAGCTCAACATCCATTTGCAGGGTCCCCACATGGATTAAGCCTCAGGTGAATCCCCTCTGATCCTATTAGAGGGATATGAGTAGCCTTGCTGTTAGAGAGCATTGTAAACTCGATCATTGCGGATATAGTTAGGTCAAAATATAATGCTTTGTCATTTGATCGCTCTTTTGACCCATTTTTAAATTATTTCCGTTTTAATATTTTCTGCTTTCTTTTCTATTGAAGTGTTTCTGTGTTTTGTCTAGTAATTGTTGTTTTTCCTTGTTATTTGTTTCCTGTTTGTGTATGATTTTCTGTATATGAAATCCAGGATAGGTAGGTAGATCTATGGAGACAGTAACTGGATTGATGATTGCCTAGAGACATAGCAGAGGGGAAGGGAATGGGAAGCCAAGAACAATGAGTATGAGGAGAAAATGTTCTGAAATGGATTGCAATGATGATATTTTACAAAGCATCTTAATGTGATTGAATGATTCAATTGCATGATATGTGAAGTATATGCCAATAAAACTATTTTAAAAATTAACTTGAATCTATTTCAGACATAAGTAATAAGTTTAGTAATATTGACCTAATTAAAATATAAAACTTTTGTTTAGCAATTATCACTAAAATAAAAATACTAAAAGCAACGATAGAGAACCTACTTTTAAATATGGCTAATTTACTTCGGTGACAAAAGGAACAAACAAATCCTTTAAAAATAGAGAACTAGACAGGATTTGAACAGAAATTTCAAATAAAGATAAATAAAAATATAAAAAACAAATATACACGATGATCTCATTCATCATCAAAGACATGCCAAACGAAATGAGATAGTCCTTTTTGTGTATTGTGTGGCAACATTTTCGCAGTTTGCTGATTCTCGGCATCGGCCACATTGGGAGAAATAGGGACTCAACTGCTGGTGCGAGAGCCTCTTAATGAGAGAACAAGACATCCTGCAGGCGCGAGCAACTCCGCCTTGGGAAACTTACCTTCTGAATAGACCTGAAAATGCCAATTTATGTATACAAGGGTGCTTGTTGCAGTGTTATTACCAAATGCTGCAAGGTGGGAGGTGGGGAGGCGGTGTAAATCTCCAGCCAGAGGTAGGAGTCAGGTTAGAAAAATGAACCGTCTCAGGATTTGTGCATTTTAAATTTTGACTCAAGAATGTTGCACCTAGTCAAACTGTCTTTGCAGTCAATACGTATTCATTTATTCCATGGAATACTCATCAATGTCTACAGTGAATGGGATCTCTGTATTTGCAGCCGTGGAAAGAGCACTCAGATGTAGTATATAGTGGGGGGAAAAGAGAGATGAAAAAGATCACATGCAATATAATCCCTTTTTGTAAACAAGGCATAAAAAGTAAAGAATACATACCTATCATAGGAATAAAAATGGTATAGCAATTGCTAGAGGCTAATAGTTGCATACAATGATTTCTTAAAGGACGTAAAAGATTACATAGCAATATGTATTTAGAGATGGGGGGGACAGTATTTTGCTTTTCATCTTGTCTTTTTTTTTCCATCTGGTCTTTTGTCCTGTTTTCATTTTAGACTAAGTAAGCACTCCGATGATATAAACCACCCAGTCTCCAGCTAGCCCCTGCCACATGAGCCCTGTTCGCCCCGCCCCCCCCCCCCCCCCCCCCCCCAGGGCTGTAGCTCTGGGCACTTCTGCTACAGTCCTCACCTAATTTCTCCATGTCAGGAGAATAGAATTTTTCTATATGCGCTTGTTTTCCCCTTTGGTGCTGACTTCACACAGGCTGGTAAACGTGACTTGCAAGAAATATCGATATCAGACCTGCACATCTCTGTTAATAAAAACCAGTTGATATGGTTTCTATTCTGATTTGTAGACACCTCCCCCCACCCCAATGTATATCAGAGTAGAACTGTGCGCTGCAGGCTTTCAATAGCTAGCATGTTGGAAGCAGACAGCCAGACCTGTCTACTGTGGTTCCTCTGGTGGATCTGACCACCAACCTTTTGGTTAGCAGTCAAGTGTGGAGGGACTCCAATTATACTTAGCCTACCAGTTGCGTCCCAGTTGATTCTGATTAATGGCGACTCCCTGTGTATCAGTTATACCTGTATGACATCACTGTCCTTTACTAAGTGTTGTCTGAGTACACATCACGTTGTGGGCATTGTATTAAGCACGCCCCACACAGACCTGTTAGCTGCTTCCTGTTTTTTATGCCCATTTGACAGAACAGCAACCTGAGGCTTATAGAGAGGAAGTTTCTGACTTTGTACCCTACATCTAGAAAAAGGAAGTCCAAGGACTTGAACTCCACTGTGGGCTAGAGATATCGATGGCTCTGACTGTACTTGTGCAACACTCTTCATAGACTAACTCAGATCCATGGTGAGTCAAACTGATTTTCCTGGGACTGAGCAAACCACTATTTATAACCCCCTCCCCTCCTCTTTTTATTTTAGATGGAGAACTGTGTTTCAGGATCCAAATAATGATTCAAAGCAGATTTCTGGGAATGCACCTCCATTATAAGATGAGGACAGTCTAAAGTGGATATTTTTTTTCTTCCATAATACATGTACAGGTACAGGTTCCTTACGGACTTCTGTGTCTCTTGATGATTTTCCCCAAATAATTTCTGTTGCTCACTTTTATAGTTGTTAGGACTATTTGGGGCCCTTCAAAGGTGTGTTTTTGGTATGACTCATCTTGCTGCGGTTGCATTGCTAAGTTCTGAAACGATGACTCTTAGAACTAAACACAGTCACAGGGAAGTCACTGTTTTTCTCTCAACAATAGCTGGAGTGCTGAGACAGCAAAGGTGCAATGGATTGGCCAGGAGTTTATGCCAGCAGGAGAGCTTCAACTGGCAGACTCATCAGATGTTTCGAACAGAAATTCAAGATACTTTCTCTAGGTTATGCATGTTTGATTTTTAGTCTTTCCCCTTCTTCCCAGTCCTCCCTCTTTGCCCTACACTCTTATCCTTTCTCATAACTCTTCCTGCCCTTCCCTTAAAATCCAGTAGCTGAAAGAGACCCCGAGCAAGTCTCTTGTGAAATCCCTTATAAATCAACCTAATAGTCCTACTGATGGTTGCTATTGTTATTTGCTGTGCAGTCAGCCCGGACTCACACTACGCTGATGTGTGTGTATGCAGGGCCTTCAGAAAGTTGGTGGGACAATCCCTTGTCTTTTCATTTCATTTTCCCACTAACTCTTCGAAGCCGCTCATGTAATAGAATGAGAAGTGGCCATCTTGGTGATTGTCGGGCTGCTGTAGTTCATTGTTCTACTTGTGGTGTCAATACAGCTCCTTGAGTGTTTCCCCTGTTTTTGCCGACCTTCTGCTTTACCAACCAGGATGTGTTTAATAAAACAAAATCGAGCAAATCAGTTGCTGTCAGGTTGATTCCGACTGATGACAGCCCAATGTGCTTTAAGCAGAACTGCACTCCATAAGGTTTTCAATGGTTGTGAATTTTCAGAAGTTCATCACCAGGCATTGCTTTCGAGATGTCTCTGGGTGGATTTGAACTACAAACTTCCTGATTAGTAGCTGAGCTTTATCCGTTTGTGCCACCCAGGGACTCCTGCATCCTTAATAGCTGTCACTCAATGAATGTCCATTCTGGGTCAGGCCAATTTGCAGGTACTTTGTGCTGTCCTGTGTGGTCAGTGAGTCGGTTACAACCCATAGCAACCCCGTGCACAGCAGAAGGAAGCGCTGCGTGGCCGCCCCATCCTTACAATTCTTTCTGTGGCAGAGTGCATTGTTGCAGCCACGGCGGCAAGTACTTTGTGTAGCTAATATTATTTGTTTCTTACAGAAACCCTGAGATGGTTTTGTTCACTTAATTTTACATATCAATTAAGGCACTGCATGTTTGCTAGTCCTCTACTCCATCTAATGTATTAAGGTATGATTTCCCCTACATTACACAAAACCCAGTTGACCATATACTAACAGAATATTCTGTACAGCAGAAAATACTATATTGCCCTACCTCGTCCATTTGTTTACAGTTAGGCTCTTTATTGGCTCTTAATAATTAATTTAGGTAAGAAGCTTAGGATAAACAGCTGACTTAACCTCTTTCCATTTCTGCAACTGTGTGCAGAGAAGTACATTGGTGCTTTAAAGTGTTCTGTCAACCCAGGGGGAAATTGCACTAGCTAAATGGGTGGAAAGTTATTTAATCTTTTCAACTTTGGACAGAAACGAGGGTGAAGGGAGACAGCGATCAGTGTAAAACTTGAGGGGCGGGGGTGTTAAATAAATTTAAAGGTTTTTTAAAAAATAAATTATCAAGGGTTCATGAGGAAGGGGGGGGGATGAGGACCTGATATCAAGAGCTCAAGTTTTGAGAATGATGATGGCCACATATGTACAGATGTGCTTGACACAGTGGATGGATGGATGGATTGTCATAAGAGCTCTAAGAGCTCCCAATAAAATGATTTAAAAAATGATTCTCTTTCTAGTGATGTTTTAAAACTATCATGTTTTATTTATTTTTTTAAATTATGTTTCTCTAACTTAGTTCTCTAAGTCTACTCACTTCAACGCTGCTGCATTAATTAATCAAGTTATGTGTTCAAGAAACTCAATACACAGGATAAAGAAATTCTAAGGGCATTCTTATCATATGTAAACACCTCAAAAAAGAGGGCATGGAAAGGGAACACGACTACTCTTGCTATTGCTCAATGCCGCCGTGTCGCAATCCTATGTATACCTCCTGCTGGGCCCTGTACCACCCTAATGCGTTTGTGGTTACGTTTGGCCCATTATTGCAGCCACAGTGGCAATCCATGTTGTGGAGGTCCTTTTCTCTCACCTTCAACTTTGTCGAGCATGGCGTCTTTTTCCAAGGACTGGTCTCTCTTCCTGACATGTCCTAAGTACAGGAGATGAAGTCTCACTAGCCTTGATTCTAAGGCGCACACTGACTGTCCTTTTAAAAGAGGTTGGTTTGTTCTTCAATGACACCGTAGTTCAAAGGCATCTGCTCTTCCTCAGGCCTCGTCTGGCTTTCACAAGCACAGGAGGCGATTAGAAATGTCAGGATGTGGCCTGACTGCACCTTAGGCCTCAAAGTGACATGTTTGCACTTTAACATGTTAACAAGGGTGTTGGTAGTAGATTCATGAATACTAGAAATGGTCATCTGGACGGAAACAAACAAACGAAACATAGAACCGGAGAGTTTACAGTCATTAAAATGACAAATGGGATGAACCAATTCAGAAAATGGGGCCAGTGTTTGAAGTAACGGTGCACGGGAAAAGCAGAAACTCAAACGTCTATCCCAGTTACAAAGTCAGCGTATCCAGTAACAACTTGGAACAGAATAAGAACAACAACGTAGTTGATTATTAAAATATAACTCTGTCATGAAGTTAAGAAAGAAAGAGCTGCTGGTTCAGGAGCTCTGCTTTGGTCTTTGTTCGGTGAAGAAAGTGGATGGGAGTTGAGTGGATGGTGAAGGGCATGGGCTCAGCTCCTACCCCTGCCATTGTGTTCCTCTGATCAGCTTAGTATTCTGATCTGCAAAATGGGGCTCAGATGCCAGTTCATGGGCTCATTGAGGGACTAAATGAAATCATGGATGTAACAGGTGGTCTTCTCATTATTATTAACATCTAACAAAAACATAGTATGAGTATTATATATAACTAACTCAAAAATAGGAACAATTGTGAGGATGGCGCAGGACTGGGCAGTGTTTTAGCCTGGTGCCCATAAGGTCATGGGCTGGAACTGACTAGCTAGCACCTAACAACAGTAACAACAAGAAGCATGGCGTCCAGGTTGGCATCTCTCAGAAGTCAAGAAGGAAAACGAAAGAGGGAATTAGCGTTTGAGAGATTTCTGCTGTGGCCCAGCTGAGCGCCTCCCCCTCTAACCTTGTATTTATCCCTGTGACACTGTGCTTGTGAAATGACTGAATCATGTGGAACGAATGATATTGAAATGTCTCCCTGTGCTTCCTTTGATCTCTGTGATAAAATTGGATTCACTGCTACCACAATAAATATGTTGTGGCAGTTTAGTCTCCTCACTTCTTTATGTGCTACAACAAAGAACAACTAGAATGAAGTTGCCTTTAAAAACAAAAACAAAAGCCAACACCCGCGAAGAGCATGCGGTCAGCATTGGATTCTGGCTTGCTCCTGGCTTCTTCATTCTGGCTGAAAAGGGTTCTGTTCCAATTTTGCTTTCAAGTTTGATAACCACCAGCTTTACTATCTAGTTAACCAGCACCGTTAGGTAATGCTTCCCTCTGTGCTGGTGTGTGTGTGGCCCTGGTAGAGTAGGGGTGGGGTGGTGATGGTGGTGGTGGTGGTGGTGGTGGTGGGTGTGTGTGTCAAATAATGCTTCCCTCTGTTCTGGTGTGTGTGTGGCCCTTGTAGAGTAGGGGTGTGTGTGTGTGTATGTGTGTGTGTGTGTCAGATAATGCTTCCCTCTGTTCTGGTGTGTGTGTGGCTCTGGTAGAGTAGGGTGTGTGTGTGTGTGTGTGTGTGTGTAGCCCTGGTAGAGTAGTGGTGTCTGTGTGTGTTTGTGTAGCTCTGGTAGAGTAGTGGTGTCTGTGTGTGTGTGTGTGTGTGTGTGTGTGTGTAGCCCTGGTAGAGTACTGGTGTTTGTGTGTGTGTGTATGGCCCTCGTAGAGTAGTGGTTACGTGGTTAGCTGCTAACCACAAGGTCAGTACTTTGAAACCACCAGCTGCTGAGCAGGAAACAGACAAGACTTTATACTCCCTTGAAGAGTTAGTCTCGAAAACCCATAGGGACAATTTTCCTTGTCCTCTATGGTCACTATGATGGCAGTGACTTAGGTTGGGGGGGGAGGTTTCTCTCATCTTTCTTATTCCCGCTCCAGAACTTCCTCTGGTTTCAAAACTGTTCCATAGCAAGACATTGTTGTTTTGTTAACATAGGTCAGAGCCTCTCTTTCTGTTATTTGAATTTCTTTGCCTTATGTTTACATTTGCATGCTGAAACAGTCAGCTTTCAGAACAAGCATTGCCTTCCTTGGGAATATTTCCACATCCTAGGCTAGATAAGAGTTAACATCCTTCCTTTATTCCTCTGTGGCCCCAGCACAGCCTTCCTTCACAGGATGAGTCACAGTCGCTGCTCATTGTCAGATTGCCAGGTTAGGCTCCCACCAGCCCGGAGTTCCTTGAGGACAGGGACCTCGCCTTTCATCCTTGATCCAGGATACTTACAGCACCTGTCACAGATGATGAATGAAGGCCAAGGTCCGAATATGCAGGAAATGCCTATTAGTGCGGGTTATCTAAGGATTTTTCTCTCAAGTCTGGTAGAACTTCAGTATAGGAAGGGAGACACATTTATTCTGGGATTAAATTCCTGCCTGCTATTGACAGCTGATATAATTCTTGCTAAAACATTTCACATTTTGGCCTAAAAGCTTTCCTCTGAGATGGCAGGGTTGAGTTGGGGTTGGAGCGAAGGGGGTGGGGATGAAGAAAAGCAGTAAGGTTATAAGCAATAATAAAAGGACTTAGAACTGTATAGATAGTTTAACTATGAATTCACTGAGTTGGGCTAAAGAGGTCAGGCAGATTTTCAGCATCCGAAGCAGCCTGCTAAGAATGTGCCCAAACAACATAAAAGTATCCAAAAGAGAGTATAATGTACCAGCAGAAGAGTCTGGTTTTCCTTATATATTAGGAACAGTGGTCCATTTCTATGGATTAGGGTAACGTGATATGAATATTTGTTTCCTTTGCTGGCTCCATGTCCTTAATCCATTCCTTCAAGGCAGGTTCAATTCTTTGAGATTCTGACTTCCTTCTCTGGGGCCTCTTTCCAACGACCTCATTCACAACCATGGCTGCAACTACCATCATCAGGCTGGGGCTTCCCACATTCAATTTGTCTACCAGGAGTCCTCAAACTATGGCCTGCGGGCCACATGCGGCCCGCCGAGGACATTTATCTGGCACGCCAGGTATTTTTGCCCTGTTTGTTTTTTTACTTCAAAATAAGATATGTGCAGTGTGCATAGGAATTTGTTCATAGTTTTTTTTTTTTTTAACTATAGTCCGGCCCTTTAACGGGTCTGAGGGACAGTGAACTGGCCCCCTGTTTAAAAAGTTTGAGGACCCCTGGCTCTAGTCCAGTGAACAGTTCTACTCATCTCTCAGGCAGGCTAAACTCAATGTACCCCAAATAGAATTCATCTGCTGTCTTATCAAACTTCTTTCTGCCCTTCAGATATGGGGAAGATATAGTACCATCTACCCAACTAGCCCAGCTCCAAACCCGGATATCACCCCTGACTCCTCCTGCATTTCAGCCCAAGGGAATCTGTAGAACAGGCTAAAACTGCCCTGTGGATATCTGGGGCTGCAAATCTTTATAGGGGCATAAAATCTCACCTCTCTGTGGAGCTGCTGGTGGGTTTATACCACTGACCTTACAGTTAGTCAATTAATGAATAACCAACTCACTTTACCACCAAGCTCCTTAGTCTCAGCATTAGTGTGCATTGAGTCCCATTGATTTCTCTTTCCTTAACACCTACATCCATTTTCTCAACATTCCGGTCTGTATCACCACTCCCCTGGATCTTCTATTCTGACCATCCTTTCTCAGACTTGCTTGCCCCTAATCTGCCTGCTCTTCTCCCCTTTCACAGTGAGTTTTCTGAAATCTGGTCAGATACCCCGTATCCTTCTGCGACTCTAGATTGCTAGAGTGTAATCTTTCAAGTCCTCATGTGCCTCTGAGGCTCTCCGTGACTAGACCCTGCCCACTCTCTCTACTCTCATAAGGAAGCACTCCCACACCCTTCCCCATGCTCACAATTACTGTTGTGCTTTAGCCTACCGGCCCAACCACTGTGGCAGCCTCTCTCCTTGAGGACCTTCCCCTCTCACCTACCTCTACTGTACCAAAGGTGCTGTCCGTGCCTGGGAGCGGGTCTCTTCTCATGACATGTCCACAGTATGTAAGAAGACGTCTCAACATCTTCGGCTCCAGGGAAATTTCTCTCTGAACTTTCTCCAAGACATTTTCTGGCAGTCTATAGCGCTTTCAATTTTCTTGGGCAACACCATAATTCAAATCCATTAATTCTTCTGAAGTCTTCTCACTGCCCAGCTTTCACACGCTTCCCTGGCAATGGAAAGCACCATGGTTGTGGAGAAGCATCATGAACAGGTGTATCTGTGTTCATCATTATATTCAGAAGGGGACACTAAGAAGGCATCTGTACATATAGAATCCCTTATGAAAATTACTTCATCGACTCACATGTTTTTATTGATGGCTTTTAGAGAGGGAGCAATAGAGAACTGGACTATTATGAACTGACTTTGGTCAGTGTAGAGAGAGAATGCCAAGTAGCTTCTTTCTCAGTCATATTTTTTGGCCTGAACTATTTACATAATTACTTGAGGTCTCAGTGCTGCCCGTGTTGACGCAGCTAAACCAGCAGGTGACGCACCGAAGCTGCAGAGACAGAAAGAAACCAGCCCTTCGGAGCCCAATGTAATAATTTGGTATTTTACAGGTTACAGATCACTTCCACACTTCACATGCAGAGTTGATTCCACAGTCTGCCAAGTGGCGTGCAGAATGCTTTGTGGGGGAAATCCAGTCATTGAAAAGGTCAATTTAGTAAGAAAAATACATTCATTGCTATAGAACAACATCATTAACTCTATAGTTTTGCTGTTTTAATTCTGCCACTTAAGGAATTTAAAGCTTCCCTCCTATTTAAATGGTAAATGGTAGTCCATACTCAGTTGCCAAATGAATAAATTTATAAATCTCATCCTTTTGTTGTCCAAACCTTCTGCTGGTCAAAAGGTTAGAGGTTTGAATCAATTCAGAGGCATCTCAGAAGAAAGGTCTGTCTGTCTACTTAGAAAAAAATCTGCCATTGGAAACTCTTTGGAGCACAGCTCTCCCCTTACACCTACGGGGTCGCCGTGAGTCACCAGTGGCTTGATGGAACTGGTGATTTCTTTAGCCAATGGATTTATCCTAATCATTTAAGAATGGATAAATAACAATAACTCCTCTTTATTCACCACGAGAGAAAAGAAACTTTGAATGACTAAAGCCCCCTTTTTAGTCACTATGGCTCATCACCGTCTTGTTATCTCCTCTTCTGGCATTGCCAAAAGAGAGGGACTGGAGATGGATGGAACATTTGTTTCTTGCCCCGCCTCCTGTCGCTTCCTCTCACCTGGTCCTAAGAAAGATAACGCCTTTAATGGTGATCAGTGGATTTCAGTGGGAATTGATGACCAGAAGAGAGGAAGCTATATCTGTCTCTGAGAAGGCGATTTCAATTCTGTTTGTTGGTGAAACAAGGAAGGACAGCTTGCCCTTGGAGAAGATGCGTAACAGGACTTAGAGGGACTCCCAGTGGGAGAATCTGCCCATACTTTGTTGCCACTCGTGTATTTTTGACTGAGTTTCTTCCTGCATTCTGTGACCCTGGCTGCATGCTATAGGCTAGCTGGAGTTTAGATTTTGTCATTTCAAGGTGTACAGCATTCTTTATAGACCACATCAGAAATATTTTATTTAGAAACTCTACTAAGGGAATAGCACTTTATGTTAAACACACCCTGCTGCAGATAACAGGAACTGAAATCCTCCTTTGGACTTAAACACACCCTTGTTTGAGAAGCAGAGTGCTGCTGTCCCAAGGTCATGAATTAGGTTATTTATTTTTTATTTTAATAAATCATTTTATTGGGGGCTCTTATAGCTCTTATAAGGCTATGAATTTGGAAGTCAACTTTGGGTCAAATCTCATGTTTTTGAGGTTACTTAATAATCGGCAACATAAGACTACCATAGACTTGAGAGTTTTATACTTTCTTTGCTTTTTGTGACATGTTTTCGTCCTGTGGACATAGGTTTGCTCTAGTGAATGAACATTATGGAAATTTTTGCCTTGTGTCTAACCCTCATTGCTTTCTTAAACAGTACTCAGTTACTTAAGTTTTTAACCTGGATAAGTGAATATCACATCTACTTTAACCTAAAAACCTTTCCTATATCTGTATATTTTCTTTTCTCAATCATAGTTTACATTCTATACCATTGGCTAGATTCATGATACTATCATTAGAATTACCAAATGCTTCATGGAGATTACTTAAATTATTTCTCAAACTGATAATGTTGCATCTACAGTGAACCAGGAATACTTATAAACTTTAGATATATGAATAGATTTTGAGCTCAAATTTAATCATAAGCCCTATTAGAATAATTAGTTCTTATGATTGAGACTGTGCTCAATACTTGCCCTCATGAAGTGATCACTGAAGCTATGGGTGCTAAAACAAAGTGTGGTAAAGAGAGAGGATCCAGCTATCAGAAAAACAAACAAACAGACAAAAACCATCTGAGGCCTGAAAGGATTGTCTTAAAACACGCAGCCATCTAAGTGAGGTGTCAGCCAAGTCCACACAGGAGTCTATCAGCCCATGGGATCCGGATCAGAGGAAAGAATTGTACTAGATTGTGAGCACCCAAAAGCTATTTGAAGAGTCCCTACCAGATTAAGCCTCCATTGAATTCCTTTGGACCATTGGCCAAAGGATGGGGATAGCTTTGCCCTCAAACAGAATATATTGGAAAATGGATTACTGCAGATAGTTAGGTAATAATTAACGTACCATCATTTGTTTTCACTTTTGACCCATTTTTTATTTGATCTAGTTTCTATGTCTTCTGCTTTCACTGGCATTGAGGTTTTTCTGGGTTTTATTTTATTGTCATTGTTGGGGTTCTTTGTATGATCTTCTGTATGTGAAATCCAGGATAGGTGGATCTATAGAGACAGTAACTCCGTGGAGAGTGTCTTAGGGCAGGGAAGGCTGGAGGTAATTGGGAGCTAATAATAATGGGCACAAGAATGAAGAAAATGTTCCACACTTGCACAACACTGTTTAATATAGTTAAACCGCTGGGGGGAAAGAAAGATAATTCATGAGATGGATCAAAATGTAGGGAAGAAGGAAGAGGACTGTAACTGAAAAGCCAAGATAAATCAGATTCTGAATAATTGAGGACTGATGATGTTGCCATGAACTTTTATTTATTTATTTTAATAAATCACTGTGTTGGGGGCTCTTACAGTTCTTCTAACACTCTATACATCCATTGTATCAAACACATTTGTACATACGTTGCAGCATCATTTCCAAAACATTTTCTTTCTACTTGAGCCCTTGGTATCAGCTCCTCTTTTTTCCCCTCCCTCCAACCCTCATGAGCCCTTGATAATTTATAAATTATTTTTATTTTCATATTTTGCAATGCCTGCTGTCTCCCTTCAGCCATGTTTCTGTTGTTCAACCCCCTTGGTGGTGGTGGAGGGGTGTTATATATCAATCATTGCAATTGGTTCCCCCTTTCAACCCCTTCCCCCATCTTCCCCTACCCACATGGTATCAATACTCTCATTATTGGTCCAAGGGGTTTTTCTGTCCTGGATTCTGTGTGTCAAGAGCTCTTATCTATAGCATTGTACATGCTCTGGTCTAGCCAGATTTGTAAGGTAGAACTGGGGTCAGGATAGTGGGCATAGGGGGAAGCATTAAAGAACTAGAAGGATGTTGTATGTTTCTTTCTTTTTTTTTTTCAAGTGTTTTTTTGTTTTTTTTTAACATTTTATTAGGGGCTCATACAACTGTCATCCCAATCCATACACACATCAATTGTGTAAAGCGCATTTGTACATCGTTTCTCAAAATATTTTCTCTCCACTCAAACCCCCGACATTAGGTCCTCATTTTTCCCCTCCCTCCCCGCTCCCCACTCCCTCATGAGCCCTTGATAGTTTATAAATGGGTATTTTGTCATATCTTGCCCTGTCCGAAGTCTCCCTTCACCCACTTTTCGGTTGTCTGTCCCCCAGGGAGGAGGTCACACACAGTTCCATGTAACCGGTTCCCTCTTTCCTACCCATTCTCCCTTTACCCTCCCTATTTTGCCACTCACACCACTGGTCCTATAGGTCTCATCCGCCCTGGATTCCCTGTATTTTCAGGGATGTTGTATGTTTCATCGGTACTATACTGCACCCTGGCTGGCCCGTCCCTTCCTTGTGACCCTTCTGTGAGGGCATGTCCAATTGTCTACAGATGGACTTTGGGTCTCCACTCTGATCCCTCTCGTTCACATCAATATGGTTGTTTGTTTGGGGTCTTCTGATACCTGATCCCATTGACACCTCATGATCAAGCGGGTTGGTGTGCATCTTCCATGTGGGCTTTGTTGCTTCCCTGCTAGATGGCTGCTTGTTTAACTTAAAGTCTTTAAGATCCCAGACACTATATCTTGTAATAGCCAGGCACCATCAGCTTTCTTCACCACATTAGCTCATGTACCCATTTTGTCCTCAGAGATTGTGTCAGAAAGGTGAGCATTACAGAATGCCAGGTTATTAGAACAAAGTGTTATTGTGTAGAGGAAGTACTTGAGTAGAGGCCCAATGTCTGTCTGCTACCTTAATACTTAACCTATAAATATATGTACATAGACCTATATCCCCATAATTATATATTAATATATTTCTATATATACATGCCTAAGTTTATACCTCTATAAATGTCTTTTGCCTCTTAGTTCTTTCCTCTATTTCCATATACTTTCCTCCAGCCCTCTATCATGTTCAACCTTCATTCGGCTCTCTGCATTTCCTCTTGGCTACATTGCACTTAATTGGACACTACCAGGCATTCTATGCCCTCCTGGCTCTCGATATTAGATCCCTTGTTGTTCCCTTGTCCCTTGGTTTGTTGGCTCCCCATCCTTTCCCCACCTCCTCCTGTCCCCGGTTCCACCAGACATTGGTCCTGTGGTTTTCTCCTTGGGATTGTTTATCCTGCCTATCTTATATAGATAAACATAAGAAAAAGAAAAGAACCCATGAATAGTTCCAGGTCTGCAGAGGTTGTGCACGGGTACAGATAAGAGCTTGCAATAAACCCCTTAGGACCAATAATGAGAGTAACAATACTAGAAGGTTAAGGGGAATGTGGGGGGAGAAAGGGGAAACCAAACACCATGATCTACATTTAACTCTTCCCAGGCTATTGGACAATAGAAAAATGGGTGAAAGTGGTCAGTGTAAGACATGAAAAAAAATTATAAATTATTGGTGGGGGAGGGGAGGAATGAGCTGATATCAAGGGTTCAAGTAGAAAGAAAATGTTTTGAAAATGATGATGGCAACATATGTACAAATGTGCTTGACACAGTGGATGCACGTATGGATTGTTATATGAGCTGTAAAAGCCCCCAATCAAATGATTTTAAAAAATAAAATAATTCAAGGTCTGTCTTCTGACCCTTATGAATGTTTTCTGAATCCGGTCTGATGCAGTGCCAAGCCCTGTCCCCCCCACCTCACACACCCCCCTCCAAGTCCAAAGTCTATTTTTAGAATTCCTCAGGGACTTTGTTGCTCTGCTCCCCTTGCTGCTCTGTTGTGCTCCCTTTGTGTTAAGCCCTGGTGTGTGTGGGTGGCAGGGGTGGGGGGCAGGGGCGACTAGGATGTCAGACTGGGCACAATCCCCACACTGTGTCTCCGGTGCTGCCCCCTGTAGCTCTGTGGGTCAGTAAGGGGACTCCTGTCTTGTGGTGGGGCTGACCCTATGGTTCTCTCTGTGCATTGGCTGCTCCAAGTGGGAATGTTGTCCTTGAAGCTTGGTGGGCCAGGAGGCTGTTCTCAGTCTCTCTGTCTCTCCCTTTCTCTCTCTCTCTGTCTCTCTCTTCCTCTCCCTCTTCCTCTCCAAGTTTGTTCCCGTGTGATCTGGGAAGATGCCATGAACTTTTAAACTCATGTCCGTACCCCCAATAAATCCGAGAGATAAAGATCAGAGTTGGTAACTTACGTGTAGTCACTACAGTGTCTTCAGGAGACTCTCAACGAGATAGTTAAAACTACTTTTGATAAGTAGTTATTGAAAGTTCTGAGATATTTAAAAACTTAATTCAAAATGAGAATATATATCATCAGTAAATGCATGTTGGTAATGGTGTCCCCTTCCCCCCCATTTTTTGTTCTGGCATATTAGAAATTAGCTTCTAGCTTCAGGATGCACATAGCAGATAAATAATGATACACCTCTTACTCTTGGCACCACAGCAGTAAATAACATAAGACTCTAATCTTTAGGGTTTTTTTTTGAGTAGCTGTAACAAGATACAGTTTTCACCATAACAAGAAATAAATGAGGAAAGTATTTTTTTCTAATATAATGAACCAGATTTGGCAATCTCTAATAGGTAATGACATAGAATATCCTTTGAAATTATCTTGTAGATTCATTCTTCAATGTCATTAGGGATATTAAGGATGAAGCCACTTCAAATAAAATGCTCAGGAGAAGAATAATGCAGTTAAGTTATAATTTATAAACTACTTTAAGGTAAGGAATAATATTCTTTTTTTTTTTCATAGTCTGTAACATTATTGGACTTTATATAATGTTTATAAACTTCATCATCAAAACAGGAAGGATAG
>NW_022103915.1:46472213-46555421 GCF_000313985.2 Echinops telfairi
CCGAACCATTCATAATACATAAATTATTATAGATTTGTCATAAGTTACCCTGTCCGAC
Source organism: Echinops telfairi (assembly GCF_000313985.2). NCBI lineage: Eukaryota > Metazoa > Chordata > Mammalia > Afrosoricida > Tenrecidae > Echinops > Echinops telfairi. The sequence continues at coordinate 46,472,272 of NW_022103915.1, forward strand.
GTCTCCCTCTGCCCTCTTCTCTGCTGTCCATTCCCCAGGGAGGAAGCTATACTTAGATTCTTGTAATTGGTTACCCCCTTCTACCCCGCGTTCCCTTCACTCTCCAGGCCTCGCCCCTCTCACCGCTGGTCCTGAAGGAGTCATCTATCCTGGGTTCCCTGTGTTTCAAGTTGCTATCTGTAACAATGTACATCCTCTGGTCTAGCCAGATTTGCAAGGCAGAATTGGGATCATGATACTGGGGGGGAAGGAATAATATTCTTAATGAACAATTTACCACTATCTAAATTTATAGCAAACCATCTTAAGTTAGTTACTTTGGAATTTTTCATCACATTATTAATTAGAGACAGAATACAGTACCCATTGGATCTAGCTTGAACCCCATTGGATCTAGCTTGAACCTCATCCAAAGGAGTGACTGATACACCAAAGAGCATTTACCTTGTGAAGGAACTCCACTGACCTGGAGTTTCTTCACAAAGTCTTCAGAGACAGAGCAAGACAGTGCCACAGGGTTTCATAAGTCATGCACCTTTTAGTTTTTTCTACGTCCCCAATTTCCAAACCCTAAAGTGCTACAAAGAATTCTCTGTTGACTAATAAGGCTTTTATCAATGGATCGCCTAATGCTTCGAGAACTAGATGTATTAAGTGATAGCACAAGGGTTAGCTCAGTCTTGCTCATTTTGTGGAATTAGAGATTTGCACAGTGTGGAAGCTCCTTTGAGTGGAAAGGGGGGTGGTGTTAGGTTGGGCTCTCTAGGGAAGCTTAGCCAATGATGCTTACATATGCTTGTGTAGGAGGAAATTTATGTCAAGAAAATGACTCACACACTTGTAGAAGCAGGTAATTCCAGTCTCATTTCAGGTCTGGGGATCAGATGTGAAGGTGGAGGCTTCTCCTGGCTTGAGTAGCTTCACAGGCTGATGAACCCAGGATGGGCAAGAACAGCACAGGTTGTAGAGGTGACTGAATCCAAAGCCAGCGGGCCAGGCCTATGACTGAGAGGTGAATACATATAAGGTCAGATGGCAGGCTGCTGATGACTCCTTGAATTGGCAGGCAATATGGCAGGCCTCCACTCACATCCAAAGAACCAGAGGTTGATGACCTAGATAGATGCAAGATGCAGACTTAGCAAGGAGCAAGCACGTTTCCCCATAGCATCTACTAATACAGCAATTAGGCCACACTCCTGAGGAAGTCTTCTTTCATCTGTACCAGGGCTGTTACCTGAGTAAGGGGTTGCACTACACCCCGATCTTCTTATAGCTGATTAGCTTCTCACAGCAGATCCCGTTTATGGAGTAGATTACTTTGTGTTACATGACATCATGGAAGATTACTAGGCCCTAACTTTCCAAACTACTGAGAGTCCTGACCCAGTCAACTTGACACAAAGCCTACCTATCACAGGGAGCAAGTAACATATGCACAACCATGGTATTATGATTCAACAACAGGTTAGCCAAGGAATCAGCAAGCAGAAAAGATTTTATCCTGTACTTTAAAAAAAAATCTTGGAGAGGAAGAGGGAAGAATCAGGTGGTCTGGAACCTAACTTGGGAAGAAGAGAGTTCTTATTTTGACTTTTTTTTTTGTTGGGGGGTAATCCTCAAATTACTTAATAAAGCAATCAACACATTTGTTTTCAGGTGCTGTTGGTTTCAACTTACCACAGTAGAACTGCCCCCATAGGGGTTCCCAGGCTGTCATCCTTAGATAAACCCAGGTCTCTCTCCCAGAGAGCTGCTGGGTGGTTTTCGAACATCGAACCTTGGGTTAGCAGCCAAACCCCTTAAACACTGAACCATCAGGGCTCCTCATGAGCACAAGGAATGTACGCAATCATAACTTTAACAATGGACTTGGCATTTAGTGCCCACTTTTGTAAATCAGAATGTCTAAGGAATCACAAACGGGGGATAACACAAGCGGCCATCTAGAGGGGATACAACAAAGCCCACATGGAAGAAGCACACCAGATTGTATGGTCATGAGGTGTCGACAGGATCAGGTATCAGGCATCAGCAGATCCAAAACGAACAATCATATCAATGCAAATGAGGGAGATCGGAGTGGAGACCCAAATGTCTAATCTGTAGATAATTGGACATCCCCTCACAGAAGGGCCACAAGCAAGGGACGAGTCAGCCAGGGGGAAGTATAGCACTGGCAAAACACACCGTATTCCTCTAGTTCTTTAATGCTCCCTCCGCACCACTATCATGACTCCAGTTCTACCTTACAAATCTGGCTAGAACAGAGCAGGTACACTGGTACAGATAAGAGCTCTCGACACACAGAATCCAGGACAGATAACCCCCCAGGAACAATAATGGGAGTACCAATACCATGAGGGTAGGGGAAAGGTGAGGGGAGAAAGGAGGAACTGATTGCAATGCTTGATATATAACCTCCACCTCCTGCCCCTGAGGGTGATGAACAACAAAAACGTGGGTGAAGGGAGACAGCAGATGTAAAATATGAAAATAATTTATAAATTATCAAGTTTTCACGAGGGCGGGAGGGTGAGGGAGGGAAGTAAAATAGGAGCTGATACCAAGAGCTCAAGTAGGAAGAAAATGTTTTGAAAATTATGATGGCAACATATGTACAAATGTGCCTGATACAATTGATAATATGGATTGTTATAAGAGCTATAAGAGCCCTCAGTAAAATGATTTATTAAAAAATATATAGAAATAATAGATTGACTCATACAGTTTGGGTTTTAAAGCTCAATGTCACAACATTAAAGCAAATAATTATTTCAATATTCTATAGATGAGTTGACTGCCTAAAATTTTAATTTTTCAGGCATTTGTGCATATCCTACGTCTCCAGATATGAGAAAAAGTAATTTTGGAATGGTTGTCTTCAAACGTTCTATTTGTTCAGCCTTTATGAACTCTTTCCTCCTCCTAAGTAATTACAGAAGGCAATTGCAATAAATAATGAATAATGTGATCACGAGTATGAAGTAAAATGGTTCTTTGGCAACAAAATGGAGACATTTCTCCTCACGTTGTATCTAATCGTCTCATAATTTGAAAAGGCACAGTGCACAACGACATGTACCCATATATGAGTAATTCTTCAGAGAATGCCTTGTTTTATACACAAGAAGCATAGTTTGGATTGCATGTAAAAAGCCTTTTATTTACTGATGAAGATAATTGAATAGGGGTCACTTAGGTGCAGCTTTCCCCATATGGGAGAAGTTAGCGCATCCCACTGTTTATTTGAAATTGTGCTGAAAATATTCACAGCAAAAAAACCCCAGAAAACTTTATGACCTCCAGCAGCAGTTTGGCCTTCTGTTATAAAGTATTTTCATGGCTGAAGTTACAGCATTGTGTTGCTAACGCACCTCACACACTGCCATGTGTATGCAGTGTGGGGGTGTGTAATAAATACTATTTGATGGTAAGATTTAATTTAGGCGTGACATTTTATGAATGCTTATGATTCATATACCTCCATGGAGCTCAACAGATGCACTTGAGTTTTAATTTTGTAGAAGTTAAGGAGCCAACTCGGCACCTTAAGAAGTGATGCCTGCACATCTTGCATTTAGTTCCATCTGTCACAGTGAAGGGCTTCCTCGTTTTGATGCACCTCCACGTTACCAAGCACTGTTCCCTCAGGACCAAAGCACACGAGACAAAGTCTCACCATCATAGTGTCCAAAGCCCATTCTGACTCTACTCCTTCCAAGACGGATTTACTTGTTCTTGTGGAAGTCCATACAGAAGACTGAAGTTATCAAAGGTTTCATTTTACTTGGAACCACAACCAATGCAGCCGTCAAGAAATCAAAGGGTGTACTGCACTATGCAGACCGGCTCCAGAAGAACCTCTGTAAAAGGCGGAAAGCAGAAGTGCTACATTGAGATCGAAGGCGAACCTGACCGTGGTATTTTCAGTCCCTTCAAGTGCGTGTGAACGCCGGGCAATGAGTGAACAAGGAAGATCACAGAAAGAAGTGATGCTTTTGAACTTTTGGTTGTTCTCATTTAGTGTGTTAAGAAACCGACTGATAACCCATGTTGAGATCCATTGTTTTAATTGATTCTGTGGCTACCGGTGGTACCATTTTGCAAACATAGAACCAAAATGTCACTTGAGAAAGAGAGTGTAAATGAATCATCCCAAATCCATCACAACAATAAAGACATCATTGCAAATACATATCCTTTTGAAATGGGTGACTTCGATAAAGGAGAGAATGGTTACACCATTACACAGCTCCTAAATAGTCAAGGCTAGCAAATCTCCAGGGATCATCTTGGCTTGAAAATCGAACTCTTCATTTTTGAAGCTCTGCAGTGGATCTAATCTCATGGCTTCAAATGAAATCCTGGTTTGCAAAAATAAACAATGCACTGGGACATGCATAAAGCTCGACTATAACATGACGGTTTTCAATCATACATTTTGTGAAAATCATAGAAACAAGTTGGCTGCTATTTGCCATCGAGTCAGTTCCGACTCATAGCGACCCTACATCCAACAAGAGGGAGCACCACCTGTGCCTGCCCCGTCCTCACGACTGTTCTTATGCGGGAGCCCATTGTTACAGCCACCGTGTCGGTCCATCTCCTCTTTCTCACCCCCCTCACTCACCCCCACGCTCCCACACACACTTTACCAGGCATCGAGTCCTGTACCTACTGATGCATTTCAAAAGCTTGGACATCGAAACAAAATGAAATGATGCAATCATCTTTGCGACCCCAAGTTCTATGTTGCTTTCACTTTGGGGTTTGTTTATTTGTTGTTATTTTTTCCCGTAAGACTTCTTAGACTTTCTTCTTGGGGAGAGTGTAGCTGCTTCTCTCCTCCTGTTGCCACCTTATTCAACAACCTAAACACTAACTGCTGAGTAGCGCCTCCACGTCCCACAAGTCGCATAGTCACACACGAAGGAGCCTCCCTCCTCTGTGTGTACATAGCACTTTCTCCTTTTCTTCTCTGCCTGTCAACACAACCTGAGCCAGTGCCCTACGCCAAAAATTCTGTCTTACTCGCCTGGTATCCGAAGTGTTATTAATGTAGTCTCCTTTGCAGATGGACTCTCAGCTGCCATGTGAGGAATTGAAGCCATTGGTACCCTAGTGGGGCCCAATGGGGCCTCAATCTTTGGTTTTGCTGATTCTGCTGGCTGGTCTGTTATAGAGACCTAGAGGAAACCCCCCTTTGCGCTTCCTTATCATTCTATTTCAGTTTAATCTTCATGCAAAACAGGCAGGATTGGCAGATCTTATAGGGCTGCATTTCAGTGTCCTACTTTCTGTCCCATTCTGCAAGGAGTAGGACTCATAGCTTCAGGTTCCTCGCAAGTCCCCAATTATTCCAGGACTCCAGAGGCAAAACAATTCATTGCTGGGAAAAATGTCCATGAAATATTTATTTCAGATATAATGAGGCATAGGAGTGATTTTTTTTTCATATGCATGTTCATATTGTGATACAGCAAGTGCTTGAGACATCAGACATGCCTGGTATGCAGTGATGCTGCCTTTACTCGGGTGCAGATGGAAAGGCACCTGAGTCTCAAAGTGCATATGCTGATAGCATTTTGAAGATCACACTGGCTGAGATTGCCATGCAGAAGGCATGACCTCATGTCAAAGACATTCTGGCTTTCTCTGGCTTTATATAACATTTGCTAGATGCCCTAGGGAAAACTTTCTTCCCTTTTAGTAATGAACACTTAAAAATAATTGGGCAGTATAACATAACAGCTAAGAGCAATTGCTTTCACATCCAACTACCTGAGCTTAAATTCTTCTTCACCCGCTTATGGAGTGAACAGCTCACCCTTGGTTGCCTGGAACTCTTCCCGACTCAGCATTTAAAATTCCCCATCCTTGGGAACCCGCCCCCCAGTCCAGATCACCCAGTGATAGTTGGTCAAGGCTCTTACCTTCCCTAACTCTCAGTTTCCTCTGTGATAGAGGAGAACAAGAGTAGTCCTGCTTCATAGGTCTGTTGTAGCGCTTAAATGGGTTAACGCATGTAAAATAATTAGCAAAATGCTTTGCACTTAAAAAATATTGATGTGAATCCAACTGCTGCTGTCATCAAAGAGCCCAGGCAGAACAATGGGTTCAGCATTGGGTAGCTAATTGCAAGGTTGATTCAAACCCAGCAGCAGAAACGAGGAAGAAAGCTAAGGCTGGCTGCTCCTGTAAAGATTTCCAGCCTCAGAAACCCTAAGGAGCAGATCTCTTCTGGTTTGTTCCTTAACCCTATGGCAGTGGATTTTGGTTTCAAGGAATTATTGTCATCAGTGTGGGCTAGTATGGGTTCCTTCTTTCTTTCCGTAACAGTGAGACATACAGCGTTAAGTGAACGGAGGCAAAAAGAACCATAGTATGATGTTCTGATAAACTTCTAGGCCGTGATACATGTCATCTCATTCCTAAATCTGCCCACCGCATCTCTGAATCCATGATGGGGTGGGAACTGGAGGTGCTCTTGTAGAGGTGCAGCAACTAGTTAGCATCGGTAAGCACAATACAGAGCTCTGTGAAGTGGTGTTTTGGTTTCTTAAAACTATGCTTTGGACAATGGTTACAAAAGCAGACCAGGTCAAGACACAAGATGCATCCAACATTCTAGGGATGGGGCCACACCTCAGTCACTGCGAGCTTTCCAGCCCAGGATTGGGCATTACACCCTGGAAAATCCTGATTTTCATCATTAGAGAATTACCATGCCATTGAAAAATGGTGTTACACAAAATAGGTGCTATAAGATCCTATCTTTGTATTGCCAAACAAAGACATTCACAAGTGAGTTTATTCCAACATTTAAGTCCTCCTTTGTAAACAATACCAATGCAATCAGCTACAACTCCTGGTAACCCCATGTGTGTCGTAATAGAATGGAGTTCCACAGAGTGTTTCAACAACTGGTTTTTTAAAAGGTAGATAGCTAGCCCTTTCTTCTGAGTTGTCTCTGGAGAGACTTGAACTGCAACATTCAGGGACTCCTAGGGGATCCTAGTCCATCTCGATTGAGCTCTCTATTGAGTGCTGTGTACTGTGCCCGGGGTACAAATGTGAAAAGGACAATTCTTGCATTAGATCTCCTGTTCCAGTGTGACTGCAGGACAAAGGACACAGAACCATTCAGTAAGATTTGTCACCTGCCGTTAACTGATTTATGTAGCCTTTCATGTAGAGGTGACAACCACGACATTCAGAGAGATCAGAAATATCAGTGATGGACCTGTCTCACAGTTTTTAATGTGGTATTGGACCTTACACTCATGGACAAGGCTATGACTAACAATGCAGGCAAAATATGGGGCGGGAGCAAGAACTGAAGGAAGGGACCGTGAAGAAATGCAGACGTTGCATACTGCCCCTTTGCATCCTATAGGTTTCAGCTTGTCACCTCCTTAGAAAAACCTGAGCATCTTCTTTCACTGTAAATCACTTTATCCACACCTTCCCACCAATACCATTTTATTGTCTCTTAATTCAATTAGTTGTTTGCTTCCTCAGATCGTTTAATATGATTGTAAGCTATTTTATTTATCTATTGGATGAATAAACGCTGTTAGTGGCATGGGTTATGAGTTGGGCTGCTAACAGCAAGGTCCGCGGTTCAAGACCATCAGCCACTCCATGGGAGCAAGATGTGTCTCTACGCCGCAAAGATTTGCAAGGTCATAAGCTCACAGCAGCAGTTCTGCTCTGCTCTATAGGGTCCCTATGAGTTGTAGTCGACTCCATGGCCGTAGGCTAGGTGTCTTAATTACGGTATAGGGGATGAAGGTTGGGCTTCACATAGAGAGGTCTTTGTTTTGAATACAGCACCTGCTCCTCAGGAGAAAGATGTGGCAATCTGATTCTGTAAAATTCACGTACATCTTGACAGGAGCAGAAAGCCTCATTTTGCTCTTGAGGAACAGCTGGTGGACTCTAACTGCTGACATTGTGGTTAACAGCCCAATTAGTAACCCACTATGCCACCAGGGCTTGCTACTTTATATCTCGCAGAGAATGCTTATCTTTTTTTTAGTTAGGGATACCTACCAAAAGGGAGCATTAGTTAAGCTGCAGTGAAGAGGTCCATAATTGTAATGTCAATATTGAGCAGATCACAGAGGGACAGCGAAAAAGAGGAAGGCCCTTGAGAAGATGGATTGACACAGTGGCAGCAACAATGGGCTCTAACCTTACAACAATTGTGAGGATGGCTCCTGACCAAGTGCTGTTTGTTTTATTGAACACGGCTTGATATGAGTCAGAACTGCCCAACAGTACCTCACAACGGCACATGCTCCGACAACCGTGCGTGAAAATGAAAGGCAGAACTTCTCAACAAATTTAACAAACCTCAAGTGAACAAGAATGAAAAACATTCCTTTGAATAATCCTTGAATTGAAAAAACCAAGACCCCATTCTCAAACTACATATAAATGAAGACGCTAAAGCCTGCACGTTGGAGATCATGGGACAGAGCCAAAACTGTATTCCGAGGGAGCGGAAAATAGATTTACAGCCTCGGAAACCATAGGGAGTCATTCTCGTCTGTTCGATGGGGTCACTATGCATTGGCATCAATCTGACAGCAGTGGATTTGGGGTTGTGTTGGGTTCTTGTGCAGATCAAGCTGTTAAAGCAAACAGAGTGGCTCAAACATGTTAGAAATTCGTTTCTCGTTAATGTAGCTGAACGATCAGTCTGTTCCAGAAGGTCATCAGAGCCTTTTCTGTCTTGTTGCTCATCGAGTTGTTGCCCTTGTCTGCGTTGTTGTGAACAGCTCGCCAATCGCGTGTACGTGTTCTAGCTTAAGAGCTAAGACAATGAGGAAGACAGCTGGCTTCTCTTAGGATCTGATCCAGCAGCACATCTAGTCAGGTGTCCACACACAGGGAGAGGCTGGGGAATGTAGTCCGTAATGGAACCACTGGCCTAAACCCTTTACCATGGAGCCCGTTCTGACTCACAGCACCCCTACATTCGGAGTCCCGTACTGTAAATCTTTATGCGAGCAGTCTCATCTTTGTCCTGTGGAGGGCTGATGGCATTAAACCATTGACCATGTAGTTAGCAGCTCAAGGGTTAACCCTCTGCGGCACCAGAGATATTTTTTGCACTCTCAGGAAAGGAAGAACTATTGATCTGCTCCCCCCACCTCCTTTTTCCAAACTGCTCTTTTCAAGAAGCATTTATTTTGAAAATCATAATGTGTTGAGGGACAGATTAAAATTTCCAGCTAGTTGTTAACCAAATAAAAACTGAACAGAAACCACTTCAATTGAATTAACTGTTTACCCATTTGAGTCTTTCTGTTCTTACTTAGAACAAAGTCCAAGCCTTAGAAGTCAGGATTTCAGGACTCCAAACACTAGATGCCATAGATTATGTCCTATGAGTTGTTTCAGTGAGTTTTTCAAAACCATGAAAATTCAGTGCTCGTACTGAATTGCTGACATAGTATTTGGGTACTGGTAGCTTTCTCAGGACAAGCTTGATTTGGGCTTCTGCTCACATTTTATGAAATCCTCGTAAACAAAGAAGTGCACTATCCTCTGATAGCTCGTATACCATGAGAGTGTGGCCCAGGTTTAGTGTAAAACTTAAAAAGCAAACATTTAAGTCACTATCTATGATCCCATCCATATAGAAAATAATAGATTGTCGACACCTCCCTGAATAGTACCTGTATGCTATTTCTGAGAAATGGAGGGAGGGATAGTGAAGTTAATGTTTCAGTTTGTATATATCCATATTTTTTATAGTGGTCATATATTATTTATAATTTAAAAGAAAGAAAGAAGGAAACTTGACAGGAGCCCCAAACCGGAAAGCTGATGCTGTGGGAATGTATTATTGGGTTAGCTGTTTAGGTCATTTCTGTTCTTTACAGCAATCCCTGGATCCTTGATTCCCATCTCCTTTCCCAGATCCCCACAGCAACTCTGTAATCCCATCCGTCCTTGGGCCTGAGTGGCCTGGGTCCCCACCGCTTCTCAAACGCTCCTGCAGTAGAAGTCAAGATACTTCTTTCTTATGCACCCTGGACTCTACAGTCATTTCTGCCAGTAGAATTGTTAGGTGTCTGGAGTGTTTTACCTCGGTTCTTGCTTCACAACACTGAAAGAATTCGCACAGCAGAAGCACTTTTGTAAATCCAAGTGACTTTCATGAGAGAAAGGGGAAGTTTCAGGTATTACAGGCTCAAAGGTACATGCTACTTCTGGAAAGCACACAAGGCTTTGCACAAGGAGCTTGTGATTAAAGATGGCCACTTCAGGAGACATGAAGAAAATACTGGAACAGGATCACAAAACCAAGCACTCAGAACCAAGAGCAGGAAATCTCCAGAGGACAAGAGGATGTTGCTAAAGGGCCTGCAGGCACTTACAGGCCTGGAAGTGCAAGCGCAGCACTCCCAGGAGGGAGATAGTCCCACCCTACCGGCCTAACACCTGAAAGCCAGGCACCTGGCCTATGGCCAGCCTTTATCCCCTCCCAGCCCCAATGGCTGGGGAGGCGTGGTTGAGGGTATTGGCTGACCCCTTGGCTTCTTTAGGCGCACCTGTGTGATGTCCTGTTGCTGGTGCCTGGTCTGTGTGCCCAGGTGGCCTCTTGACTTGGGTCTGAGCATGCTCCATTCTGGATTTTCCCATAGGTGCCTAATTAGTGTGCCTGATTTCTTTCAACCCCTGTATTATGGCATGAACAGCTAATTTCTGTTTAGCACAGGTATTAGTGGGGAGGACCTCCCCCGCACCCTTTTGTCCCTATCTAGCTATCTTTCAGAATGATCTCCTGCCGTGTCCCTTTCTCTGGCCCAGATTCCACATCCCCTAAAGCCCCAGGGCAAGTTTCACTCACTCCAATAGCAGCCCTTATCAAGTTCCTGAAGTACAAAGTATTTTCACTGTTTGTCATGTAGGCAGATTACCATGTGGCAGTGCAGTATTTTATTTGCTCCCTTAGGATGTGAAATTAACTCAACATTTGCCTTAAAATCATGTACATGTTTTGTAATTTTTACTAATTATTTATTGTCCTTTTTTCTGCGGGGCATAGGAGGAAAGAAAGTGGAAAGAAAAGGCGTTTTGACATAGTCTCTCAGCTGAGTACTCAGAGCCACTCAGATCAATATTCCCAAACTCTGGCATTTCAATGGCTGAGTTATTGTCCTGCTTCAAGCACACAGCTAATCTGGGCCCATAGATCAGACAGCGCCGAGGTGCAAAATAGATGCAGTTGTTAATAAAGGACCTTCATCTTCCCCTCACTTTCCTTGATGAGTCTGGTGACCTCTGGGGCCCATTTTTCTGTACCCTGAAATTACAGAACAGATTTTGTACATATATTTTGAACTTGAGTGTGTGTTGAGTGTATGTGTCTTTCTTAAAGTCAAAGGAGTTTGCCTTTGAGTCTAACAAGTGCTAAGTCCTGAATCCCATTCTGTTCTCATGTACATCAGGATGCCAGCCCTCTGTCCCTGTTTTAACAAATGGCGTTCCAACCTGCAGATAGGCTTGAAATTAGGCAATTTCAGAACCCTAAATTAAACCCCCAATATTACATCATACCTGCAGAACATGTGAGTTACGTTTTGAAAATGTGAGAAAGAAAGCGCATACTGTAGAAAGGCAAAAAAAATGGTAGATGATGATAATTATATTCCCAAATGAAAGCATTCTCTTATGTACAGGTACCTTGAAAACATATTCATCCTAAGAGTTCTTGAAATCCACTCTGGTGTACTCTCAGTAAAATATAAGTTCTACCTACCCGCTTTTTCTTGCCGTAACCACTTAACAATTTATATGTGGAATGAATGTTGACCCAGCACTGATTCTACTTGGTGCCAGCGCAGTTTTTTTGTGTGTGCTCCACTGCCTCGTTTGCTGTGCCTCCAAATTCAGACCCACCAGCTTTGTGTAAGAAGCCTGAATACTGCTAGTAGCCACAGCTTTAAAGTCAGATGGCTGCAAGTCCAAGTCCAGATTCTGCCATTGGGGGCTGTGTTCCTGAGAATAAGCGCATTTCTTAGCTTCCCTAAGCCTTAGTTGCTTCATCTAGAACATGGATGTGATGAAAGCCTGTCTCAAAAATGTTGTAAAGATTAAATGTGAACATCCATTTAATTCATCTCACAAAGCACAGTGCCAGGCACATGACAGCCATGCGATTTAAATGTTTGTTGGTGTTGCCTGCATTTTGCAGGTGAGGGAACCGGTTCAGAGAGTTTAATGACTAAGAGTCACTAAAAGCACCCTCAAGCACAGCGTGCCTCTGCCCTGCCCCAAGGTGGCATGTGGGCTTGTGCCACCTTGTAACCCAGTAAGAGGAGGCCCTGTGCTTTGCAGCCTTAGCTTTTCTTTTGCCGAGCCCACTCTAGTGGCACAATCTCACCTCCAACCTCAACTTAGTCTTGTGGAGTTTTCAAGGCTGAGTGAAGCCCTATTCTAGGGCCTCCTTCAGTTTAAACAGTAGATAAGAGTCTGAGACAGCATGACAATTCTTTGCTTCTGACTTTAATGTCTTTCAAACTTTATGTGCAGAAACATCCAGTACTGTGGCTAAAGGAATCTTTTAGAATTATGCTGTTGTTAAAAACAAAACAACAAATGTACTCACTTGATGTTTTAGTCAACTACAGATGTCCTTTGGGGACACAAATGGTGTGAGGGGGGTCATCTGACCTATCACCATGAGCATCAGCCCATGGTCCGTTCCTGTGTAGCAGAGATCAGACATGACAGCACCCTCTTTCCCTTTTCACTAATTCTGACACCAACTGTTCCCTCCTGGGACACTCACTACTTCTTTGCTGGGATCAATAATCCATTGCATTGGCCCCACAGAACTCACAGACCATACTGATGAGTATGGGGTTTATGGAGAAATTAACAGGCTGCAATTCAGGATCAGAAAGGTGAAGGACACGGTTCTTTGCCTTGCAGCACCTCCTCTCAGTGCGTCAGCGGGCACTTTTCTTTCTGATCCTTGGCCCCTCAGTCATGCAGCCCAATGACCTCTGCCTTATTCAGGCAAGTGTTATAAACCTTCAGTGCGGCTGGTAAAAGCCCCAAAGGCACCCCACTCTGAAATCGAGTTTCCTGTCCAAGTCACTCTGCTTTACTCCATCGGTGGACAAGGTAGCCCACCGTTCAGTCTTTCACTCTGGCTTCTGGGTCTGTTGCCACTGTTTCTGTGTCACCTCTCAGCTCCTCTGGCCTCAGACTTGGTCTCCGAGAAGGAAGAGGTTCAAATCACGCACTCAGCTCCTGCTCTTCTTTCTTGGTTCCTGTGAGATTCTTTGCCCTTGCATCTGAGATGGCTCATTTAAAGCCCACCAACAGGACAAAACTGACTAATCTCTGCATTAAAGCCCCAAACATCCTATTTGCATGTCTCCACTCAGTCATTAGGTAGGAGCTACTAAGACTCTGCATGTCTCCACTCAGTCATTAGGTAGGAGCTACTAAGACTCTGGCTAGAAGAGCCATATCAGGTAATCCAGTGTGCCACAGAGGCCAATGTAAATGTGTGTGAATAAAAATAGGAAGTATCATTTGACGAGATCAAAACTGGTAGGAGAAATCAGCCACCCTATATAGCGTTTCTGAGTCTAAACCTTTATGGGAGCAGACAGCGTCCTCTTTCTCGCAGAGAGCAGCTGGTGGGCACAAGCCTCCAGCCTTGCAGTTAGCAACCCATCGGTTGCCCCAGAAGACCCCCAGAGCTCTTGTAGTTTGAGTGAGTAGATGTTGTCAAATTACCTTCTGTAGGAGTTACATCACATTATACTCCTTATTCTCTTTTAAGTATGAAAATACCTGTTTCCCCTCAGCTTCTCCAAAACAGAGTGCTATCAGACTTAAAAGAAAAAGAAGTGTTTCCTATTCTGATAAGGGAAGAAAAAGAAAACCGTTTTAGGGCCATTTTATGGTATAGGGTCATTTGTATTATTTTTCCCTATGAAAATGGATGTTCTTTTTTATTTGTAAGAGTTCTCTGTATATTAAGGAGATTACTCTTTTATGCACTATGTTGTTTTCTAGTGACTTGTTGAGGCATATGTTTCCACAAATGTAAGACAAAACTAGGACTTGAAATTATGGGAAGCAACAGTAAAAAATATTAAATCTCAGTTTGAAAATTAATGGTGGCCAGTATGTCACGAGATTTTAATACACATAAAATTATTCTTAGTGTTTTCTATTCAGACTTCGTAATATGAGGAAGGTGAAGCACAGAGATATTAAGTAATTTACCCAAAGTGAATATGGTATTCAAAGCCATACATTTTTGACTCCTGGGCATAAGCTTTTAACTGCAATGCTTAGTAGGTGTGCCCAGCAGGGCAGTGAGATCCCCTTCAATGGTAATATTTAAACTAGAGATGGTTTGGCAGGAATTTTGTAAACCAGATCTTGGAATTTGGGATCGGATCAAACAGCAAGTAGCCCTGGCGGTGCAATAGTTAAGGGCACTGCTGGTAACTGAAAGCCAAGGAGTCAACCTCCCAGCTTCTCCACAGAAGAAAGATGTGGCTGTTAGGGTACTGCCCCGGACACCTGCAGCATATTCTGCCCAGTCCACAGGACCAGCTGTCACTCGGGACCAAATTCACCGCAGTGCGTTTGGTTTTAATCCAATGACATCGTGGAACCCTTCCACCTAGTGACCTTTCTGCTCCAGGTCTGACACCCAACAAGAGCACTGCCTGTAGCACCTCTGCCTCTGTCGCCAGAGGAGCCCCAACCTTAGTTGCAAACAGTGGCTTCATAGTAACAATGTGTGATGCACTGGATAACTGTACCTGCATAGATACGAATGGGAATGTCTCTCTTTTTGTTGCTTTGAGTGTACGTGTTGAGGAAATCTTTGGGGATGAATTAATACATGATTAATGATATAGCTTATTCTAAAATCTCTTGAACATAGCTCAATCAGGAGTGATTATCCAGTGAGTAATTAATGAACCTCTATGATGTATGAAGTCATTAGAAACAAAGGGGTGCAAAGCAGGGCAGGATAGTGTTCTGGACTAAGAATAACGTAACTAACAATGAAGACAGACAAGCCAATGAACATCGAAGAAATGTTTACAGCCCTTGGAGTGGAGATGATAAAGGCTGTGTCGAGGCGTGAAGCAGTAGGGAGATAGGACTTCACTGGGGACTTTATTTTGATTTGGAGAAGAGCAAAAGAATGTTTTAATTCAGGGAAAGGGTTTGATTAAAGGCACCAAACAGCAACAACAATCCAATGCCATTGCGCCTATTCCACCTCACAGCTACCCTGCAGGACGGGGTCGTCTGCCCCTGTGGGGGGTCGTCTGCCCCTGTGGGTTTCCCAGACGGACTCTTACTCACCTTTTTCACAGGGAGCGGCTGCTGGTTTCAAACTGCTAACCTTGCCGTTAGCCGCCCAACTGGTAACCACTACGGCCACCACGGCTCCTTATGAACAAAGGCACAGACATAGAAAATCTCATGGTGTGTGTGAGTGATTTTAAGCAGGTGTGTGAAGCAAACTGAGACATTAAACTATAAAGATGAAAAGAATTCTAAATAAAAAAAACCTTGGGACTAGGGAAGGCCACTGTGAAAGTGTTTGTTTTTGAGGAAAACCATTATATTAACCTTGTGTGGGGAGAGGCAAGGATGAAGCAGATGATTTAGTAAACCATCACAATATTCTGGGCAGGAGGTGATAAGGGAGATAGCCACAGAATGAGGAAGAAGGGAGGGAGAATCATGTCGAAGGACTTAGGAGAATTAGCCAAATAGCTAAGTGTGATGAGAGGGCAAGCACGCCAACAAAGTAAAGCACAAACGGACATTTTCAGCACGTTTGTTTTGCTACAATCCACGATATAGATAGATAGATAGATAGATAGATAGATAGATAGATAGATAGATAGATAGATCGATAGCTAGCTAGCTAGCTAGCTAGATAGATAGATAGATAGATAGATAGATATAGACATATAAAACATTGGAAAATATAACCAAGAACAGTTCTTCTACTCTTTGGGAATGAAAAAGTACAAAATTGTATCAACATGTGATAAATAGAAAGATAATTTATTTTTTGAAAAATAATAAGAGGAAAATGCGTCTTATGACGTTGTGGATTTCAATTCCATGAAACCAACTGTGTATGGATTGTTGACTGGAAAACCAATTTGCTCTGTACATTGCCACCCAAATCACAATACAAAGTTTTATTTTTGTTTGTTTTTTAAGTGGATGAAAGAGATAGTGGTGAAGATTGCTCAACTCTGTGGATCTACTAAAAAGTGTTGAATTATGCATTTTAAAGGAATAAATTTTCTGGTATGTGAGTTATGTATCAATAAAATGGAACGGTTATTTAACACAGCAAATGGGAAATCTTTATAAGGTTCTAAGAACCTTTTCTTAGGGCCTTGTTAAATCCTAACAAATACCTCCCCTCGCGCTGCCCCAAACCTAGGCGATTGTCCCCCAAAGAAGGCTCTCCAATAAACTGTGGAACAAAATGCCTCACACATCAAAGCTAAGGTGACCAGATTTAAAGCGGGACACCATTGACCAGGGTGGGGGTGGGGGTGTTCTTGATGAAAAATTTGGTCTATATGGACCAAATAGACCATTCCCTAGCATGTCGTGCATTCTTTCCAAAAAACCAGGAGTTTTTTAAAACGCCAAAAGCGGAACTGTCCCGCCAAAAGCGGGACGTCTGGTCACCTTAAATTTTAAAGCCCATCAGAATTTCTGCTCCCGTCCCATCTTAGCACTCTGCAGCTTTATGCTCTCCAAGGCGCTGCTGAGAACCGTAGAAGAAACTTCAACAAGGGTTTGTCTGCTGGGCCAGTTTTCCCTCCAACAGACTCTTCTGCTAAAGTGAAGCCCCTGCATGGTGTGCAAGCCCCGGCTCTTCATAGAAAACCCGAAAACCAAAAGTTGCTGAATCATTTTTTTTATTAAACATTAATTTTGCACTCCCAGCAGGTAAATCTATTCTTCTGGCTCACCAGCTTTAAATAAGGCAGCAAGTGAGGAAAGAAAAGGAGTAGTTACACATAGTCTTCCACCTTCACCCCTGGCACCAGCTTCAGCCATAGAGGCTGTTGCTAGAGACTGCAGTGAGCTTTTCTTTTCCCTCCTTCCTACCTTCCTTTCTTTCTTTAGCTGCTAACTAATTTTCCTCACTCACTGGGGAAAATTGATGAAGACTGGGTGCACCTAGATTTCTCAGCACTCGTTTGCCATGTTCAATTACAGTCACCTTGATTCTAGAAGGAGGAGGGTTGGAGATGACAGATGCTCCTGGAGCGCCCTGGCACACCCATCCCTCATCGGTGCCTCTGCTGTCCAAAGTGGCGCAGCCTCCACGCGCTCGGCCTGCTGATTTCTTAGCGCTGAGAAAAGCGGAGTGGGAGTCTTCAGGGAGAAGCCCACAGCCTTGCTGGCCAGACCACTGCCATCCATCACATGGGCAGCTCAAAGGCAAGGGTTTCTGGGAAAGGTGAATGCAGGCCACGGATGCCGACATTTAATATCTATATGTATCTATTAATGCATTGTATTTTTGGTGTAAGGGTGCACGGCAAAGTAGGTTTGCAGTCAACGATTTCTATACCAACTTGCCCGACAACATTGGTTATATTCTTCTCACTGTACTATCTGACCTTTAAATATTTTGCTTTTAATATGTACTTCTTGCCCCATCTTCCTTCCTTCCACTCGCACTCCACTTGGACAACAACAGAAAATTGTCCTTCACCTCCCCCGTTGCCTTGCCGTCGATTCTGGCTCATCACAACCCATCTGCGTCAGACTAGAACTGTACTTTAAAGGGTGCTTTAAAAAAAAATATTGTATCTTATCTGTTGTTGTTGAAAATATACACAGCCGGGCATGCTCCCACTCAACCATGTCTGCATGTCGACTTCAGTGATGTTGGCTCATCCCTCGGGCTGTGGAGCCTCCTTTGGTTCATCCTCCCTGTCTGAATTGTGCCTCCTGCATTCACACAATCTCGTTGCTTGCCTAGCTTCCCAGCTAACCTTCTAAGTCAGCAGTTCTCAACCTGTGCATCAGGCCCCCTTTGGGGGTCGAACAACCCTTTCACAGGGGTCGCCCAATTCATAACAGTAGCAAAATGACATTTATGAAGTAGCAACGAAAATAATTTTAGGGTTGGGGGGGGTCACCACAACATGAGGAACTGTATGAAAGGGTCGCGGCAGTAGGAAGGTTGAGAACTGCTGCTGCTGTTCTTGAAGAGCACCCTTCTCGAACCAGGCACCCGTACTAATTAAGTTACGCTGCCGTTTGGTTTAAAGAAGACTTTAGAGCATATTTTTGGTTTATGTTTCAAAAATTATCTCAAGGCAATAGTTTTGGGGGTTCATCTAGGCTCCCTGGATCCTTAGATTCCTTGAGAATTTTCTTCTCTGTTTTCTCTCTTTTTGAGCAGCATCTTTTTTTTTTTTTTTAACATTTTATTAGGGGCTCATACAACTGTTATCCCAATCCATACACACATCAATTGTGTAAAGCGCATTTGTACATTGTTTCTCAAAACATTTTCTCTCCATTTAAACCCCCGACATTAGGTCCTCATTTTTCCCCTCCCTCCCCGCTCCCCCCTCCCGCATGAGCCCTTGATAGTTTATAAATGGGTATTTTGTCATATCTTGCCCTGTCCGACGTCTCCCTTCATCCACTTTTTGGTTGTCTGTCCCCCGGGGAGGAGGTCACACACAGTTCCATGTAATCGGTTCCCTCTTCCCTACCCATTCTCCCTTTACCCTCCCTGTTTTGCCACTCACACCACTGGTCCTATAGGGCTCATCCATCCTGGATTCCCTGTATTTTCAGTTCCTATCTGTACCAGTGTACCTCCTCTGGTCTAGCCAGTCTTGCAAGATAGAATTCGAGTCATGGTAGTGGGAGCGGGGAGGAAACCTTTAGGAACTAGAGGAAGGTTGTATTTCTCATCATTGTTACATCGCACCGTGACTGGCTCATCTCCTCCCCTAGACCCCTCGAGCAGCATCTTTTTATAGACTCTTCAGCTAAAGCATAGCTGGGCACCATCCAGCGCTTCTGGCCTCGTGGAGGTGGTTGTTCCTGGAGGAAATTAGCTACACATTCCGTTTCCTCCTCCTGTTTAGGACCCCTGCCTCTTTTGCTCCAGGTGGTTTTTAGTGGCTGATTTTTCAGACGTGGCTCACCAGGCCTTTTCCCCTTGGTGCCTCTTGGTAGACTTGAGCCAGCAACCTTTGAGTTAGCAGCTGAACACTTTTGAAATAACCAGCCTTTCTGTTCTGACAGTTTCTTTGTTCCCATTTCAGGATATTCTGAGCATTATTGAGATGGAAATATTTTCTTAAGCTAGAGACCCCTTACCGCAACCCTGAGAGATCAGAGCTAACTCTGCTCACAAGGGAGAATGCTTCCACCTGGGCATTGACCTCTGCTCCTTTCTCTCCATTGTCTTGATACTTTTCAACTCTCATACTCAGATTGAGCCATCAACACTTTATGACAGAATCTACGGCAAGTTGCACTTACTAGAAAGTGTTTAATGAACAACCACTTGCTCATGGAGCTGTGCCAACAGCTGTTGTCTTGCACTCTGGGGACTTTACTGTCTAAGGACTATATGAATGTGGGTTGGCCATATTTAACTCCTTCTGTCCCAAACTAGCCTGGCCACATGTCACTGTCAACAGACAGCTGACAGCTGACAATACATTGCAAAGATCTAGTGTCCTCTCTGCACAATAGATCATACTAAAATCAGCAACTATCAGGTATTGAGTGTGTACTATATGTCACGCAAAGAGCAAAGTATTATTTAATTCTCATAACAGCCCCATAAAGAGGGAACTTCTACTGTCTCCATTTAAAAGAAGAGGCGCAGAGAGGCTAACTAGCCCAGTCTTGCAAGTGATGGTGCTAGAATCAGAATACTAACTGCTGACGCTGTTGCTGTAGTCCACCCACTCTATGAGCTTGGTTTTCTGACAGTGAATCACCGAGTTAAGAAATAAGATTTTAAGATGGATTTTTTTTTTTGAGAAAAAGGAAAATGAATTTGCACAAACTCTCATCCCCTTGTTACTAGGCCATATAAAGTTTAAATAGAACCCTCACCCTTTATGACCTTACTGAGTTATCTAGTTCACAATTAGTACTTCAGTGGATATAAAAGCCCTGATTTTATCCGTACATGTTGTGACTTGATAGCTCACTTTCATCTTTCTCACACTTAGTTTTTAATTAAAAATAGTGACTTGTGGCTCCTTTAGCTTTTATTACACGTACCTTCCTGAAAAGCTGCTTGCATGTTGAAAATTAGAAAATCAATCCCATTCGAAATGTAACCAGGTAACTGAGTTTGTGGTGACCTCTCCTCCCAGGGGGTTCCAGAGTCCACAGGCCGACTCTGTGGTGGGCGCCATCAAGGCAGTCCTCACCGCAACGCGCCGTTCAACAGAACAAAATACGTGCTGGTCCTGCGCCATCTTCACCATTGGGACCCCTTTGCTGCAGCCACTGTGTGAATCCCTCTCCCTGACCGCTTGTCTTCCTCTTTTTGGCCCACCTTCTACTTTACCGAGCATGATGCTCTTCTCCAGGGACTAGCCTCTCCTCTGATAGTGTGTCCAAAACTCCCACCGAGTATAAATCAGACTTCTGGGTGGTCCCGGAAATAGCCAGAGAGAATGAAGAAATCAGATGCTTCGAGGAACCTGCGGTCCCACACCAGAGTAGTTATGTCTGGTCTAACTAGACAAGGCAAGCACTTTGATTTAGTGGATTTGTATTCAACAGTGTCGCAATATTGGTTCCTACCGGGGACAGCTGGCTTGTGCTCTCTGCCTCAGTGCCTACAGCTGCCATCTCTGCAGGAAGCACTGACAGGAATTAATGGGTTTTCCTGAGCCTCTGCCTCCCAGTTCAAACAAACCCCGCAGGACGCTGCTCTTACAGAAGTTCCTGTCTAGAAGGACTTTCTGCGTTTATGTACATTGATATACATCTTCCATTTCCATTAGAACGCTCAGCAGCCTCGAGGGTATATAGCTCCATTTAAGAAAATGGAGCTGGACCACTTTCAACAGACTTAGATGTTCTGTTGCTTTCAGGAGGGGTCGAGCACAGTGCTTTTTACACTGTGTGGTTTACACAAATGACTGCATCCTCACCCTCCTCTTCCCCTACATCAGTGGTTCTCCACCTTCCTCACGCCGCGACCCTTTAATATAGTTCCTCATGTGGTGGTGAGCCCCCGACCATAAAATTATTTTCGTTGCTACTTCATAACTGTCATTTTGCTACTGTTATGAATCGGGGGACCCCTGTGAAAGAGTCATTCGACCCCCAAAGGGGTCATGGCCCACAGGTTGAGAACCGTTGCTCTACACGGTGGCATCTGTAAAGGTGGCAAATTTCATGCTGCGCTCTCTGAGCACAGTCAAGTGGTAGAATAAGGGATTCAAGAGTAAGAGTCGTTCCCAGTGACTTATTTATAGTCTCTCAAATAGTGTAAACATAATCGAGGTCCTGCTCCTTCGGTTATTATCTTATACTTGGGAGGCCCCTATTCTCTGACGTATCACCTTGGGGAAATGATACGAATTCTGTTTTAGAAGAAGGGATGGAATAAAGGTGGTTGCATCAGACTGCAAGGGACTTGTGCAGTTGTCTCCTCCCATCTCCCACCAAAGGCTGCTTCCTGCCCCTGCCCTGCCATCCACAGACCCTGGGCTGCTCTCTGGCTGTACGTTGTGCTCAGAAGCACTCTGGTTCCTGAGGCATGGCTCCCTTCCAGCCTGCCATTACTGGACAACCTAACTCTAGTAAGACTTTTCTCTCACAGGATGGATTTAAAACATCCTCTCGGCAACTGTTCTTTTGTCGTTCCCAGTAGCTGTGTAGAATAAGACCACTCACTCAGTGACCGACTGATCCATTACTCATGTAATGATCCATTTTGGATTAGGGGTTTTCCACATACAGTCTAGTGTGCAAGACATGAGCCTCCTCTTATCTAGGAGCTAGCTACCTGGTTACAAGAAGATAACATGGATCGCCATTTGACACATATAATGTAATTGGTATAAACGGTATAAACTAAGTGCTACACGAATGCGGAGGGACAGCAATAGGGAAAGGTCAGGTTCTGAGAGCGATGACAAGGAATTCATCCTGGAGCTTCGGTGGTCTATGAATGATTCAGAAATACACCCGAGGATCATGATGAGTCCTGCTGTTAGCGAGCTTGGGTGAATCTGATCTGAAGAGACGGGCAGCCCTATGGAAAGGAAGTACAATTTGTGCTCTAGTTGAAGCGTACAGATTTGAACTAATCTTGCAAAATTAAGTCACTGCTGGATGAGGTGAATATTGAGAGCAGTTTGGAGTTTTCCCTGTCTTCTCACATAGTCCTGGTATTTGTATTTAGTTCTGAACATCGAATTATTTTATTCCCCAAATATTTCGTTAGTACCTACGATGCGCCAGCTCTTGGGTAATGTCAGGCATTGAATTGTGTCTCCACAAAATGCGTGTCAGCGTGGCTAGGCCACGATTGCCTGTGGTTTGGCAACTAGGTAATGATGCAATGTGGCAGTCCCGGGGGCTGAGGTAGGAAACAACACCCTTAATAAGGTTATAGCAGTGATCTGATGTAAGGGGCGTTTCCCTGAGGCATGGCCTCTATCACCTTTTGTCTTACAAGAGATGAAAGGAGAGAGCAGCAAGCAAAAAGGGAGAGACCTATTGCCACCAAGAAAAAGGAGCTGAGAGCGGGACATGCCCTTGCGAGCCACGATCCCCGGGCTGGTCACTTCCTAAAACCAGGAAGCACACCGAGAGAAAACCATCCGCCAGAGCCGGCACTCGGAATTCGGACTTGAAACCTCCTGTACTGCGAGAGAATCCCTTTCTGTTTGCGCTCACGGGCCTTGCAAGGACGGCAAAGAACAAATTGATTGTGGAACGTGATAAAAGGTGGACACGAGTTGCAGGGAATGGGCAGGGCGGGGCCGATTGCAGCTTTAGGGAGGGAGATCAGGGCTGTCCTCGTGGAGGATGGGACGTTTGCCCAAAGACTTTGAGAGAAGCGTGTTCCAAAAAGGGAAGGGCCCAGGCCCAGGCACTGAGGCAGGCGAGTGGTGAGTCAGCCGAGAGCCTTTGGACTGGTCCATGTCCGTAGACAAGCGACTGCAAAGGGCAGCAGGAAAAGACAAGCGCTAACATGCCACTTGCTTTCTGTCAGATCTTCCTTAGTTAGCCCTTCCGTTCTTTAGTGCCCTCCTCTATCAATTTAGACTGATAATAATGCCAACCTTCCAAGATTGCTCCGATGCGAATATGAGTCAGTGTTAATAAAAAGCTTGGAACCATGTCTGACACATAGTATGCACTCAGATGTTAGCTATGAATATCAGTATATTAGTATGACGTTCAAACCGTCCCCAGGGTTCTGCAGAAGACAGATCTAGCGTAAAGAATACCGCAAAGACTACCTACCACAGGAGGCTGTTCTACTCTGTTCTACAGGGTCACCCGACTCAATGAAAGCATTTTAAAATTACTTCTTTATTAGTTGATTCCCTAATCTGGGATATTGGGGTTGCCTGAAGGGTTTGTATATATGTACAGTGTGTGTGTGTGTACACGTGCGCGTGCTTGTGTACATGTATCGGGAGTGTGAGATTTACTTACTTCAAAAGCGTGTGAGACCTGGGTAAAGCGAGTGTTCTTCTCCTCTGACAGTATTTTACAACGAAAACGGCAGAGGGTTTTCCTTTCCTGCTCACTGTGGCTGGGTTTCTTGGAATGAGGGTACAAACACGCCGTAGGCTCAGGCTTGGACCTGTGTTTTGTCCTGAGCACCTCCACGGGTCATTCTGAAAGGGCAGTAGAGGAGTACAGAGCAGGGTAACTAAATGAGAGGCAATGGAGTAATAAAGGAAGCCTGCCAATAAGGTGAAACTACTGTCTGGGAGGGCCTTTGAATAAAGAATGGATGGGATGAACGAGCAGGAGATGGGGAAAGCAAGGGCTGGGCCAGAGGGTCTCCTGAGGCCTCAGTCAGACCAGTGAATGTCCAAAAGCACCCTCCAGCCCACCTCACCCTCTCTCTTATCCCACTTACGATCCCTGAATTAGTCGACATTTCAGCCACTGCTTAAAGAGCCATTCATATTTTGATGGTTTGAAAGCTGTTTTCTCTTTAATAATATTGAGTAAGAGTGAGCCCTGGTAGCACAGTGGGCTATACATTGAACTGCTAACCAGTCAGTTCAGTGGTTCAAATCCAATAGCAGCTCTAGTGGAGAAAGATGAAACTGCTTCTGTACATAGTGAAGGTCTCAGAAACCCAAAGGGGCAGTATTTTTATTTATTTGTTTGTTTTTAAAGAGCCAGTCACTGTGCATTAAGGTAGATGCTGAAAATCGATTTTCTCGTACTCTGAAATCTCTCCGTGGTGTGTGTGGGCATGGCAGCTTGCGTGGGCCTCCGTGGTTTGGTGCCAGGGAAACTTTGTGTCCTGTGAAATATCAGAGAGACAAGGCAACTTAACTTTCCTGTGCTCCAAGAGAATTCTCAAGTCTGCCATGAGGCGGTGGGGGAGGTGCAGGCAGTCATAGGCTTTGGGATGGGCAGTGGTTGGACAGGACAGAGGACTGACACCAGGTCCCTCCTCACTGTGTGCTGTTGTTTTGATTCACAGGTGTGGCAAATGCCCCCAGTACCATGGATCCTACCTTTTCAACAACACCGAATGATGGGGAAGGAACCTGTTACACGTCTCTTATTTCTGACGTCTGTTATTCACCTCAGATGGATTCCACATACTTCACTGGGATTCTCCAGAGGGAAAATGGCCACATCAGCAGTTCGGAGAGTCCTGAAGAGTTGGGTGCTCCTGGACCCTCCTTGCCAGATATGCCTGGCATGGAGCCTCCTGGCTTACTTAGTTCTGATTCCGGAACAGAGATGACTGCTGCAGAGTCTGTGGAAGTGAACCGCATCGTAGCAGACCCTCTGGACCAGATGAAAGCAGAAGCCTATAAATACATTGACATCGTCAGGCCAGAAGAGGTGAGGCATCAAGAGCAATCTCACCCCATGCTGGAGGAGAAAGACTCAGACTCTGAGAAGGACAGTGGGAACGCAGCAAAGTATGAAGGGGTTCGCGAACCCGAGAAACCGGCTCCCGTGGAGGGAAAGATCCTCAAGGACCATTTATTTGAAGAGTCAACATGTGCACCTTATATAGAGGATCTCCCCGAAGGACAGCTCAGTACTCCTGCGATCACAGCCCCCATCAAGATCACACTGACTGAGATCGGCCCTTCTGTTGACACTGCTACTCAAGAGAAGACCCCTGAGAAGCAAGACATCTGTTTGAAACCGAGTCCCGACACAGTCCCTACTGTCACCGTCTCCGAGCCTGAAGACGACAGTCCCGGATCTGTCACTCCGCCCTCTTCTGGAACAGGTACGCCCTGGGCACATGGGAACCTGAATCCCTAAAACACATATATTAACAAATAAAGAGTGGCACTCAGCCCTTCACTATATGAACTGCCATCCATGTAGTTTAACCAGTTTCATGAACACAGGACTTTGTCAGTCATGTACACATTGCACCAAAGTTGAGGTCTAGAATTTTCCTTAAAAGTCCAGTCCAATCTACTTGGTAAAGTGTTTCATTTCTTCCTTTGAGGAAGAGATCATTTGGTAACAATTAAAACCTTAAACTCCTCCCCTGGCCCTCCTGCTCAGGCCACAGAGGGCTGTAGTGCCTGCTTCTGGGTTCACTCTCCTACTGGAACATGTCATGAGGAGAGCGCCCTCCACTCTTCTCCCAGCCCTCTCCTCCCAGGACAAAGGGACTTCTCTGAGGAAAGGGGGAAGTCTTCAGAGTGTATTGGTAGAGGGGAGTCTTAAACATCAAGAAGGAACTAAGTTAGGCCAGGTGGATTAAAGAAACAAATCCAGTGACACTCATATATATGGAAGAAATAACTCTGTATCAAGAAGTAATTATATATCAAGAAAACATCCCAGCCCAGTCCAACTCAAGTGCATACATCTGATACTAGCCCCTAAGTCCCTCTTCAGACTCACGGCGTCACCAGCAATGGTGCAGAATGCAGGAATATCACAGGTTGGTGGGTGCAAAATTGTGTGGATCCAATGGGGGTGGACCCATTACAGGGCTCTGGCAGTAGCCAGGGTGGCCAGCAGGGAAGGTGAAGGCAGAGAGAGACAGGGAGGTTCCCAAGGCCCTCTTTATGAGAGGGCACACCCACAATCAGGCTGTGACCTGATTGACAGGTTGAATACCACTCCTACATTTTTATATATCTTTAAGTTGACATGAAATTATATAACTACCACAGGAACCTAAACGAAGGGTACTCCCTCTTCTTTTCAATTCTGCATTGTCTTTATCTTTTTTGTTGATTGAAGTTCTGAATGTAACTTTATTTTTTAAACTATAGGAATGTTTCTGTTGTTGTTTAAAAGGTGGGGAATCCCCTAAGCAGTGATGTGATCTTCTCTAGCTTAAGCGTTCTCTTACTCTGACTCAAGGCAAAGTGTCCCCTCACACTTGGATGCATTCTCTTAAGCACGAAAGGGGCCTCCTGTACCCGGGGGCAGAGTGGCAGTGGGAGCTTCCACCCCGACCCTGTCCCATCACATCTCAAGTGGGAGAAGCAGATGCAACCTCTGACACCCTCCGCACCCCCCCCACCCCCCCACCCCCGTATCTCTAGTCATCGCATCTCTAACCCTCATATCTCCACACTGTGGTCATGGCCTCCGAATATTAAACTTGTCTCTGTTTCCCTTTCCATTTACCCCACTTAGTTACCTTATTATAATTATCATCATACACAAATATCTCTCTCCAGGTGGTTTGAACTGCTCAGGTTTTCTATGGTTTTGATTATTTAAGTGGACTGTAGCTTTGCTGTGTCCATTTTGACACATAATAACCACTAACCTTACGACCAATTCACAATGCTTCGACAAGGATGGGGAAACTTCTGGTCTCAATTTCTCCCGCTTCCTCCACACAGTTTGTTAAAGTGTTGTTCCCGTTACAAACCTACGATGTTTTCAGGTGTTACGGGGTCCCCTTTGACTTATACTGAGTATAGATAATTTTTAACATAGCACCCTCACTTGCTCATGATGACACGTGAAGCCTTTTTCTCTTACATCCCATAGCGGTCTGATAACCTCCTTTCTGAGGAGTAAAAAGAGCAAAATTCTGGAGCTATTGAGTTAATGCTCAAACAGTTATTTTCAATTGAAGGTAATATGACCAGGTAAAATACAAAGACTTCATTGGACACACTTATTGGTATTCAGACATATTTGGGCATCCCATCTTTTTACTGACTAAATCTGTAATACTAACTAGAGGTGAATATTAAAATTACTGATGGAGTTACAAAATGTAGACTTAATCATGTTGACCTATACTCCTGACTCAGAACCCTTCATAAAGATCCGAGTTAACTTTTGCTTGAGTGCTATGTATTGAGTACCGACTATGGGACAAGAGGTGTTTGGGAGAAGGCTGCCCCTTGCTACCATGTGCTTTCAGTCTGGGCTCTTGAAGAGTGACGAAGGGTGAAGAAGCAGACGTTAATAAATCATCACATAAAGATAATGCTGCTCACAGCTCCCGGCTGTACAGAATGAGTGGGCCCTAGCCCATCTCCTGAAGGGGTTTACATCAGACTAGCCACATGCAGAGTGGGCCGTCCCGCAGGACCACTTGTGGCCCTCTGAGCCTACACCCTGCCAGACTGGAAATGTTACACAAGCACGAGTTTAAGCAGTCCTTACAGTTTGGGTGGTCTGACACAGACTTTCATGGGAAATTGAAAAGAGGTATAACAGGAGGGGAAGAAATACCCACTTTGAAACCACCAGCAGTTGCACCGGAGGAAGACTGGGCTTTCTACTCCCGGAAAGAGTTGCAGTCTCTCAGTTCTTTCAGTTACAGTCTCGCAAAGGGGGTCGCCATGAGTCAGCATCGACTCAACGGCTGTGAGTTCTGGTGAGAGTTTTCATCAACCTGCTCCTTCTCCTGTCTTCCGTGTTTCTGAATGTGGAACTTCCATTCATCGTGCTCATTTCGGCTCAAGCCCTGCTGAGTCAGGTATGATACGCTTCCTTTTCTCACTTCCCACATGAATCAGATGCCCTGTCTGTTCACTGTCTATTGAGTTTTCTTCTTCTCACCATCCTTCCACCTCTCCATCCATCTTCCCCTAACACCCTTTTGTCGTTGTTGTTGTTGTGTTCAGTGCTATCGAGTCAGTTCTGACTCGTAGCAACCCTGTGTACAGAATAAAACAGGCCAGTCTTGTACCATCCTCAAATTCTGCCTGTTGGAGGAGTCTTCCTAGACAGATTTGTTTGTTCTATCAGCAGTCCATGGTACTTTGACTGTTCTTCACCAGCACCGTAATTCAGATGCATCCATTCTCCTCTGGTCTTCCTTATGTAGTGTCCAATATGCGTATGAAGTGATTGACAATACTGTGGCACATCTTAGTCTTAAAGTAACATCTTTGTTTCTCAAATCTTTAAAAAAGGCCCTGTGCAGCAGGTATGTCCAATGCAGTATGTGCTGCTTCCATGAGCATTGGTTGTGGATCCAAGCAAGATGAAATCCTTGACAACTCCAGTCTTTTCTCCATTCTTCACATTAAGGTGGAATCCATACGGAAGACGGCAATCCTTGATTTTCATCAGCAAGTGCTTTAAGTCTTCCTCACTTTCAGCAAGCAAAGTTATTTCATCCGCATAGCCTTCCTCCAATCCTGATGCCACATTCTTCTTCAAATAACCTCTGATTATTTGCCCAGCATACAGATTGAATAAGTATGGTGAGAGGGTACAAACCTGATCAATGCACACTTTTCTTGATTTTAAAACATGTAGTATTCCCTTGTTCTGTTTGCATAACTGCCTCTTGATCCATATAAAGGTTCTACAGGAGCACAATGAAATGTTCTGGAATTCCTATTCTTCTCAAGGTTATCCATAATTTGTTATGATCCACATAGTCAAATGTCTTGGCATAGTCAACAAAACAAGGTAAACATCTTTCTTGTATTCTCTGCTTTCAGCCAAGATCCTCTGACATCAACAAAGATGTCCCTTCTTCCACATCCTCTTCTGAATCTGGCCTGATTTTCTGGCAACTCTCTGTCAATGGACTGCTGCAACCATTGTTGAATGATCTTCAGCAAAATTTTACTTGCATGTGGTGTTGATGACATTGTTTTATAATTTTCACAGTGTTTTGGGTCTCCTATCTTTGTTCAAGTATGGATCTCTTCCAGTTAATTGGTCAAGTAGCTGTCTTCCACATTTCCTGGCATAGACAAGTGAGTGCTTCCAGTGCGTCAGCAGCTGGTTGAAACACTTCAGTTGGTATCCTGTTAATTCCTGGATCCTTGTTTTTCACTAATGCCTTTAGTGCAGCTTGGACTTCTTCCTTCTGTACCTTTGGTTTTTGTTTATATGCTATTTCTGGAAATGGTTGACTATCGACTAGTTCTTTTTGGTACAGTGACCCGGGGTATTTTTTCCATGCTTCCTGTATCATTCAATATTTTGCCCATAGAATGTTTCAGTATTGCAACTCAAAGCTTGAATTTATTTTTCCTTGAGTTTTCTTAGTTTAAGATATAGTGAACATATACTCTCCCTTTTGGGTTCTAACTCTAGGTCTTTTCACATTTTGTTATAATATGAACGTGTTTTGCTATTTTCTTGAGCTGTCCTCTGAAATTTTCTATTTAACTCTTTCACTTTATCGTCTTCTACCAACCTTTAGGTCATCACAGCCCCTTCTCGGAACTAATCCAGGTTTTCTTACTGCACCCTCCTTCATCTCCTAGTTTCTCTCCTTTAGTTCATCCTAAGTCTTCTAGGACCCACCAGTGCTGACTCTTAAACCATTTTCCATGACTCGGCGCCTGGTTACCTTCCCATCTACATTGTTCTATATCATCCCCCACAACACTCCAGTTAAACTTTGATTGTGCTTCTCTTTGAACACACGCCTTATCTTTGCTCATGTCCTTTACTCTGGACTATGATGGGGCTTCAGAAAGTTCATGGAAAAATTCCATTATCTTTTCATTCCATTTTCTCATGGACATTATCTTTTCATTTCATTTTCCCATGGACTAGTATAGTTGGACTGAGGATTATGTTGCAGTGGAATGCCCTTGGGGCGTTTATCAACAGCACTAAAAGAACTTTGTATCAGTGTTCATCCAGGGCTCAGGCCAAAGCGCCATGTGGTTGAGAGGCCAAGGAAAGCCTGCCTGTGGACATGACTGAGAAGAGGCTATTCTGAACAGCGAACTGTGTCCTGGACATTTCTGATTCCGGATTGCAACCCCATCATAGTGAATAAGGAAAAAAGATTGCCAGTTCAAACAGAAGAACGATGAAGGTGCCTCCTCCTGAAAAGATTTCCAGCCTCAAACCCTTGGGGACAGTTCTAATTCTACTCTCTTCTACAGGAGCATCAAGAATCAGAACCGACTCAATGGCAGTTGGTTTGATGTATCTATATTTTAAGATTAATTAAAATCCAACTTCCTTCATTATCTATTCCAAGTTCCTCTAGAACTTTGTACTATACATAGACCATTTGGACTTATTTTCTTCCTATTCTCTGGGGGAGCAAAGTTGTAAGTCACCAAATTGTTGTTGTTGTTGTTGTTTACTGCTGTTGAGGGGATTCATGCTCACAGTGACTGCAAGTGTACAGAGTAGCACTGCTTCCTAGGGGTTTCAAGGCTGTTCAGTAGCAGACTTGTCTCCTGAGGTACCTCTATTATTCTGCAGTCACTCAAAAGTGGAAACAACCCAATAACATTCAATTGATGAATATATAAATAAAATCAGTATATTAATGGAATAGAGTATTATTCATAATCAAAAGATAAGAATAACAGATGTATACTATAGCATTAATAAACCTTAAAAACATTAAGTGAAGTAAATAATTTGCAGGGGGCCACATATGGTATGATTACATTTACATGAAATATCCAGAATAGGCAAATCCATAGAGGAAAAAGTGGCACAGTGGGTTATGAATTAGGTTGCTAACCACAAGGTCAGCAGTTCCAAACCACCAGCCACTCTGCCAAAGAAAGAGAAGGTTTTCTACTCGTATAGAATTACCATCTTGGAAATCCACAAGGGCAAGTCGACTGTGTCCTGTAGGGTCACCCTGCGTGGGAATCGGCTTGATGGCAGTGAGTTTGAGGTTTTGCAGCAGGCTACAGGTAGGGGAGAAGAGGGGGAATTGGGTATGATAGATATGAGCGGCAAGGTTTTTTAGGAGGTAATAAAATGGTCTAAATTCCTTGTAATGATGGGTTAGCAACTCTGAGAATATACTAAAAGGTACCAAATGCACACTCACATACAAGCATGCACACAAATACTCTTTCAACAAACAACTTGTACGATAGGTGCATTATATATCACTAGAGCTGTTGCGTGCAAGGAAAGAGCTGGAAAGAGACGTGGATCCTGAACAGCACCTGTAGTAGAAACGCCCGAATGTGGGAAACAGAAAGATTTTTCCCAAGTTGTCTCCCTCAAATGTATCCCAAACTTAGCTGCTTGCTACACATGGCAAATGACTATACACTTGGAGGTCAACAGAAGTAGGTCAGGGGTTATTCTCCCTAAGGGTTATCAGCCATCTAGAGCAAGCAGTCACCACTGTTTATCCCACAACAAGTAGGACCCACTCCTTCCGAATAAGGATAGTAGTTGACTTTTTCCTTGTAGGAGACCCCAGAGAGGGCAAGCCCACCCAAGGGTGACCAAGGTTAGGCTGCCATCATGAATCTAGGGTCCGACCATCTTGTCACATATACTTTAGTCCCTCCCATTTCTATGTGCACACCCCTAGCTCATCCCCTTCCTGTCACTCTTATGCCTATTGTGTTGCCCCTTCCTGTGATGTGTGGCTACCTGTCATCTTGCCCCGCAGCTTTCGCTCCAGGCTCTCCCCACATGGACCGCCACGTGGGGCTGAGGTGAGCATGCTACTACGAAATGTGTCTGACTCCATTATTTCAATCTCTCTTCTATCTCTCATGCTGTCCATGACTTTACTGTAATCTTTATTTATTACCGGACCAGTGATGATTTGTTGGGGGCCCTCCTCTCCCCCACACCCGATCCATGGGCCCATGTCAAGAATAAGAAGCACTTTAACTGTGCTAAGCCACTTTTATTTGGGGATTGATTGATTACAAAATCTTGTGGATTCCACCACTTCATCTGCATCTGCACCTCTCGGAACACCCAACTTCCCTGAAGACTTCTGATTCATTCTTGGGATCTCTTTTTTTTTGCCTTCTCCCAAGTACCTGTCATGTTGTTTTTTCTTCCTTTGGCTTCTGCCACACGACTCTTCTCAGGTTTGTCCTGCCAGGTCCCCTAGCTCCCAGGCATCTTTGTGAGCACCTCTTATCTGCCATGGCTGGCCCTCCTCTCTACCCTAGGCTCTCTTCTCACTCCACAGCCCATCTCAAGATGATTTCACTGACTTCCAACATCGATCGAGGGCACAGATGACTAAAGAGCCATCAAGGCTCACCCGAAGCAATAGGTCACCTAACCACTTTTCCATCCTCACATCTCCCCCGTGACCTCAAAGCTTTGGAGAAATGACAAGTAGCTCTTGCCAAAACCAAGATCTAGAGTTTTCTAAAATAGGGCCCTGCTGTGCAGCAAGGGAAAACCAAACTCCTGCACACTGTTGTCATGGGGATCCCAGGTAGTCTCATCCAAGCGAGATTGTGAGTGTGGCTTACAGGCCATCTGGATACGCATCAGGCAGAAGGCAGGCAGTCATCCAGGGGCCTGGGGGTGACTCGGGTTTTGTTCTTCTCAACAGGAACTGCAGAGAGGGACCTAGAATTGCAGTGGGCCGCCTCTCTGGGAAGGTCTGCAGCCTTGTGCATTACGGGGCTCTAGCTGCACCGCCTGCCTAGTGAAACTGGCAAGACCATCTTTTACATTGCCCCAGAGTTGCACTTTCCTGATAAAGATGAAAACTACTGATTCTGATAGGAAACACAAAGCTCAAAATTCAACTTGTTTACAAGGATGTAAAAGGAGTATGGGGCAGGCATAAGGGATTCTTTTCAGAGGTGGTTGATACTGGTCAGTCGGAATAGAGAGCTAGCTAGCGCTAATTGTCAAAGCCACTGTTGTGAAATTGAAGCACTTTATTGGAGGAATGAATCAGACATGCAGACAATGAATCTTTGCTGCTTCAATGCAGAAGGAAAAAAGAAAAGGGGGGGGGGCACATCCAAGCCCTGTTGCTAAGAAATCGCTGGGTCATTTTTAAAAATAGCTAGATGAAGATAGATAGGTATGTAAAACACTGATTAATTGGGCCAGAAAAGTAATTAGCCTGTTAGTTCAGGTGGCCTGTCTTTCCAAACAGGCTTTTTTGTGCTAATGAGATAATGTGTTTCTTAAGCAACGACAAAATATCTCCCCTAATGGAAGTTTGTTTTATTTCTTCTCTCTCTGTCCATCTGTCTGTCCGTGTGTGTGCCTCCCTGGCTGTTCTTCCCACTGCGGGACGACAGAACCATCTGCTGCAGAATCCCAGGGGAAAGGCAGCATCTCCGAGGACGAGCTGATCACTGCCATTAAAGAAGCAAAGGGGTTATCCTATGAAACCACTGAGAGCCCACGGGCGATGGGCCAGGTGGCTGACCGGCCCGGCGCCAAGGTCAGGTCCGGGCTGCCGGCCATCCCTAGCAGCCCCCTGGACCATGAGGCCAGCAGCGCCGAGTCCGGGGACTCGGAGATCGAGCTGGTGTCCGAGGACCCGCTGGCCGCAGAGGACGCACTGCCCTCTGGCTACGCGACCTTTGGCCACGTGGGCGGCCCACCCCCCTCGCCTGCCTCGCCGTCCATCCAGTACAGCATCCTCCGCGAGGAGCGCGAGGCCGAGCTGGACAGCGAGCTCATCATCGAGTCCTGCGACGCCTCCTCGGCCTCGGAGGAGAGCCCCAAGCGGGAGCAGGACTCGCCCCAGATGAAGCCCGGCATCCTGGACGCCATCCGGGAGGAGACGGGCGCCCGGGCCGAGGAGCGTCCACCCAGCCGGCGGGGCCAGGCGGAGGCCAACCCCTTCCTCCAGTACCCCTCTGCTGCCCCCGAGACCACCGGCCCTGAGCTGCCGTCCGGAGACCAAGGCTTGGCGCCCGAGGGGCCCATGTCGCAGCGGAGACCCGCAGAAGCGTCCAGTCCCAGCCCAGGCCCCGCAGCCACCAAGGACTCTGGGCGTCGCGGGACAGCGCCCCCCCTGCTGTTCTTCAATAAGCAGAAAGGTAAAGTCAAAGTCTTCCCGGGGAAGCTGAGTTGTCTCTGTGTGTGTCGTGAGCGGCCCTCTTAGATCCGAAGTCACCACTGGGCCGTCCAACAGTTGACCAGAGAACAGTTAGTTCTAAGGAGATGGGGAGGAGGTGTGACAGTTCCTATTTGCAGCTGGAACCTCTGGCAGAACCGAGTGTGTGTCCTTGGCGGTGCACCCGGCAGGCTGCACTCAAGCTTCTTAGTAATGCACACCCCAGATCTCAGGAATGGAGGGAGGGCTTGGCTTCCGTGGGGAAAGGGATGGTTTCGCGTTCTCACACATGCTCGGGGCCAGTTTCATCCCCCTTCAGTACGAGGGGTGGGCTGCACACCCACAGGACGCATAGCATGTGCCAATTCGTCAGCCAAGCAGGTGTCTGAAATGGGTCCGACAGAGTTTCTCAAGGAGCCAGAGACCTGGACCCTGTAAGGCCACGGTTCTCCACCTTCCTACTGCCGCCGCCCTTTCAGACAGTGCTTCATATGTGGTGGTGACCCCCAACCATAACTTTACTGTTGTTACTACTTTAATTTTGCTACTGCTATGGCTCGGGCAACCCCTGTGAAAGGGTCGTTCGACCCCCACAGGGGTCTCGACTTACAGGTTGAGAATGGCTGCGTAAGGGTAGGGTTACTGTGGCCCAGCCAGCCAGGAAGACATGGACCAAACTTGGTCCCCGTGTTTCTAGTGTCCCCGAAGAAGACTTAAGGTGACTCCCTAATCTTTAAAGTCCTTAACCTAAACCTTAACATAGCATGATTTTAATGGGCTGTTATGGGCCCCCCTCTGAGAACTCTTGAGCTGAGCTCTTCCAGTACTGAAAAGTGGGTGGCCTTTTCTCTTCCGGGCTCTGTGTGGTGGATTATAGGATTCAGAAAAGGCAAAAGAGTCGCATGGAAAAATAAAGCTGCCCTCATACTTTTGTTGGCAGTGGGCTACCAAGGGTGATGGCTTAGTGGCCTGCAGGCCACCCAGGTAGAACTGTCCAACAGACCCTAACCACACCACTGGATTCCATTCCCCTGAGCTGCGGTCGATTAATTCTTTCAAAAGAAATTATTACCACATCCCCTTTCACCATCCCCCTTGCTTACTGCTCCTCTAGAAATATTTTGCCTTTAGGGGAGAAATGATTACAAGGGCACAACCTCCTCCTTCCTGTATATATGCTAACGGCAAGCATGTCAGTAGCAATTACAGTGGTGCTCGATATAAAAATAGAGGACAAACTCTTTCTCAATAGAGATAGAAACCTAGCTTCTAAATTCTTTAAAGTGAGCGCATTGAAGTGAGAGAACGTGAAGGAAAGGAATGAAAAGATAATCGTGCTGCATGGTTGCTGGTGGCTTGACAAGTAGCTTCTCTGTGTGTGTGGGAGGGAGGGGGGCACACTGACTCTTGATTTCCCAAAGAACCCTCCTCAGTGTTTAATATGTATTTAGAGTGTTGGGCTGCTAACTGCAAGGTCAGCGGTTTGAAACTACCAGCCACCTTCGAGGAAGAGAGAGGCTAGTTACTCCTGTAAAATGTTACAGTCTCGGAAACTCACCAGGGCAGTTCCTCCCCGTCCTATAGGGTCACTATACTTCAGAATTGACTTGATGGCAGTAAGTTTGTTTGTTTGGGGTGTGGGACAGGTGGGATAGTTGATACCTATTTAATGTTGGGAGTGTGTGTTTGTTAGGTGACTGTTAAAATGAATTTGGAGTCTTCTGTCTCCACGCTGAATGGACCTTTCAGCTAGCTGGGAGCCACTAGCTGTCCACTGCTAGTCCTGAAGAAACCCAGCTTTGGTCAGGCTAGTTGTGTGTCCATATCGCTTACTGCAATAGGCATGGGTCTCGACTTCTGACCAGTGTGCAGAATCAACTCTGAGACTGGATGTCTGATGAAGAGCTAAAGAACAGAAACTGCCACCAAGCAAGCACATGACAGCTTCTGAACACCCTGTATGGTCAATTCTGGCATCATTTGAACACCTCTCCCTCCATGCAAGTGGCCCCATGTGACTTGAGCCCTGGGCTGTGCTGCTCTGTTTAGAATTAGAGAGGAGAAAGAAGCAGGCGTTTGAAAAGATTTCACAGCTACAGTGAAAAGCCCCTGCTGCACTCATCACTTAGGGGTCCTTTGAAATCCAGTCTCCCTCTGAAACTCACCCCTATGAGCATTCGCTGTGAAGAGTGTCTACAAAGCCCTTGTGGGGCAGCTAGCCCTGCGGATGACTCAGCACGGCCAGCAGGTTCTTTGAGCTCTGAGGTTCCCTTCTGGCCTCACTTGTTCCATGTCATCAGATGAGAGAGGAGCTGTGTGCCAGCCTCCACCAGGCAGCCCCTAATCAGACCGTGGACTGACTGCAGGATCGTGCTGATGTCCGGCATCACTGCCCTCAGCAGTGAGGTCAGGGCAGCTCCTGTGATTTCCTGCACTTGTCTGTGGAAGCCTCTGGCTTTCAGATTTACGTGTTCAGAAGTATGCTCACCACTCTGGCTCCAAGCCATCCTGCTGCTGCTGAGCTAAATTGCAGAAGGGTCTGGAGATACTTGGAATATGTTTTGGCAATTATTTGATGCTTCATAGCCTGCACCGTCAAAGAACATCAAGTTTCCTGGTGCACGTGCTCTGACAAGGGCTATACTGTATAGGGAGCTTTTTCAACTCGAGAGACCTTTTCTGTTTGCTGTTACACCAGAGATCAAACATGCCTCTTCTTAATTTCCCCTTTTCCTCCTGTCCTGGAGCTGCTGCTGATGTTTCTGTTCTCTGAGAACATTAGACTCCAGAGGGGTATATCAAATGTATTTCTGGGAGGTAGTCCTTGCTGTTGGCACTCACTTAGTTTGCGCCCACCCAGAGGTGCTTTGGAAGAAAGGCCTGCCAATCTCCTTCCCAAAGTCAGCCATAGAAAACCCTGTGGAGCATGATTCTCGACCCTGATGCACAGAGGGTCCCCATCAGCCAGAGTCAGTTCAAAGGCAGCTGGTTTGGCTTTTAGTTCTACCTGGCAGGGACATCTGAATAAAACGAGGACATCAAAAACTCCTAGAAGGCACCTCAGCTTCCCCGCCCACCCGACCCCACCCCACCCTGCGAAGGTCTCCTTCAGTGGCTCTTCACGTTCTGTCTTCTTCCTTGTTTTCTTCTTCCAAGTTGCTTCCCACTGATAGCGGAACCAAACACTGCCCTGCCCTCGCCATCCTCACCCTTGGCCCTGCTTGCCTTGATGCCCAGTGTTTAATTTTAGTATAGGTCGCTTTCATTCTACAAGAGTCCTTCGACCAGTGAGCCCCGACGGCTTCCAGCCACCTGCCTAAATACATCTCTGCTTCAAACGCTCCAGCACATTGACACTAAATCCTAAACTCCTTAGCCTGGTGAATAGGACCTTCCAAGATGAATTCTTCCCCTCAGCAGCCAAGCCTCAGCCCCCACATCACAGCCTTTGCTCTAGCTAGGCCAATGCCTGGCGAGCCCTGGTGGCTCAAACAGGTAAAACTGCCCCACTGCTGGCAGAGAGGTTGGCAGCCCAGCCCCTCCCAGAGGTGTCTCAGAGCTAGGCGTGGCGATCTGTTTGAGAGTGGTTCCAGCCTTGAAAAGCCCACAGAGCTGCCCTACTCCGCACACAGGTGTGGGGTCAATGTGATGGCATCTACAACAAACAACCTTCCATCCTCAGGCTCCGCCTCCACTTCGGGTCTCCCCTTGCCCCCTCTCCCTAGACCCCCCCTCTGGTTGCTCAGACTCTTTGACTTTATAGCACTGATCCTTCTTGCTCCGCTTTTCATTTTCTCCAGCACCTCTCATCAACCTTAAGCTCATGCAGGCCCTCCTGGTACTAACAGTAGGTGCTTGCTGCCGCAAGTACCACTTGGGAGGCAGCCTGCTGTCTTGGGCTAAATCCAGCCATCCTAACGTGCCTCAGTCTCATTAGCACCAAACTCAAATGTTTCTCAAACTTGAGTACGGGGCATGTTGGGGTTTGGAAAGAAAAGAAGAGAATACAAAGCATTTTTATCATCACTTTACCAACAAACCCCAGTTTTACTCATAGCACTTACCTAAAATGCAAAGGCCAAAACATTTTACAAATTTTATACTTACGAAACTACAAATCTAATAAAACTTAAATTGACACATAATTCAGTGTGATGGTTGACACTTTTCCTGAAGTAAGTCACCTCCTTCGAGGTGGAAATGGTATGCTTGCCTCTTACTTTCTGTGTTTTGAGCCTCTCGAACCTTCCCTCACTTTTCAGACAGATTTGCAAAACAGTCCTTCACCCAGCCTGAAGTTGTGTCATGTGGTCTGTACTGTGGTTTGAACACTCATACCTATCTTGGGCTGTGTAAAGACTCATTAGCCCAAGGCATCATTAAAAATACTTCCTATCAACCTGATTATTAGCACTGTAGTCCAAGTCTTGAGGGGGGTGTTTGGGTATAAAGTTGTCAGTTGACTCAATGGTTCCCACGGTAGGTGATACTGCTCTCTAGGGGTGCTGGAGCCATCCAGGGGACCTGCAAAAGCAGACCCCTCCACGTCACCTTGGAGGTTGGGCTACAGCACCGAAGTTTTTAGTTGCCAGGTGCTGGGTAATTTTTTTCTCTGTAAAGGGAGCAGTGGGCCAAATAAATTTGGGGACCTGTGATCCAGATGATCTAGATTATACTTAATATAATAACCTAAAAAGAATCTAAATATAAAATGTGAAAAACAAAATCCCTCAAGAATGTGTCCAGAAATCCCCTGTATGAGGATTTCTTCATACAGCCTTTAGTCTTCAGCCATTAATTTCCAAAGTATTGTGTGGGCACCACATGCCTCCGAGTCTTCTGAAATGCTTGTTAAAATGCAGGTCTCAGCTCTGCTCCCACTCCAGCACCGTGGAATCTAAATGGGTGATGACATAGACCTATTTTCTTTTAAATAAGCCCACTGAAGCTTAAATGTGGGGGTTGTGAGCCAGATGAACTAACCAGCCTGATCCTGTCGTGTTTTAAAAAAAGAAAGAAAGGCCACTTTGGTGAACTCTCCCTGGGCATGTGGTTGTTAGTTGCAGTCTAGTGGGTTCTGATTCATGATCTCCCATATAACCGAACAGAAACACTTCATGGCCATCCGTCTGCTTGAGTTCCTTATTTTGGCTATTATGTTGCCTTCCAACCTAGGGGGATTCATCTTCCAGGACTATAGCAAACTATACCGTTTTGTAATTCATAAGGTTTAATCACCAGGCCTTTCTTCCTAGTTTTTTATGCCCTGGAAACTCCACTGGAACCTGTCCACCGTGGGTAACCCTGCTGATAGTGGAAACACGTTGACATAACTTGCAGCTTCACAGCCACACACAAGCCACCATAGTGCAATAGAACTGACAGATGGGCGGTGGCCCTGGGCTTACAGCTTTTTTTTAATTACAGAAACTCAGGGGCACTCAGCTGTTGCAATCTCTCCCGGCTAGAGAGGTGCCGATCCTGTGTCCTTGTGCCTGGCAGCCTCCTGCTGTCAACACCAGCTGCCGCTTGGAAGACTCAGTCTTCCGTGGCAGGAGAAGCACTCTCTTCTTTAGGGGGTGATTTGCAGTCAGGATGCCAGATGGAGGACGCCTCAAATAGACTAGATCTCTCCTCTTCCGAACATTTAAGATGTGTGTCATTACTTTTTATTATTGTACCAGATATTGTTTCTGCCCTAAAGCATCTGGGAGAAAACCAAAGTAAGTATGACCCATTTATCTTTCATCTCAAAATGTTGTTGTTGTTGTTGTTGTTTTTTTTAAGTTATAAAGTCCATGAGA
Source organism: Echinops telfairi (assembly GCF_000313985.2). Lineage (NCBI taxonomy): Eukaryota > Metazoa > Chordata > Mammalia > Afrosoricida > Tenrecidae > Echinops > Echinops telfairi. The sequence goes on from NW_022103915.1 coordinate 46,512,541, forward strand.
TTTCATTCATAAAGCAGACTATAAAGGTTCTTGTGTTTGCCTCTTCCATTCATGACGCAAAGCTCAGAACCTGAGACCTAATGTCTTTTATGCTTTAGCTGCTGCATCAGCTTTCAGTGCCAGGGTCTGATGGGTAAAGTGGGTCCTGGGCAGACGTGGACTGTATTAGTCCTTGGACAGAGATCTTGAATCTCCCTACATAGACTATCCAAAACAAGTAAGCTGCTTTTGTGAGACCTTGCCCATGGATGATGCTCTTAGAGTAGAATTGAAATGAGGCTGCCAGGAACCAGCTCAGTGTCCTGGCTTTTTCCTTCTGAAGCAGACACAAGATTTGCATTGTTCCAGGTGGCATATTGATGTATGCTTTTAAACAAAGGCTTGAAGGCACCAGGGAGATTTGCCTCCATAGCCTTCTTGCTGAGTTACTCCAAACCTTGGTGGCTCCCAAACCCAAATCCTCTGCTGTTGAGTTAATTTAGATACGTGATGACCCCGTGTGACAGAAGAGAACTGCTCCATATCATTCCCAGACTGCCACAACTTTCTCCTGTAGAGCAGCGGATGAGCCTGAAGCTCTCCCTGTCAGTAAGCAGCTGAGTGCTTAGCTACTGGGCTGCTAGGGCTCATGCGTGGCCCCTGGCACTTGTTTCTGCAGGCAGTTAGCCTTGACACTTCATCTCCAAGGTGTGTACAAAGATCCAGATGGTTGTTGTCGATCAGTCTTACTTCAGTGCTAATCGTTTGAGACAAAACAAATTCCATAGATTAGGACATAGACTAGATGCCCCCCCCCACCTCCAATGGACTCGAGTTGACTTTGAACTTGCCTACAATCATAGAGTTCACAGCCTGTAATCATAGAGTTCACAGATGGCAAGCATTCTGGTGCTTCTGAGATATAACGGCCCCATTCTGATGACTATCCTGATTTCTTACTGGGCCCCTTTGTCTCTGACCCATAAATCATCATCCTCTATGGGATATTGGGACTTGAGGGATATAATTCATATCTTTGTAATTGTCAGAGACAAGATTGCCTCCAGGGTTTCTCTCTTTTGGTGGAAATTGAGTGTGGGTAGCAGGGAGAGTCATACATGAAGGGTTCTGAGGAGTCATTATTTTTGTTAGAAAGTGTTTCACAAAGTGTTCTTGATGGAGCATTTACATCAGAACAACAACAACAACCTCACTGCCACTGAGTCCATGCTGATTCATAGCCACCCTCTAGGGTACGGTCAAACTACCCCTGTGAGTTTGCCAGACTATGCAGCTTTAAAATGACAGTATCCTAGGCCCACCCCTGGATCTCCTATGGGGGGGTGGGGGTGGGGGCGGTGTGTGTGTGTGTGTGTGTGACGAATTTGCTTCTTAACTAGTTCCCCAGTGAGCCCTAGGCACACTGAGAACTTGAGAGTTGCTATCTGGACATTGTGTTGAGGCTGTCCAACTCCTCAGGGTAATCTTTGGCAGGTTTGCTCTCTCGCGCCCCAACTTTTTCCAGGGCCTGAGCCAGACTTGTGAGAGATGCAACTTTTTTTGTTGGGGCTCGGAGGATAGTGAAATGGCTGATGTACGGGATTTAGTATGAATGCGTTCTTTTAACTCTGAAAATTCCACTGCCTCGGGAGAGGCAGAAGGAAAGTAAGCTGGCCTTGCCAGCTCCTCTGGAGGATGCCCCTTAATGTTGCTCACCTTGCAAAACCTCCTGAACAACAGCCCCAGAGGGTGGGATGGGGCTACAGAGGAGCTGACCATTTAGCTTGGTGCCCCTTGGATCAGAGGATCCCTCCAGATGGCCTCTGTCCATTGATTGGAGAACTCATGACAGAGGAAGGAGGCCAGAGAGTGGGGATGAGCTGCATCCTTCCAGACACAAGCTTGGTTTTATTATACCCCGAGAGCAAAACTTTCACAACCAATAATAAATAATGCCATTTAGAGCTGCACATGCTGATAAATACAGCAGTCTGGTAAACTCTTCCATCTGGCAGGTGCCTTTCCTTTCCTGAACATTCTGGCCAGCCTTGGAATCTTAGGGGATTGTGTGCACACAAAGCGCTTGCAGACGCAGAAATGTGTTCCATAACTTAATTCGTTTGCTTCCACGTTTACTATTGCTTACCTCTCTTAGCATCTCTCATATAGTTGTCTGATTTTACATCCCAAGTTAAAGCAAGAGAGTGGTTTTCAAACATTATTGTTTCCACTTACTGTTTAATATCTATTGCCATCCAGTGGTGGTGATGGAAATATTCAGCCTCTACTTTTGAACCTCATATCAAACCACCATGATATGACTTTTGCAACCAGAGCTCCTGTGTTACACTGAGTGGAGATGGGTTTGAATGTGTTTACAATGTCCATGTAGCTGGACCATGGACGTGCTAGTTGAGCATTTTCAGAGCAGCTTGTACATTTTCCTGAAATGAGCATAAGGACAAGCTTTTCAAAAATTCTTGGAAGGGTAACAATTTTTACCAGAATTCATTTTAGGGCAGCCCGTTGGCCTTTGCCATAACTATAACATAGGTAACTACTTAGAATCTATTCACCCGAGTTTCCTTCTAGCTGAAGTTTGGGGATCAGTGCACTCTTTTCAGGTTGAGGTCCCTGGTGGAGACAGTAGGTTGTTGCAGGAATATTGCTGCAGTGGTAGAACCAGGACTGGAAATAAGATCTTAGTCCTGTGCCCTTTTCCATGTTAATTCTAGGGAGTTGACTAGCTTATAAGCACACCTAAATATTGCTCTATGTCTATTTGATGCTAGAATTTGGAGATTTCATGCATAATATCTTGAGTATATATTGATGTAAATAGAGTTTTCTAACAGCACACAGTATGCACAACTAATTCAAGTGTTGCCTTGGTCAATCACCTGGAAATTCAGTCCAATTCCCAAAAAATGATTTAATTTTTTTAAATTTTTGCTTAGCCAACTGATGATCATTCACTCAATTTTAAGAGAGTCCCGGTTTTCTCAACTCTTTGGAAGTAAAGGAAATGATGGATAAAGTGATTCCAGGTCATTGTAATGTAAGTAAAAGTGACCACATGTCAAGTTGTCCCTTGTATTTTCTTCCTTTGCTGAGATCCACACTTTCATGCCCCTTCTTATCCTGCTCAAAAACAGAAGCTTGGAGGAGTTTTACATAGTCCATCAAGATGTGCTGTGGTTCCAAAGCTTTGACTTGGCTTTGACTCTAGCTTACAAACCCTCACGTGGTTTCGATTCGCGTTCCTGTAGAGGCAGTTTGTTCATTTGTTCCCTTGGAGCCTGCGGCCAACCAAAGGGGGGAGGAAACGTGCCATGTAGTCCATTCTGATTCACAGCAACCTCATGTGACAGCGTATGACTAATCCGTAGGATTTTCTTGACGTAATTTTTACAGAAGTAGATCGCCAGGCCTTTCTCTGGTGGCACAGAATTGCCAACCTTTAAATTAGCAATGATTTCCAAACCATACACCCCACCTAGGACTTCCTGGAGCCAGTGACTTTGATTGTAATCACAGGAGCATCCATTGATGGAGAAATCCTGCAGCCAAACCTGCAGGCTGAAGGCCAAGTTCCTTTCTCAGGTTTTATCGTATCTTTTGCTTCTAGAATGAACTATAGGATCATTCCTCTAAATGGTTCCATTCATAATATTTGCCTATGCAGTTTACATGATGCTCATTTTACATAGAGGTATGTAACTTTCCACCATATTGATCACATTGATACTTCTTTTTACCAACCCTCCCCCACTTCCCTCCAAACCCAAACCCATTGCCTTAGAGTCAAACTTGACCCAGTATAACCCTTTGGGGCAGAGTAGAACTGTTCCATTGGATTTCCAAGGCTGTAAATCTCTATGGGAGCAGACAGTCTCATCTTTCTCCTGCAGGGCGACTGGTGAGCTTGAACCATCAAGTTTTAGTTAGTAGCCAATTGCTTATCCTGGGACTACTTCTTCCCAAGAAGACTAACTGCCATAAAGTTGATTGAGCACCATAGCGACCCTATAGGACAATTGCCTCTGTGGGTTTCCAAGGCTGTATATATTTACAGGAGGAGAAAATTTCATTTTTCTCCTGTGGATCAGCTGGTGGTTTCATACTGCTGACCCTGTGCTTTTGGCCTCCCAATTCACAACCCAGTACGCCACCAGGGTGCTGCTGGTAAGAGACTGCTCAGTCCAGGGCTGTGTTTCCCAACCCTCCTTGCAGCTAGTTGAAACCACGAGCCTATTGTTTATCAAAAAAAGAGAGAGAGAGACAGAGAGATATTAAAGTGATGTGGATCAGACACGGGCAAAGTAGATACAATGCCATTACACTGGACCTATGCTCTAGACTAGGGGGTGACAATGGCAGAGGAGAGCAAGGCGCTGGATCCTCTACTGCTAGAATACAGAGTAGGTTACAAAACACAACCTGACCTCAGGGCATGGTATAGGTCCCAAATGAAACCTTGTCATAGAAACGATGCAGAGCTATAACAGCAAGCATATAGCTGATGCCTCTGGAGTTGTGGCGAGTCAGCAGCAGCCTTGGTGTTGCCCAGCAGGTCCATCAGAGAAAAGCGGGAAAAGTTCCTGTGAGACAGGCTCCGGGAGAAAGGAATCTGTCATCTGTCTGGGGCTAGCCCCAGGCAAAATTGGGAAGTAGGCACCGTGTCTTGGTGCTTGCCTGTCTCTTAGCTTGTGTTGTCCCCTGTCTTCATGCTGAATCTCAGTTACTCCTGGCTCCCACTGTGAGTAGTGTGAAGTGCTCCCGCTAAGTGCTCCTGCTTCCTTTTCTAAGCACATGCACGCCCTGTAGCCTGTGTCCTAGGGGTCTTCCATGCTCTCCTGGTCTTAGAGTCCCCTGTCCAGGTGTAAATGGTTAAATCCATACTTTCAGAGGTGCCAGTTAGCTAGCACGTAATTCCTCCTATACATCAGCCGCTTAACTTGGACGACGTGCCCTGATCCTCTGAAGACGCCTAGACTGCGAGCGAGGCTGACCACCTGGCTTTATATACTGCTTTCCTCAGTGGATAAAATGGGTTGCTAACCCCCAGGGCAACATTTGGAACCTACCACCACTCCTAAGGAGAAAGATGAGACTTTCTGCTCCTATAAAGATGGACAGCCTTGGAAACCCCCGGGGCTGTTCTGCTCTACCCCATAGGGTCACTGTGAGTCAGAATCCACTTGATGGCAGCGAGTTTTCTTGTTGTTTTGGTTTCCTCCGCGTTCTGAAATGTGAATGTATCTCACTCTGTCATACACCAGAATGTCTACTTAGGAGGCTACACTGGCGAACTCCATCTGAGTGGGAAGACCGGCTCATCATTGCCTGGTGAGCACCGAATTGAGAAGAGTCGATTGGTCTCATCAGAAAGTTCAATTGCACTTTAGTAACCTCAGGGTGCTCTGTTCTCAGAGGACTGGGAGGAGCCACTAGAACCGAGTCGCAGCTCACTGAGCCTCCTTTCCGCTCCACTGGTCGAGTGTCTCCTGGCATACCAGGGACATGCGCTTTTGGATGCCCGCTCCACCACGCACTACTAGCCGTGTGACCTTGGACAAGTTAACCTGTCTGCATTTCTCCGTTTTCATCTGTACAAAGATGATAATAGTACCACGAGTCAGGATTCATGGGAGGATGAGTGGAGTTGTTTATGCTAAATACTTACCCCCTTTTTTTGATGACTATTTCCTTATTTATGTCCGTAATTGAACCATGAAATGGGAGTATGGCAGAATCTCATGTAATGCAGGAATTCTGTCTACAACAAACATTGCCTTAACATTTCCGTGACTACAATGCAGATTTTGTTCAGATATCCAATCTGACTTCCTGCGGGCCAGCGCAGTGCATGTGATCTCCTCAAGCTCTCTCTCGAGCACGTTGTCGGGCAGCTGGCCTTTGGACATTTCCTAAAGCCACCTGGCCCAGTTGTTCATCCTCTGTTGGGTGTTGTTTTCAAAATACAGATGCTTGGGCCCCACCCTTAGTAGCCCAGGTGTTAAGCTCTGGGTGTGATGCCTGTAGAGCTGTATTTTCCAATGTTCCCAGGTGACTTACAAAGCCTGGCTTAGATTAACAGCCACAGAATTGAGCCCGTCTCTGGTGTTGCTATCATCGGTACCTATTGTTGTGTTGGCTTTGTCAGTCAGCCCAGTCTGCAGTAACACTCTTCAACACACACACACACACACACACACCCTTAGTGGCTCAGCTCAATAAAGGTTTATTTCTAGTTCACACAAAATCTGATGCTAGTTTGGGGGACCTCTTCTTGATCTATTTACCAAAGGATCCAGGCTCTTTCCCTCCTCTGCCAAGGAGTGGCAACTTTGGCTTTCCAGGTTGCTCTGGCAGAGGACGGAGACGGGCGGGGGGGGGGGGGCACAATACAAAACAATCCAGTGTTGTCAAGTTGGTCCCGACTCATAACCACCCTGGACAACAGAGTAGAGCTGCCCTGAAGGTGTCCAACGCTATAAATTTCTGTAGAAGCAGACTGCCACGTGTTTCTTCCAAGGAGCAGCTGGTGTATTTGAACTGTCAATCTTTTGGTTAGCATCTGAGCACGTAACAACTGTGCCACTAGGACACACTAGCTTTGAAAATGACACAGGCCATTGTTGCTCAGTTCATCAGCCAGCATTAATAGCACAGCTCTGGTCTGATGCAGGATACACTGGGGGTTTTATGAGACATATGTCCTTATCCCAGACTTCTTGTCATAGATCTCCATGGTCTTTACCATCATCTGTCATCTTCTATGTACATTTGCTTCATTGTCTATCTTCCCAACTGATACTTAATCTCCTTGTGATCATGGTCCCTGCTCTAGTCCCAGTCCCACCATGGATGCCTGGTAAGTGGTAGGAACTCATCAACCCTCAGACACATAGATGAAGTCACTGAAGTGTATTATGAGATTTTGTTGTATGTCAGTGTGCTTGATAGCTTGTGCTATTGTCGCAAAGTTCATTTAAATGTAACTGAGTCCAGTGAAAGTTACAGAATTAATAGACTAATTAAAAGGAGAACACTGTGTGTCGATCCCCCACTGTTCCTCATGAAGAGTGTTTACCGCTCAGCTGTGCACTCCTGGAGAGATCAGCCCAGGAAAGGGCTAATGGCATCAGTAGAGAGAGGCTTTCACAGGTCCAGCTGACAGAGTCAATAATAGCCAAGAGTTGACAAAGCGGAAGCTAACCTCACAGTCGGCCTGTGTTCGGCCTTTTATATGCTGAGCCTGTGGAATTTGCACAAGACCAGTCTATTGAAACTTTACAACCTCAGCTACCCAATAAATAGGAAAACTTTATGCGGAGATTGATTCTCGTTATTTTAAATACAGGGAAGCCTAATTAAAAGAGGCCTTGTTCTTAAAGTTGGCATAGAGGCAGACAGTATTACATAAGTCGTTAGGGGCACAGGATTTGGTATAAGGACGATTTGGATTTGAACCCAGGGGCTCGACTTGCTGGCCTAAGTCTCCTCAAACTTCATCTGTATAACACGGATACTATTTCCTACTCCACAGCATTGTAGTGATATTCAGGTTGATTGGGTTAATGGAAGACTGGAATAGCAACAAAATGGGAAACAAACAAACAACGAACCCTCTGCCATGCAGGTGATTTCGATTCATCGCGACCCGCCATGGATTTCTGAGACTTCAAATCTTTGCAGGGACTCATCTTTCTTCAAAGGAGCGGTGGGTACCTTTCAAACGCCAACTTTGCAGTTACCAACCCGATGCCTAATAAAAAAACAAAAACTAGAACATAGTAAATGACAACAATTATTATCTTAGCCTATGAGTAGATCATATGGTCCATTCATGATAGAATGATAAAGGAGAAATAGATACAGGTTCTATTCAATAATGGGGTCTAATCAAGAGGTCAAAGGAAATAGAGGAAAGAGCAAGGAGGCAAAGGGCATTTATAGGGCTCTAAATAAAGGCATGTACATATGCAAATATATTTATATATGAGGATGGGGAAATAGATCTTTGTGCCTATATTTATAGGTTTAGTATTAAGGAAGCAGAAGGACATTGGGGCTCCACTCAAGTACTCCCTCAATGCAAGAATACTTTCTTCTATTAAATTGGCATTCTATGATGCTCACCTTCCTGACACAATCGCTGAAGACAAAACAGATGAATAAGCAAATGTGGTGAAGAAAGCTGATGGTGCCCAGCTGTCAAAAGATATAGCGTCTGGGGTCTTAAAGGCTTGAAGGTAAACAAGCGGCCATCTAGCTCAGAAGCAACAAAGCCCACATAGAAGAAGCACACCAGCCTGTGGGATCACGAGGTGCCGAAGGGATCAGGTATCAGGCATCATCAGAACAAAAAAATCTTATCATAGTGAATGAGGCGGGCAGTGAAGAGTGGAGACCCAAAGCCCATTTGTAGGCCACTGGAGATCCCCTTGCAGAGGGGTCTCAGGGAGGAGACGAGTCAGTCAGAGGGCAATGTAGCAACGATGAAACATACAACTTTCTCTAGTTCCTGGATTCTTCCTCCTTCCCCACTATCATGATCCCAATTCTACCTTACAAATAAGACTAGACTAGAGGATGTGCACTGGTACAGATGGGAACTGGAAATGCAGGGAATCCAGGGCAAATGCTCACTTCTGGACCAGTGGTGTGAGATACTGGGAGGGCAGAGGGAGGGTGGGTTGGAAAGTGGGAACTGATTACAAGGATCTACATGTGACCTCCTCCCTGGGGGACGGACAACAGAAAATTGGGTGAAGGTAGACGTCGGACAGGGCAAGATATGACAAAATAATAATTTATAAGTTGTCAAGGACTCATGAGGGAGGGGGGAGGAGGAGGGAGGGGAAAATGAGGAGCTAATGCCAGGGACTTAGGTGGAGAGCACATATTTTGAGAAGGATGAGGGCAATGAATGTACAAATGTGCTTTACACAATTGATGTGTGTATGGATTGTGATAAGAGTTGTATGAGCCCCTAATAAAACGATTTTTTTAAATGGGGTCTAATCAAGGACATGAGGTGGGCTGTCCTTGGTTGATCCAGCCCCCGGGCTTATCTTCAAGGCTGGCTGTACAGCAGGCTTTCAGAGAGAGACCATGGTAGCATAGATCAGCTCAGCAGGCAGCCCTGCCTTCCTTCAGCACACTCAGCTACTTTGTCGCCGTTGTCACCCCGTGTGGAGCTCTTCTGACACTGGCTACATCAGGGACTATTGTTCCCCCTCACACTCAACATTTACTTCAGGCCCTCAGCTCTGTTCTTACCACCGTCACCAGGTAGCAAGAGCGTGGCATCACGACCTTAGGAGAGAGAGCTGTGAGGACCACTCATCCCTTCCAAGGCACCGACTTACTGGTCAGCCTGGAGCTCTGCGGACTTCTGTCTACCATTCCCCAAATCTTAGCTCTGATGGCTCAGCCCCTGCTGCATTTTGTTATGAATGGAAAAGCAATTTCTGAACAATCAGATTCCTAGTAATATTTGAATTGTTAATTTGGGGCAAAGTTTATTAGTTTGGATCTCACCTTGATAAGAACAGAACCACCCATTTTAGCAGCTAGACAAATCCATGAAGGTTTGTTTATTTCTTCCATAAAATGTCTCAGCTCACTACAAATTTCTCTTAAAGAGCTCTACCATTTTTATTTTATGCTGTCCGTTATCATAGGTGGGAAGGAAGCTTTGGTGTGGTCTCTTGTTTTGTGGGGACCCACAGAGAAGCTGACTGGCACCTCCGGGAGCAAGATTGAAGCTGAGTTTCCATCTGCACGTAGAGAGGCGTTTTCTAGCAGTCAGCTTGTTTGGTGCTTTTGCTGCATCTTCTTTGCCCGGCGTGTTCTGGCTTCCCAAAGTCACTGTGCATCAGCTCACCTTCCAAAGCCCACACAGGGATCTCCTAACACTGACAAGAAATTGATACCTGCAAACAGGAAGCATTAATTCTCCTTTAAAGAAGACGGGGCGCAGGCGGCCTAGTGGTTACGTGGGGGACCGCAGTCCGGCAAAGTTGGCAGTTCCAAACCATCAGCCTCTCCGGGAAAAAGCAGGCAGGGCTTTCTTCTTCCATACACAGTGGCAGTGTGGGAACCTCACAGGGGCAGTTCTGTCCTGTCCCACAGGGTCCCTGAGTGTGGGCATCAACTTGGTGGCAGTGCGTTGTTTTTTTCAAAGAACAGTCATCTCTGGGCAGCACAAATCGGCAACATGCTCAGCGGTTGGTGGTTTGGGTCCCTCCCAAGGTGCCTCAGAAGAAAACCCTGGCGAGCTACTTCCTAACAATAAGCCCCTGAAAACCCCGTGGAGCACAGTTCTGCTTGACACGTGAGGTCCCTATGAGTCCAAATTGACTCCCCAGCAACGGGTCAGAAGAACACAGGTAAATGTGGGCCCCTTGTAGAGAAGCTTCACTCTTATCTCTATGATTTAAAAAGAAGTACTCGTGCTCTGGGTTTGTTTTGTTTTTTAGATTAGCATGGAAAGTTGCACACGTAAAGCAGAGAGAACTATGTAATGCACCGCCCTATCCGAATGAAGACAGTCTAGCCATGACTACAACACATGCCAGATGTGGTTCGTCTACTTTTCAGGGAAGCATTTTAAAGCCAACCCATAAACTATTTGACTGGTATTTCACTTGTAACTGCCTCAGTGTTCACCTCTCTCTCTCTCTCTCTCTCTCAAAAAAAGGAGCGCTTTCTTACATAATCGCAGGGGCATATTTCTTATCAAATAGAAGAAAAATTCACCTGATGCCCAGTCTTTCTTTTAAATTCTCCCAGGGATCCTCCGAGTTGGTCAGTTTTGATGAGCCAACGAGCAAGTCTCTGGCAACTTCGTGGAGCAGTGGAATGTTCCCTCCGTCTTTTTACTGCATGAAGGTCATATTGCTTTCCCGAATAGTTTCTGAAGTAAAACTGAAAACCTGTGTAGTAGTCGAGAGAGTTAGTGCACACCTGTTTACGTGGTTCTGTTTTTCATTTCCTTCTTGACCTTTTGGTAACTGACTCTTGATAGTTAATCTCTACATTTCAGACTCAATGAGAAAATAGGAGCAGATCCTATGGCTTTGGGGTTAGGGGGAGCCTTAGATATTATTTGCAAAGCAGGTGGAGATACTGTGCTGATGACTTTGCATGGTTTATAAATTGTGTGAGTGTCTTCTCCCCCCTGTTCGGGCCAGCCTATAAATATGACAGTTGACAGTACATTTCTGGGGCATCCCAAGAAAGCCAGGTGCTACACTGACAGTGGCAGTGCCACCATGGGCTGAGTGAGAAGATGACAAGCCACCATCACACACACTGAAGCAGTTGGCACAGGCAGTGTTTACACCCAGTGCAATGTCAATTGTATTTCAGCATGATCCAAAAATACCACTCAAAGATATTTGGAAAGGAGAAAACACAGTGTGTCTACGGGTTGCTACTGGTGCTATGGAGATATCAAAACAGCAGCCCGTCATGGCTTTACCACTTGGAGCTGTTTTTGAGCAGATTCTCGAGAAGGTGAGCTCCCCCCCCAGCCCCCGTTCTGGGTAGTTTTGTTAGACATAACCTTGCCTGAATTATATGAACATATCCCTTGTGTGAAAGCACATTTAGGTGCTAATGCTTAGAGTTGTTTTTAGCAGAATGATTTAGCAATACGGGATTTGTTTTTCATCTGCATGTTTTTAAATAGACCGACTCCCGGAATCATGTTACCTCTGGAGCTCAGCTCGGAGCATCAGAAAATGCTAGTCTAATATTTCAGTGCCATCTGCTGTAAGTTCCATGGCATTCTACTCCATCTGGCTCGCTTGCAGCAATTCCCCTTTTTAGTTTCAGTGGAACACAGCAAGCCTCTTTTCAAGTCTTTCGTCGGGATTGGCCCTGCTTCCGCCCTGTCTGCTGTCGATGAGGCTGTTGTCAGAGAAATAAGTTCCTTTGGTTCTAGGCGTTAATTTCCTGAAGACTTCAGTTTCTTTACTGTGTGTGTGTGTGAGAGAGAGAGAGAGAGAGAGAGAATATTATCAAGCAGTTAGAACACTCCTAGTCCTCTCTGGCTGACTTCAAATGATAGTCTCTTTAGTGAATGAACATTGAAATCCAGCAACAACATTAAATAGTTGTTGAGATCCTGTTATGTGCAAGGCTCTTTCCCAGGTATTGAGGATACAGCAAAGAACCAAGCAGACTCTTTGCTGTCGTGGAGGAGAATAGCGTAGTATCGATGGTATGAAAACTGCAAGGTGAGCTATATTAAAGAACTCTGATAGATAATAAGAGTTTAAATATTGCAACATTTATCTCTAAAGTGTTGATTACGTTGGAAACAAACATGTCTTGAGGGTCATGTTAAAGACAAATTCTTCTTGTTGCTACTTAATTGGCCGTAGTTCAACATTAACAAGAAACATTATGACGGATAAAAAACAAATCTGTTCTCTGACAGCCATCCGGGAGTTTCTGTTGTTGCTAGGGTGGAACTAGGCTCTCTGCTGCTTAGCTGCCAGTCTTCAGTTCAGCACATGGACAGAGCACCTACGTGTCTAATTCTTTCCCCAGTTCCATGGGAAGAAGTATGGCCAGAGTGCTCCTTCGAGGCGAGGATGGCAGGACTTCATCTTACATTGCTTAGACATGTTGTCAGGAGAGACCAGTCCCTGGAGAAGGTGGGGTTTGCTACCTCCCAACTGCTTCAAAGATTCATTGAAAACCAAACAAGTTATATACCTTAAACTTTGTGGCAGATTTGTGGGGGAAATACCTAACAAGTTTTACAATGATCAGGGCACCAAAACAGTAGGACAGAGGATGCAAGATTCACAGGAAAACAGGCCACATTTCCCTGGAGATTTATCAGACCATCAATTAATAATCTTCATTACTCCAGGGCCTGTCAGATTGGTTCTCCTTGAAGTCTCAGACTCCATTGACTATCTAACTGGCCTTTCTTACCGCCTTCCTGATCCAGAACATCCTTACAGAATACATTAAAAATGATTTTTTTCCGACAAGGGAGGAGGCTGTTACATTTTTTTCTTTTAGCACACTAAATTTTAAATTATGTTACATTTCTAGTATCTTATTAAGAGCGGACTAACTCTTTCACTCCCTCTATTACTACTGGGTACTACTGGGAAGTAGGCGAATTAAGATGTCTAGTGCATTTATCTCATTAAAGGCCAGTCTGGTTAGGACACCTTAGAGATTAGTAACTTTCCCGTTTTTAGAAGCGATAGAAGCAATGATTCTGAAGTAGGTCTTGGAATCATGAGCAACAAATGTGGATTTGTGTGTGTGTGTGTGTGTTCTTTCATTCATTTACACAAGAGTCAAGTCCCAGGTCTTTACAATGTTTTAGATACTGCGCTTTGGTTGAGGAATTAAGATGAATAGAAAGCAATTGCCCCCAAGGCATTTGCAGAGACATACAAATAAACAAATAGTACAAGCGAGTGTTACCGGAGCAATGATACTGATTTACCACTCAGTAGTTGAAATGTTTTATGAGTATTCTGCCCTTTCTGTACATGTGTTCAAGTGTCATTTTTAAAAATTGAGAGACAAGTATTAGCATAATAACGATTCTTATCCCTTTCTTACCATCAGGGGAGATAGTGGGTGTCCTGAGGTCATGCCAGTATTTGTTTTGTTTCCCTGGGAAATGAGCCACATAAACAGAATCTTTGCATTGGTAGCTTGAGAGCCATTATCAGATGGTAGAGTAATAGTCCACCAATGGGAGAGGTACAGATGAGCAGAATGCCTTTTCTCCCTGTTGATCCAATGTATTTGAGTCTGATGAATGAATAACGGAGAGATTCATTAGCCTTCTGTGCAATGAGATGCAACTGTGCACCTCAGGCAAGGCTGATCACAGGGTAGATTCAAGGGTGGGGGCAGGAGGGGAGTGGGCGGCAAAGGATCTCTCCCCTCAGTATGCACAGTGCTAGCAACCTACCCCTGGTCTTGGGAGCCTGTGGTAGCCCCGCAGGGAAGCAGAAATCAAATAGTGTTTGGGAACTCAGGAAGGCTGTTGAATATCTTCTTTATCCGCCTCTCTCAAGTGTTTTTAGGAAGGCACTTCTGGCCACAAAAGGAGACGGTTAAGTCCCTCGTATTTCCCTTAATATATGAAATATATCCACTCGGCCAAGGCACACTTTGTAAAAAGGCCCACTGGAGTATTTGCCAGCCTAACTCTGAGCTGTAAATTCTGAAATTTTGCTGTTTATATTGATGATCCAGCTCTGATTGCCCACTTCTCATTTCCCCCCTCAGCCAATATGCTCACTTGGCAGGAACATGCGATCTGCATGGTCTGGGGCACAGCCTTTGTGAGAGGTGGAGTGTCCTCCTGATCACCATGTCAGGGACAATCACCATCACCAGCAGTCGCGGCAGCAACAAGTCAAACTTCCAGAGCAATCCCCCCATCACTAGCATTTCTACCGCTCCCGCTCTCCCCTCTTCCTCTTTGTCTAAGTGATTGGCGGTTTGATTGTTTCTCCAGTTCCCACCTAGGACTATCCACCTGGGACAATGACAAAACAGCCATGGCTCCATTCTAATGGAGAGACACCCCTGTCCACAGTACCAAGGACCAGTGTTTAAGTTGCCGCAACAAAAAAGGCCTTCGACGCTCACAAAGCTGACTCTTTTAGGTGCCAGCAGGCTTTCAGGACTCTGAATATTTCTGTTTCCCTTCTCCTGATGGTGGCCCATATTGTACCCACTGCTCTTCCATTCATGCTCACAAAGACACTGACATCATTAAATATTGGATGGGATTAATGAGAAATGTTGCACAATCATCTCAGTAGATCTCGGAGTCTCTCAGCTATCTGACTACTCTTGGGAGTGTGTCCTTAAAGGGATTAGAGTTCAGAGATTCGTAGGCTGGGCCTATGAGTCCCTGGAAAGCCTGAAATTCTTCACAGGATATTTCGGAAGCAGTTGGCTAGATAAGGACCCACACTTTAATCAGATTCTCAGAGGATTGGTGATTTCAAAGAGAACGACTGAAAGAAAATAGAAAGAAAACACTTTCTGGGCTGGGTAATTTTGTAGCTCCATGATGGGGTTAAACTGGAACCTGACTTGCTTTGGTATTATATTCATCTCCTTCTTCAAGGGCTACTCAGTGGGAGCTATGGAATGATCTTTTTCCAAAGTCTTAAAAATCTGTGGAAGCACTTCACAACAGAAAGACAAATAATCCAATTTTAAAATGGGCAAAAGGCATGAACAGACACATCAGCAAAGATGACCCTCAGGCTGCTAACAAACACATGCAAAGATGCCCATTATCATTAGGCATTATTCGCAAACTAAAATTATGATGGGATGCCATCATATCCTGGCAATAATGACTCTTATTTAAAAAAACAAAACTCAAGAACTTCTAATGCTGACATGACTGCAGGGACATGGGGACCCTTTTACACTGAGTTGGACTATGGGAAACAGCATGGTGCATCCTTCTTGTTGTTGGATTCCATTGGGTCCATTGCAACTCAAAGTGATCCTATGTACAACAGAAGGAAATATTGCCCAGCCTTGCACCATCTTCACAAGTGTTGCTATGTATAAGCCCATTGTTACAGCCACTGTGTCAACCCATCTTGTTGAAGGTTTTCCTCTTTTCTGTTAACCCTATACCAAGCATGATGTCTTTCTCCAGGAATGGCCCTCGGGGTAGCATGCCCAAAGTAAGCAAGGGAAAGTCTCACCATTCTTGCTTCTAAGAAGCATCCTGGCTATACTTCTCCCAAGACAGATTTGTTCATTCATTCATGGTGGTTCATGGTATAGTTAATAGTCTTCACTGATGCTCTGTTAGGGTTCTCTAGAGAAACAAAACCAGGGACACTTATAAATACACACACATAACACAATGAAATAAGCATCTAATTAGTCCACAGAGCAGTACAGAGGGCTCAGTTCAACTCACTTCTCTGTGAGACAGTTAATACACTGTCAGTCCTTCAACTCACTGTTGGGTGCAAGTCAAGGAAGCAGACAGCTGAGTCTTCTGTAAGCTATATAGGCAGTCTGGCCACAGGGTAGCAAACAGCAGGGCAGGTCACCCACAGACAGCCAGATGGCAGGGTCTGACAGTCCCCATCTCAAGTGATATATATACCAGCAGTGTGGCGAAGCAGGTCTCGAAGGAACCTCAAACTATAGCGACACAGTCCACGGGTTGGGTATCCCACAGGTAGTGTAGTTCCCAAGTTGAGGCAGAGAACTAGCTAAGGCAGCCGCACACTTGTCCGATCATCAGAGATCATGAGTCAGAAAGGCGAGGCTCACTGAGCCATTTATCTCTTTGCCCTTCAATTAAACTGCAACCTTATTAATCCCAAATGTGTCTCTTGGCCAGGTTGGCACAATAAACCTGCCTATCACAGATGCCTTAATTCAAAGATACCAATTCTTCTTCAGTCTTTTCTGTTCATTGTCTGTTGTTCACTTACATATGAGGTGGTTGGAAATACTACGGCTTAGGTTCAGTTCATCGTAGTCCTCAAGGTGACGTGTTTTGCTTTTTATAACTTTACAGAGGTTTTTTGCAGCAGATCTTCCCAATGCAATGTATCCTTTGATTTCTTGACTGCTGCTTCCAAGGGTGCTGATTGTCGGTTTAAGTAAAATGAAATCCTTGACAATGTCAACATTTTCTTCATTTATCATGATGTTGCTTATTTGTCCTGTTGTAGGCCTTTTAAAAAGTTTTTCTTGATGGTGTAATTGGTGAAGACTGTATATTCTCTAATAGTCAGCAAGAAGTTACAAACTCTCTTCATTTTCCAGAAGCAAGGAGGTTTCACCTGCATATTGCGGGTTGTTAATAAAGTTCCCTCAAACTAAGATACCTTGTTCTCCATGTGGTCCATTGTCTTGGATTATTTGCTCAGTATACAGGTCGATAATTATAGTGAATTCCATATTCCTTATAGTGCTTTCCATAGTTTGGAAATGGTCCACACAGTTGAATGCTCTGCATAATGAATAAAACACAGACAAACTTCTTTCCTGTATTCTCTGCTTTCAGCCAAGATCTATCTGACAGCAGTAATGAGATCCCTCCCATGTTCTCCTCTAAATCTGGCTTGAATTCTGTCAGTTCTCTGTCAATGTATTACTGCAACTGTTTAAAATTATTTCAGCAAAATTTTACTCGCATGTAATATGAATGATGATGTTGTTGTTAGGTGCCATCGAGTCCGTTCCAATTCATACGGACTCTGTTCACAACAGAACAAAACACTACCCTGTCTAGCACCAACCTCACAACTGATGCAGCCACTGTATCAATCCATCTCCTTGAAGGCCTTGCTCTTTTTCTTTACCCTTCTATACTTTACCAAATATAATGTCCTTCTTTAGAGACTGTTCCCTCTTGACATCATGTCCAAAGTGTGTAAAGACAAAGTCTACCTATCCTTGCCCCCAAGGAGTACTCTGGCCGTACTTCTTCCAAGGCAGACTTGTTTGTCCTTTAAGCAGCCTATGGTAATTTCAGTATTCTTCTCCAGCACCATGATTTACATGCATTGATTCTTCTTTGACCTTCTATATTCAGTATCCAACTTTCACATGCATATGAGGCAATGGAAAATACCATGGCTTGGATCAGGTGCACCTTAATCCTCAAAGTAACATCCTTGCTTTTCAATACTCTAAAGAGGTCTTGTGCAGCAGATTTACCTTTACAATTTGTCTTTTGATCTCTTGACTGCTGCTGCCATGAACATTGACTATATATCCAACCAAGATGAAATCCTTGATAACTTCAACCTTATCTCTATTTATCATGATGTTACTTATTAGTCCAGTTGGAAGGATTTCAGTCTTCTTTACATTGAGTTGTAATCCATACTGAAGGCTGCAATCCTTGATCTTCATCAGCAAGTACTTCAAGTCCTCCTCTTTTTCAGCCAGCAAGATTGTGTCATCTGCATATTGTTAAGAAGCCTTGCTTCAGTCCTGGTGCCACATTCTTCCTCATATAATTCAGTGTTTCTGGTTATTTGCTCAAAATTCAGATTGATTAGTATGGTAAGAAGATTCAACCCTTTGCACACCTTTCCTGATTTTAAACTATTAGTCTGGGTACATTAGAGAAACAAATCCACAGAAACTCATATGTATAAGAGAGAGTTTTATATAAAGAGTAAATGCACATCAAGAAAACATCCCAACCCAGTGCTGCCCAAGCCCACAAGTCCAACCTTAGCCCATATGTCTGACACCAATCCACAAAATCCTCCTCCATCTCACAAAACACGCAATGATGCCAACTGCAGGAGGAAAGCCGAATCATTGAACGAGTAAGCATCTCAGCACTGGAGGGGTCTCCACATGGCTGCTCCAGCACCCAGGGCTGCATCGGGGTAGGTCCATGTGGCTTCTCCTTGGGGATGTCTTGCAGGAAGTGAGCCTTGCAAGCTGAAGCAGGGAACTGCCCAAGGCAGCTGCAACCTGGTCCGACCATCAGAAAGCAAGAGACCCAAGAACTCGAAAGGCAAGGCTCAGTGAGCCATTTACCTCTCTGCCCTTCAATTAACCCCACATGTGTTTATCGGCCAGGTTGGCACAAAAATCTTTAACTATCTCATAAACCTTGTAATATTCCCTTGTTCTGTTCTCACACTAGCCTCTTTTTATTTATATATTTTATTTTTAATCATCTTATTTGGAGCTCTTACAGATAATCATAACATAAGCTATAATTCAATCATATCCAGCAGTATTGTACAATTGCTACGACAATCAGTTTCAATACATTTTCTTTCTTCTTGAACTCCTTGATATCAACTCCCCTTTATCCCTGGTACCTCCCCACCCCCAGGAACCCTTATTATTTTTTTCCCCCTGCAATAGGGTTTTTTTTCTATCTCTTACACAATCCAATATATCCATTCACATACAATTCTGTTGTTCGACCCCATCAAGTCAGGTTAAACTAGTGGTTCTGAACCTTCCTAATGCTGCTACCCTTTAATACAATTCCTCATGTTGTGGTGACCCCCCAACCATAAAAATTATTTTCGTTCCTACTTCATAACTGTAATTTTGCTACGGTTATGAATCAGGTGACCCCTGTGAAAGGGTTGTTTGACCCCAAAGGGGTTTCGACCCACAGGTTGAGAACCGGTCATCAATGTTATCAGTTCCAATTCCCTCCCCCTCTTCTCTTCCCAGACCCCCAGGGAACCATTACTTCTGTTACTGTTTCTGAAGGGTTATATATCTTGACTTTCATGTACTGAGCAATCTTAAATAAACAAATGAGCATACACAAATCTAACATGATTAATGAGGTAAAACAGATAAAAACCATAACAGTAAGGGGAGGAAATATTAAAGAACTAGAGGATAGTTATGTGGTTCATCAGTACTGTATCATACCCTGGATTTTTCATCCCTTCTGTGTGGCCCTTCTGAGAGAGACTGTCCAATTATCTTACAGGTGGTTTTGGGTTTCCACTACATCCACACCCCTTCATATTGATTTGGTTGCTTGTTTTTGAACTTCTAATACCTTTTCTGTCAATACCTCATGATCATACAGGCTGGTGTGCTTCTTCCATGTGGGCTTTGTTGCTTCCCTGCTAGATGGCCTCTTGTTTAACTACAAGCCTTTAAGACCCCAGATGTTATATCACTTAATAGCCGGGTACCATCAGCTTTTTTCACCACATTTGCTTATGTACCAATTTTGTCTTCAGTGATCGTGTCAGGAAGGTAAATATCATACAATGACACATTATTCAAACAAGCTGTTCTTGAACTGAGATAAGATTTAAGTAGAGGCCCAAAGTCTATTTCCTTCCTTGTTGCATTTGCATATACATATACATACATAAACAAATACACACACATGTATATATTTTTCCCTTTTCCTCCTGTCCCACTATTATGTTTACCCATCATTCATCTCTCAGTAATTCCTCTCAGATATAATTCAATTGATTAAACTTAACCAGAAAAGCTCACTTCACCATCAATTTGAGAACACTTACTGTTCCCCTGTGCCTGCCATTGTTGGCTCTCCACTTACCTCCCCTCTTCCCCTTCCATAGCCCCCAGGAACTGTCAGACCAGTTACTATCTCTGTACCAATGCCTATCCTGCCTATCTTTTATAGATAAACACCTAGATAGATAGATAGATAGATAGATAGATAGATAGATAGATAGATAGACAGACAGACAGACATCTGGATATTTACAAGACTTACAGGATCCTGACACAGAGCAGATGACTATCTCTGTGTTAAATAGAGAGAAGGACCTGTTATAAACTACCAGTCCAGTTCCACTTTCTTCCAGAGCTTCCTATCCCAAGTCCTGCTTACCTAACAACTCATACACCCTTTTAGTCTTCAGCATTCGTGTCCAATAGAGGAGCATCCTAAGTGTCCCCATTGCTATTCCAGCAATCAGGGATGGAGCAGTCTAGTACCACCCCACCCCACCCCTGCCAGTTATGCCTATGATCGAGATACTTCTCTGTGGCTTTGCTCCCATCACTGGTCTGTTGCACTCCCCTCTTGGTTTGTCCCATGTGGGTATGTCAGACTGGCCACTCTCCCCGAACTGTTATCTTCAGGGCTGTCCTCTGCAGCACTGTCATTTGGGAGAGGGCATCACAACTCGAACTGAGGTTGGCCCTGCAGTCATCTCTAGGAATGAGTTGCTCCGCGCAGGAAAACTGCCCTCAAGGATTGGCACAGTGGAATGAGGTCTACTCTCACGCTCACTTTCCTGTGGAGATATAAATAATACCCTACCCTTGGGTTGGTTAGTTTCCTGACCTCTCCCCCCTGCCCATTGCTTTTGTTCTTCTTCCCCCACCCCTCTGCAGGCCTTCAAGGCCTATTGGGGGGTGGGGGGTGGATGCCTTTCAGCACAGGTGCTATGTGCATCTGTTTTTGATGACTATGAGTCATTGGGGTTGGTCTGGCTCATGCCAGAATATCTGGTCCTCAGCCTGGGAATTGTGTGTTGTGTGCCTTTTCCCTTGTGTTCACTCTGCTATTTGAACTTACCTCAGTGGACTCATGTTGCACTTGATCTTTTGTGCTTGGCTAACTTCACTCAGCATATTATTCTCCAACTCTTTCCACAAAATGAGGTATTTCTTAGTTTTATCACTGTTTTTTAGAGCTGCGTAGTATTCCATTGTGTGTATATACCAGAGAGTTTTTTTAATGGAAAGTTAGGTTGTTTCCAAATATCTGGAAACAGATATTTTCCAGATATCATGGTCTGTTTCTTATTTTTTTCTGGGTATATGCCCAGTAGTAGAATTACTGGGCTTGTATGGTAGCTCTATTTCCATCTGTTTCAGGTTTCAGCAAATCACTTTCCACAATGGCTGTACATATCTGTGTGACCACCAGCAGCGAATGAGAGTTCCTATCTCACCACACCCTTTCCAACATTTGTTGCTCTCTGTTGTTTTGAATTGGTCTATCTTTGCATGTGTTGGGTGATATCTTATAGTTGTTTTGATTTGCATTTCCCAGATGGCTAATGATCGGGAATATTTTCTTATATATCTATTGGCCATTCAGGTTTCCTCCTTTGTAAATCTTCTGTTCAAGTCTTTTGCCCACCTCTTCAGTGGGCTATTTACTTTTTTCTTGTTGAAAAATTGCAGGATTCTGTAGATTTTAGAACTAAGCCCTTTGTCTGATATGTCATTACTAAATATCTTTTCCCAGTCTGTGGGCTCACTTATTACTCTCTTGATGAAATCTTTTGATGTACACAGTGTTTTATCTTTAGTAGGTCCCACTTGTCTATTTTATCTTGCTCTGGCTGTGTGTCCTTCCTTTAGGCCTTGTAGCCTAAGTATTCCCTGTGCTATGAATCTTAGCTTTGTCCCAATTTTCTCATTAATGATCCTGATAGTTTGGGGTTTACCTCATGAGCTTGTTCTTGTGTATGAAGTGAGGTAAGGGTATTATTTCTTCTGCCGGCTAATATCCAGTTTTTCCAGAACTGTTTGTTGAAAAGGGCATCTGTTTCCCATTTGATATTTTTTAGGCCTTTTTCAAAGATCAGTTATCTGTATGCTGCTGTTTTAATTTCTGGGTTTTCTGTTCTTATCTATTGGTCTGAGTAACAATCATTATACCAGCACCATGCTGTTTTGACAACTGTGGCTGTATAATAAGTTTTATTTAAAATCAGATTGTATAAGCTCACCCACTTTGTTCTTCCTCTGGAGGAGTTCCTTGCCAATTCTAGGCTTCTTCCCTTTCCATGTGAAGTTGGTAGTCAGTTTTTCCATTTCTTTGAAAAAAGATGATGGAATTTGTGTGAAGATTGCATTGAATATAGTGCCTTAGGCAGGATTGGCATCTTTACAGTATTGACCCTTGCAATCCATGAGCATAGGATGTTCTTCCATTTATGAAGGTCCCTTTTGATTTCTAGTAATATGTTCTCTAGTTTCCTCATACAGATTTATATATCCCTAGATATTTCAGTGTATACTTGGCTATTGTGGAGCATGCTACCTTTTTTATCTCCTTTTCTGTAATCCCCTCAGTGGGGTATAGGAATCCAATTGACTTCTGCTTGTTGATCTTGTATCTTGCCACTCTACTATATTCCTCTATCATTTCCAGCAATCCTATCGTGGAGCCTTTAGGGTTCTCTATGCATAAAATCATGTCATCTGCAAATAATGATAATTTCACTTCTTTCTCCAGATGTGCACCTTTGATGTCCTTTTGTTACCTTATACTATTAGCTAGGACCTCCTGGATGATGTTGAAGAGAAGTGGGGGCAAGGGACATCCTTGTCGGGTCCCCCTTTTCAGTGACAATGCTTTCGTCTTTTCTCTATTGATTCAACACTGGTTTTTCATATGTAGCTTTTATTGTATTGAGGTAATTTCCTTCTAAGACTATCTTCTTGAGTGTCGTTATTAGGAAAGGGTGTTGAATATCATCGAATGCTTTTTCGGCATCTATTGATATTGTCATATGGTTCTTGCATATAAGCAATTAATGGGCTGTTCAGTCTGCTTCTAACCTTGTTTTGGCTGCTAACATTGAACTTCTCCATCATCTCTTCCCACAAATGTAGTCAATTTGATTCCTATGTATTCTATGGCAAATCCCACATATGTAGTCAGTTGATGTTGTTGAGAAAGGTGTTAGTTGTAGCAGCAAGGAATTACTAAACCCGAATGAAGGCCAAACATGATGGTGGGACAAGGGAAGGTAAAAGGAAATAGAGGAAAGAACCAGGAGGCAAAGGACATTTATAGAGGTTTAAATACAGACATGTACATGTGTAAATATATATATAAAACAAGAGGGGAATAGAGCTATGTACTCATATCTATATGTTAAGAATTAAGGTTGCAGGTGGACATTGGGTCTCGACTCAAGTACTCCCTTAACACAAGAACACCTTGTTGTAACAATCCAGCATTCTGTGATGCTCACCTTCCCAACATGATCACTGAAGACAAAATGGGTGCACAAGCAAGTGTGGTGAAGAAAGCTGCCTGGCTATCAAAAGATATAGTATCTGGGGTCTTAAAGGCTTGAAGATAAACAAGTGGTTATCTAGCTCAGAAGCAACAAAGCCCATGTGGAAGAAGCACACCAGCCTGTGTGATCACAAGGTATTGATGTGATCAGGTATCAGGCATCTAAGACCCAGAACAAAATCATACCCAATGTGCATTGGGGCGGGGTGAGGGGACATGGAGTAGAGCCCCAATGCCCATCTGTAGACAATTGGACATCCCCTCACAGAGGGGTCACAGGGAAGAGATGAGCAGTATAGCACCGATGAAACACACAACTTTCCTCCGGTTCTTTGGTGCTTCCTTCCACCCACTACCATGACTTCAATTCTGCCTTACAAATCGGATTAGACCAGAACATGCACAGTGCTACAGATAGAGCCTACAACACAGGGAATCCAGGATATATCAGGGCCAACAATGAGAGTAGAGATACCAGGAGGATTAGGGGAGGGTTGGGGGAGATATGGAGAATCGATCACAAGGATCAATCTATAACCCCTTCCCTGGGGGATGAATAACGGAAAGGTAGGTGAGGGGTGATGGAGGACGATGTAAGATATGAAAATAATAATCTATAACTTAAGGTTTCGTGAGGGAGGCGGGGAGGGAGGGGGAAGAATTGGGGAGCTGATCTCAGGGGCTCAAGTGGGAAGAGAATGCTTTGAAAATGATGATGGCGGCATATGTGCAAATGTGCTTGACACACTGGATGAATGTATGGATTGTGATAAGAGATGTAAGAACCCCCAATAAAAGTAAGAAAAAAAAGGTATTAGTAATAAAGAAGAAGTCATTGCTCCTTCAAAATTCTATTGTATGAGTTCCAGCTTTATTCCTATCACCAAAGGCATATTTTCCAGCTACTAATATTTCCTCTTTGTTTCAAACTTTCACATTCTAATCACCAATAATTATCAATTCATCTTGATTGATTATGTGTGATCAATTTCAGGATGAAATTTATTTATCTATTAATAATTTTATTGGGGGCTTTTACAAATCTTATACCAATCCTTCATTCAATTGTATTAAGCACACTTATACATATGTTGCCTTCAACATTTCCAAAACATTTTCTTTCTACTTGAGCCCTTGGTATCAGCTCCTCTTTTTCCCCCTCCATCCCCCCACCCTCCCACCCTTGTGAATCCTTGACCTATTATATATTATTGTTGTTGTTCTGTGTCTTACACTGTTCATTGTCTCCCTTCACCCACATTTCTGTTATTCATCCCCCTGGGGGGAGGTATATATCCAACCTTGTAATGGGTTCCCCCTTTTTCACCTTCCCCCACTGCCCCCACCACCCCCTTACCCATCATATCACTACTCCCACTACTGTTCCTGAGGGGTTTATCTGTCCTGAAGTCCTTGTGTTGAATGCTCTTACCCATACTAATGTGTGTACTCTGGTCTAACTGGATTTGTAAGGTAGAACTGGGTCTTGGGTCACGGTAGTGTGGGGCGGGAGGGAAGCATTCAGGAACTAGAGGAATGATGTGTGTTTCATTGGCGCTATATGTTGAATTGACCCTTCCTTGTAACACTTCTGTGGGGGGATGTCCAATTATCTACAGATGTGCTTTGGGTCTCCATTACAACCCCTCTTTTTCACATCAATATAATTGTTTGCTTTGGATCTTTTGATGCCTGATACCTGATCTTGTCCACACCTGATGATCACACAGGCTTGTGTGCTTCTTCCATGTGGGCTTATTTGCTTCCGTGCTAGATGACTGCTTGTTTAAGTTCAAGCCTTTAAGACCCAAGACGCTGTATCTTTTGATAGCTGGGCACCATCCACTTTTTTCACCACATTTTCTTTTGCACCCATTTTGTCTTCAGCTATTGTGTTGGGAAAGTGAGTATCAAAAAGTGCCAGCTTATTAGAAAAAAGTGTTTTGTGTTTAGTGAGACATTGAGTAGACACCCAAAGTCCATCTGCCATCTTAATACTTAACATATAAACATATGTACATTGGCCTCTATCCCTTTCATTATATATTAATATATTTACATATATACATGCCTATAGCTATACTCCTAAATAACTTTTGCCTCCTACTTCTTTCCTCTATTTCCTTAGGGTGAAGAAATTGATTAAATTCTTCCACTTTTTCATTACTGGCTTTAATGGTTGGTGCATAAATTTGATTAATAGTTGCATGAATGTGTCTTCCTTGAGGTGTGTAGATATTATCCTATCATATACTGCATTGTACTTTCATTTGGATCTTGAAATGAACTTTTTGATGACAAGTTCTAGAGACTTACCTTAGAGAAATAAGAGTGAAGACATAAATATGCTTACCCATGTTCATCACACCATTATTCACATTTGCAATAAGCTAAGTACCCATCAACAGCTGGTGGATAAACAAACTGTGGTACATATGTATGAATGATGGCGTACTACTCAACGATAAAGAATAATGATGGCGCCAAGAAATACCTCACCCATACTTGAATCTGGAGGACATTACGCAGAGTGAAATAAGTCGATCAGAAAAGGACAGCTCTTGTATGAGACCACTGTGTTCAAAAGTCCAGAATAGGTCTACAAACAGAAAGAAACATTTTTTTATGGTTACAAGGAATGGAAAGGGGATGGAGGGAAATTCACTAGCCAAATAGTACACTGATATTAATTATGGTAAAGAGAATGGTAGTACAGTGAACCCTCGTTTATCGCGGTTAATCGGTTCTAGACCCTACCGTGATAAATGAAATTCCGCGAAGTAGGATTCCTTATTTGTAAATCAAATATTTTCGTAGTCAGAGTATAGAGGACATGAAAAAACACCCTTTAGTCACCATTACACTTGTATTACCCAATTTATTAAACGAAAAAGGGAAAATACAGTAAAACATTTTGGACGTTACAATTATCATTTATTATTTATTATATTATTTATGGCATCAGCGTGTACAGTATGAGCCAATCAGTGGCAGTAATGACAGAGCATGCGCTGTTACCCGAAAACCGCGATAGAGTGGAGCCGCGGAAGTCGAAGCGCGAAGTGGCGAGGGTTCACTGTATACAATATGGAGGAAGTTATCACAACATTACCAGGGCAAAACTGAGAGTTATGCAAGTATAAAGAAGTATGGTGAGTGTTATTTCATAGCCCATCCTGCAATAACAGTAATAACAAATTTTGAGTAGATATATAGGTTAATATGCATACTGAATGAGTAAGTGGTATGGCAGTACATAGCATACATCTATCTGGCTGTGAATATTTCTATACGTGAACTTGTAAATGCTGCCCATATGCTCATTTATACATAGAGGGCACAATTATAGAAACTACTTAGACACTGGGACTGATTTTGGACTTAAAAGGGGTCCAGAAGTCTTGGGGTATATCAAAGGCAACTGGTACATTTTAAAAGCCCCCAGTTCATAAATGTGCTGCTCTATGTCCTGGTCTAGTCATTAGTCCCTGTAGTCTCAAAAGCTTTCCTTCTAAGAAGCAACTATTGGTTTCTTTCTGCCTGGAGCAATGCACACTAAAGAAACTGAAGACTCAGGAAAGTAGTTACCCCCCAAGGACTGGTAACCCACATGAACCACAGCCTCCTCGAGCCTGAGCCCAGACTAGCGGGTGCCCAGCGACCACAGCTGATCATTCTGACCAGGACGTCGATAGAAGGGCTTGGTTAGAATAGGTACAATAATATAGGCAACAAAAAATGTCTAGGCTTACTGGTGTAAAGAGATGGGAGGAACCCAAAGACTACTGCTCTAAAACAACCTTTAAATGTGTGTGTGTGTGTGTGTGTAGCCATTATATTACTAGGATGATTACTTTTAACAGATTTATTGGCATATAATTCACAATTCAATAGTTCAGCCATATTAAAAATAGCTGTATAATCATCTACAATCAATTTTAGAATATTTCTTCTCATTTCATTGTTATTAGCTCCCATTTTCCCTCAGGCTCCCTGCAACATCCCACAAGAAACCATCAATGAAGTCCCTATCTTTATAAGTTTACCTATCCTGGATTTCATCCGCAGAAAGATACACACACACACACAACAACAATACTAAAGTCAAACAAAATCTCAACTGAAATGAAAGCAGAAAAATATTTAAAATGAGCACATTTGAAATGGGTTAAAGGGGGAAGCTCATATAATAAAGTGTTAGTTTTTAACCTAATTGCATCTGCAATAATCCGCTTTCCAAGGCACTCTGCATGACAGCAGAGAACAAGACGGATGCAACCAGACAGGAGGCGCAGCCTCAAGCAAATCATCTCTCTGTATGAGGGGAAAGACACCCAAACAAATAGCCATCTTATAAAGTAACGAGCCCAATCAAAGGTGTGAATGAGAAACACAGAAGATAAGCCAGCAATTACTGGGAAGGAACATAGGTAGTGTAGTGGTTATGTGTTGGCCACATGGTCAGCAGTTCAAAGCTACCAGCTATTCCACAGGAGAAAGACGAGGCTTTCTACACCCATAAATTGTTGCAGTCTGGGATGCCCACAGGGGCAGCTATAGGGTAAGAGTAAGTTTTTGAGGGTTTTTTTTCTTTAAACTAAGATAAGGAGATATTTAAGCCAAGTCTTGAAAGAGTGTATTTTGGAGGGAAACAAGGGAAGAAATGTCTGGCTTGCATTCATTCATTAGCATATATTCAAAGAAAAATAAAATCCTTTGTTCCTGATAGTTCTTCTCTTAAGGAATAAGTAGACCAAAAAATTGAGACTCTGAAACTATACATAACATTAGCCAAATGAACCTAAACCTGCAAGCATCTAGTGGCTACTTCATAATATTCAAGCAATCATATTCTTTCAGAATGGGTGATTTCCTTGTAAATTTTCCTTTTTTAATTTTCTTCCCCTATTCCTTACTCCCTGAACATCATTGTGCAATTCTTACATATGTAACTTTGACATAACTCTTGCCTTAGATGTAAAGTTTAGAAGCCAGGAATAGGAAATCCTGAAAAGTTCTTCCTTGGTGATCTTTCCTCCTTGGCAACTCATCCCTCTTGGAGAAACAAATACCTCCCACAAGCAGGGCTATGCACCCTTCGAACTTCTTCAGCCACCATCTGGGACCCCAGGGAGTCTCAGGGGATTCTGCCGTTTGGTAGAAATTTAGAATTGCATTACAAAAAACCAGATGGTCCCCAGGTTCCCCAGCTTTACTCTCAGGATCCAAGTTTGCAGCTGTAGAGAATAGCATTGTATATTTAAGAATACCTCTGTGGGGGCTCAGTGTTTCAATGTTATGTATAGGGTTTTCAGAGGCTAATTCCTCCAAAGTGAACCACCAATTCCTTGTTCTTAGTCTGGAAGCTTCGCCAGAACCTGTTTACTTTGGGGGACCCTGCTGGCGTTTGAAATACCACTGACAGCCTCCAGCATCACAGCAACACACAGCCACCACTTTGTGACAAACTGATGTAACAATGGGCTGAAACTTAAGGATAATTGTGAGGATGGTCCAGGTTGGTTGTTTTCTTGTTGCTTTTATCATAGCCAGAATCGACTCAGTTTGGTTTTGGAGGTGGCTCAAAATGGGCCCTTGGTGGCACGGTGGTCAAGCGCTTGACCATCAGAGGCTTGAACAGCCTCCCCCCTCCCCCCCGCGTGCGCACTTTGGGAGAACAACAGGAGAATTGGCTTCGATGGCTTCTATGATGATTTACAACCTTAGGAACCCGATGTCACAATTCTACTATATAGGATGAATATGAGTTGGAGTCCGCTCAGCGACAATGGGTCTTATAGGAGGCGCAAACAGTTTGTGTGGAACTCAAACCTACCCAGCAATATCAGGAAGAAAGGCCTGACCCCCTGTTTTTGAACATTCTGCTCTGTGACACATGGGTCTCACCATGAGTCAGAATTGGCTTGACAACAAGGAATAACAGTAACTTCGTGATTTTTAATTGCCCATTTATCTCTGTATTCACTTGCTCTATGAGGCAAGGGCTCTGTTCACTGTTGTTTGAAATACTCACTACCCAGCACCTTGTCTTCCTTGACCCAAAGGAAGTCACGGGCCAGTGGAAGAGAAGCGGCAAGTGCTGGTTGCTCCTTCCATCTCGGCCTCTAGATCCCACAGTCCAGTTTCCTTGGTGGTTCTGCACGTAGCAGAATTGAATGTTGCTGGACACTCGTTGGTGAAGGTTTGTAGGTCGAGGTGAGTGCCAGAACGATAGGATTTTTGTGAATCTCTTTTCTTCTGGTTGGAGCCCTGGTGATACTGTTGGGGAAATATTGGACTGCTGACCCATCCACCACTCTGCAGGAGAAGAATGAGGCTGTCTGCGCCTGTAAAGATTTACAGCCTCAGCAACCCTGTTTAGGATCACTGTGAGTCTAAGTCAACTCCTTATGTTTCTTAAAGGGTTTTTACCTTCTTGTCAACCCCCATCGTGGATCTAAAGGTAAAAGCAGAAGTAGCCTTTATAGACATATGCCTGGATGAGAAATAGTGAGTGTAAGTCATGTATATTTTATCTACGTTTTGTTCTTTGCCTGTCATTTTAAACAACTGAGAATGAATTTATCATGAATGCATTTCTTCTTTCACTCATGCTTATTATTTGCAAAGGAGCCCTGGTGGCATAATGGGCTACTTATTGACTGACCACAAGGTCAGTTGTTTAAACCTACCAGCCACTTCACAGGAGAAATATGGAACTGTGTACTCCCGCAAAGACTTAAAGTTTCGGGAAACGAAAGCGGCAGTTCTCCTTGTCCTATAGAGTCACTGTGAGTTCGAATTGACTGGATGACAATGAATTGAGTTTTTATTTAGTTTAGGGACTGAGGAGCACTGGTGGTGCTATGGATTAGGTATTGGACTGCTAAGCTTGAGGTCAGGGGTCCCAAACCAACAGCCTCTGCACAAGAGAGGTGAGGCTGTTTGTACCCACAAGGCTTTACAATCTTGGAAACCCCAAGGAGCCATTCACCTGTCCTATGGGGTTGATACACAGAGCCTAAGTGGCATAGTCGCTAGGGGCTTGGCTGCCACTGGAAACCACCAGGCACTCCATGGGGGGAAGATGAGGCTTTCTACTCCCATACAGAGTTAGCCAGAAAAACTCACATGGGCAGTCTACATTGTTCTAGAGGGTCTTCTCCGTGAATTGGAATGGACTCTACAGCAGTGAGTTTGGTTTTTCCACGAGTTGGAATCAACTGAACGAGAGTGGGTTGTTTGGATTATACTAGGAGCCAAAGATCCCTGGGTGGCCTGGGGTTAGAGCGCCCAGCAGCCACCCGAAAGACCAGCATCTGTTTGAAGCCGTCAGCTGCTCCTCAGAACTGCGTGGCAGCTTGTCTCCATAAAGAGTCGCCCTCGGAAACCCAAGGAGGCAACACCGTTTTGTCCTATGGGATCACTATAAGTTTCCTTTAAAAAAAAAAAAAAGTAGGAATACTGTGGGTTCAGTCCCAGACCACCATAATAAAATGAGTTACATGATTTTTGCTTGTTTTCGCAGTGCATATATAAGTTATGTTTACGCCATCCTAAAGTTATTCAGTATATAATAGCACGATAAGAAATGATTGAAATATTGTGACAATGACCAAAATGTGGCACAGAGACACGAAGTGCACACCTGCTCTTGGGGAAATGGCGTGGATAGACTCGCTCAGCACAAGGTTGCCAGGTTGCCACAAACCTTCCTCTTTTTTTCTCACTGCAATAAAGTGAAGCACAATAAAACAAAAGAGTCCTGTTCTAGGAACCAGGATAAATGAAAATATGAAAAACCTGCCCACATTTCCCCTCGCTGCTTTCCTGGAAGGTCGAGGGATCATGTATGGGTGGTTGTGGAGCTGAACGCGGGTTGATCGAACCAGGTAACTGGGAAGATTTGCTAGCTTGATGCATGGACTCGTGGTGACAGCTGAGAGTACTTCTGCTTGACATCTGGTCTGACACCCTTCAGCTCTCTTTCACATGACTGTCACTTAAGATCTCCCCAGTCCCGTCATTGTAATGCACAGTCAGTGCTTATAGGACTGGGGGCCAAGTAGAGTATCACTTCTGTAGACTCAATCTATAAAATGCTAGGATCTTTTCATTCATTTACTTTCTCTCTCATCTAAGTCAAGGTAGGTCTAGGAACTGAAAGCTCAATGAAGACCGAAATCTCCCCAATCATTCTTACGAGGTCTGCATGAAACAGGGTGTCATTTGCTGGGGTGGTTTGGTCACTCACTAAAGCAGAGGCTGCTCCGACAATCCCCAAGTCTTAATGACTTACAGGACGTTTTTCTTCTTGTGCACATTACCATTCGGGCTTGGACCTTCTTGCAGCATGGTTCAGCTCCCGAGGTCTTTGCATTCTGGAATTCAGGTCAAGGAGCAGTCCTTACCTGGGGCATGCTGTTCTCTTGAGGCCAGGATGAAGCAAGAGTGATTCGGTCAAGCCACACGGCCACATTTAAGTTTCTGCTCAGATGTGGCAAACACAGGTACATGGTTTCTTAGAGAAACGACAGAGGACAACTCTGGACAGAATTAACTTGGAAGTAGCAGGAATACCCCCAGGCACAGTTTTTCAATCAGCACAGTTTCTTCTCACCCTCTGCCACCAGGCCTTGCTGGGCCCTTCTGCCAGTGGGTCCTGCCAGAGGCCTCCAACAAGTGTCGTAGCTCTTGTTCAGTGAGTCAGCAAGCCTCTCCCGGCTTTCTGGTGTCTGTCCGTGGTTCCCGTGGTCCGTGCCACTCTCACTCACTGTCATCCATTTCTCTGGAAGCGTAGTTGCTACTGTTGTTCTTAGGTGCTGCCTCGTGGGTTTCACTTTATAGTGACCGTGGTTCAGACCATGAGTTTACAAGTCGCAGAGTTTGTGCCTCGATGCACGCCTCTATGGCACTTGAACATCAAAATGACACCTGCATTAAAAAAAAAATGTATCCTTTCAATTGAGAGTAAAGTTCTTTAGTGGGTTGAGCTGATTGTGATATTTGAGTATTTTCATCTTTCCTAATTTTTGTCTGCTTCATCTATGAGTGGCACTCTTGGGTAAGTGTTAGATCGCTAATGGCAAGTTCTGCGGTTCAAACCCCCAGTCACTCCTTGGGAGAAAGATGTGGCTATCTGGTCCCATAAAGATATACGGCCTCAGAAATCCTATATGGGATTGTATGAGTTCGAATCAACTCGATGTCAGTAGGTTTGGTTTGGGTTCATTTATGAGTCTCTGAGAAGAATCTGTTCAACTTTCCAGTTTTAATTGTTGATACATCTATTTCCTTATCCTACCCACCCCCTACCCCCATCCTATTACTCAGTCCTACCATCACCAACTGGCCCTGCCTCTCCAGACATTTCTCTGTAGCTTCTCCCTCCAGGAGGAAAAATGCTCAATAGCATGTTAAGAAGTTAGAATGACTGTCTAAAAAGTCTCATGTTGGTGACAGGGCTGACAATGACCCACCCAGGACAGTAAGAGAATAAAGGAGATTAGGAAGCTTCATGCTAGGCTTCCTTCTCTCTGAGAGTGCCCATCCTTTCTTTTTCTGAACTTCCTTCCATTTGTTGTCCCCTGAAAGGTTTTTCTCTCTGTGTACTGTTTTCTGTGATCCTTCTATTCCCTAGCCCTTTCCATAACGCCTCTAGGGTTTGCAGTAGGGAGCAAGCAGCTGGTTCACAAGCTACCTCAAAAATGAACAAAACAACTCACTGCCATTGAGTTGATTCCAACTCATAGCGACCCTATCTGACAGGGTAGAACTGTCCCTGTGAGCTTCTGAGACTGTAACTTCAAGAGAGTAGATCAGGCTACCTAGAATTATATAATCAAACATTTGCATATCCCAATTATAAATCGATCCAGGATGTGGGAAGCTTAGCCATCAACTGTGAATGGGATACAAAGCATAAGAATATAGCAGAATATTAACTCAAAGCATTGAGGCTCTAAGACACCATATGACATTTTCTCAATTTTATAATTGATGTGCTTTAATGGTTTTGCACCATGCACATTTCCAGAAGTATGCTAGGAGAAACGATATTGTCCTTTATCAAAGCAAATATCTTGTGATAAGACTCAATCTTGATTTAAGATTGCTCTATATAAATAGGCACATACATGTGAGATATTTCTTCCTTCCGTTCTTGTGGTGTTTGTCACTTGTGCCCACTGGGAATGACTTCCTCCTCCCTCCATCTGTCTTGAACTGGCTCTCTGGGTTTCAGGAGACAAACATGCTGTGAGGAAAGGGTAACTGATCTGTTTTTAATTGCCATTCTTGCATTACATTACCCTTCATTAAGAGCTGAGCCAGATCAATATTTTATTGACGCAAAAATAACAAATCCTGACTTAAAAAGCCAAATAGTGAGTGACTAGCAGAAGAATCAGAAGTGCGTAGCAAGCACTCCCAGCCAAGGCGTGGACGACCTTTATACTGGCATGTGGTATTCAGAAATACAGCGAGGTTCCCGAGCCCACTTGGCCCATTCGCTTCTGAGACATGGCCCCTTTAAACCAAACGGAGGTGTGAACAAAAGCAAAGGGAGCTGATGAAATCCCACGGGACCAGAGCAGCTTCTGAGCCGGAAGATGCGTTGCCATGGAAGTCCAGCTGACTTCCTCATTTTGGCTGGAATCCACTCCTCTCCCTGCTGTGAGATAGACCAGCCTTTATGTGGAGTCCCCGCAATTATTTTATTGCCTGTATGTTTCTGTAGTAGAATTGCGTGGATATGGAGGCTTCAAAAGTTCATGGAAAAATGGAGTTAAAAGATTATGGAGTTTGAACTGGGCTTGGAATCAAGTTACATCACACTTCCTAAAAAATACTAAAAAACAAGAGAAACAGGAGCCATATTCAATGACATGAACATAGAACTTCCCTGCTTTCTGATCTTTGTTTTTAACAATTTTCTGGTGGTACTGTTGGGTAAGTGCTGAATGCCAACCTGTCTATAGGCCAGGAGTTCAAACCCACTAGCTGCTCCTCAGAGAAAGATGAGGCTCTCTGCCCCCAGAAAGATTTACAGCCTCAGAAACCCTATATACATAGCATAGGTTCTCAAACTTATTTGGCCTACCACCCCTTTTTGAGAAAAAAAATTACCCTGTGCCACCTTTAAACCACTCCCCTAACCCCCAACACAGAAAAACTTTTATATTAACATAGCTCACTGGCAGCCCCACAGGAGGAAGACTGGGCTTTCTGTTGGCTCGATGGCAGTGAGTTTGGTTTGGGTGTGAGCTGTTGCAGCCTTCTGGATTGTGCCAGTGACCTGCCCACTTTGGTAAACGCTGTGTGTAGGGTCGCTGTGAGTAGGGCCATCTCTATGGCGGTGATTGAGTTGAACTGATGAGTTGGAATTGACTCTGTGGCAGAGGGGAAGTATTGCCCAAGGAATCCCTGGGTGGCACAGATGGTTAAGCACTAGACTACTAACGGGAATGTGGGCGTTGGCACCCACACAGTGGCTCTTTGAAAGGAAGACCTGCTGGTCTGCTTCTGAGAGGTCACAGCCATGAGTGTGAATCACCTGTGCATTATTCTACTCCCGCAAAGAGGTTGGTTTTGTCTTCATTTCTGCTGCCCGAGCTCATTCTCTTCCGCTGCCAGCGAGTCAGTGCAGACTCACAGTGACCCAACAGGACAGGCTAGGATGGCCCCTGAGAGTTTCCCAGACTGTCACTGTTTACAGGAGTCGAAAGTCCCTTCTTTCACCCGCAGAGCGGCTGGTGGTTTCCAACTGCCAACCTTGCCGTTGGCAGCCCAACTTGTAACCACTATGCCACCCAGCAGTCACCATAAGAAACACCAGCAACTGACCTACCGGTTTTAAAGTTGTGCGAGACTTCTGAGTGGGCTCTGCTGACACTCTCGCCCCCACGGGCCCTTCTCCATGTGGCTACTGCATGCACTTGAGATGAATTAGCCGAACTTTAAACCCTGCCTCGTGCCTGGAACCCTAATTCAGAACATGCCAGCAGCCTACTGAAAGCCACTCCATGGCTTCCCAGTGTCTTCCCGCTCTCTGCTGTAGCCAGGAACCTGCAGGCTCTGGCCCTCATTTCCTAACACTTTTCCTCCCACCCTGACAATCTTTATGTGACTCCAACACACCAAGCCTGTTTCTGCCCTGGAGAACTTTAATTAGCCATTTCTTTGGACCCAGATTCAGAGAGCAGTGGATGAGAGGGAGTAATAATCATCTATATTATAACAAAAGATGCAAACATCCCCGAGCATTAGAAAAACCCACAAACTCGGGTAGAGAACATGTATTAAATATTGAGGTGGGTGAGAAGAGACGCATAGCAAGATAAAGTCTTAAGGAGTTCTAGAACTATAAGGATATAACCTCCCAGAATGAAGAGAATAAAGGCCACCTGTGAAAGAATGAGGACCAGTCAGGTGTGTCTGATAGGGGCATCTGATTTCCTCTGACTTTACAGGGGGGCCAGGGAGAATCCAGCCAATCAGAGCAAGGCTGATTCCCATGAAGCAGAGGTCAGACAGGCTTCCACCCTCCAATATCCTTTACCAACTTTGGTACCAAATAGCTCTCCCAAGACTCTCCCTGCTTCTCTGCTAGGCTCATTGCAATGGCCGCAACAGTTCACAAACAAACTCATGATTACGGGGTTTATTAGGGTTACAGTTCAAGATAGAAATGCTCAGAATACAGTTCTTGTAGGCAGGGGCTCCCCTTTTCAACAGTGTTCCGCAGGCACACCCCTGCTTTGTCCTCCGCCTTTCAATGACGCTGGGGTCCCTTGTCCTGTGCCCTGCTCGGACAATGTTACAAGCTCTTTCAGCAAGTGTTGGTAGTAAATGCCCAGCCAGAAATCTCAGCCAGAAACGTCATGTGTCAGCAAACCTAGCTCCTTGATTGACAGGCTGGGGGCACCCTGCCCTGCAAGGGAGTCTCCTGCCCAGGGGCTGCGGCCTTACGCCTGCTGTTTTGCCTCATGTTCTGGCTCTTGGTGCTGCTGCCTCCGCTGTCACTTCTCCACCAACTCTCTGGTTCACAGTTCTCTGGAATGAGTAAGTTCTCTGTGCCAGGGTCCAGGGGATGTCTTCTACTCTGGCTCTTCTTTCTTGGTGGCAGTGAGATCCTCCCAGTCTCCCTTCTGAGATGGCTCATTTTAAGCCCAACAAGATGGCAAAACTGACCAATCCCCATATTAGAGTGCATCAACCTCGTTTGAATACTGCTCCCAAGTCATTTTGTGGGTGTTACAAAGGTGTCAAGCCAAATAATTCACTGCAGCACATTTCAGATTTATGTGGAGATATTATTTTGAACCTAGACTTATGTACCCACGGCAACTATTATTCATTTAGTAGAGAAAAATCATAATTGTTTCTTATATGCAGATCCTAAAAGTTAACCACCCAAGTGCACCCTAGGAAAGGGAAAAGAACGTACTTAAGGAGGCAATCTAGCAAAACAAAAGTGAATTCAAGATAGAGGTAGACTAAAATATAAGAAGCAGTGATACTATGACTTTAAAGACACAAAGGAAATTGAAAAGAACTTATTAGAAAATTCAAAGGAGCTTGATGCTTTTTCTGTTCCTCACTAGAGGACGTGAGTGATACAGGGTTATATTGTCCTGTCTTTGGGCTGCAGCACACTACTTTTTTCTATAATAAATAATATTTAAAGAATTATAATCCTATAATGCTATAAATCCTATTTTTTAAAAAGCAAAGTGAAAGAGTTGCTGTCAAGTTAGCTCCAACTCCTAGTGACTCTACGCGTGTCCGAGTAGAACTGTGTTTCGCTGGGTCTCGGGGGCTGAACCTTCAGACAGGTCAACAGGCCTTTCTCCTCAGTCATCACTGGTGGTATTTCACAACCTTTGGTTAGCAACTATGCCCACGTTGACTGTCCATACCAGCAGGTACCTCATAAATGCTATAAATCGTATACATTTTAGAACCATTCTATGAGCAAAGCAGAGACATTCTAATGATAGCTTGTGGGGAAAAATACAAACTGAATATGCATTGATTTAAAACATTTTTAAAATGTAGATATAGACTAAAATTAAGAAATAGTTGCAAAATAGGTTACCATTTAGGTAGGTCATGGTAACTACCTTAACTAAACAGAGAATTAAGAATAAGGAGGTGACATGAAGAAAACTTTAACTTCCAGAAAATAAATGTTAAGCCTTTTTCTAGTTAACACCCATGAAGTACCATACACCATTGCCAACTAAATATACACTGTATACATTTACCTCGATTATTTACTCACGAAAAGGTAAATTCAGGAGGTTTCTCTGCCTGTGAAAGTCAACTACTAAAATAATGTACATTTACCAAAGCAGCTCAAGTATGATACTTGGATACTCAAAAAAATCACACAAAGCATGAAAACACTAGGGTACTCTTCATAGGAAATGAAGTTGGCTTTGGCAAGAATAGAAAACCAAAAGAGAATCAATTAGCTGGGTCATCGGTTTTCTTTCATGGTAGACAAAAACCCAAAGCACTCTTCTCACTAATGAGGTCAACCACCTGAAACCAGAGATCGGAGAGAACGGAGTGATTCTAAAGCAAAAGAAAGGAGCCCTTCAAGGGACCTGCTTTTGAGCTGTAGTGTATCTAACCTTTCAGGAAACAGAAATGGATAAACAGATTTTTAACTTAGCTCAGCTGACCTGAGGAACAAAGGGGGTTTTCAGAAGTTGTGGTAAACAGCCATTGTTTGTGGCAGTTCATCCTAGGGTGGATGGATCTCGGGAAAGTATACTGTCAAGTGTGTGGGAGACTGGCCAGGAATATACTCTAACCCTTCTAAAAGCAAGTTAAAAATAAGGGAATTCTTAGTACTAAATGTTCACTGAATTAACAAATAGAGATTGATAATGAATCTGTATCATGTCAAATGGGTCATATATTTTCCATGTCAGCCATATTTCTCGCAAATAATTTAAACCTACAAATAAGTTCTCTCTTCGCCCTTATCCTAAGATGATTTGGGGGAACATTTATGTCAGAAAATAAGTCATGGTGTTAGCACATGAAAACCAATACCATCTTCATACATATTTCCACTGACAAATTCAGAGAGATGCAGCAAAACATGGATGCCAATTTACGATTTCTAAATGAAGGAGAACATTGGATGGAGTTGGGAACAAGTCACAGATTAAAACCAAAAGCAGGCCTTGGTAAGGGAGAATGATGGTGAGCAGAACTACCTGAGTTAGTTTATTGTGCCAACCTAGCTGATTAACACATGTGGAGTTAATTGAAGGGCAGAGGGATAAATGGCTCAATGAATCTCGCCTTTCTAGTTCTCGGTCTCTTGCTTTGTGATGGTTGCACCAGGGTGCAGCTGCCTTAGCAGTTCCCTTCTTCACCTGGGAGGGCTCACTTCCTGTAAGACATCCCCAAGGAGAAGCCACATGGACCTACCCCGATGCAGCCCTGGGTGCTGGAACAGCCGTGTGGAGACCCTGCCAGCGCTGAGATGCTTACATATTCACTGATTCAGCTTTTCTCCTGCAGTCGGCATCATTGTGTCTGTTTTGTGAGATGGAGGAGGACTTTGTGGATTGGTGTTGGACATATGGATGAATGGGTTAATGTTGGACTTGTGGGCTTGGGCAGCACTGGCTTGGGGTATTTTCTTGATACGCACTTAACCTTTACGTAAAACTCTCTCTTATAAATGAGTTTCTGTGGATTTGTTTCTCTCAAGTACCCAGACTAATACACTACCTATCAACCAGAGTGAATATCACCAAATATTTTCTTTCATTTAACTTTCCAATATCAATGAAGAACCAGTTTTGAAGCTATTTGTGTCCTGAGTCTATAACTTGAGGAAAAGTTATTTGCTTGCGATCGAGAAGGTGCCCTAGGAGTTAAGCTGAGGGTTAAGCTTTCAAGCCCACCAGTCACCCTGAGGGAGACAGATGGAGCTCTCTGCTTCTGTAAAGATTTACAGGCTAAGAATCCTGAAGGTAAGGTGACCAGATTTTAACATTGGTAAAGCGGGACAAAAGTGGGATACCATTGATAAAACTCATATCCTGGTGAAATAGTCACATGGCAACCGAAAACTGTATACCCTAGCTTGTCCTGCATTCTTTCCAAAAATTGGGACTTTTTAAAAACACCGCAGGACACGGGACAAATTGTTAAAAATCGCGACTGTCCCGCCAAAAGCGGGACGTCTGGTCACCTTACCCCAAGGAGCAGTTGTATTCCGTTCTGTGGAGTTGCTGGAAGTCATAATTGACTCAGTGGTGTTGAGTGAGTGAGTGAGAATCCAGATTCGCTTTTTCCTGGTGCCTACTACACCGCCATCGAGTCCGTTCTGATTTGCAGTGGCCCTATAGGACAGGGCAGAACTGTGAGCTTCTGAGACCGTAACTCTCTATGGGAGTAGAAAGCCCAGTCGTTCTCTCTCAGAGGAGCTGGTGGTTTCAAACTCTTAACCTTGTTAACAGCCCAACTCGTAACCACTATCCCACCAGTATTAGAGCTTTTTTTATTGACAGACAGTACCTCAGGAACAAAAATCAATCAAGAATCTAGTAAATCAAAAGGACAGTAGCTGTTTTTTTGTTAAAGAAAATTTGTTCATAAATGCATATGCTGAAATTACAAACAGTTCCTAGTGCATAATACGTGCTCAATGAAAGTCGATGGGTGGGTGCATGTAGAATTCTAAATGTTATATAATCTAAATGCAGAAAGCAAAGTAGATTTTAGTTTTACTATGGACACTTAGAATGGAGGGAAAGAGGGAGAAAGAGAATGAGAATATAGTGACAGGCACACAAAAACCATTGGGAAAGAACATTTAAAACACAAAATAACTATTATCCACAGTCCATCCTAGGGTGACCACAGTCAAACTCTCAAAATATGTGAAGATAATTGCTCTATACTTATTTTCTAAAGTTGCTATCATGCTGTGCATTTAAAAAACATGTTATTAAAAATTGTGACAAGTTCTTCAGAAGCATGAATTTAATGACGCATGAATAAGAAATCCAATACTCTCCCACTAGTTACTTACACATTGATGAGCATTTAGACTGTGTTTTCTTTCCATTTGAAGCATCTTTCTTATAAAGCTTTGTATTTATTTAAAATTATTCTCTTGGGAACAGATACCTCTAAGTGGAATTGCCATATTAAAGGTTATGCACAATTTAAGACTGTTGTGGCATAATGGTTACGTTTTGGACTGTCAGCCATTCGAAACCACCAGCCACTCTTTGGGAGCAAGATGAGGCTTTCTACTCCAGTAAAGCACTTCCTTTTCCCATACCCACAGAGCCATTTCTACTCGCACAGTAGGGGAGCTGGAAGTCGGCATCCACTCCGTGACAATGAGTTTGGAAAGCTTTTCTTAGGAAGCCTACTGACGTAGTGGTCTCCGTGTTGGACAACGAACAGCACTTCCAGCCCACCAGCTATTCTGAGGGAGAAAGATTGTTTTGCATAGCCTTGAAGACTGGAATTGCTTTTCCATACAACAGCTTCTCTCACTGGCTTGGAGGGGAAGCTGGTTCAGCTTTGTCTGGGGAGTTGTTTTCAGCATTATTAAGCAGTGTTTGGCAACAGCCATCTATTGGGTGGGAGGCAGAAAGGGAGGGTTTATGGCTTCTTTAAAAAAAGAAAGAAAGAAAGAAAACACACAGAAGCTTCCCCATCTATTCAGAAGTAAAGCTTTTA
Source organism: Echinops telfairi (assembly GCF_000313985.2). NCBI lineage: Eukaryota > Metazoa > Chordata > Mammalia > Afrosoricida > Tenrecidae > Echinops > Echinops telfairi. The sequence goes on from NW_022103915.1 coordinate 46,553,780, forward strand.
GGAAGTAGCCAAGGGTAACATGATGAACTTGATTGGCTGCTCCGCTACCATGGTGATAGGTGCCATGGCAATAGACACACTTTGTCTGATGTACTGTCAATGCGTTTGAGTATAAGGGCAGTGCTTGCAGTGAAAATGTCATTGTTGCTACGCTCTAGAGGTTATACAACATACCAAGGTTTTAGATTTTTTTTTTAATGAATCTGACCTGGGTTTCTTAAAATAAATAACAAAATGAATCCTAAATGAATGGGAGGGTGAGGTGGAAAGGGGGAACCGCTTACACTGATCTACTTATAACCTCCACCCTGGGGGATGGACAACAGAGAAGTGGGTGAAGGGAGATGTTAGACAGTGTAAGACATGACAGAATAATTTATAAATTATCAAGGGTTCATGAGGGAGGGGAAGTGGGAAGGGAGGGGGGAAAATGAGCTGATTCCAAGGGCTCAAGCAGAAAGCAAATGTTTTAAGAATGATGATGGCAACAAATGTGCTTTACACAATTGATGTATGTATGGATTGTGATAAGAGTTGTATGAACCCCCAATAAAATGATTTTTAAAATAATAATAAGATAAACCCCAAACTACTAGACCTATTAGATTAAAGGAGAGCAGTTTGCAAAGTTCACTAACATCCTGTGAGGTAATAATCAGGCCTTTATGAAAATCACAGGCAATTATGATACTCAAAAGAACCTTGTAGACTTTGAAATGTCCATAGCCATAGGTGATAGGCAGCATGTAACTATTTTAAACCCACAAATGATGCAATTTAACTTCTCCCCATTGGTTGGATCAATGTGAGTTCTTAGTGATCCTATGAAATTATATTAAGACAGTAATGCCCTATTTGACGTCCTATGTTTTCAGTGCTCAACCTCTTTAACAAACCTAAAAGGTATATATGACTGACTGTATAGGCATACTCACTCTCATTGGGAATATTTAGGCATAAAGAAGAAATAAAAACTGTGTGGCCTTAGCTGGAAAGGGGAGGGGTTGGATGAATAAAAGTCCCCAGGCTGACACAATGACCAAGAAGAAACGAAGTCCAAGGGTGGGGGGTTTTCTCCTGTAGTAGTTTAATAGATAATGCCAGTCAGCGGAGGCTGTGGGTTTGATTTTGAATCACTCCTGGCAACGAAATGGAAGGCCCAGAACACTTCCCCGATGCCTCTTGTTGCCAGGAGCCAAGGGTCTGGCATGGTCTGTCACTGTTTCAGCAAAAGGCAGAGACCATGTTGATTTGACAAACTTAAATGTATTTCCTCAAGTGCAAGACAGAAGGAAATGCTGGGGTTGCTATGTTCAAACTACTACAAAAATCCAGTAAAAATCAAGCAAGTGATAGATCCTAAACTACATGACAAAAAAGCAGGTTTTGTGATGACCACAGAGAATTATTGTTCATACATACATCTTTCCAAGCCAGGCCACTATCCCCTGAAGCTCTGAGCATCACTGTTTATCTAAAGGTGGTGGCAGAGGTGGGGGGTGGGGGGTGTACTTCATGACCAGCCCTATGGGTTAAGCTTAAAATAAAATTTTACTGCAAGGGAGAGAGCCATTATATTTTGAATTTTCAACTCCTAAGTCATACATTGTGTTAGATTTCTAGTGTTTTGATTAGCAGCAGG
>NW_022103915.1:46555521-46624152 GCF_000313985.2 Echinops telfairi
CTGGGGAAGGGGCCAGGGTGTTTTTACCAAGCCTCTCTCGTTCTTCCAGAGCAGATGGCTGGTGGGTCAAACTCTGTTCCAAGTCTCAGCCACCTAGTGACCCTGAGCTTGATGAAGACAGTGCTGGGGAGGTGGGAGACTAGCAAACAGCCAGTTCCTTCCTGAGGTCCCAGTACGTGCTAAGTGGCCCAGACTGGATCCGTCTACATGTGGAAAAAGTAAGGAGCCTTCAGTGTTCAAAGAGGAAGGGGTAGAAAGCAGTCTTGTGCCATCTGACTCATTGGCCCTGAGTTCATGGGAGTTCTCGGTAATGATGGAAGTGTTTAAGACAATTCTCTTCTCCCAGACAATGAGAACCAGGGCTTTGAACCGGTTCAGTCTGCTTTGATCCCCTGCTGAGAAGTTGCCTTTCCACCTTGAACCAGAATCCACAGTTTAACAAGATCCCCAGGTGATTCTTTAAGATTCTGATTCAGTTTTGTTTGGGGTGGAAAGGCAAATTCTCTGCAGGGGGTTAAACTGGAATGAACTAGTTCAAAGCCAACGTGGGAACCAGCTCATACATTAAATGAAGACAAGGCCTTGGTCATCCTAGAGACCTGAACAATATTACAAGTCGTGGACGGCTTCTTACTTGCTTTGAGAAGAGCCACACCAGCGCATTCAAAATAATGGAGCTAGTTCACTTTAGCGTTGGCATGCAATCTTTAAATAAAACTTTGGAGAAAAGATCCCTTTTCCCATTCCCCATGCACCCCACCCCCACTGGGAAAGCATTGGCCGCCTTCCAAGTCCTCCTGGAGCCCAAAGCAGACTTGTCTGCTGGGCTGTTTTCCAGGGTGTAGACCACACCCTTGTTCTCTGCTTGGCAACTCAAATGAAGCTCTCTCTGGCCGCAGCAGTGGCAGTCATTGTTGTAAATAGCGTGACTAATTTATCTTTCTAGAATACTCAGAATAACATTTAGATGCCAAGAGACTTGGAGTGGGAAAAGAATGTTATTTTTGTAAGAAATCCTATTTTAGGGGACTGTTCTGTCGTTAAAAGACAGAAATGGGCCCTACGGGGTGTTAGGAAATTTCCGTGCAAAGCTGAAGTCTGTATTGCTGTCTTTCACGAATGGGACCGACCCTTCGTCACTTTTCTGCTTTCTCTTAATGAGATCACGGGTCCTGAGCTCTAGTCCCCTCTGCCAGACTTCAGCCTTCCCATTCTCTTGGGAAGTCAGGGCCACACCTTCCATTGACAGTCATGAATACCTCCTCAGGGGCAGGTCTTTTTTGTTTGTTGGTTCGATTTTGTTGTTATTGTTGTTGTTTTGCATTGTAAAAATAAAGGGAAGATATTTGCCAATTTGATCTTCACATGCTCATTCAGTAAAACCAATGACATAAATCATATTATAAAACCATCACTAAAATCTATTGCCAAATTTTCCATCACCATAAACAAACACTGACTGCTGACTAAACAAAGATCCCGTCCCTTTTCCCGCCCCTTCGGCCCCTGATAATCTCTATGAAACTCTAATTTCTGTATCGTGGCCCATTCTAGGTATTGCGTATTAGTGAAGTTATACCCTATCTGCCCTTTTGTGATTGACTAATTTCAGGTTCCCCGCTGTGGCATCTGTCAGAATTTCATTTCTCTTTTTGGCAGAGTAAGATTCTATTGTATGTATGTCCTGTAGGGTTTTTTTTTTCCCTTGTTGATGAATAATTTCCAACATTTGCATCATTGTTTTTTAAAACATCATACTTTGTCCCCTTCTTTCAGCATTCGATGCCATCAGCTAAATGTCATGTCATGCTCTCCTCATGCCTTCCAAAAGAAACCTAGATTTTTCTTACAGTTTGTTAAAGATTGCTTTTGCCGTTTCCCTGTTGGTCAGAGAGATGAGCTACCATCATCCAGAAAATGGGTTTTCTGACTAACATACAATGAAATTCAAGTGGAGAAAGCCTCTGCCTTCAAGGATCACAAAATGTAAGAAATCAAAACTGATGTTGCTTCTAAAACTCCGAGATCGAGGAGCTGATGCCAGGGGCTTAAGTGGAGAGCAAATGTTTTGAGAATGATGAGGGCAATGAAGGTACAAATGTGCTTGACACAATTGATGTATGTATAGAGTGTGATAGGAACCCCTCATAAAATGAGTTTAAAAACTCAGAGATGTAGTGACTATAAGTATTTTGAATCAACATAATGTAAAGATTAGCACCCGTGAGTCTGTTCTCTATGAAGTAGTCAAAGATGGGTTTGGGAAGGGAGGAGCCGTCAGCTACATCGCGAGGAAAGAACAAGACCCGAGAGAGCGCTCCTCACGTAGGGAGGCTTCTGTCAGTGCAGAGAAAGAACTGCATGATGAAAGTACACACGGAGATTTGTGGTGGCATCCCCTTTCCTAAACAGAATATGATGAGCCTGCTCCCCTCGCCTACATTCAGAATGCTTCCCAGCAGACTCGCTTCTTAGAGAACAGTCATATTTAAACTTTTTCAGTTTCCATGCTGTGGTCATCTTTCATGTATCCTGGATGTAAGAAGTAGTCATTCACTATCTCTTTTTTACCAATATTTAAGACTCGTCTGACAAATCTGTTAAAATATAAATCCCACAGCTTCATCCCCAGCAGTTCTGATGTAGTCCAACAGGAATCAATCCAGAAATTCTCATCTTTGGAAAGGAGCGTACCAACTAATTCTAATGAGGTCATCGTTAAGTCAGCAGAGCCACCCTGCCCTACACGGTTTGCTTTTGTTCAGCTCCAACTTTCCCACTGCCTGTCTCCTCTTTGGCTTTCTTTCTCCCAACAAACACATGTGTATGTGTGTGCCCTAGGCCCTCAGAAGTCTGTTCTAATCATCAATTAGTTGGCAGCCATTTAAGTTATGGCCTCTTTCAGGCTTTATGTAGACTCTCATTAAGGTTTTCTTGCACCCAACTCTGATTTACTCTCAGACCATAAAACTACTTGCTGGTGATTAATTGAATCTATTCTCTAATTGCTGCCGCTGAAGTTACAAATAGGATAATACATTCAAGGCCATCTATCTACCATAGCTAATAATGGAAGCATGTGCTACAAACACAACCTGCTGTAGACCTGGTATACACAGGGCACTTTCATTCATTAATCTTTACAATTTATTTGTGCACAACTACAGTAGTTCGAATTGCTTTTACTTCCTGATCAAATAAAGTTGGTCATAAGTGCACAGTCTTAACATTTTTCCTATTACTCTTCGCAATTAAACATAATAGATTACTCATTTATTCACTTAATGGACATCCATTGAGTATCAGTCACAGAAGTCGAAAACTGACGTGACGGCACGTATCAGTAACAACTGTCAGAGAAGAAACAGTTTAGTATGTTAGGTGCTAAGGATAAGATGATGAGGTAGACCTCCTCAAGGTCAAGGTAGGTAGCTGGGAAGAGAACAAAGGGAATGATGAGAGCACAGATGGTGGCATCTGGCCAAGTACTAATGGAGAGGAAGTGACAGGAAGCTTCTTAGAGTAAATGGAGCTTTAAATGACTTAAGAAAATTGGGGGAGACAAAGGGTTGAGTGGAGGTTGAACATGTTAACCCAGATCATGCCTTGGTTGGTTGGCTGCATTTTAAACAAAATACCAGCCAGTATGAACTTGTTTTTATTGTTTTTTATTTTTGCGCCTTGTCTCTTAATTATAAACTTGGAATAGGCATTAGATTTTTAAAACTAGTCTTGTTTAGTGAGAACCGCAAGTGTTGGAATTGGGCCACTCCGAGTTTAAATCTAAGCTCCACCACGAAATCGCCAGGGTTGTTGGGAGATTTAAATGAGATAATAAAGGCAGAACAAGTAGATGTGTGCTGCCTGTCACTATCCAGCCAAAACACAGGGACAGGGATCGAATCCTTTCACAAGCACTGGATTCAGATTCCAGCGATCTGAGATGGCTGGCAAAGACCCTAAGAAAGCGCTGTAACAGCTTATCTCAATTTTGTAGTATAGCGGAGGGAAGACGGTGACGGTGGTGGGGCTGGGTCTTGTTCGTGTAGGGATAAAGCCAAGCTGCCCTGAAAGTGCTCGAATCGCTCCCAGCTATACTTCCTGAACTCTACGGGTTCTGGTCAGTTTGCATTTGGAGGACTGGTTCAGCTCTGAAGGTGAGGATTATCTTCCCTTTTCTGGTGAAGAGCCCGAAAAGTCACGGAACTCAAACACAATGGCTGCAGTCGAAGTTGTCCGCCAGCAGCATCTGTATGTGGTCCCTTCCAGCCAGACTAGACTCACGTCCCCAAACCCAGAGAGCAGGTGAGGCTGACTGGAGAGGCTCCAGCGCTTGTGCTTTCAGCTAATCATTGCAGATCGCTGCGGCCTTCGGATCTGTAGTGTCCTTTTCAAGAATGAGCCAACAGGAACTCAATGTCAGCAATACTGGTGCAGGATCTAGACTTCCTCGTTTTCATTCTGCTGCCAATGAATAAACAGCACAAAGCAAAGCAAAATGTTACACCCACAGTCCCCCTACCAGAATAGCGTTGTGCCGACATCCTGTTCCCAGGGGTGGACACCCTGGGAAGATTTGTAGCTGTTCAGAATGGGCCGGATTCTTTGTTTTCCCAGCCCCTGGCCCCTAGGGGCAGACAGGGAGGGGTGGTTAGGAAATGTCAGTTAGTGGGGAGGCACACCTGGCTCTGAAACCTGACTCTGCCATTCGGGGGCTTTGGGAACTTAGGTTACCCACCCCAGACTCTTTCCCCCCACTTGGTGAAATGGCTGTGGTATCAATGACCCTTCCTCATTTTTCATGAGACTTAAATGAGATCATTAATCTAAAACACTTAACCAAGTGTCTGTCACTGTTATGAGTTCATATTTAGTGTGAAATGCTTTTCTCTGCTCTTTGACGCTTGTCTGTGTTACAGAGCATCTCCATCCATATAATCTGACAGTTGGCAAAGAAAGAACTTCTCCCAGAAAAATCCCAATGATTTGTTTGTTCTTAGTTAAAACTCCAAACCCACTGCCTTCAAGTCAATTCTGTTGGACAGAGTAGAACTGCCCCTTTAGATTTCCAAGAATTTAAATCTTTAGGAAATCTTTCTCCCTCAAAGAGACCGGTGGGTTCAAACCACTGACTTTGCTGGTAGCACCTCCACTCGTAACCCAATATGCCACGAGGGCTCCTTGTTTTTAACTGAAGGAGGTTAGAACGATGAGCAGGCTTCCTGCAAACATTCAGGTAAGGACATTCCAAGAGGGGAGACTTTTAACTTGATGTTTCTTCCTTTTCTTTTCACTACTTGGATCCTTTGACATGTGCTTTTGCCAGCAAACATCGCCTTGTCCTTGTTAGTGCCATCGAGTCAGTTCGGACTCATACAGCAGAACAAAACGCTGCCCAGTCCTGCCCCCAGCCTCTAATTCTTCTTCTGTTTGCCCCAGTTGGCGCAGCCACTATGTCAATCCATCTTTTCAAGGGTGTGCTTCATTTCCTCTGTGCTTTCACTTTATCAAACCATGTCCTTCTCCAGGGACTGGTCTCTCCTAGTAACATGCCCAAAGTACATGAGATAAAGGCTCACACCCTTGCCTCCAAGGAGCATTCTGACCATACTTCTACCAAGACAGATCTGTTTGTTCTTTTGGCAGTCCAGTACTTTCAATATGCTTTGCCAGCACCATAATTCAACTGCATCAATTTTCTTCTGTCTTCCTTATTCAGTGTCCAGCTTTCGCATTTCTGTGAGGTGATTGAAAATGCCATGGCTTGGGTCAGGCTCACCTTAGTGCTCAAAGTAACATCCTTGCTTTCCAACATGTTGAAGAGGTGGTGTGCAGCAGATTTATGCAGTGCAATGTGTCCTTTGTTCATTTGGCTGTTGCTTCCATGAGCATTAATTGTGGGGATCCAAGACATTAACCTTTTCTCCATTTACCATGTTGTTATCCACTGGTCCAGATGTGAGGATTTTGGTCTCCTTTACATTGTAATCCATACTGAAAACTGCAATCCTTTTTTAAAATCATTTTTATTGGGGGCTCATACAACTCTATCACAAGCCATACATACATCCATTGTGTCAAGCACATTTGTACATTTGTTGCCATCATCATTCTCAAAACATTTGCTTTCTACTTGAGCCCTTGGTATCAGCTCCTCATTTTCCCCCTCCCTTCCCGCTCCCCAATCCCTCATGAACCCTTGATAATTTATAAATTATTATTTTGTCTTGTCTTACACTGTCTGACATCTCCCTTCACCCATGTTTCTGTTGTCCATCCCCCAGGGAGGGCGTTATATGTAGATCCTTGTAATCGGTTCCCCCTTTCTATCCCACCTTCCCTTCACCCTCCCGGTATCGCCACTCTTACCACTGGTCTTGAAGGGTTCATCTGTCCTGGATTCCCTGTGTTTCCAGTTCCTATCTGTACCAGTGTACATCCTCTGGTCTAGCCGTATGTGTAAGGTAGAATTGGGATCATGATAGTGGGGGGAAGGAAGCACTTAAGAAATAGAGGCAAGTTGTACGTTTCATTGTTGCTACACTGTACTGACTGGCTCGTCTCCTCCCCATGACCCTTCTGTAGGGATGTCCAGTTGTCTACAGATTGGCTTTGTGTCCCCACTTCTCACTCCCCCTCATCCACAGTGATATGATTTGTTGTTCTTTGATGCCTGATACCTGATCCCTTCAACACCTTGTGATCGCACAGGCTGGTGTGCTTCTTCCATGTGGGCTTTGTTGCTTCTGGGCTAGATGGCCGCTTGTTTACCTTCAAGCCTTTAAGACTCCAAATGTAAAGCTGCAATTCTTGATCTTCATCAGCAAGCGCTTCAAGTCCTCCTCACTTCCAACAAGCAAGATTGTGTCATCTGCATATCAAAAGTTGTTGATAAGTCTTCCTTCTGATGCCACATCATTTGTCATATAATCCAGTTTACCTGATTATTAGCTTAACATACAGATTTAACAAGTATGGTGAGAAGTTACAACCCTGATACACACCTTTCCTAATTTTAAACCATGTAGTATTCCCTTCACCTGTTGGCACAGCTGCCTCTTGATCCATGTATAGATTCCACATGAGCACAAGAAGTGTTCTGGAATTCCTATTCTTCTCAAAGTTATCTACAGTTTTGTTGGTCAACACAACCAATTGCCTTTGGATAGTTAATAAAATACAAGTAAACATCTTTGTGAGAGTCTCTGCTTCGAGCCAAGATCCATCTGACATCAGCAATGATATCCATTCTCTTCTGAATCCTGCCTGGACTTCTGGCAGTTTCTTATCAATGTACAGCTGCAACCGTTGTTGGATAATCTTAAGTAAAATTTTACTTGCATGTGATTTAAATGATGTTGTTCTATAATTTTCAAATTCTATTGAGTTGCCTTTCTTAGGAGTGGCTACAAACATGGATCTCTTCCAGTCAGTTGGATAAGTAGTTCTGTCTTCCAAGTTTCTTGGCGTAGATGAGTGAGTGCGTGCAGTGGCCCTTCAGCTTGTGGAACCATTTCAAGTAGTATTCCATCTATTCCTGGAGCCTTGTGTCTTGCTAATACATTCAGTGCAGCTGTGGCTTCTTCATTCAGTACCACTGGTTCTTACTCATATGGTACCTCATGAAATGGTTGAATGTAGACTCATTCTTTTGGGTTTACTGGCTCTGTATTTTTTCCATCGTCTTTTGATTCTTCCTGCATAGTCTGATATTTTGCCCCTAGAATCTTTAGAGGCAAAATTCAGCTCAAGGCTTGAATTTCTTCTTTAGTTCTTTCAGTTTAAGTATCCTGGACATTTTCTTCCTTTTTGATTATCTATTTATAGCCCTTTGCACATTTCATTATAATATTTTACTTTGTCTTCTCAAGCTGCCCTTTGAAATTTTCTATCCAACTCTTTGACTTCATCATTTCTTTCATTTGCCTGATCTACTCTACAATTAAGAGCAACTTCCAGAAGTTCCTAGACTGTAAATCGTAACTGGGACAGTGTCACCTTTCTCCTGCAGAGTGGCTGGTGGCTTTGATCCACTGTCCTTGCAGTTAATAGAGTTAATACCTAACCCATGCTGCCCCCAAGACTCTATAATACACAGACACTACCTTTCATGGGCAGGAAAAGAAAAAGTAAAGTGATTGTTAGCTAAGATTGAAAAGATAGCCATATATTAGGAAGCATATTGATTCAATCTTTGTGTTTTTGTTCCTTTCGAGTCCTTATAGTTGTTTGCCACAGAACTTTGCCGTAGGTTTATCCAATAGCATTTTCCGCACAACAACCCAGTATTCTAGTTCTTTGTCCACTCACTTATTTCCTGACACAAAAGCCCTCTTCAGAAATTCCAAACCTTAAATCGTGAGATTCTAGTTTTTATGTGCTCGGGTTACCACTTGCAGAGTTCAGTGCTGCTTTGGTAACTTCCTGGGCTTTCCTACAATATATTCTAAATTTACCTTCCAGGCAGGTTAGGGATGGCTTCCAGAATTGCAACTGTTTGCAGAAACGCACTGCTGTGCAGAAAAAGTTTAATGAGATCATAATTTTAAAGATCGTTTCTAGGCTTTGTTCATTAGTGCACATTCAGCGGAGGAAGTGTGTGTGTGTGGTGTGTTTGCCTCTGCAGAGTTGAGGCAATATTGCAAAATCATCAGTCTCTCCCTTTGATCTGCTGAGAGTATTCCTTTTATATTGATGTACAAGGCAAGAAGTTACAACAGTTGCATTCTGTCAAAGTAGTCTACTGTAACCTTGAAAGAAAATGGGTGAAAATTTCTAAATCTTTCATCGCGAGAGGAATGAGCAGAAAACAGAGATTTAAGATGCCTGCCAAACTTCACAGGAGCAAAACATTTGTAGAAAGAAAAAGGGAGCAAGAAAAGGGTAGCTAGCTGCCGGCTACAAGGAACTAAAGATCCGACCAACATTGTTTGAACATAAGGATATTCGCTATGTACTTAGTAAGAAGTTTAGAGGTGGGGATTGCTGAGATCTGCAGGTAATTCATCATATTTACAGTGTTAGGACAGCCAACTCTTCAGTGCTCATGGCCTCGTCCACATGGTCACCGTGATGGCAGCAGCGATCCCAAACATCCTGTCTGTGGACAGCCAGGAGGACAAACGAGTTCTTCCTGCTTTTCATCAGGAAAATAACTGGTCCCCAAGCCTCCAGCAGAGTTTCCTTCTAGCTCGTGGACCTGATACATTGCCGCACTTACTGCAAAGTGAAGAGCAGCTCTGTGTTTGCGGTTTGTTTGTGTTGTTTTGCAGATTCTGTGGTGTAAAGAGGGCATGGGAGAAGCAGGGCTGAACTGACTGACATCTACCACAGCGTGTCCATCTCATGCAGACTTCCCTGCCACCCCCTCATCTGGTGATTTGCTACAGGATTTCCCCCTCAGGATTTGTCGGTTGCTTTAGAGCAAATCTGACAGACATTTCTTTTCCTGGAAATAACAGAATAACCCTTTGCCAAAATGGATTTTGTGAGCTCTTTTATCCAAGCCCGCAGTCTTCCCCAGATGCAAGGATTTTCTGTGGGTAGCCTAGCACCAATTCAAACTCAGCATGCCACAATGAGCCTACAGGATCGATCCGCGTCAAATCAATCAACAGAAACAAAGAGGATGGATCGAAGTACATCTGGAGATGATGATAGTATGTACAAAGGTGTTTAGAAGATTCTTAATCTCATTAACCAGCGGTGGGGTTTTTTTTTCCTTTCTAATGTAAAAATAAATTAATGGTACTTCTGGTCTGGATAAGATGACATAGGCGTGTTTCTTTCTGCTCCTTTCTGCTAAAAACCAGTAAAAAGCCTGGCCATAACACAAGAGGGAACCAGAGGAGAATTCCAAGAGGCCATAAGATAGCCGCAAACTAATTTGGAGCTCTAGAATTGCAGCTACAGGAAGAGGCAAGGTATCTTAATGTCCCTCCATTCAACAGAAGTAGGCCGCCTATACCCAGTAGGTCCCACACCCAGTCTAGCGACAAAAGGAAACCCAGGAAGGTTCTCTTAGTCCCGTTTCTGTGACAGCCTTGGTGTACTTGGCAGAACCAGCAAGGGAGGTCAGCTGAGAGCCCCAATGAGAAGCATCCGGGGGAAGTGCTGCCCTCTCTGTTGAGCCTGAGATGGCTTGTTTATGCCAAGAGATACCAGGACAGGTGAGGGAAAACAGTGTCAAGGACCAACCTGCAGCCAATGGCCCACCCTGGGAAAGCCCTCTGTTTGGTTGGGCTTGAGATTTCCTCATCCTTCCAAAGAAGCCTGGGTAGCCAGGAGTAACAGTGGTGAGAGATACCCTGCCAGACCCTTTCCCCTTTACTTACACACACACACACACACACACACACACACACACACACACACACACACACACAGGCAGTCAAGCTTGGTAGACCCTGTATAACCCCACAAAGATTCTTAAAAAACTCGGCTTGCATATGTAGACCATGACTCCGATGCTGAAGCTAAACATAAGCAAAACACACAAACAAGATTTACATGATTCAGTGCCTTGACACAATAGAAAAAATCTCTCGGTTACCCTAAAAAAAACACCCCAGCATGCCAAGAACTCCGGGAATTAAAATTGACTGAGAAGAGACACACAGCTGATGCCAACACAAAGATGAATCGCATGTCGGCCTTACCGGACAAAGGGTTCAAATCAGCCATGGTTAAAAAATAATAATAATGAAAGTTAAAAATCAACAACCAATTACATAATTTCTTGAAACAATACAGGAAAATACAGGATTGTAGTTTTACAATCTCGTAAAATACAGGAAAGCCTCACAGAAGAAATCATTTAAGTCAGACATGAAAAAAGAACCAAACAGAAATAAGACCGAAAAATACAATGACAGAAATAAAAATTCACTGGATGACAAAAGGAGAAAATCAATAGGCTTAAAGTCAAAATTATAGAATTCACCTACCTCAATGAGAGACAAAAAGTAGACAGAAAAAATTAAATACATATACATACACACACATTTATACATAAGACAGAACTGCCTACTCCGATGGAGGTATAGTCTTGGAAACTCACAGAAGCAGTTCTATGCTATTCTATAGGGTCACTAGGAGTCAGCATTGACTCAATGGCAATGTGTTTGGATTTTAGGTGTTTATATATATACATACAAATAGATATGGTTTTGTGTGTGTGTGTGTGAAGAGCCTTCATGGTATAGTGGGTAAGCATTAGGCTGCGAACCACAAGGTTAACACTGGAAGCTCTCATTTGTCTATGCCAGGAAATTTGGAAGACAGCTACCTGGCCAAATGACTGGAAGAGATTCATATATGTGCCTATTCCAAAGAAAGGTGACTCATCAGAATGCTGAAACTACAGAATGATATCATGGATAGCACATACAAGTAAAATTTTGCTTAAGATCATCCAACAACAGTTGCAGCAACACATTGACAGGGAGCTGCCAGAAGTTCAGGCCGGATTCAGAAGGAGACATGGAACAAAGGATATCATTGCTAATGTCAGATGGATGTTGGCTGAAAACAGAGAATACAAGAAAGATGTTTACTAGTGTGTATTGACTATGCAAAGGCATTTGACTGGGTGGACCACAATAAACTGTGGAAAGAATGGGAATTCCAGAACCCTTCATTGTGTTCATGAGGAACTTATACAAGGAGCAAGAGGCAGTTGTGTGAACAGAACAAAGGAATACTTCATGGTCTAAAATCAGGAAAGATGTGCATCAGGGTTGTATCCTTTCACCATACTTGTTAAATTGACATACTGACCAAATCAACAGAGAAGTTGGGTTATATGAAGAAGCGTGCAGCATCAGGATTGGAGGAAGGCTATTACCAACCTGCAGGATGCAGGTAACACAGCCTTGCTTGCTGACAGTGAGGACGACTTGAAGCCCTTGCTGATGGAGATCAAGGGTTGCAGCCTTCGGTGTGGATGACAACTCAGTGGAAGGAAGTCCAGCGTCCTCCCAACGGGACAGTAGGTCACATCATGACACCTGGAGAAAAGGTTGAAGCTGTCAAGGATTTTGTCTTACTTGGCTCCACAGTCATTGCTCAAGGGAGGAGCAGTCAAGAGATCAAAAGACATATTGCACCGGGCAAATCTGCTTCACAAGACCTCTTTAGCGTATTGAACAGCAAGGATGTTACTTTGAGAACTTCGGTGCACCTGAACCAAGCCATGGTATTCTCTATTGCATCATATATATGTGAACACTGGACATGGAATAAAGAAGACCATAGAAGAATAAACGCATTTGAATTGCGGTGCTGAGAATAATATTGGAAGTACCACGGACTGCTAAAAGAACAAACCCATCTGTATTGAAAAAGGTACAGCCAGAGTGCTCCTTAAATGCAAGGATGGCAAGACTTCGTCTTACATACTTTGGACATGTTGTCAGGAGAGACTAGTCCCTGGAGAAGTACTTCATGTTTAGTAAAGTGGAAGGGCAGCTAAAAAGAGGAAGGCCCTTGACAAGATGGATGGACACAATGGCTGCATCAGTAGGCTCAAGCACAGGAACAACTGTGAGGATGGCGCAGGACCGGACAGTGTTTTGTTCTGTTGTGGACAGGGTCGCTATGGGTCAGAGCCTAGTTGATGGCACTTAAAAACAACAACAGCAAGGTCAGCAATTTGAAACCACCAGCCACGCCAAGGAAAAAAGACAAGGTTTTCTACTGTCGCCAGGAGTGACGGTCTCAGAAACCCACAGGGGCTGTTCTACTCGTCATATGAAGTGGTGGGTCAGACTAGACGCAATGGCAGTGAGCTTGGATTTTGGTTGGTTGTGCATATGTATACATCAACAGGACTGTACAGCCCTATGAGACAATAACAGCAACAAGAAACATCTGTATTGTCAGAGTTCAAGAAAGAGAGGAGAAAGATGATTGGCCAGGCAGGACTTGAAGGAATAATGGCTGAAAACTTCCCGTTAGACAAAATATGCAAGCTTATTATTTCAAGAAGCTCAGTGAACCCAGTTTTGTGTATCCACAGATTAAACAAACAAAAATTCTACACCAAGACATATCATAATTAAACTTTTGAAAACTAAACAAAAGAAATAATTTTCATAGTTGCCAGAGAGAAATGGCATATTAGCTACAGGGAACACCAATTCTAATCACAGCACATTTCTTGTCTGTAACTAGGGAGGCCAGAGGAAATGAGTTTTCAAGGGCTGAAAGAAAAGAAATGTCGACCCAAAAGTCTGTAGCTGGCAAAGCTTCCTTCAGATGTGAAGATAAAAACATATCAGTTGAGGAAAAATTAACAGACATTGTCCTTAGCACAGAAACCCTTACAGACCGGCTACAGGGAGTTCTCAGAGCCAAAAAGGAAAAGATTCTTGAAACATCAAGAAAGAAGAAAGAGTAACCGAAAGAATATGGGTTTATACGATGGGCCATACTTCATGAGTTGATGCCTGGAATCAAATCTTTATTTGATACTAAACCAACTATTTAAATGAGGAGATAATAACAGAAAGACAGTGGAGCCGACAGCATATTTGAAGGAATAGTGAATGACAGAAAACTTCTTAAATTAGGCAAAAGATGCAAGCCTACAATTTCAAGAAAATTAGTTCCCCACACCACTCAAAGTGGTAAAATGCTTTTCTTGGTAGATGATTACAAGTCACACATATATATTGTAATACCCAGGGCAAATGCCCAGGTATTACAGATACTCAGGTAGTTTAAAAAACAAAACAAACACTTTAGACAATGAGATGAAGAGCCCTGGTGGTATCATGCATCACATATTGGTCTGCTAACGGCCAGGTCAGCAGTTTGAAACCATCAGCCACTCCTAGGGAGAAAGATGAGACTTTCTATGCCTATAAATAGTTTGAGTCTCAGAAACTCACAGGGGAAGTTACGTTCTGTCCTGCAGGGACTGTGAGTCAACATGGCCTCAATAGCAGTGAGTTTGGTTTGATTATCACTTAAAAACACGATGAAGAGCTCCTGATTTAGGATGTCAACTGGTAACTAACTGGTTTGCAAAATATTACCAATGGGGAAAACTGATTGAAGTATACACAGGATTTGTCTGCATGATTTCCGACAACTGCATTTGAACCTATTATTATCCTCATAAAAGCTTCAATAAATAAAAAGAAATTACTGGATAAAGCATAGCAAGTTCTTAATTGTGGCTATATGAGAATAATAAAATTTTATTTTTATTGTGTTTCTGTGGAAGAGTAAGTAGTTATTATTTTCAGTTTTAGAGTTTTAATTCAAATGTCACAGTTACCTTAAAAATAGGATAGTGCTAATAAGCTAATAGAGAAAAAAGCAAGCTTTTCGGCCCGTGTTCTCGCCTTTTCCCCTGTGTTGCTCCTCACTGCTCACCCCTGTGGACTCTGCAGGTTATTCTGATTGCTTACACTCTTTTTCTTTTTAATGGTGTTTACCAAAAACTATAGCATTCATAGAATGATGTACACAAACATTAAGCAGCCAGCCTGGTGCTGCTTTTTACCAATGGGATATCCCTAAATTCTCCCACTCGCATCATGATGCAGAGCATCAGCATCACTCCCAGAAGCCTCAGCATGGGGTTCTAAAAATTAAACTTTCCTATCTTGAAAAATTCCACTTGTCTGTCCATATGTCTTACTGCGGTGGCTTGCATGTTGCTTTGATGCTGGAAGCGTTGCCACCAGTGTTTCTAATAGCAGAAGTGTTCTTATGGTGAACAGGTTTCATCAACAGAGCTTCCAGACTAAGGACCAAGTAGGAAGAAGGTAATGAGGGTTTGCTTCTGAAAACCTTATCAATAGCAACAGAACGTTGTCTGATACTGTCCCAGAAGGTGAGCCCTCAGGTTGAAAGGCACTCGAAATGTGAGTGGGGGAGAGTTGCCTCCTCCAAGCAGACATGGACGAGTAAGCTTTCAGGGCCTCCATTTGAGGAGGGGGCACAACTCAACATGCAAGTATCCATTAGTAATTGGGATGTAAACTGAACAGAGTATGAATCTAAGAAAATTGCAAAGATCGACTGGAATGCATATAGATCGATATCTTAGGCATTAGTGAGCTGAGATAGACTAGTATTGATCCCTTTTAATTGAACAATTACTATGCTGTGAGTGACAATTAAAGAGTAAAGGAATGGAATCACATTCATAAAAAAATTCAAGATCTATCTTGAGTATAATGCTGTCTGTGATAGGATAATATCTATACACCTACAAGGAAGGCCAGTTAATACAGCTTTTATTCTAATCTACACACCAAACACTGAAGGCAATGATGAAAACATTAAAGAATTTTGCCAACTTCTTCAGTCAGAAATTGATCAAACATCTAATCAGGATGCATTGATTATTACTGGTGTTTGGAATAAGAAAGTTGAAGGCAAAGAGTAAGAATCAGTAATTGGAAAATATAACTCTAGTGGTGGAAACTAAGTTGACTATTGCATGGTAGACTTTTACAAGACCAATGACTTCATTGCAAATACCTACTTAATTTTTTTTTATTTAATCATTGTATTGGGGGCTCGTACAACTCATCACAATCCATACATCCATCCATTGTGTAAAGCACATGTGTACATTTGTTTCCATTATTGTTCTCAGAACATTTGCTTTCTACTTGAGCCCTTGATATCAGCTCCTCATTTTCCCCTCCCTCCCTGCTCCCCCCTCCTTCATGAGCCCTTGATAATTTATCATTTTTTTTCATATCTTACACTGTCCAACATCTCCCTTCACCCACTTTTCTGTTATACATTCCCCAGGAAGGAGGCTATATGTAGATCCTTTTAATCGGTTCCCCCTTTCCACCCCACCCTCCCAGTATGGCCACTCTCAGCCTTGGCCCTGAATGGATCATCTGTCCTGGATTCCCTGTGTTTCCCGTTCCTATGTGTACCTGTGTACATCCTCTGGTCTAACCAGATTTGTGAGGTAGAATTGGGATCATGATAGTGGGTGAGGGTTGGGGGTGGGGGAGGAAGCATTTAGGAACTAGAGGAAAGTTATTTGTTTCATCGTTGCTACACTGCACTGTGACTGGTCCGTCTCCTCCCCGTGGCCCTTCTGTAAGGGGATGTCCAGTTGCCTACTGATGGGTCTTGAGTCCCCAATCTGCACTCCTCCTCATTCACAGTGATTTGATTTTTTTGTTCTTTGATGCCTGGTACCTGATGCCTTCGACACCTCATGATTACACAGGCTAGTGTGCTTCTTCCATGTGGGCTTTGTTGATTCTGAGCTAGATGGCCGCTTGTTTACCTTAAAGCCTTTAAGACCCCAGACACTATATCTTTTGGTAGCCGGGCATCATCAGCTATCTTCACCACGTTTGCTTATGCACTCACTTTGTCTTCAGCAATCTTATCGGGAAGGTGAGCACACAATGGTATGATTTTTTGTTCTTTGATGTCTGATACCTGATCCTTTCGATACCTCATGATCACACAGGCTGGTGGGCTTTGTTGCTTCTGAGCTAGATGGCTGCTTGTTTACCTTCAAGCCTTTAAGACCCCAGACACTATATCTTTTGCAAATACCTACTTTCAACAGTATAAGGGATAGATGGACACATAGACTCAGGAACCAAATTTACTACATCTGAGGGAAGACATGATGGAGAAGCAGAGTTTCATCAGCCAAAACAAGGCAAGGGGTTGACTGTGGAACAGACTATCAATTGCTCCTCTGCAAGTTCAGGTTGAAGCTGAAGGAAATTGAAACATGTGCACGAGAGTCAAAATACAACCTTGAGTATATCTCACTCGAATTTAGAGAACCTTTCAAGAACAGGTTTGATGCATTGAACACTAATGACAGAAGACCTGACGAGTTGTGAGATGGCATGAAGAACATCATACATGAAGAAACAGAAGGTCATCAAAAAGAGGAGCAGAAGGGAAAAAGTGAAAGTGGATGTCGAAAGAGACTCCGTCTAGGTTTTGGATGTACAATAGCTACAGCAAATGGAAGAAATGATGAAGTAAAAATGACAGTATTTCATGAAGACAAAGTAAAGTATTATAATGAAACACATAGAAATCAATGTCCTGTTGCTAGAAAACCAAAATGGAAGAACAAAGGAAGGAGCTTCCAGAAACTGAAGCTGGATTCACAGGGCGGGTGGAGCAATAATCGATGTTGATGTCATGTGGATCCTGACTGAAAACACTACCGGAGATATGTTTACTTACGTTTAAATGACTATGCAAGGGCATGGATCGTAAACTATGGATGGCATTGCAAAGAGTAGGAATTCCACATAATTGTGTTCCACATAATATGTAGGAACACAACATAATTGTGTTCATGGGGAACCAGAACACAGACCAAGATGCAGTCTTTCAAACAGAACAAAGTGATGCTGCCCATTGTAAATTTTAAAAAGGTGTGTGCCAGATTGTATCTTTTTACCACACTTCTAGATTAAAAACATATTACATCTAAGTCACGTACTGTGATATACTCCATTAAAGTATACAATTTATTAGTTTTTAATGCAGTCACAAAGTTATCCAATCATTACCACTAAGAACATTTTCATTACCCAAAAAAGAAACTCTGTTTCTATTAGCAATACACTCCCCATTCTCTCCCTCTTCCACCCCCAAGCAACCACTAATGCATTTTCTGTCTTGGTAGCTTTGCCACTCTGGATCCGCCATGTAAATGGAACCATACAACATGTGGCTGTGTGCCTTTGGCTTCCTTCACTGAGTGCACTAGCTTCATGTCCACGTCACGGCAGGTTATCAGTATGCCATTTGCTTTCTTGGCTGAATAATAACTCTCTTGTATTGATACACCACATTTTGTTTGTCCATTCATCATTGATGGGTATTTGATGGCTTTAGGAATAATGCTGCTATGAATATTTGTGTGCAGTTTGTCAGGTAGTCATATGTTTTGCAATCCTTTGGGTATCTACCTAAAAGCAGAACTACTTATATTTTTGAGGAATTACCAAACCGTTTTCCAAAATGATTGTACCATTATTCCAGTCTCTCCAGCAGTGTGTGAGGGTCCTCCACACTGTCCTTGGTACTGTCCACCTTTTTGATGAAGGGCATCGTAGTGGATGGAGCCCTACTGGTACAATGGCTTAGCATTCAGCCCCTCACTGAAAGGGTGGGTCCAACTACAGATCTAATTAGCTGGCATACCATTGTTCTTGAATTCTCCCATAACCCTTTTCACTTAGGCAAGCTTGGTAGGAATGTCCCCCCTTTTCATTCCAGCAACTGATTTAATTTATCTTTTCCATTGTTTTATTTTTTATTCCTTCATTGTTATCTTCATTATTTCTTTGTGTATCCTTTTTAAAAAAGTCTATTGGCATATAATGCATATATCATACAATTCAATAATTCAATCATATTAAAAGAGTGTACAATCAATACCTCAATAAATTTTAGAACATTTTCTGGTATTTATTGTTGTTCATTCTTCATTTCCCTGTGATGTTCCCTGCCATACATCCAAGAAACCATTAATCCAGTTACTGTCTCTATAGATTTACCTATCCTGGATTTCATATACAGGAAAACATACCCCCAAAAGCCAACAACAATAATAAAATAAAGCCTTAGTCAAAAAGAAATCAGAAAATATTAAAAACTAAAACTGAAAATGGGTCATAAGAGAAATCCAATGACAAGATGTTAGATTTTAACCTAAGTCCGTATGCAGTAATCCACTTTCCAGTGCACTCTGCATGGTAACAAGGTGATCACATCCCTGGTCTGCGGGAAGAGGGGATTCATCTGAGACTTGATGCACATGCATTTTCCCTTCCCTTTTTTTCTTGTGCCATGTTCATCCTTTCTTTGGCTCTATTCTTGCCTTTTCTGACTTAGTGAGGTCAGAAGCTCGTTTGGTATTTGTTCTCCTTTTCTAAGATATAGTTTGCCGGTAAATACTGCTCTAGCTTTGTTCCACAAGTGTTTGTAGTGACTTTTATTTTAAAATATTTTAAAGACAATTGTGATCTTTCTTTAATTATTTATGTTGGATTATATTTTTAAATAAGTAATAGCTTTTAATTCCAGGTAGACTAGAGTTGGTGTCAGCAGGTCATAGTTACTTGCTGCAACAACTATAAATAGAGTGCTTCAATGAGATAAACTAAAATTCCAGAGATATTGGAACTCCTACTAGATGAGCACATACATACTGCTTGTAGTTTTCTTCTATGAAAGCATTTGCCAAACTCACACTGGTTGACTATAAGACTTGACAGAGATCAAAGAACCCTTGTGATCTAAAGAAAACCCATGAATCTTTTGATACTTCTATGACTTGCCGTGATGGATTTGACTCTTGAGGTCGTCCAAATACATGAATTGTCCACAGGATATTTGAGGAGTATTGGGTGGTGCAAATGTTAAGTGCGTGGCTACTAACCCAAGATTGTTGGCTAGTAGAGGCACCTAAAAGGTACCGCAAAAGAAAGACCTGGTGATCTATCTTTGAAAAATCAAGCCATTGCAAGTTGTATGTGCCATTCTGATATGAAACACATAGGGTCACCATGAGTTGGAACCTCTTCAACAGCAAGAGAGGGCCTAAAGCAATTAAATGACATGTTTCATTCCCAAGACAATTTAAATCAGAGGTGGTTTGAGTCTAACTAAAATGTCAACTCATCCATCACTCCGTTTCTTACTGGGATGATGTGAGATCAACTCTTCATCCTAGCAGCTTAACAGAGGAAAGGTGTGATGGTTGATATTTTGTGTCACCTTGGCTGGGCCAGGATTCTCAGTATTTTGGCAGTTAACATCTAAAAATACCTCATGACTTAACACAATGTAATCACAGACAATCAGGTAGTTGTAAATCTCCTTAATAGGCTAAGATTAGGACAGAATGCATCAGGTCAGAGCTCTGATGCAATTAATTGTCTCAGGAGTGTGGTTTGCTTCCAATATAAATGGATGCTTTAGGGAAGTGTTTTGCGGGTCTGGATCCTGCATCTGACTCATTGACCTTCAGTTCTTTGGATTTGAGCCAGTGATCTGCCATATTGCCTGCCAGTCCTGGGAGTCCTCAGCAACCTGTCATCTGAGCTGCCAATTTTGAATTTATCTGCCCCTATAGTCACCAGCCTGTGGGTTTCCTGCCTCTCATCAGTCCCCATAGCTAAGTGAATCAGGAGAAGCCTCCAGCCTAATGTTTAACCCATGAACTTAGAACCTGACTGGACTTGTCCATTTCTAAAACCCATTTGCTAGACACACACACACACACACACACACACACACGCACACACACGCACAAATGCCATTGGTTTTGCTTCTTTAAAGAACCCAGCATAAGACAAAAGGTGAACCTGCTCTGTGGGAACATAGTAACCTCAGCCTTTACGATTTCTTTTTTACACACAATGCTCATTGTATTATAAAATGACTGCTAGGCATGCAAAAAGGCTAGACTAGTCAAGCCAAACAGGAAACGATGGAAGAATACCCACAGATGACCCAGATATTATCATTAACAAAGATATTAAGATAAATATTGCAAATATATTAGAAACTAAACTAAAAGAGAATTTCCAGAGGTAGACCTGAAAGCCACAATTTCTTGAATTAAAACTTCATTAGCTTCTTGTAATTTGGACTTTGGATACAAAACAAGGCAACTCTTAGTGAACTCAGAGATAAATCCATATGAAATTTCCAAATGTGAAGAATAAAACCAAGGAAAGAGCATTACAGAAAGTAAACTTGTAGAATGTTTTCAAAATGCCTATGATATGAAAAATTAGGTTCAACTGACTACTCTAGATAATAGCAAACTTCCATGCATCCCCATTCCCAATATTACTTCCACCTTCTTTATTTTTACCATATACTTGTCCACCTATGAAACGTTATGAGTTTATCTTTTATTATTATCAACTACACAGATACATGTAGTGACACTATAGGACAGAGCAGAACTGTCTCTCTGGGTTCCTAAGGCTGTAAATCTTGATGGGAGCTGAAATCCTCGTCTTTTTCCCACTGGGTAGTTTCAATCCATAGGTATTGTTGTGGATTGAATTGTATGTCCTCAAAATAGATGTAAATACTAAGCCCGGTGGCATAGCGGGTTATGAGTTGAGCTACTAACCGAAAGTTCAGCAATTCGAAACCACCACCCACTCTTTGGGAAAAGGATGAGGCTGTCTATTCCAGTAAAGATGTACAGCCTTGGGAAATCGATTTAAGTCTCAGAAATCGATTTAAGTCTCAGAAACCCACAGGGCAGCCCTACTCTGTCCTATACAGAGTCTCTATGAGTTGGACTCCACAGTGAATTTGGTTAGGAGTTTATACCTGCAGTTATAATCCCTTTTGGGATGAGTTTCCTCGGTTATGTCAAGAGGTCATACCCACATACTCAAAAATCCACTGCCATTGAGTCAGTTCCGATTCATCGAGACTCTGTTGGACAAAGTAGAACTACCCCTGTGAGTTTCTAAAACTGTAACTATGTGTGCGTAGCTGCTCCTTGAAAGAAAGAGGAGGCTTTCTACTCCTAGAAGTTAGTAGCCCAACTCAGAAGGTGTATTTTAATAGTGTGTGTACTTGTATGTATATTATATGTATATATATTCAGATTAGAAATAAAGAGGTAGAGATGGGAAAGATAGAGACCATATCACATGAAGACAGATCACCAGGGAACCACAGAACAAGGACCTTCCCACAGAGCTTGCCCCTAGAGCGGGCACCTTGAATTAGGACTTCCAGCCTCATAAACTGTGAGAAAAGAAACATATTTAAGACACCCACTGTGTTATTTCTCTTACAGCAGCACTAGGTAAATAAGACACACATAAATCTCTTGAGGACAGGTGTGTTAATCTGGGTAGACTAGAGAAACACATCCATAGACACTCATGTGTATAAGAAAGAGCTTTATATACAAGAGCAGTTGAATACTGAGAAAACATCCCACCCTAGTCCAAATCAAGTCCATAAGTCCATATTACCCCATATGTCCAATACCAATCTATTAAATTCTTCCTCAGACTCAGGAGACACATGCAATGACACCGAATGCAGGAAGATCACAGGCCAGTGGGTGGGAAGTCTTGTGGATCCAGTGGTGATAGAGGCATCTCAGTGCTGGCAGGGGTCTCCACGTGGCTTCTTCAGCTCCAGGGCTCTAGTGTAGCTCCATATGTCTTGCCAACAGGAATGTTTCTCAGAGTGAGTGTGTATCCCGCCTCCAGCGAGCTATTTATCTCCTTAGGGCTTTCAAATGAGGTCATCAAGCTGTGATCTGATTGACAGGCTAAACTCCACCCCTTCACTGTTAATACTCTCAGATTGACAACAGATTATGTAAGTACCACAACAGGAACTTTGTTTTACATCTACAGTAGCTGGGTCCCTTGTCCAGAACACAATCCAAACCAAACTCACAGTCAATGAGTCCATGCTGACTCATAGCGACCCTATAGAACAGGGTAGAACTGCCCCTGCGGGTTCCAAGGCTGGTAACTGTTTACTGAAGTAGAAAGCCCCATCTCTCACCTACGGACACACAGTAGGTACTTAATAAACATTTATTGGTAAAGGTATCAATAAAGAGTGCTGATGGCTTAGTGGGTTGGTTACATGTTAGGCTGCTAACCACAACGTCCGCAGTCCCAAATCAACAGCCCTTTCGAGAAAGAAAGATGAGCCTTTCTTGTCCTATAAAGAGTTACAGCCTTGGAAATCCACAAGGGCAGGTTTATACCATCCTATGGGGTCACTGTGGGTCGGAAATCCCTCCACAGCGGGGAATGAGAAAGGTGCAAATGCAGACACCTCCGGTTCTCATCAGTAACACCCCAGAGGCACAGTCACTCTGGGCATCATAGCCTTCAACATTCCCCTTGCTCCGGAATGACATTAAGAACCTTAACTACTTTGCGTTTCATTTGAACAGACCATTTGATGCATTATTTCATCCTAAAATCGAAAGAAATCACTTCCTCTCCTGGCAAACACAGAAGCTGGGCTCTAAGCTTGGCTGCATACAAAGTCCTTTGAGTTTCTGCTGGTTCAAAGACTGACAGTTACTGCCACTTCTAGCGCGCTTTACTCTGCTTTCTGTCTTCTTTCCCTGCTTGAGGACAATGTCCATGCCCTTTCGACTCGTTTTATCATTTTGAGGGTGGCAAACACTTTCAGTGAATACCATGTGGACACTTTTGCAAAGGAGATAAGTTCTTATTATTGCACAGAAACAAACATCTGATCCCATAGTTACTTTGTATGAGACAAGAGTCCAGAGGTGGTTAGAGACCTGCTGGAGGCCACAAAACTAACTTGTATAGCCTAGATAGGTCAAAGCTCACATCCCTGAGGTCCCAGCGGAGTGTTCTTCACACCTGCCTGCCTAGTTTTCTTTACCATAAAATCTCGATGCCTCCTACCCCCAATGCATCAGGCTTCTTATCTCCACAGCCTTCAACTACCAAATTCAAGAAAGGTTTTTCTCAGGTGTCATCAAACTTCTCTCTCCAGCCATGAGAGAAGAAGGTGGCCTTGAAACTAACTTGACTTTAATTTTGTGATCAATGACAATACATAGTTCAAAAGTCTGACAAAGTCTACCGTCCGCTTGAGGGAGAACTTGCTTCGGCCCTGCTCCTCATGGTTAGGGACTGACTGAGCTCGGCCTGCTGTTCCCGGCCTGCTGTTCCCCGGAGCTCTGGTCCCGAGGTGGACAGTCCAGCAGTGGCTGCCACCGTGGGCTCCAGCAGAACTGTGGGGGTGGTGCAGGAAGCAGGGTTTCATTCTATTGTACTCAACTCGATGGCACCTAACAACCGGGTGTTTGCTGTCTCTTTTATGAGTTGAAAAGGGTGGTGAGTTCGGTTTTGAGTTTTGTCCAGACTTGAAGGGGATGACCCGGTCTATCTCTGGCTGACAGTGCCTCCTAGTGGCCACTTTAGAAAATCTGCCATCAAATCCCTTCTGATTCATAATGACCTGGGACAGGGTAGAACTGCCCCTGTGAATTTCCGAGACTGTGGATCAGCAAGTTCAGTCTTTCTTGCGCAGAGGTGGCTGGTGGTTTCCACCACCGACCTTGCGGTTAGCAGCCCAACACACTACCACTATGCTCCTTCCTGGTGACCAAGGCCCCCCGCATTTTCCAACGGGAAAGTGACCAGGGCAGCAACAGCCCCCTTGGCCACAACTGTACTACCCTTCCCGTAAGGACAGCCCAGTGTCCTGCACTGAGAACTCTGTATTTATGAGATAACCACCTTGTGCCAATATTTTGCTGACTAAATTCCCCAGCATGACCATGACAAGGAAAAAAATATATAAGGATTGCAAATATAGAGAAGTCACAGATCTCTCCACAGCAGGTCATTTTGAAAAAGTGCTTTGTAATAATGCAGTCACTGTTTTCCCCATCAGACTTGGGGGGGGGGGGGGGCTCTTGACACCCTCTTCTTATAGATGACTTCAGGCACCCAGCAGTGCCAAATTATCCTTCTGAAGTCATGCTTAATAAGAGTTTGTGAGAATAAGTTTAAATGTGTTGCACAGATATGTCAAGAGGCTCATCGGTTTCTAGAAGCTTGTGCCCCGAAAAGAATTTGCATGATCCCAAAGATCATACTTTTCAAGTGCATGAACTCACTAATGTTGAATCAATGCTGGCTCATGGTGACCCTAGAGGACAGAGTCGAACTGTCCCTGTGGGTTTCTGAGACTGTAACTCTTTTTTAATATTAAAATATAGTTTTATTATCATAGTTTTCACATATCATACAATTTAATCATTCAGACATATTAAGAATCATCACCACAATCAATTTGTGAAGTTTCTTCTCATACTCCTTGTTAGCTTCCCATTCCCTCCCACCCTCCCCTGCCATACTCGTATCCGGTTACTGTCTCTAACTCTTTACAGAAGCAGACAGCCTCATCTTTCTCCCATGGAGTGGCTGGGGGCTTTGAACTGCCAACCTTGTGATTAACACCCCAATGCTTAGCCCACTGTGCCACCAGAGCATCTTTTAAAAATATATATGCTTTTTAAAATAGAAAACCATGCCTGTCAGCTCAACCTTGGTATCACAGTTCTGAGGCCATGCTGCATTAGATCATGCAAATGTAAATCGGGGAGCTGGGAAGGAGAACCCTCTGATGAATAATGAGCGAAGCCATCCCACCACAATGAAGAGGGAAGCTTGTCTTCAGGGTCTAGTAACTTCCTTCGATTTGCCTTATGGTCCCCAAGGCACCTTCCGCCCCCCTACTTACTGTCTTCTCAAGGGACCGCCGCTCTCCCTTATCCTTCCTCTGCTATTTCTAACGTATCTTCTTCAAGAACGACATATTCTCTTGTCCATTCTCGAAAGGCCCGATTGTATAATCCCATGTGTTCATGCCAAGATTTGAATAGCATGTTACCGCCAACTGGTCTTTAACTTTGGATGATATTTGCAGTCTAACTTGGGCCCCCATAACCCCAAAGCTAATTGGGCTTGGAAACCAACATTCTCTCCCACATGTTGCACCCTGCCCGCCTCCCGGGCCTCAGTACCAAACACGATGACTTGGAGGTGAATGTCTTATGCTTTGCTGTGTGGCTCCATGTCCCCACAGCTGACCACCCTTGCAACGTCTCTGCGCTGACTGACCATCAAGTCCGTGTTCCAGAATCAAAGGGCTTTGGTCCAGGGGTCTGCAGGCACCGCATTCTGATACCTCTTTGTGTATTCATTCAACTGGCGAAGCGCATGCAAAACGGGCAAATACACAGGCCTCTGAGCCTGAGCAGGATTCCTCTCCAGTGCTTGTTGCCTGCCAACCGAAGTGCTGGACAGCTGGGAGTATTTATAACACAGGGTAAGAGTAGGTGGGTGTAGGGGTGGGATGTCTGGCAATTCTTGAGAAGATTCAGGCATTTAAAATCCAGTGTGCCTAAAAATTTAAGACTGGAGGAGATGAATGAGCAGGGCGAAAAATTAATAGGCATTACGCTAAAAGCCTGACTTCCGTCCTGCCTTGACTGTCTCATCCAACAGGTTTCTTAGAAATTTCTAGAATACGTAAGCCCCCTGCTGGGAACCGCCCAAGGCCTGGCGACTCTCCTCGCCCCTCCTCCCAAACCGCCCACACCGCGCCGCCCGTGCGTCTTCTGGGTCAGAACGCGTTTCGCCATCCCCGGGGCAGCACCCCCAGACCCGCGAACCCTCCGCTCGCGCTCCGGGGGAGCCGCGCCCGCGCGCCCGTGCGCGCAGCCGGCTGCGGGGCCGCGCCGCGCCGCGCTGATTCGCTGCCGGGGAGACTGCGGCGCCCGCCCCTCCCTCGGCGCGCAGCCTGGTGCAGCCTCAGTCCGCCTGCAGCCGCGCGGCCACCGCGAGCGAGCCCCGCGCAGGACCGCCCGAGTGCCCCGAGGAAGGCTCCCTGAGCCCGCAGGATGCAGGCCACGGCCGATTCCACCAAGATGGACTGTGTGTGGAGCAACTGGAGGAGTCAGGGTATTCGCTTTCTTTCAGTACTGCATGCCCGCGGCGCACGGAACCGGCACCGCACTCGGCCATTGTGCAGCATGTCACCTGTGGGACCTTTGCATGCTTGAGACCCAAGGGCTTTCCATGGGGGGGAGTAAACCGCGTTTTGCAAAATCAAAATGGATGGTGTTGGCAGTATTTTCATTTTTTCCATTCCCCCCCTCGCCCCCGTTATCCCCCACTCCCACCTCCTTTGTTTTCTGGTTACCCTGCTAGTATTTTAAATAAGGCGGTTGGTGTCTCTCCCAGAGCTCTTTAGGGGTCCGTTGGTCGTTCCACACTTGTTTCATCTCTTCTCATCCTGGAGTTCAATGCTCCCATAGGGTTCATGCAGCCTGTGCATGCATTTATGTCTTGATAGAGCCATTAACCGAAAGGGCCCCCGAGCATCCTTTTAAGCGGGACACACCCATTTCAGTGTTGTTATTTGTGGTCACACAAAGGAGAGCGGAGAGGCAGGCTGGCTCTTGAAATGCTGAAAATCTGATGGCGTAGCCACCTATAAGGATGGATCATTTTGAAATATTTCAGTTTTGTTTGGGTCTGTCATCGAGGTAACCTGTAACACCTGTTTATTAATAAGGAGTCTTTGTAGAACAAGTGGAGGGGAATGAAAAACAAACCAACAGTGCGGCCTGCCCTCTGGTTCGCAGATGGATTTTGCCACAGTCCGTATCCACACTGGGTGTGGCCACCTCCAGCCTCGCTGGGTTTGCTCTTCAGCCATTTTTATTCCGCCTTATCCCTCACACCTCCCTCTCTCCTTTGTTACATTCGGATGCTCTCCCTCACCTACCTCGTTAGAGATGAGGAGGAGAAGGGGCTAATTTGATAGAATGAATTGTGTGGGGGAAACTTGAGTGTACGATGAAGTGTCAATATTGAACACGTTTGGATCTGAAGAAGATGCCTTCGTGGGAACCTGCAGAGTCTTGCAGCATCCCTCGAGGGACCGAGGTTACCCTGGAGCAGCTGCTGAGACGTTTAAAACCCGGGCCATCTTCCCCTTGTGATTTTCTTTTCTTTTTTTCACAAAGACACGAGGCTACCTTTTCTTCAGCGCCCCTGAGAACATTGGTTGGGGGAAAGGGATTAGGCAAAGAGAAAGTCAACATCAGTCTAGGGAGGGGGTGGGAGGGTTCCTAGGCGGTTTGGGTGACTGTGGCACAAATGCAATTATCTAGTTCAAATGGGGGGGGGGGGCGCTTTTGGAAAGCAACTGTTCAGAGTAAATCGATGGACCCAGTAAACATAAAAGCCAGGAAATCAATATATGGCAACGGAGAGGCATGGTTTTAAAAAACCATGTTAACTACGTGGAATACCAGCCCCAACCCAAACCAGTGCCACGCAGTGGTTGCCGAGAGAACAGAACTGCCCCCTAGGCTTTGCACGGCTGTATGTCTTCACAGAGTGGACTGCATGCCACCTTCTTCTACGGAGCTGCTGGTGGGGTGGAACTGCTGACATTTGGGTTTTCATTCGTGCACCTTAACCTCTGAGCCACCATGGCTTCTCTACCAGATGTAGTAATATATCTTTATTACAAAAGGCAACTGGGTAAAAATCCTTGTGACCTTTCCTTCTTGTTAGATGTTTAGACGCACCCTGTTTATTTGAGACACAGCCTAGAGAAACAGCTACGGCATGGTGTCACATCAGGAGCTGTTGGACAGAAAACAGGCTCGTACACGGTCAGCATGGCGGACCTCCGTCCTCTCCAAAGTAGCCATTCAAGGGTGGCTTTTTTCTCCTTACTGTATTTGTATGTGGTAAAGGAGAGTGCCACCAGGCAAACACAATTTTATGTGCCTCAGCTGACCTTCTCATGGGCAATTAAAACAAACAAAACAATTTACAAACGTTTGTCATAAAAAACACAAAATGACATAATTTGTCCTTTGAGGACAATCGTTTTCCTTGTCAATATACAACTACTTGTGAAGATTAATTTGATACTGTTGACATTTGGTGACCTTTGATAGTCGTCAGTCCCATTGATTTATCTTTGTCAGATAGAACAAAGCCATTACTTTGGAAATTAACCAATAATGAGGTGGGCGGGTTTATATGCACAACAGAAATGATAAGTGAAGTATTCCCCTTTTCCACCCCAATGGGAGAACTCTTCATTTGAATAAATCTTCATTAAGTTGTGTGTTTGTTTGTAGCTGTTGTTTAGTATTTTTGACTTATCTTCTTCACTTCTATTTCCTGTACCCTTAAAAAGCAGGATTTCTTCATTAGAATCCCCTGGAGTATGGTATATACTTGCATACAGTAAGATATAGTATTAAAGACTATAAAGGATGCCTGGGCCCCACCTTAGAGATTCTGATTTGATTGGGCCAACATTCCTCAAGCCAATGTAATTATTTTCCAGAATGGCAAACGCTGCTGTGTATTCATTCTCAATGAGTCCCTTCCATAGACCATCAGAGCAGAGGTCCAGTACACAAATGATGGAATGGCGGGGGCGGGGTGAGGGGGTGGCGCTGATTTTAGGAGCAGCTGTGATACTGCAAGTCAGTGTAGTATCCTCTATAATGTGTTCTGAAGTTGAAGCAAGATGAACGCTTGGCTTGGAAGGGAATAAAAAGTATGCACTTTGGGTTTCCTCCATATTATTCTTATATTCTGTGGAGAAACTGCATCAGACTGAATACTTCATGGAGACTTTACTGGAACAAATTACAGTGTGTCATAAAGACTGTGATGCACATGCACAAGGAACCTTAAATTTATTTTATTAACATAAAGTGCTATATGGTTTATCACAATTTGTTATTTCAGTCCTGAACAAGAATGTTTAAAGAAAGGGCAGCTAAAGTCCAACCTTAGGCTATATTGTACAAGTGCTACTTCTTGTGATTAAAGGGGGAAAAATCAGCCAAAGAGATTTTCTGACAACTGCTATCAAGTCCATTCTAGCTGACAGGTCCCTGTATAGAGTTTCCAAGGATGTAAATCTTCATGGGACTAGATAATCCGATCATTATTCTGTTGGGCACTGGTGGGTCTGAACTGCCAGCCTTGGGGCATGGCAGTCTAACACTTAGTCCACAGTGCCACTAGGGCTCCTTAAGCTCTTTCCTACAATTTTGAAATGAAATGAGAATTTAACATTAATGCCATGAGACACCTAACCCTTTGCCATCTGTCTGTTTTACCTTCCTGGGACCCTACATAGGCTTTAAATCAGTATGGGAGAAGACAGCTTCAACTTTCTCTAAGGAGCAGCTGATGAGTTTGAACCACTTACCTTATAGTTAGCAGTTCAATACCTAGCCCTCAGTGCCACTTCTCAGTGCTATAGAGTCAATTCTGACTCATAACAATCATGTAAGAGAGAGTAGAACTGCCCCTGCAGGTTTCTAAGACTATAAATCTTTATGGGAGTAGAAAGCCTCATCTTACTCCCACAGAGCCGTTATCAGCCTAGTACATAACCTTGACACCACCAGGGGTCAGATAACAACCCTACTAATCTTTATTGAGCACTTGCTGTGTATTCTCCTTGTATCATTGCATTTTATCATCACAGATTCCATGAAGTATATGTTTTATCATTATCTGAAATTTATAGATGAAGAGCTGATGTTTTCTCCAAGACACACAGCTAGTAAGTGACAGAGGCTGGATTCTGGCCCAAGCTGTCTGATCCCAGAACCCCTCACTTTTCATTGTTTTCCCATCTGCCTCAGAGACAGAACGTTTTTCTTCATTGACTTTTCTAAAAGTATGAACAAGCTAGATGATGCTGGTGATGGTGTGGGCTTAATAACTCATCATGCTGAAAGAGATTGTGTTTTGCCTAAAACCTCTCATTCGAGCCTTTCCATTTACTGGATATTATGAGACTCAAAGAGCTCAACCGACTCCCCCAGGTTTAATGTAAGTGGCAAATTTAGTAGTAAAATGTGTCCTTCTTGACTTAAAATCTAGAACTTTTCCTAGTTCAACACTAATTTGAATTACAAAATCACACTTTCATTTAGAGAGAATGGTTTCACATAGGCTAGCCCTTTATAGAATGTGGAAAGCAAAATTTAGCAGCACGGCAACTCTCTTGATAAGTATGTATCAATTTTGTCATGTCATGATCACCCTCAAGTCCATCGTCTTAATTCTTCCATACATATCTATGTGCCAGGCAGTATCCTGAATTCTTGTTTCATGTAATATCTTACTCAAACATCCAATGAGATCATTGTTGCTTTCATTTTGTAGATGAGGAAACAGGTTTAAGACTGAGAAGGTCAGGGATTTGCTATAGAATGTATCTGGACCCTGAATGCAGTGCAGTCTGATCTCTACTTTAGGCTTTCCCCCACCCTCCTTCTGGTAAAAATATACAGAGTCATATACTAATTTCTAATCATTCAACAATTTCTGCTCACACACCTCAGGGATACTGATTACATGCTTCAAGTTAGGCCGTTGTTCTTGTTATCCGTTTCCAACTGTTCCATTAACTTTAACTCATTAATCCCTAAGTGTCTCATCAAACTTTTTAGGTTGCTATTGCCTATGGGATCTCTCCCACAGATAATTCTTTAAATTGAACATAATGCTCATGGACAACATTCTTTACTAATTAAACTAACCTGTGGTTTGGTTCAAAGAAGACTTCAGGGGACAGATTTAGTGTAAAGTTTAAAAGTTATCTCAGGATAGTAATTTCAGTGGTTGAACCAGTGCCAGAAAATCTGGATTCCATTCAGAATTCAAAATTCTACTCCTTATTCGAGCCCACCCCTCACCCCCGATCAGAATTCTGTAGAATCTTTGATCAAAATGATCAGTAATGTTGGCCGGATACCATCCAGTTCATCTGGTTTCATGACAAAGGAGACAGTGATTCATGGAGGTAATAGACACACTGTGCACTGAAGCCAACACTTTTAACTACTATTCTAAATCCAAAAGGTACCAAGAGGGAAACCAGGTTTGACTGCATAGAACCATTCATCCTCATCATTCAGTTTATGATATACTATGTTTTCCCCCAGGTTTTATTGTACTCGGCCAGTTCACTTGGTAGGACCCTGGGTTGATACCTATCATATATTTTGGGTTACTAATCAGGTCCCTCTTCAATGTGTTAGAACTTCCCCATGCGAAACAGTGACAGAATTTAAAATGTTGCCCAGAGAATAGCCCTATAAGCAGTCTCCTGCCCCCTTTTTATAAACTCACCTAACAACTCGGTAAGGAAACATTTCTTCAGGGTAGCCCATCCTGATAGTAGTGGTTTGAAGCATTTATCAAATAGCCAATCATCCCAGAGCACATAGAAGAAAGGTCTACTTTAGCCACAGTAATGGAAATATTTGTCTTTTGAAAATGGCATTAGGTGGAAGTAATTTTATATAGACATAAAAGCAGACTAATACATCCTTTTATTGAAATTTATTAAAATACAAAGAAATACTTGTCTTTTGAAAATGACATTAGGTGGAAATAATTTTATATAGACATAAAAGCAGACTAATACATCCTTTTATTAAAATCAGTCTTTGCCTATATGCACGATAGCACTAAACTATTATATAAATGTTACATTTACAAATTCCATCTCCACAGATTCTTAAAAGATAAAGTGAGAAAACTGATTTAGCTGGAGGATTTTTTAAATGAAAGAACATTCTTCTTATGCCAATAATGTACTGAATATAGGTAGTCAATTACTCAATTGGGAAAAAATAGAGGGTCTCCTTTTACCACACGTTAGGATCATTTTCAAGAAATCTTTATCCAAGTAATATCTCCAAGTTTTGAGAGACAATGTGACTCAATTATTTTTCCTAAGCATGGCACATGGACATTGTGAAAATTTCAATTTATGCAAGCAAAGGTTCAAAATAACACCTCCGTGCAACCAACGTGCTGCCACCCAGGGTTGAGCAGTGTTAATATTTGATAAATATGGTACCGTTTCCTTAGCCAATAGAAAATAAAGCTGGCAGAGTAGGTCAGCCATGAAAATAATTTTTATAAAACAAGATTATATTTAAAATCTTCTCAGCCGATTTTGAGAGAAGTAAAGGAAGCTAAAATGAAAACTGAAAGGATTGCTTGCTTCCAGGTACGTGTTTCTGTACTACCTGAGCGACCTCAGTGCTATTGTGTTCTACGACTAATTAGAAGATAAAGATGGACATTTTTGCCTCTTAACTTTTTTTTAAAAGAAAGATTCACCATGGATGGATAAGAAAAGTTGACCCAAAAGGTTGCTCTAAACCCATATCTTCAAACCTAGTGCTAAAACTAGTGCCACTTTCATTTCCATAAGCCAATTGAGAACCAGAAAGGAAAAGAGGCTTGACTTGATCGTTCAATGCAAATTAAATCCTATGTCAATATTCCAGAGAGAAAGTCATTTGCTGCAGTCCAAATATTTTTGGTGTGGAGATATACATGTTTTATTTTACATTTGAATGTGCTCCAGAGCTGTATTTGCAAGTAGACGAAGTATAGCACCTAACACTCAAAGTAGAAATAATGTTTTATATCATGGCGAGGACTCCCAAGGCAGTTGTAAATGCCTGTTTAGTTCACCTGGAAAAGAACTGTGAGACACCTTACATAAATGCACTCTGGGTCTCAGGAGAACCAAGAAGGGAAAGGAAGAGGGGCAGAGTAGAAGTCTTGCGCCTTATGTCTATAGGCCTGCACAAATTTGGAGCAAAGAAAGGTGGTCTTTGGCCTCCTTCCACCTCTCCTGTGTCATACCTAGACACCATGTAGTACTTTCACTTCTTGGTTTCTGAGTATTAGCATCTCTGTCATTCCCCAAGGTCCATATTATATAAATCTAAACAGGTTTATCCTCACAAAGCATGTGCTCCAGGATAAAAAAACACCCAAACATCTGGTCAACAGGCCCATGGTTTCAGGTAATGAAACAATTATACCCTTTGACCTGGATCAATGCCTGGCATATCACCATGGCCAATGAATATCTTTTGAGTGGATCAATGAAGAAGGTGGACCTGCTATCAACTCTGTCTTGGAGGGATTTCTAAATTAGGGAGAACCTACAGCTGCATTAGTTGGGCATGCCCAGTGTTGTTGGAGCTTAACTTTCATTAATTTCATTCTCACTTCATTTTAAGAAACTGGTATTTTAAAAATCATGCTATTAGAGGATACTATTTTAGGTGTATCAATTATGTCATCCACTAGTAGCTGCAGGGTATTCAGAAAGTTTATTAAAAATTCATGAATTTGAAAGATGGTGGAGCACCCACTAACATCTTATATGTAAATACAACATAAGTATAGCATGTAAACTAACTATAATTATGCACCCTGACCTTCATTATTATACAAAAACCTTAAATGTAATTTACTTATATTCCATCTGAGTCCAGAAAAGGTTTCAGGTGGCATCATATTTAAGTAGTGCTACTTTTTAAAAAGGCAAATAGAAAAGAACAATAATGTGAACAATACTTAAAGAATCACTGAAATCATATGCTGTCCACTTTTATTTACTTTTTTAGCAAGCTTCTAGTAATTGGTGAGGAGCCTTGGTGTTACAGCGGGTTGAGTTGGACCCCTAACCTTGGTTAGTAGTCGAGGTAACAGTCTGCTTAGCAGGCCCATTGGAATCACCTCGATGGCAGTGAAATTTTGGAATAATTGATTACAATAAATGACTTCCTTGTCAAAATTTCTAGAGGACTAGAAAAACATTGCATTTAAGCAGTGTTGCAAAAGCTAGCTTCTTGGATTGATACTTCCTGGTGCAAACAAAATATCACCACAGAAGGTTGGCAAGAATAGATAGTAATAGCTTTTCCTTTTTCATCTTTCCATATTTATCATAAAACAGGGACACCATAATGAAAGTCAAAACCAATGACAAACAGATTGTTATAAGATTTGTAGGAGCCCCCAGTAAAATGATTAATAATAATACATGAAAAAACAATGGCA
This sequence comes from Echinops telfairi, assembly GCF_000313985.2. Lineage (NCBI taxonomy): Eukaryota > Metazoa > Chordata > Mammalia > Afrosoricida > Tenrecidae > Echinops > Echinops telfairi. The sequence continues at coordinate 46,589,997 of NW_022103915.1, forward strand.
ATAATAGAGCCATCCAAACCCACAGCCCTTGAGGAGAGTGTAGTCCTAAGCCAGTGCCAGGCAAGCCACCGTGTGTTGTCACTGAGGGTTGGGACACATAGGGGAGACCACCAAAGCCCCGTCCATTTATCCAGTTGCTGTGATTCCCTGGTCTCTTATTTCAGAGCCTTTCACAAAATAGTTTTGGTTTTTAGCCACATACCTTTGATATGTATCACTGGCAAGCAATCCAGTAATATCCATGTCCTACTAACTCAGCATAGTGAATCCATCCTCAGCTGTTTAGCTCTCGTCCGGACATTCTCCCTTAGGAGGATACTGGAAGACGAAAGGGCTTTCTGTACTTTACTGTGGACCTGAAGACAAAACCGCAGCCATTGCCTGGAAGTTCATGCTGATCCATAGCACCCAGTAACACAGCGCAACTGCCCCAAGGGTTTCCAAGACTCCCAGTCTTCATGGGAGCAGACCACCCCAGCTTCCTCCCACCAAGGAGGCTGCTAGGTGTGGACCCCAACCTTTTGGTCAGCAGCTGAACGCTCAGCCATTGCCATTGCACCACCAGGGTGCCTCACCTGTAGACTTCGTGGAGTAATTTGTTGCATATCTTTTTTATGATTTATTTTATTTATTATGATATCTTTTTAATATGTGTTCTAAGGAAACTTTATTCAAATGCTTGCTTTTTTTTCTGAATTGAGTACTATAAAGCTTCCCACGCAGGTTTTCACCACTGTAAGCAGAATTAAAATATGAAAAGCTGTCATTTGCATCACCTCCCACAACTCCCATGGGCTCACCAGAGTTTCTGGCCATTTGCCCGTGTTCTGACCACAAGTAGCCACTGCTATTCCCTCGCCCCTGGGTTCCCAGCTGCCCTTCTCAGCCTGGCATTATCTCTTCAACGTATAATCAATGTGAAAAAGGCCCAATGAGATACGGTGCATTCGTTTTTGAACTAAGTCTTTGAAGCCCAGTATCTACTTTCCATGGAACAGAGGATCAGCATGTTTCAGGAGCCACATGCGGCTCACACTCTGGTCTTCCTTCAGTAGCTCAGGACCCAGTTCTTTCTACTCCCGTCAGTTCTTGCCCTTAACCTTCTTAGTGTCCAGAAGGCTTCATGGCTCCTTTTCAGACAAGATTTGAGTTAATATACCTCTTTTGTTGTTCCCTCTTCTGTTCTCAAATCATACTTGTTGCCGCAGGCACCATTCCCCAGATGCTTCCATATGTCTCCTCTTCCCTCACCTCTGAGAAGGAAGGGCTACTTCTGCCCTTTCCCACCTTCTGCAAGGTTTTCTTTCATCAGATATCTCTTTAGAGAACCATCCCTCCCTCTCTCTCCACTAATGTTCCCAGGTTTTGCCCACCTAATGGGTTACTAGTTGCTTTTATTCCCCAAACGATAACTAAACTTACTTAACATCGTTGTTCTAACTTGGAGCAATGCTGGTGGCATAGTGGGTTACTTATTGGGCTGCTCATGGCAAGGCCAGCAGTTGGGACCCGCGGTGAGGCTCCACTGGAGAGAGCTGAGGCTTTTGCTCTCACCAAGATCTATGGAAACCCAAAGAGGCAGTTCTACTCTGTCCTCTATCTAGGGTCACTATGAATCCAAGCAAACTCCATGGCAGTGGGTTTTGTTTTATCACACGGAACTAACTTCCCACCAGATGCCCGACCCCTATAACATGCCTTCCATCCCCATTCCTCCCAAAACTGCCCTCTCCAGTTATGAAGGGTCTTCCAGCCTCAAAATCCAATGGTCCTCTCTCATTTTCATTTCCCTTGGTCTGTCTACATCGTCCGACACGGTGGCTGGCCCCTTTCTTCTAGCGTTTCCTTGTGTTGAAGTACTCTGACCTACACTATTTGTGATTCCCTTTCTACCACTCACAATGCTCATTTTATAGCCTCACATACTCCTTCGGCCCTTAAAATATGTTCCTTAGCTTCCATCCCAATGGAGTTAGAGTCTGTTCTCGTGGCTTACATAATATTTCCATTGAGAGAATATAAATATAAATATTGAATTTCAATGCCACAGATCAAATTACCTCCTCTAAATATTCATCTGAGTACCATTGTATCTGATGTTGTTGCTCATTAATGCGAGGCTGCTCTGGCAAAGTCTAAAAAGGAAATTTAACTTCCCAGTGTAAAAAAAAAAAAATCTTAAAACAAGTAAGTACCCATAATAGTCTCTTCCGTGATTCTTATTCCATCTCTGCCCCAGGCTGTGTCAAAGTGCCCTCTTTCAGATGGCATTGTGCCCGCTTCTGTAGGTTTAAAACATGTGACAGCTTTTCCCCAAACCAGTTCACCTGCAGCTTCCCTATTTCTGTCTGTGATACTCATCACTCATTCACCAGGTTTGAAATGTTGCTCTTACCCTTAATTAGCTTTTACTTCCTTCTCTCACAGCGAGTTAGTCACCATCCATGACAACTAATCACGGTATTCCCCTTTCATTCCTCCAGCATCTTAACAAGTTGTCCATCACATTCATAAGCCATCCTAACCCACTGCTGCCCAGTCAAGCCCAGCTCAAAGCCACCCTGTAGAACAGAGTAGAACTGCCCATAGGGTTTCCAAAACTGTCATCTATGCGGAAGAAGAATGATACATTGTTCTCCCTCAGCCGGTGAGGCTGAACTCACAACCTTTGGGTTAGTTGTTGAGTGCTTGCCTATTGAAGGCCCAGGACTCCTTCCAGAGGGCTTCAAAACGTAAAATGCTCATGGAAATGTCCATTATTTAAATTTTATTTTTCCATGAACTTTTGAAGCTCCTCGTAAATCCCCCCCTTTTTTCCCTTATCAATTCCAGTACTATCCAATTAATGTTGGCCACCTCCAACAACAAAAAATATGTTGGCATTGATTCAACTTAAAAAAAAAAAGAATGGCCAGTCTTCCAAACTTTTAAATTCCTTAAAAGTAGGGGGGAAAGTTAGCCCTTCATTCCTGTGTCTACCAGAGATAATAGCTGATCCATAACTTCTTACGATTATACAACTAATTTTCCCTTAACACAAAATGTTTCACTTTATATATCTAATTCCAAAATCACATTTATATAGAGTGTAGCATCTATATATATAAATATATATAATATTAAATAAATATAATAAACATTATATTTAGGTAGCCCCTAAATAATGCTTCATGTAATTAATGTGTGTGTGTAACAAAAAGAGATGCAACCATTTTGTTTGGAGGAAGCATCAAATTTAGAATTTGATCTTGCTGCTCTGTTAACTGAGCCCTGGGGGCCTGTAGCTACTCATTGAGCTGCTGATCTCGGTCAGTAGCTCGAAACCAGGCTTTCTACTCCCATAAAGAGTTACGATCTTGGAAAAGTACCAGGGCAGTTCTCTCCTGTCTATAGGGTCGCTATAAGCGACTCCATGGCCATGAGTTTGTTTAGTTTTGGTTTGGCTCCTATTAACTAGTCAGAATGCAAGTTTCCTAACTGTTAGCGTCCTCATTTGTTCTATCTAAAGGCGTTTACTGTAAGATTTTAAAAAGGTAATGTATGAAAGTCTTTGACTATTTCCAAATCTGCTCACATAGATTGTTACAATGTTACCAGAATCAACATCCTACTGTTTTAGGATATTGATCCTTTCTTTGGGCTCCGCAACCTCACCAGATGATGCAAAGATATGCTGTGCACGGTTCCTTAGTGAAAGTTCTCCTGTCTAGATTTTCTTCAGGGAAAGCCTCGCCTTACTGCCTACCTACCACCTGTGGATGAATAGCAGATTAGAGATTCCGATGGCTGACCTGGAGGGCATAATATTTTCCCAAGGGTCAAGTAGTTTGTTAAGTGGGCAGCCACTTGAAATGAACACATTACTATGCCTTCTTTGCCTTGCACCTTCTTATTCAGAATGGATATGCGCTTGCCTTCCCTAGCATCAAATACTCCCCCTTTCAGCACAGTCATGCTGGCCTGTAATACATTTGCTTTCAGTGTGTCTGCCCAGTACGTTTGTGGGTGTCATAAAACAAAACAAAACAGGGCTTATTTTTTTAATGATTTGTGTGTTCAAAAAAAATCTTTTACCACTTATTTATTTTTATATCCCTGGCACCCAGGGGTCCCTATAGAATCGAAAATTGCCTTGACAGTACCGAACAGCAGCAATGCGTCCTGAATAAGTGAGTGGAGATGGACAAGGTCCAGCTGCGGAGTGATGGCGCCTAGGCTTCTTTTTATTCCGCTCTTTCCCTCCCCCTGTGCAAAGCAGAAAAATGGCCAGTCAGGCATCTGCAGAGATCCCTTGGCCTTTCTGTCATCCACGCATGGGGCCCCAAGGGTTGCTTACTGTTCTGTCTTCAAAAGATCTTTGCTTAAAGAGGCTCATATTTTCTGAGTCCTGATGGCACAAGGAGCTCTGATGGCACAGGGGTTATGTGCTGGGCTGCTACTCACCAGGTCGGCAGTTAGAAACCACCAGCTGCTCCTCAGGAGAAAGATGAGACTTTCTACCCACACAGAGGCCAGTACGGACTGGAAGACAGTGAATGTGGTTTTTGCCCTTTTGGTTTGGTTCTTAACAAATTCTCTAAAAAGAAAAATCATCCAGTGAACTCATTCCAATTTTATTGTTAACGAGAAGCCACTCTTTATTGCGCCATCTCATTGTGGGATGTTGGCATTAAATAAAGATGAGGAATTCCTTGAAGATGAATAGGCTTGTTCCAAAAGAAGGAATTCCTAATGGAGAATAATGTCGATCCGTGTGGCTGGCGGTGGGTTGCCGCTGGGAGAGGAAGGAGGCTTTAGGGCAACCAGGCCTTTCCTCGGCCTGGAACCTACTTAGAGGACCAGTCCTAGTCAAAGAGGAAAACCTCTTGGTTACACCCCACTCTGTGCTCGCGATCCTCTCCTCTGCTCCCTTCCCGCCTCACAGAAGTGTTGGGGGGAAAGGGAACACGTCTCTGGCCAACGAAATGATGGCCTAGTGGAGTCTGTCAGCATTAATGTCATTGATGGGGCAGGCTGGGGCCAGGGATGGGCAGAGACGGTGGAGAGAACGCGTGGCCATGCTCATAAGACTCTCCATCTTCAGGTTGCTGGGCACATCCTCAGTCTATTAGACCAGAACCTGAGCCGCCCCAAGGCAAGTTGGCATAAGAAGGGGTCAATTCTCTGCAGCTTTCCTTTTGTCACCTTGATGATCTCAGGGTTGTCACCTGGCTGTGTGGTTTTTCATTCACGGAGGAGCTCAGGTGGAGTGGGGCACAGATGAGGCTGCTCAACATAAGGGCAGCAGTTTGAAACCATCAGTTGCCCTGGGGGAGAAAGATGAGGCTTTCTGCTCCCCTGAAGATTTATAATCTTGGCAACCTGCAGGTGCAGTTCTGCTCTGCCCTGGGGGGTCCTCCTGAGTCAGATTCGACTTGATGGCCGTGAGCTCGGTTCATTCAGCTAGTCGCACACCCATATATGGTGGGAGCAGCGCCCATGCCCCGTCAGCTTGATCCCCTCGGTTGAGTTTCACATCTCTTCCTCTTCCTGAAAATTGATCAGCAAAATGTTCTTTGAAAGCCGTTTGCCTAATCGAAGAAGGGTTTGCATACATTCTTCAGCAAGGCTTTTGCTCTTTTTTCATATCCGGATGATGGGGATATTCTAAATTTTTCCATTTTAGGGTCCCCTTGAAGCGCCATGACTTTATTCTTTTGAATTCTAGTTTCTGAGTGGCATGACGGAGGTGAGGCCGATCATAAAGTTTGCCCTCCATCCAGACTTTTGAATCACAGGATGCTGGCAAACAATCAGGTTGAACCAAATGGCCTGATCCGAAAGTCATCCTCAGAGTTCCTTCCGGGCACAGTGATTAGCCCTTCGGTTTTCTTCTCATCTTGGCTGGTACTGCCCCTTGGTCCAAGGACCTTTGGGCACGTGCTGGTTACTAGTGGGCTGCAAACCATAAGGCCTGCGGTTGGAAACCACCTCTCTCTACAGGAGCCGAAGAGGGTTTCCACTCCCCCCAAAAGCCTTGGAAACCCACAGGAGCAGTTCTGCTCTGTCCTATAGGGTCACTCGGTGAGTCGGCATCAGCTCAATGGCAGTGAGTTGGTTCGGTTTGGTTTGGGGTTGGTGTCTTGGTCGTGATGCCTTTGGCATTGACCAGGGTCTCCGGGGCCACCCGTCCCTTTCCATTGCTGAAGCCCCTTCTCAGCAGCGGGGCATTTGTGTCCCTGGCGTTGCCACCAGCGGGCTACCCCGGAAACCAGAATGCCCCCCTGAAAACGAGACGCGCCACTTGGCGGGGTCCTCTGCATTTCCAGTGCGCGGCACAGCGCGGGTCGCGGTGGGACGGGTGCAGCGCCTAGGGGCGCACCCGGAGAGATGACAGCGTTTTCTTGTCTGTGAATGCCCTCGGGGTGGGAAAGACTCTTCCAACCCCAAACGAGATGCCAGGGCGTGTCGTCGCAGCCCTGCTCACCACGTGTAGGAACTGAGCGCCCAGTGAGAACCTGTAGCTTGAGGAAGGCGCCCCGCTGCGGCCTGGTGGCGCCCCGGGCTGAGCTGGGTCCCTGTCGCCTCTCCGCCCCGCAGCGATCGACCTGCTGTACTGGCGCGACATCAAGCAGACGGGGATCGTGTTCGGGAGCTTCCTGCTGCTGCTCTTCTCGCTGACCCAGTTCAGCGTCGTCAGCGTCGTGGCCTACCTGGCCCTCGCCGCGCTCTCCGCCACCATCAGTTTCCGCATCTACAAGTCGGTCCTACAAGCCGTGCAGAAGACCGACGAGGGCCACCCTTTCAAGTGAGTGGCCCGCTTCCCCAGCCCTGCACCCTCGGGTGAATTTCCGGTGGGGGGAGGTTGGGGGAAGGAGTCCCCAGTATCCCTATTCTAATGCCGATTGCTTGTCTGGATGTTAATGTTTCAAATACCGCTACAACGAATGGAATTCATCCTCCATTCTAGATGGTCAACGTTTTATCATTGAAACTTTGGTTCGCCACCTTCCTAATGCGGTGACCCTTTCATACAGTTCCTCATGTTGTGGGGACCCCCCAACCATAAAATTATTTCCGTTGCTACTTCATCACTGCAATTTTGCTACTGTGATGAATTGGGCGACCCCTGTGAAAGGATCGCTCGACAATCCCCCACCCCCAAGGGGTTTTGACCCACGGGTTGAGAACCGCTGAATTTTAAAGTGTTTCATCCTCAACTCTGAAGAAGGAAGAGCAGGTGTGAGAACACCTTTTCACAGGTGGGGAAAGCATGGCTTCCGATAACTGAAGCCACTTGCCACGTTCACGTGGTCAGGGAAGATCACAGAGCCAGGACATGGGGTGTTTTGATTGATATGCCCTCTCTGGGTCCTAGAGGGCCGCACCTCAAGAGTGCAAGGTTTGGGGACAGCCTCCTAGTGTGCCCTCCTCAGCATTTTCACAGTGAAGAAATGTGATGGTGAACAAAGAGGAGGCGGAAAGATCTAAGAAGGCAATGGACTAGGAGAATTCATAAAATGTGGGCGAGGGTACTGATGGCATTGCTGCCTTAACTCCATGTAACCCGGGGTACTTGGGGCACTCTCTGCCAGTGTCACCCCTTGTCTTGTGTTGGCCTCACAGTTTAGGCTCAAATGCTGGTGTGTGTCCTCACTGCCTCTAGCCAAGGGAGAGTTCTGAGCCCCCTAAAACAGACGGAAGTGATGCTGTAGAATCACTTTGGGCCAGCTTCAGTCCCTCACTCACAATCCCTCAGAGTCCTACCTGTCCCCCTCTTCACCTCACGAGTCAGCTGGATCAAGTCTTAGCAACGTCAGACTCCTGCAAAGGGAAAAAGACACCTATTTATGGGAACAAGGGCTGTGGACCAGACTTCCTCCCAAGTTTCTGGTTCCTGGACTGAAGGTAGAAGACAATCATAGTCTGGGCATCCTTGACCTTGGGATGGATTTAACCTTCTAATTTACTGTTTAATGGACCTTCTGGGCTACAGCTTGGCTACACAAGTTCCCGTCTCCACACATGAGAAGAGCTGCAGGAGTGGAATATCATCTCTCCCAGAGGCCAGAGTCTGCCCTCTGCTACTTACATCTCTGCTTTTAGTCATTTAAGCAAGACCTGTTTCTCACATGTTCTTGGTCCCCGAGCCCATTATGTTAAATGGGAGAGCTTATTTCTCATGGGGCTCATATCTCCAAGTATCCAGGTACAGGAACAAGGCTCTAACAATTAGTCTGCAGTTAGTTCAAATGTCTTATCTTCCTTATAGAGAAAAATTTGAAATTTAAAACTTTCCTTTGACGCAGTCATTTTGATCAGATTGAAAGGAATATCTGACTCGGAGTACATTTTGAATCAAAACATGCCATCTACATAGATCAGCCTTTTTCTATTCTATTAAAGGGGAGGGAACCCAAATCAATTAAACACGAACTCCCTAAACATAGACCAGACTCTGCATGACCTATTTCACCCCAGTTTACAGAGTGAGGTAAGCACTGGGAGGACGGTAAGGATGTCTTCGAGGTAGACATCACCGTGTGTAAAAGAGTAGAGAGAGGGTCCTGAAAGAAGGGGGGAAGGAAAGATAAAGAGGAGAATGGACATATGTGGGTGAACATGGGACGGGATGATGCTGAGCTAGACTGACTTGAAGATATTTAGAGAGCCTGGTTTATTCACTCAAAGGTTAAAAGTAATCCTTTGGACAAAAGTTTAAAGACATGTAATTACTAAATAGAACCAATGAGAGCACTTTAACATGTTCCAGATAATTGGAGTTTTCTGTGCTCTTTAAATGGAAACTATAAGTAAATTCCAGAATCTGAGCATGACTCTTCAAGGTTTAATGAGCAACAAGAACTGGCAGTGAGGGTTTTCAGATATTTCACTTATTTAAAAGATTCCTCTGCAGGCAACCCAGAAAAGTGGCACCTTTTCCATTCTTAGGGGACCAGGGAAGTATGCAGAATTCAGCAAATTGGCTAAATGAGCTGCCTTTTCTATGGCCCTAGCGGGTTTCACACTGTGAAATGATCACTCCCACTGGATTTGTCAGCTCACCGCAGAGCTGGTTTTGGTACAGTCACAATGCCCCAGTAAGAGCCATGATCCTGTGTTCCCAATGAAAGGCGGTGGGGCGGAGCCCTTTGTCCCACGTGGCTGTATACATGCCTCCAGCCTCCAAGTGAGAGAAGAGAAGGACAGCGTAGGGGGTTATGGCACCTGGCGCAGCCGGCTGCTCTGTGACTCCTCCTCGGGTCCTCTGGGCGCGGGTGTGTTGACAGGACCTACCTGGAGCTAGAGATCACCCTTTCTCAGGAGCAGATTCAGAAGTACACGGACTGCCTGCAGTTCTACGTGAACAACATGCTGAAAGAGCTCAGGAGGCTCTTCCTCGTCCAGGACCTGGTGGATTCCTTAAAAGTAGGATTGCTTACCCCATTCATTCACTTGACAGCCTTGATTTTATGTTTCCCAGCAGTGGCGTATCTGATTAGCCACCTAGGAATGAAGAGAAGAAAGTAAGTGCTAATCAGGTTCCAGCGTTAGAAACCCTTCAGCTTTGTGGCATGCTGGGGATCATTTAATTCCTTCCTTTTACAGACAACCGAGCTCCATGACTCAAGAGAGTTTAAGACACGTGTCCCAGGTTGCCCAGTGAGCTACTGAAAGAGCTACCTTATTTCCCCCAAAATAAGCCAGTGTCTTATATTAATTTTTGCTCCCAAAGACATGCTAGGTCTTATTTTCAGGGGATGTCTTATTATTTTATGAAGAAGAATATAGTACACATTTATTGTTTATTGTTTTATTAAAAGAGACCGCACACTTCTTGTGCTCTGGCTGCGCTGCGGCCAACAGTGAGCTGCACGGTGGCGCCTACCACTACAATCCAGAGTCCAGAGTTACGGTAGCTTTGGGGGGCCTTATTTTCAGGAAGGTCTTATTTTGGGGGAGATACCTTATATTTCAGCGAGAGGCAAAACTAAGTAGGTCTTATTTTCGGGGGATGCCTTACTTTCGGGGAAACAGGGTAGGATCAAACATGGCTCACAGAGCCTCTCTAGTGCTGCATTTTTATACCACACCAGGTTGTCTCTTCTTACCATTTTTAATTCCTTGGGAGGATCTGATACCAAGGGCTCAAGTAGAAAGAACATGTTTTGAAAATGATGATGTCAACAAATGTACAAATGTACTTGACACAGTGGATGGATGGGTGGATTGTGATAAGAGCTGTACAAGCCTCCAATAAAATGATTTTAAAAATTGAAAAAAATTTCCTTCAGCAATTAAAACAATTAATTTTAAAATTAAAATATAGTTTGGGGGATACAAAACAAAAATGTGGAAGGATCTTGTTGGTTTGTTTCCCTGAAAGAATCTCTGAGTTCTGCTAAAATACAAGAACTCCAAGCGTCCCCAAACTGCTTCCACGCAGAGGGTGAACGATCTGCAGGGCTAAGGAGTCACAGCTCTAGTACTCAGCAGCTCCGGGGCACTGATATTTTATTCCTAGTGCTTGTGTGACTTCAGAGGGCTTCTCTGGGTAAGCTCTCATCTCCTTCTGACTGACATGTCAAAGGAAAGTCAGTCGATCATGATTCGGCAGGGCCAGGAACAGGGTAGGGAAAGCAGCCCCCACAAGGTTGTTGGGAGTTTTCGGTGCCCTCCGAGCACTTTGTGCACACCGGGGCAGGACTCTCGGACACAGGAGCTGCCTGTTAAGAGAACCAAAAATGCCACTGCCATTGAGTCGATCCCGACTCACAGTAACCCTATGAAGGGTTTCCAAGGCTTGTAAATCTTGATGGAAGCCCTTAGCTTCGCCTTTCTCCCATAGAGCAACTCCCTGCTTTCCCGGCAGCATCAGGGCTCCCTGAAAGGCAGAGAGACAAGTAAAGAAGGTGGTCTTGTCCCGTAGGGCTTTATTGGAATATGCCAAGTAATATTAACAAGAGATACGAAGGAAATTATACTTACTTGCCCTAATACTTTTAAGGTAACATTTCTATTAGTGTTTGTAGTGTAAAAATCATGGACTAGATCCAGGGTTGATAAACCTTTTTTATAAAGGGCCAGATAAAAAATGTCTTCACGTTTGTGAACCATAGTCCTTGTCACAACTACTTAACTTTGCCATTCTAACCTGAAAGAGGAGCCAAAGGCAAGCAGTAAATGAAAGAAAGACCATGTTGGGTCCCAATAAAACTTTATCAGTACTGAACATTGAGTTTCATATTTTTGCCCATCTCAGCATATTCTTCTTGGTTTTCTTTTTTTTTTTTTTTTGCCACTCTAAAATGTAAAAACGATTTTTATTTTTATTTATTTATTTTGTTTGTTTGTTTGTTTTTAATCATTTTATTGGGGGCTTGTACAACTCATCACAATCCATACATACATCCATGTGTCAAGCACCTTTGTTGCCATCATTCTCAAAACATTTGCTTTCTGCTTGAACCCTTGGTATCAGCTCATTTTCCCCCCACACTAACAGGACAGGACCATTGTTTGCTGACCCCTAAACTAGGTTATTTCATTTGGTCTCTCAAATTACCTAACAGATTCACAGGTGCCAGGAAACCTGGGGGATGGAGCCTCTTTGGGATGATTCTCAATGAGCTTAAAATGCTTTATTGCCTTATTGGTGTGTTCTGCCTCCAAATTCAATCATAAGAGTCCATTAGAATTGACTTTTGAAGGCGCTGCAGTTTCAGGGCTCTGATAATGCTTTCCTTCTCTAGTTTGCAGTGCTGATGTGGCTCCTGACGTACGTGGGCGCTCTCTTCAATGGCCTGACCCTGCTGCTCATGGGTAAACGCCAACAGGAAGGAGCCTCTCCTGTCTTGTTTCACACACACCGTCAATACAATGCTTCCGAGGCTGGTAGCTTTCGGCTGGTTTGGTAGATCCCAGGCACAAATGCCACAGCTATCCCTGAGGATAGATCACTTCCCTTCTCATCACAGTTCCATTACAGAGAATAATACTAATGAATTTATTATTCTGAAACTTTTTTGCTTTTGTTCAACCATAGATGGTTCTAGTTGGCTTCTAATAGATACTCATTTATGATGACAGCTATAGATAGAGATTAATTTTCATTTTGGAGAGCGTGTTATTTAAGGACTGTGAAATAATATCCACACAAAGCTTAGTTTCATTTAATTTTCTTGTGAACTAGCCTGTGATTTTTCCCCCTAGAATGATGATAATTATAACTAATGCTAGAGTAGATGTTATATTACAACTACATAAAATATGCACATAAACTTGTTCTTATTGATACCTCTCCGAATTGTAATACTGTGTTTATTTTTCATCCTAGCTGTGGTTTCAATGTTTACTCTACCTGTAGTGTATGTTAAACACCAGGTAAGTGCCATGTGATGTCAAATGTTCATGTTAAATTTGGGCCCGGTGGCCTTTGGATGTGCTCATGATTTCTTTCTCTTTGCAGGCACAGATTGACCAATATCTGGGACTTGTGAGGAATCACATAAATGCGATTGTGGCAAAGTAAGTTATATAGTGTAATTCATAAACCCAAATCCAAACCCACTGCCATCAAGTCGATTCTGTCTCGTAGCAATCTTATCTCAGGTAACAGAGGCTTTTAAACGTCGTTGGAGCCGGCAGCCTCATTTTTCTCTCAAGGAGCAGTTGGTGGGTTTGAAGCACTAATCTTTAGGTTAATGGTCCAATGCTTACCTGATGGCACCAATTTAAACAGAAGGGATTATTTTAGGCAGGCATTTGGGTGGATTGGGTGTAGGGGTAATAAAACAGTAGCAAAATAATAGATTGACCTCACTTAAATTATGTAGTCATTCTCTTTCCAATTATACTATATCAGAAAATAAGTATAATTTTAAAACTTTCAATTAACAAAATATTCTGTGAATTATTTCCAGTATCATAGTGAATGGTTTTAGTAAAGATATTAATGTTTCCTTGGGGACTGGCTCATGTCCAAGAACAAGATTGGCTGGTAGGAAGAGGGAGGCTTGATTTGGAAAAATGAAATTTATCTGCAAGAATGTAACTGAAATTAAAACAATTAAGTTAACAAACACCAATTCTTTAAGCAATGCATAGTATACTATTTTTAAACCTTTAAAATGATGTTCTAAAAGCTTGAAATGTTTTAAGTATCTATAAAAGTTTTATTACCTAAATATTTTTAAGTTGCATCATTGTACCCCAACAAGTATCAGACAACGATATGGCCTACTATGCAAGGCATGACAAATTGAAGAGGGACAGCATCACATTTATTGTCAAAAAGAACACTTCAAGATCAATCTTGAAATACAACATTGTCAGTGATAGGCTGATACTTGATGAAATTAGAGATTTTTACCAACTTCTGCACGCTGAAATTGATCAGGCATGGAATCAAGTTGCATTGATAAATACTGGTATTACTGGTGACTGGAATGTGAATGTTAAAAACAAAAAAGAAGGATCATTGGAAAATATGCCTCAGTGATAGGAATTATGTGAGAGATTACATGATAGAATATTGCAAAGCCTATGACTTACCGTGGCAGTTCCACAATCTCCTGTCAACTTGCAAAAGGGTGGCGTCTAGCCTGTCAATCAGCCATAACCAATGAGACCTCTGTTGTGGGCATGGCCTTCTCCTGCGGATTCTGGGAATTCTTGTATTCCCCCCTGGAGGCAGTAGAGTCACTCTGCTTCATATTCCTGATGACAAGACACATGTGCTACGCTACAGCCCTCGAGCTGGAGACCCATGCCAGCACTGAGATCCACCATTGGATCCACAAGACTTTACACCCACTAGCCTGTGATCTTCCTGCATTCGGCATCATTGCATGGGTTGCATGAGTCTGAAGAGGACTTTATAGATTGGTATCGGACATATGGGCTAATATCGGACATATAGACTTGATCTAGATTGGGCTGGGATGTTTTCTCAATATACAATTGCTCTTTTATATAAAGCTCTTTCTTTTCTTCTTTCTTTTTCTGTTTAAAATCATTTTATTGGGGTCTCGTACAACTCTTATCACAATCCATACATACATACCTTGTGTCAAGCACATTTGTACATTTGTTGCCATCATTATTTTCAAAACACTTTCTTTCTACTTGAACCCTTGGTATCAACTCCTCATTTTCCCCCTTCCTCCCCACCCACCTTCCCTCATGATAATTTATAAATTATTATTATTTTGTCATGTCTTACACTATCCAGTGTCTCCCCCTACCCACTTTTCTGTTGTCCATCCCCCAGGGAGGGGGTTATATGTAGATCCTTGTGATCGGTTACCCCCTTTCACCCCACCTTTCCATTCCCCTCATGGTATCACTACTCTCATTATAGGTCCTGAGGGGTTCATCTGTCCTGGATTCCCTGTGTTTCCAATTCTTATCTGTACCAGTGTCTAGCCAGATTTGTAAGGTAGAATTGGGATCATGATAGTGCAAGAGGGAGGAAACATTAAAGAACTAGAGGAGAGTTGTATGTTTCATCATTGCTATTCTGCACCCTGACTGGCTTGTCTCCTCCCCGAGACCCTTCTGTAAGGGGATTTTTAGTTGCCTACAGATGGGATTTGGGTCTCCACTCTGCACTCCCCCTCATTCACAATGATAGGATTTTTTGTTCTTTGATGCATGATACCTGATCCTATCGACACCTCATGATCACACAGGCTGGTATCTTCAAGCCTTTAAGACCCCAGATACTATATCTTTTGATAGCTGGGCACCATCAGCTTTCTTCACCACATTTGCTTAGGCACCCGCTTTGTCTTCAGCGATCGTGTCGGGAAGGTGAGCATCATGGAATGCCAGTTTAATAGAACAAAGTGTTCTTGAATTGAGGGAGTACTTGAGTAGAGGCCCAATGTACATCTACTACCTTAATACTAACCCTATAAATATAGGCACCTAGATCTACTTCCCCAGCCTCATATATAAATATATTTACATATGTACATGCCTTTATTTAGACCTCTATAAATGCCCTTTGCCTCCTAGTCCTTTCCTCTATTTCCTTTTACTTTTCTCTTGTCCCACCATCATGCTCAGTCTTCATTCGGGTTTTAGTAATTCTTCTCAGTTACATTGCCCTTGATCAAGCCCTACCAGGCCTCCTACACCCTCCTCACCATGGATTTTGGATCACTTGTTGTTCCCATGAAACTCTTTCTTAATACAGTGTCTTTGAGTTTGTTTCTCTAGTCAACCGAGACTTACACATTGATTACTTGGAAATAACTTTTTTCCCCAACAACATAAATGGTGGCTGTGCAGGTCCATGAGAGCCAAAGTACAACCCTGGATATACCCCATTTGAATTTAGAGACTGTCTCAAGAATACATTCGGCTCATTGAACACTAATGACTGAGGACCAGACTCGTAGGATGACATCAAGGGTGTCATACACAAAGAAAGAAAAAGGTCTTGAAAGCACACATCCACATAACACACACACATGTCAGAACAGACTCCAAAACTTGCTCTTGAATGTAGAATCTCTGAAGCAGATGGAAGAACTGATGAAGTGAAAGAGCTGAACAGAAGATTTCAAACAGTGGTCCAATGTCGTGTTCAAAGACCTGGAGGGAGGAAACGGAAAGGGAAGGTCATCCTTAGCATTCTTCAAGCTGGAACAATTAAAGGAAAAAAACCACGTCTCCAATTTCAGTATTGAAGGACTCTGTCAACAAAATACTGAATGACAGAGGAAGCATCAAATGAAAATGGAAGGAATACACAGAGGCACCTTACCCAGAAGAACTAGTCAGTGTTTAACCCTGTCAGGAGTTTGCATATGAATAAGATGTCCACACTGCACTGCAGGCACTGTTGAAAACAAGGCTCCAGGAATTCACAGGGTGCCATCTGAGATGTTTTAACAAATGTATGCAGCAAACAACCCTGTTTAGGCCGATGTCCTAACATAATTAATAAGAATAGTGCCTTTGTTCTCATTGAGAAGCAGCTCAGTTTGTTTAATTGATGGTCATCCTAACTATGCCACAGGGAGCCCTGATAGCATAGTGAATTAGGTATTGGGCTGCTAGCCACAAGGTCAGCGGTTTAAAATCACCAGCTGCCCTTGGAAGCAAATTGAGACTTTGTAGCCCCAGGCAGAGTTACAGTCTTGGAAAGCCTCAGGGCAGCTCTCCTCTGTCCTATGGGGTCCCTGTAAATTGGAATTGCCTCCATGGTGGTGAGCTTGGTTTCTGTTTTTAATTAAAAAGTCGTCGCTTCTGTGACCCTGAAAGAAGTCATCAGGCTTCTCTAAAAAGTCTTCATCTGAAAAAACGGGACTTTCAGAAAGCAGTCATTCCTGCTATTCTGTATCATGCTTTATTCTTGCTACTGTATGGCAAAGGTGTACTGACACCCATACATAGAGACTGCAAGGCCTTCTGAAGTACTAAGCTGCTTGGTTCCACAGCAGATAATGAGCACTTAAAATGCTTGCTAAGATTGCCTTAATTACTATCTTTTGATATTCTGTCTTCTCAGGATTCAGGCTAAAATCCCGGGCGCAAAAAGGCACACCGAGTAAACGGATATCCCCTGGGCTCTGGACGCTAAGAGGAATGTCTGCAGCAGTGACAGCGCTGTTTCACTTGGTACTGCACATTAATTGTCCCTCTCCGCTCCCCCACCCCCCAGTACCATCATTTTAGAGACAAACTGTAAAACAGCTGTTTTTAGGCTGTTTCTGTGCCCTTAGGATATTTGAGTCATTTGTGTCAAGCACTAAAGTATAGAGACAAGTGTATTAGATGTGGTTTTTATTTTGTGTTGCTTAAAAAAAAAAGGTGCATGATGGTGAGAGCCCAAGACCCCCCCTCCTCCTTTGGTGTTCTTCTCCTTCTCTGCGATGCTTCTGTAGCTTCTAACGTTCCCTGTGCTAGGCTTTTCCTGAGTGCATTGATGCAATAGTGGAAATTGCTTCTATGTCTCTGGGTTGCTGGTTGGATTACTCTTTAATAACAATATATATAGACTTGTAGGCTGATGTTCTAGTGTTTTTCCAACACACACGGTGTAAAAGTAAAAACCATCGCCCGTACTCATGGTTATCAGTTTTGTATAACTTAAATAAAGAATGAAATCAATTAACAAACCACAAACAGACACACAGTACTTCTGTCGTATGGGAGCGACAGGCTGGCTGACATGTATGGTGACTGAAAGCGTGCCAGCACGTTAACTTTATTACGATGTGTATTACTTTCTCTGTAGTTCCTAATGGACTAAATCATGGACTCTGGATATTTGCACTTATGTACTTGATACTGAATGCATAAATAAATGTCACTAAATGTACAAAGTTCTCCCTCCGTGTGCTTTCACAAGAAAATGCAAACGCTCCAAGAAGCTCATGCCGCTCCAGGGAGGTTGACACCAGTGCTCACTCCCCTCTTGTCTCCAGGACCACAGGGTCTCACCCCAACCTGGTGCATGGCTTCTCTAGCCGCCTTGTAGAAATCACTCAGCTCCAATTACATCTTTTTTCTTCTCTTTGCTTTCTTTCTTTTATTTTATTTTTTAAACATTTTATTAGGGGCTCATACAACTGTTATCCCAATCCATACACACATCAATTGTGTAAAGCGTATTTGTACATCATTTCTCAAAACATTTTCTCTCCATTTAAACCCCCGACATTAGGTCCTCATTTTTCCCCTCCCTCCCCGCTCCCCCCTCCCACATGAGCCCTTGATAGTTTATAAATGGGTATTTTGTCATATCTTGCCCTGTCCGACGTCTCCCTTCACCCACTTTTCGGTTGTCTGTCCCCCAGGGAGGAGGTCACACACAGTTCCATGTAATCGGTTCCCTCTTTCCTACCCATTCTCCCTTTACCCTCCCTGTTTTGCCACTCACACCACTGGTCCTATAGGGCTCATCCATCCTGGATTCCCTGTATTTTCAGTTCCTATCTGTACCAGTGTACCTCCTCTGATCTAGCCAGTCTTGCAAGATCGAATTCGAGTCATGGTAGTGGGAGCGGGGAGGAAACCTTTAGGAACTAGAGGAAGGTTGTATTTCTCATCATTGTTACATCGCACCGTGACTGGCTCATCTCCTCCCTGAGACCCCTCTGCAAGGGGATCTCCTGTGGCCTACTAATGGGCTTTGGATCTCCACTCCGCACTGCCCCCATCATTCACTATGGTGAGATTTTTTGTTCTGATGATGCCTTACACCTGATCCCTTTGACACCTCGTGGTTGCATAGGCTGGTGTGCTTCTTCCATGTGGGCTTTGTTGCTTCTGAGCTTGATGGCCGCTTGATTACCTGCTTTCTTTCTTTTTTTTAAATCACCGATTGCATTTTTGTTTCATTGATAGGGCTGAAAGTCAAATATGAATAGAGACATAAATGAAAGTAGCAAAAGTGGAAGATATAAAAGTAATGGGAGAAAAAAATTAATAATGACCAACAAAAAGCTACCTTTGTCCCCTTCTATCCTTGAATCCGATAAGCATCTACAGATCACCCTTCTGCACAAAGTGTTGTGAGGAACACAAGGATTTGTCCAAGAAATTTCCCATCTTGAAAAGCACTGGTAGGCAAGTCTGTGTGTTTTCCAGTTGATTCTAACTCATGGTGGCCCTATAACACAGGTAAGAACTATAGCTATGTGGTAATACTAATAAAATATAAAAACTTATTGCCATCAAGTTGATTGTGACTCACAGCAGTCCTATAGAGTAAAATGGAACTTCCCCTTCGGGTTTCAGAGGATGTAAATTTTTACCGGAGCAGACAGCCTCATCTTTCTCTCACGGAGCACCTGGTAGGTTCAAACTTCTGACCTCATGGTTGGTATCCCAATACACAACCCATTACACCACCAAGATGAAATAAGAGCTGTAAAACAAGACTAGAACAATAAGAGAGGTATTCTCAGGGAGGTGACCTTTGGGCTAGGTCTTGGTTTGGCTTTTGCTAGATAAAGAAAATTTACCTCTGAATGAATAAAGAACATGTGCTGTGGTGCTAAATTATCGCACTGCGTGTCATATGCAGAGAATGGTGAGGAATGAACTGAGTTGGGTTGTAAGTGGCTTGGACTGAGAACAGTGGTGCCAGGTAAGGGAAATGAGTTAAGAATATACAAGGACTGCATTAGGAAGAAGCATGAATACCCAATCCAAGGAATTTAGACTCTATTCTTTAGGTCAGAAGTCACCTAAATGCAGCGAGGGTGCAAGATAATGGATTAGCAGAATAAAAGATATAATCTTACATAGCTCCATAGTAACAAATAATTCTAACAAGGAGAAGTAAACAGCAGTGAGTTTACTAGAGTAGTACAGTGAAACAAGAAAAGAGATGGCTGCCTGTCCGTGATGAATCCAACATGCTAAGCATGGGCAGGGGAATCACTGGGAGAGAGAGTGTGGAATGCGGTTCAACCAGAATTGGTAATTGCCTACACATGGGATCTGAAGACCAGGGCTGACCCTTACAGTGAATTGCTCCTTAAATTTATCTCCCTAGGCATCTTGCTTGCTTCACCAGCCAGCTGATTTGAGAACAGCAACAATATTTTCTAGGATAAAGGGCTCATAACTGGTTTGAGGAAGATAATAAGCTATTTTTGTGATTAGTAGAGGATTTATTTTCCTGTGCATTTTAGACTCAAGCCATTTAAATAAAGTTTGTGGCAGGTTTTTGTTGTTGTCATTGTTGTTTGTTTTGTTTTTCCTTCTCTAAATAAATTTATTGTGTATAATTAATCTCTTTCCGAAACTACTTTTGCATGAGTTTTCTCCCTCAGGTCTGGCTGAATTGTTTTCACCAGCAGCTGCTAATTAAGCGGCTATAACTAGGAATTCCATTTGCTGGCATGCTGGCAAGAGTATAGTTATGAATGTAGGAGTTTAACATCTGGAACATGGGACATGGCATATCTTGCTTCTACAGGAAGATTGACGGGCAAGTGTGAAGGCAGTGGACAGACAGGAAGAGGGCCAAGCCAAGAGCCGTAGGACAACCAGAGTGGGTGAGCAGGGTTATGCTGACAGCTGTGGACGATGGAAACTCCAGTGACCTCTGCTTGAATTAAACTGACACGTGGAAGTAGGATGAAGAAGGGGGTTGTTTTTCTGAATTATTTCAGAAATAAAAGTTTATACCTTCTCTGCTCTTTTCCCATCCCAGACCTGGTGGGACAGTCATTATGTATTTGGCTGCCAGATGGGGGGGAAAGTTACACACTCTTTGTCAGCAGTTCAAAATGAAACCGCCAGCTCCTCTTCAGGAGAAAGATAGGGCTTTCTACTCCCATAAAGAGTGAGAGTCTCAAACCCACAAGGGCAGGTCTCCCCTGCCCTAAGGGGCCGCTATGAGCAGGAACCCATTCAATTCGATGGCAGTGGGTTAGTTTTTTGTTTGGTTGGCTTTTTCCTTGAACCCTCAGGCTAACCCCTAACTGCTGTAAAGAGACCATTCTTCTTCAGATCGCAAGCCTGGCTGGACTGTGTTTCCCACTGCAAGGAGTCACTTCTGAGAGGGAGCGAGACAGCTTCCTACTGTACAGTTCCAGCAGTTTCCACACTGTCTTTGAATTGGACAGCTCTGGAGAGCCTTACTTTAGAAAGCCAGTTGCTAATAAGTCATTTCTAACTCATGGCGCCCTTAGGAGCTCAGCTGCGAACCAAACCACTGAAAGTCAAGTCCACCTAGAGTGGCCTCCATGACTTCATGCTGCGAGGAGACTCTGGGAGGGGGTGGGGGGTGAGGTGTAGTGAAGTCGGTTTGCACCCTTGCATAGAGCCTTTAGAAGGGAACTTCCTCTTAACAGCCTCCTCTAGTACTGGATCTTAGCCCAAGTGGGCTTTCATCATCACACAAACACTCGTAATTTTCACCTGTCCCCAAATCAAATTCAGCCCTCATTTATTTAGGCCCGCATTTTAAAATTTTATTTATTTAAATTTTCTTTAACTTCCCTATTGAACAATAGGGAATGATCTTATTAGTGAACAAAATAATCATATGTGCCTGAAGGTGTACGTATGCTATTTTGTACAATAGCAAAATATTGATAGCCACTTAAAATATTAACTGTTAGGCAGCCAATCAAGTAAACTAATGCAATGAAAGACCATGCAGTCACTGAAATAATTTAGTGGATTAATATTCTGATATGAAAAGCTGTTAATATAACAGTGAAAACAAGGGACAAAGTGCTACAAAGTATATGATGATAGGAACATTAGTAGTTATTATGTAAACATGATAAACCATTAAAAAGGTATAAGTGCATACACAAAATGTTAAACCTGGAGGATATTTTAAAAGATAATTCTTGGTCTTTTTTTAATTTTAAGTTTTCTGTATGGCTTACCTTATGTTTGTAAATTTTTTCTCATTTATTTTATTAAATATTTCCTCAAGCCTAGTATTATCAAACCCAAAATTATGGTAACTAGCGAAAGCTCATCCTAGTAAATATTATCCTTTTATTAGGATTTTTCTAATCCATATTTCTGGTTCACACCCTCGGCACATTTGCCTTTCTCGCTTCTGCCAGTGGGTAAACTAATTGATGATATACAAAGGTGGGTGGTATTTACATGTTTGAGAACAAATCCTCAGTCTTTTGACATTGTTATTTTATATTTAGGCATATATGTTTTATATATATTATTCTTGCTAATTTCCTTTTAACATTTTCTCTTAAGTTTATTTTATTTTTGCAATGACACAAACAATCCTCATGCATTGCAGAAATTCTGGGTGATAAAGGCCACTCAGAACAACCACCATTATCATTTGGGCAGATTTCCTTAGAGTCGCCAGGCATTTAAAAATTGAACTCACGATCCATATGTAATTTTAAATTTAAAATTAAAATAAACATTTATATACACTATGTGATATCATGTTTAAAATAATGAATTATGTTTTGCATTAACTGTACAAGGGAGTTTTTTAATTTCCAGACTTTTGAGTACTGGGAGAACTTTTTAAAATTATACTTTTATTTCCCTAAATTGTCAAGTTAGTTGCCAATACTTAAATTACAGTCTATTAATCACTTTTCATGCAGGTCTCTTATAATCAAAGTTTAAGAAAGTAATATAAATATTAATGTTCGTGCTGCAGAAATATATCGTCTTTCTTTATAATTGATGTTACATCTTAATTTAGCAAATTATTTGAAATATTTTTAAGGTCTGAAACATTCCCCTCACGTTACACATTGAAGTTTAAAATAATAATTTGCTTATGTGCCATTATATTACTTTAATTTTCAAAATAATACTATTATTTCAGCTTTACATATATGAAAAAATGAATTCTTAGGTTAAAAAATATGCTTAACGTCACTCTTAAAACTAGGAGTTTGAGTTTAAGAATATTATTCAATCACACCTGATCCCCAGTTTGCAACCCAATTAAGAAATAGATCAAAGAACCCATTGGATGATAGTCACATGATTAATTTTATTATAGATAAAGCTGCTTGGTTAAGGCAAGAACCAGGCTTCCTACTACTTCCACTTATCAAATGCTGAAAGGCTGAGCCCACTCTCACTCCTGAACTGTGCAAAGTTTGCAAGCAAAGGGAGCAGAGCAGGGGTAAGACTGACAGATCTGGGCCACCTCTTCTCATCCCTTCACCATATCACCAATTAAGTTACTCTTTGAACCCTGAAGAGAAATGAAAGAAGGGCAGAGAGGACCTATAAACTTTCCTTCTATGAAAAAATAAGAACAAACTTAAAGATCCTAATACAAGACATAAATAGCTGGATGAACCATCTGGAGGAGAAAACAACGGGACTGACAGTTCCGGGGGGACATGGGAGAGGGGGATGTGGGGGGAAAGGTAGTGGTGTTAACAAACCCAGGGACAAGAGAACAGCAAGTGATCCAAATTGGTGGTGAGGAAGGTGTGGTAGGCCTGGTAGGGCATGATCAAAGGTAGTGTAACCGAGAGGAATTACTGAAACACAAATGAAGGCTGATCATGATAGTGGGACAAGAGAAAAGTAAAAGGAAATAGAGGAAACAACTAGGAGACAAAGAGCATTTATAGAGGTCTAAATAAAGGTATGTACATATGTAAATATATGTATATATGACGATGGGGAAATAGATCTATGTGCCTATATTTATAGGTTTAGTATTAAGGTAGCAGATGAACATTGGGCCTCCACTCAAGTATTCCCTCAATGCAAGAATACTTTGTTCTATTAAACTGGCATTCCAATATGCTCATCTTCCCAACACGATTGCTGAAGACAAAGCTGGTACATAAGCTGGTGAAGCGTCTGGGGTCTTAAAGGCTTGAAGATAAACAAACAGCCAACTAGCTGAGAAGCAACAAAGCCCACATGAAAGAAGCACATCAGCCTGTGCGACCACGAGGTGTCAATGGGATCAGGTATCAGGCATCAAAGGACAAAAAATCCTATCATTGTGAATGAGGGGGAGTGTGGAGTGGAGAACCAAAGCCCATCTGTAGGCAACTGGACATTCTCTTACAGAAGGGTCTTGGGGATGAGACAACCAAGTCAGGGTGCAGTGTAGCACCGATGAAACATACAACTTTTCTCTAGTTCTTTAATGCTTTCCACCACCTCAATATCACGATCACAGTCCTACCTTACAAATCCGGCTAGACCAGAGAATGTACACTTGTACAGATAGGAAATGGAAACACAGGGAATCCAGGGCAGATGATCCCTTCAGGACCAGTGGTGATACTGAGAGGATGGAAGGAAGGTGGGGTAGAAAGGGGGAACCAATGACAAGAATTTACATACAACCTCCTCCCTGGGGGACAGACAACAGAAAAGTTGGTGAGGGGAGACGTCCAACAGT
The DNA here is from genome assembly GCF_000313985.2 of Echinops telfairi. Taxonomy (NCBI): domain Eukaryota; kingdom Metazoa; phylum Chordata; class Mammalia; order Afrosoricida; family Tenrecidae; genus Echinops; species Echinops telfairi. Next base: position 46,613,833 of record NW_022103915.1, read on the forward strand.
GTAAGACATGACATAATAATAATTTATAAATTATCAAATGTTCGGGAGGGAGGAGAGGCAGGGAGGGAAGGGGAAAAATGTGGAGTTGATACAAAGGGCTTAAGTAGAAAGCAAATGTTTTGAGAATGAGGATGGCAACAAATGTGCTTGACACAATGGATGTATGGATTGTGATAAGAGTTGTACCAGCCCCCAATAAAATGATTTTTAAAAATCCAAAAACCAATAGTCTGCCAAACCTCAGGACATATGAACTTAATTGGAGGACATGCTCAACAAAGTTAGTCAATCACATAAAGATAAACATTTCATGACACCATTATTGTAAAGGAAGAAAAGGGGAGTTGGATTTTCACACCAAAGGAAAAGACTTTGAAGACTACAATGGGGGTGGGGGTGAGGGAAGGGGCAGGGAGGTAAGCATGAAGGTGGACAGGAAAAGGAAAAAAACGTAAAGGAAAGCGCATGCACCTGGTGGTGTGGGGGTTGCTGGAATGTTGTCACCGTTTTGCTGAGATGGGCCGTACAACTATAGATAGCATGTCTTCCCTTGTACATGTTACATTCTGCAAATCAGAGAGAAAATAAAAACAATACAATGAATAAAACGAGAGATAGAGAAGTGTCACAGCTCTAATAAAACAACCCTCCTGATTCTTTACCCATCAGATCTAAACACCAGTCTGAGTGGTTATTGGAGGAGAGAGAGTACAATGGACGCACAAATTCGTTGTGGACACCCCATCTGGTTTAAAAAAAAAAATCTCAGGACACCAAGGTCAATGACATAACATAGCTCACAAAGACAATGTTTGACACCCAACTTTAGTCAATAGCGTCTGGGGTCTTACAAACTTGTAAGCACTCATTTAAGGTGCAACTATTGGTCTCTTCCCATCTGGAGGGAGAAGAATGAGGAGACTTAACAGGCACATGGAAACAACTGGTGGGATGGATTAATTAATGGTCCACACAAAGATCAGTCTCCTCAACCCGGAGACCAGAAGAACGAGGCAGTGCCTGACTAAAAACCATTACCAACTGCTCTGAAAAGGATCGTAATAAAGAGTTCTGAGAAAGTTACGGAGCGGAATTCAAAATCACATCGAGACCACGCTTCCTGGTCAGATAGCAAATAGTGGAACTCCGATAGTACGGCCCTTGGTTCCCCATTCAGGTGGAGGATTGAGTTTCCCTAGTCAACCATTTAAGAGTCTGCGACAAAGTGCAAGCCCAAGGACAAAACTCAGAGGGTCAGGAAAGGAGGAGGAATGGAAACGGGAGAAGGGGCAACGTGGAGGGATCACCGTGGATTCTTTAAAAACAACGGTCTTGTCTAAAGTGTTCACCTAATTCAAAATAAAAAGTTTGAAAAGAATAAAGTCATTAAAATAAAAATACTTTGGAAACTGCAGTTTCATCTCTTTCTGTTTTATTTTACTTATTAATTTGTTCGGTTTCATCTCTAAACTGGGGATAATACACATCTCTAAACAGGATGTGCAAGCATGGAGCATGCTTGAGAGAATTGGGAGTAAGTGCTTCACACATACTGGTTGCTGCCTTGATATCATTTTGTTAATAAGCCGGGTGATCTGGAAAGCCGTTTCTTTTTCATTGCAGCCAATAAACTGCGAAGCAGTTCTACTCTGTCACCTGGGGTTGGTACGCATTGGAATACACTGAACAGGACATTGTAGCAACAATTCCTGAGTAAAGGGGCCTTGAACCTACATTTGGATTGAAGCTTCCTGTTTAAAAAGGGAAAAAAGGTTTTATAGAAAGCAACAAAGGACTTTTAAGTGATTGGTTTACAAGGAAATCTTAAGTAATTGCTTAAGTAAGAAATCTTAATTTTTAACCGAGAGGTTATGAGAGCAAGAAAAGCTAATTCATTGGATTTATTTCAAAATAAAGCTTTTACTGATAGATGATGCTTTAGTTTACGGAGTCAAAGATACTCTAATTGACACGTTAATATAAACTAGGCCTTCTATGTTTTAATTAGCATCTTCCAAATTTGTGAATATTTTCTCTCTTGTGAGAGGCTTTCTTTTATTCAAACAGCATAAAATTGGTCCTGCTTTGAGAAACAGCCCTGGGAAAATGCTCAAAGGCTACTATGAATGTATGGTTCCAATTGAAACACTTAACAAGTCTTCAGAAAATCAACCAGAAGTGATGCAACCTGTTTGGTGAAGCAGGAGTGAGAATCTTTACCTCCCTAGGTCTGAAGGTAGCTTTGTGCAGCCGGGGCCTCCTATAAGACATCCGCAATGTCTCCCAGGAAGTGGCAGAGAGAGAGGTGTCTTCCACTTCCAAGGAGGAAGTACCAGATTTCCCAGAATTCTCAGAGAAGGCCATGCGCACATAGAAGTCTCATTGGCTAGCTCCAGATTGACAGCCTAGACTCCACCCCTACACTCTTAATCCTTATATTGACACCAGATTAGGTGACTACCACAAGCACCCACCCAACACTGGATACCTGGGGCGCTTTCACCAAAACAGTAAATTTTGGTCAGAGGACTTTGAGTTCACTGCCTTCCTATCACAGAAGATTATTTCAGACTCTATCTTTCAAAGCATACTCAGAGCATTCAAAGTTAAATTTTTGCCCAGTGGGTTTGGTGATTTTAAAAATTCTTCAATAAGGTGCCTTGTACACATACCGCATAATACTAATTGATCTCTATTTTTTTATTTATATGATCTTCACATTTTAATGGCTCAGCATAAATATCTTTTATCTTTGTACCTTGTCTCTTTCTTCTAACTTTCCCATCCCAAGTCCAAACTCCCATTCACTAAGAGAACAAGAGAGGAGAGTATTTCTGGCTGGCTCCTCCTTACTGCTCAGGCCCCTGTGCCACAGGGGGATTTCTCTGGCGCCACCGACTGGTCTCTGTTGGGCATGAGCGTCTAGCACAACGCCCAGTGTAGAGAAGCGCTAACGAACAGTTGATGCCCCTGCCACCTGTGCACCAAGCCTTCCTCCCATGCCTTGGCAGCCTTCCTGCCCTGTGTACTGAGGTTTTGCCTCGGCCCCCGCCCAAGGCAGTCTGCCATCAGATAGAGATGGTGGAGAAATAAAACCAGTTCCTCCCTGTGGAACAGAGCTGTGGATTTGATTAAAGCCATTTACCCTGAAGATGAAGCAATTAAGAGGTTTAAGGAAGACTAGTCATGGTGGGGAAACAAAAACAACAGTAGCATTTATTTTTCAGAATAAAGTTTTATTTTCATTTAGTTATAAAGATGAGAAATATTTAGCCTCTGCTCTGTAGTAAGTGTGATACACCACGCTTCTGCTTAATCTTACTGCGAGAATGTAAAATCATGTTTTTCACGAAGAATGAAAGCAAAAAGAAAAGAAAAACTACATGAATCCAGCTAAAACCACTAGCAAGGGATGCAGCTAATATTTGTCCCTAATCTCTTTCACCTCCTGAGAGTGCTCATGATGAACAAAACTAAGTCATCAGAAGAGACCGTTGACCAGGCAGTCTCTTCCTTGGGCACTGCCGCGCACACTGGCCTGTTGGAGATGGTTTGCTCTCCCTGTCTGGTGTAACTCCCTGAGGGGCACTCATCCATCTGCTTGCTTCTCCAACCATCTGGCCGGACCCAGGGAACATGATCTTCCTGCCACGTTACTACAAATCACCACATCCTGCAGTCGCTATAGCTGAAATTGTAGCCTGACCACGAGACAGGCACTTTTGAATCTGTGAGACGCCCAAGGGTGGGAATCTTTGCCTAATATATCACCAGCCTGCAGGGCTTCCAGGCATAATGCCAACTCCACGCCTTACAAACGAGGAGATCCGACTGACACAAGACAGGGGGTGCAGGACACTCTTCCATGCCAGCACCTCACTGCTTCTCTTGCAGGCCCTAGGAAAGACCAACCACGCTGCTGTGAGCCTGACGTGGGGCAAAGAGATGTAGGAGAGAAGGATGGCATGGCTTCGTGGCACACTGGACACCACCTAAAAATACTAAAGAATCAGACATTAAAAAAAAGACTAACCTATGTTATATTTTTCTTTATTTATTTACTTAATTTTTAATTAAAAAAAGACTGCTGTGCATGGTGTGAAATGCTCATTTAATTTAATCCTTATAGCAATTCCAAATGTCCTTTCTTTTTTTGGTTATCAGTTTTATTAGTAATCAACATGTCATATAATTCAATAGTCCCATCATCAAGAGGAGTTGCACAATTATCACCACATTCAATTCCACACTCTAGTCTTCTTCTTTGTACTCATCCATGTAATTTATTTTCTAATTGTGACAGAAATATACACAATAAAACATTCTCCAAGTCCACAACTTCTACATATATAATACAGTGCCATTAATTACACTCATGTTGTACAATCATTTCTAACTATAAATGTGTGTATGTGTCTGGCTAAAATTTCAAATGAAATGTTATACAGAAAAAGTCCCAAGCCTTGAGGACAACATACCGGCATGGAGCATTGAACTAACAGAGGACGCCGGGCCTGGGCCCAAGCTGAGCTATGCTGACCCACTCCCCAGAGGAAGGTAATACAGAGGTCAGCACTGAAGACAGAGCCCGGGGAGAGTGGTGGGGCTGTCCAGACCACACAGGTGCAAACTAAGAGGGAGAGAGAGAGAGAGAAAAAACCTCATCATGGCCCACCAAATCTGGGGACAACATCCCTGCTCAGAGCAGCCAGTGCACAGAGGATGCTAGGGCCGGCCCCACCAGGAGACACAACGTTCCCTCACTGACCCATAGTACTATGGGGGGCAGCACTGTAGGCACTGTACACGTACAGCGGGGTGAAACTCAAAGGGAGTGCAACAGGGTGCAAGGGGAACAAAGTAACAAAGTCCCTGAGGAATCCAGAAAATAGACTTCTGACTCAGGTGACAAGGCTTAGCACCTCATCAGACCTGAATGGAAAACACTCTTAAGGATCAGCAGACACACCTGGGACTATCTATTGGTCTTTGTTGTTATTTTCTTTCTCTTGCCCTATGTCTATATAAGAAAGACAGGACAAACAATCCCTGGGAGAAAACAGGACCGGAGGCCCGAGGGGGGGTGGGGGTGAACAGGGGGACATGGGAGAGGTGGGGACGGGGAGAGGAAACAGAGAGCCAACAAACTCAGGAATAAGGGAACAATAAGAGATCTAAAATTGATGGTGAGGAGGGCATATATGCCTGGTGGGGTTGGATCAGGTGCAATGTATCGGAGAGGAATTACTGAGAGCTGATTGGAGGGTGAGTGTGATAGTGGGATAGGTGGAAGGTGAAAGGAAATAGAAGAAAAAAGTAGGAGGCAAAAGCTATTTATAGAGATATATCTATAGGCATGTGTATATGTAAATATATTACTTTATAATGAAAGGGATAGAGGCCAATGTACATATATTTATGTTAAGTATTAAGATAGCAGATGGACTTTGGGCCACTCCTTAAGGCCTCCCTAAACACAAAAACACTTCGTTCTAATAAACTCTTTGATACTCACCTTCCCAACAAGATCACTGAAGGCAAAATGGGTGCATAAGTAAATGTGAAGAAAGTGGATGCTGCCTGGCTAATCAAAAGATATAGCATCTAGGTTCTTAAAAGCTTCAAGTTAAACAAACAGCTATCTAGCAGGGAAGCAAATAAGCCCACAAGGAAGAAGCAGCCTGTGTGATCTTGAGGTATCAACAGGATCAGGGATCAGGTATCAAAAGATCCAAAACAAACAATTATATCAATGCAAAAGAGAGGGGTTGGAGTGGAGACCCAAAGCCCATCTGTAGACAATTAGACATCCCACCACAGAAGGATTACAAGGAAGGGACAATTCAATCAGGGTGCAGTATAGCACCAATGAAACACATCATCCCTGTAGTTCCTGAATGCTTCCCCCTTCCCCTCACTACCATGACCCAGTTCTACTTTACAAATCCAGCTAGATCAGAGTACACACATTGGTACAGATAAGCGCTCTCAACACGTGGAATTCAGGACAGATAAACCCCTCAGGAACAGGAGTGGGAGTAGCGATATCATGAGGTTAGGGGAATGGTGGGGGTGAGGGGATGGGCAGAAAGGGGGAACTCTTCACAAGGATGAGTATATAGCCCCCCTGAGGGGGATGAATAACAGAAATGTGGGTGAAGGGAGACAATGGATGGTGTAAGACAAGAAATAACAATAATAATATATAATTGATCAAGGATTCATGAGAGGGGGGAGGGTGGGGGAGGGAGGGGAAAAACAGGAGCTGATACCGAGTGCTCAAGTAGAAAGAAAATGTTTTGGAAATGTTGATGGCAACATATGTGCAAGTGTGCTTAATACAACTGAATGATGGATTGATATAAGATTTGCAAGAGCCCCCCAATCAAAAAAAATAAGCAGTTTTTTAAAAAAGAAAAGAAAAAGTTAACATCACCCACTGAGTTACCTTCCTATTGTTGATGTCACAAATTATCACAAACTTAGTGGCTTAAAACAATACAAATATATTATCTTCTGGCTCTGGAGGTCCACATGGGCCCCTCTGGGCTCCAATGGTGCAGGCAGGGCTGTGTTCTATCTGGAGGCTCTGGGGAGAATGTTTCTTGAACTTGCCCAGTTTCTAGAGGCGACTTACCTTCTTTGACTCACAAACCCCTTCCTCCATCTTCAAAGCTAGCAGTGTAGTATCTTCAAGTCTCTCTCTGACTTTAACGCTGATTCTCTGGCCCACCTCTTTCATTTATAAGGACCCTTGTGATTACATTGAACCCATTTGGATTATCTAAGATAATCTCTCCAACTCAACTCATTAGCGACCTAAATTCTATCTCCAACATTAATGTCCCCTGCTCTGCCATGCTACCGAGGTGGCAGGAATTATCATGTGGACCATTTGGTGAGGCTTCATCCTTCAACCTACCCACAACATCCATCTTTGCATTAACCAGGGGTAATCATAGGTGCCCATCCCAGTACAGCCCGCTAGGGGGTGCCCGTGGCCTCCGCGATCCCGTTGCTGTGGCAACCGTCCGCCATTGCACTGGCTGCCCGGGCGCGGAGCTGGAAGAGCAAGATGTCCCTGAGTCCCTGCGGCAGTGACCTGGAGGTCCGCCCCAAGTCGCGACAGACAGCTACTAAGCGGGCGATCGCCAAAAACACAAAGCGGGCGGCCCGCCTCTCCACCGGGCGCTCCCTGGAGCTACGCACCTCGCCCCCCACCCTGGGGTGCGGGGTCGCGACCAATGCGCTGAGGCAGCTCTTCGTCGTGGGTAAGAAGAGGGTTGAGGGCGCCAAGGGGGTCCCCACGGAGTCGGCGCCAAGGCGGCCCTCAGCGGGAACCCTCCACGGAGATCTTCCCCCAGGAGCCCAGGCCCGGCCTGCTCCGCTCCTGGGGTGGGGGTGGGGGTGGGGGAGAGAGAAAGAGGAGAGGCGCAGGGCCCTGCCCCGCCTGGTCCAGCGCTGCTGGAGGGACTGGGCCCTGCTGGCGGGTGACAGGTCCCAGACTCCCAGGCCACCGCCCTTCCGCGCTGGTCTTCGGTGGTCCTCACACGCCTGCCCACCGGCCTTGGGATTGTGCCTCGGGTCACCGCGCCTTCCTTCCCGCCTTTCCTGCGCAAGGTACGGTGGTTGCAGTCAGTATTTCCCCACTGGCAACTGGAGCGTGTACCACTCACAGGACAGCAGAGGACCCGCCCCGCCCCGCCCCTCTCCCATGGCTGTTAACCACAAGGTCAGCAGTTCGAAACCACCAGCTGCTTCGCTAGAGCAGGATGGGGCTTTCTACGCCCCTAAATGTTGAGAACTCTCAAGGGCGGCTCTATAGGGACACAATGAGTTGGCAACGGCTTGGTGGCAGTGAGTTGTTATGTCGGGGAAAGTGGTCATAAGAGGCTTCTATTGTACACAGTGGCTTCGAACACTTCATGGAAAATTCCTTTGTTGTTTCATTCCATTTTGCCACGAACTTTTTGAAGCCTTTTTTTTTGTATTTGGATCCAAACGCCATCACTGATAAGTCCTGTGACCTTAGAGAATGGACATAAATAACTACATGGGTTGACCTATCCTTACACCTGAACTTGTCAGGTGCTGCCCAGTCTATTCTAACTCAGTGGCCCAGTGTAGACTGCGCAGCCCCAGCCATCCTCTCAATAGCTGTTACCTTTGAGCCTATTGTTGCAGCCGTTGTGTCAATCCATATCTTGAGGCTCTTCCTCTTTTTAGCTGACCCGCTACCAAGTATGATGCCCTCCTCCAGGGACTGACCCTTTGTGATAATAAGTCTGAAAGATGTGACCTGAGGGCTTTCCACCCCAGAAGTATTGTGGCTATACTTCTCCCGAGACAAAGTTGTTTGTTCTTTGGGCAACCTGTAGTATATTCAATATTTGGTGTTACCAAAACCATAATTTAAATGCATAAGTTCTTCTGTTGTCTTCCTTATTCATTGTCCATGTACATGAGGCTACTGAAAATACCAATGCTTGGGAGCAGGCACACCTTAGTCTCCTCAAAGAGACATCTTTGCTCTTAAACATTTTATTTTTTGTTTTATCCTATATAGATCTCTTCTTTGTACTATACAAGATGCAAAGATGAGTATTAGAAAGAGTTGGTTCTCTACAGGGAATCCAGGACAGATAAACCCCTCAGGACCCATAATGAGAGGAGCGATCCCAGGAGGGTGAGGGGAAGGTGAGAGGAGAAAGGGGGAACCAATCACAAGGATCTGCATATAACCCCCTCCCAGAGGGACAGACAACAGAAAAGTGAGTGAAGGGAGACATCAGACTGTGTAAGACATGAAAAACTAATAATTTATAAATTATCAAGGGTTCATGAAGGAAAGTGGGTGGGGGAGAGAGGGAAAAATGAGGAGCTGATACCAAGGGCTCAAGTAGAAAGAAAATGTTTTGAGAATAATGATGGCAACAAATGTACAAATGTGCTTGACACAATGGATAGATGTATGGATTGTGATAAGAGCTGCACGAGTCCCCAATAAAATGATTTCTAAAAAAGGAGTTGGTTTCAAGGAGTATAAATTGTATACCTAAGTCAGAGTACCATAGGATAGGAAGTAGCAAATTGAAAATATAGTCACATAAAATGCTAAGAAAATCAGACATAACAGGTATAACTTCCAGCTCAATAAGCACGAGATAGATCTCAAATATCACTGTTAATTTGATGTCATTTTCTTTTTCGATACAGTCACAATTCTTTTGAGATGGATGGGATAATTATGATTAAGGAAATTGACCCTTGAAGATGCTAAATTACTCACATACAGTCAAAGTCATTGTCAATGATAGAGCTAACCTTGAATTCTTGATTTAGACAGATGAATAAGAGATTCTAATTTTCTCTTTCTTTTTTCTTTTTAGAAAAATCACTACAAAGTGACTATTTTAAATGCGATGAACAAGTCAGAAATTTTCTTAAGGACGTTGCAGAAGCCGTTAAAAAACTGGTATGTATTCTATATCTCCATCTATAAAATGTATTTTGTCCTCAAACTTTCATGAGCATCAACTCTGTCCCTGGGTAGCACAGTTTGGTATTGGCTACTAACCAAACCTTTGCAGTTTGAGCCCAGCCCAAAGTGCCACGGAATCCAAGCCTGGTGATTTGCTTCAGGCAAGATGATAGCCAAGCAAACCCCATGCAATTCAGTTCTACTCTGTAACACGAAGGTTTGCCACGACTTGGACTCGACTCTATGACAATTTTTGTTTTTCTGTTCAAGTACTTAACAAAATGAATAGAGGGAAAATTACCTTCATTTAAATAACAGTTCCTCTCAACTTGCCAATCATTTGCAACAGTATTGATCAACTGTAGATCGTTGCTTATTTTCTACTTGGAAAACGAAATTATGTACTTGTGCTCATTCAAAACACCCCTGCTGATGATGGAAAAGCTTGGTTATAGGGTGGGCCACATGATTAAATATCAATGAATAAACATTGCTCAACAACAAACAATGGATAAACAAGCAAACTCCTGGACAGATTGAATGGACGGTGCCAGTTAATTCTGTTTTCTAAAAACAATTTTTTACAAAACTGGTGGTTATGAGTTGGATTTCAAGGTCAGTGGTTCGAAACTACCAGCTGCACTGGGAGAGAAAGATGAGGCTTTCTACTGCCCTAAAGATTTATAGTATTGGGAACCCACAGGGGTGGTTCTTTGATGTTTTGTTGTTTTTTTTTAAACATTTTATTAGGGGCTCATAACTGTTATCGCAATCCATACACACATCAATTGTGTAAAGCGCATTTGTACATCATTCTCAAAACATTTTCTCTCCACTTA
>NW_022103915.1:46626339-46628718 GCF_000313985.2 Echinops telfairi
TTGTCTACCATGTGCATCCCTGCATTTGATCTGGTCCCTTCAGAATCGACCTCATGGCAATGAGTTTGCTTTTTGCTTTTTTTGGTTTGAGTCACCTGAAGTTGACAGTGCTGTTGAATGAAAACAAATAAAACTCTCCCAGTTGTACTAACTTGGCCCCTGTTTTTTAAAAAATCATCAAATCGTTAATGAATTTCCTACTGAACAGTCATAGATGTGCCTCTGTTTAGCCCTGGGTGTTTACGGTGCTTCCCCTGAGCAGTCAGAATTATGAATACTGTTCATTTGATTTTAAAATATTTGAATAATAATCTATTACAGCACCTATATCTGAAAATATAGAGATAGGGCAGTAAAGTAAGTGTGAACCTACAAACTGTTGATAAAATTTCATTATTTTATAAGTGTGCTATATACATGGACAAGCTCTGGTGGCATAGTGGGTTACATGTTGGATTACTAACCCCAAGGTGAACAGTTCAAAAACACCAGCCACTCTGTGGGAGAAAGATGGGACTTTCTACTGCCATAAAGAGTTACAGTCTGAGAAACGCACAGGGGCAGTTCTAACCTGTCTCCATGAGTTGGAATCAACTCAATGGCAGTGAGTTTGGTTTGGTGTATATATACATATATATATATATATTTTCTATATAATTACACTTTATCACCCCAGTTAATTTAATAAGTATATATAAGCACAATTTTCTACCCCCCACCTCCACCCCCAATGGCTTTCCATGTTCCAAACCGTCATCCCTCCACCACCCCCTCCACTGGTAACCATCAAAGTCTGTTTATTTTGATCTGAAAACTTTTATCTTGATTTTTCTTAAATAACAGTGGTCTCATACAATATTTTTCCTTTTGTAATTTACTAACTTCACTCAGCACAATGCCCTCCAAATCCACCCACGTCATGAGATGTTTCATCATTATTCTTTCACAATGCGCAGTATTCCATTGTGTGGATGTACTAGTTTATTTATCCATTCTTCCATGGATGGATATTTAGGTTACTTCCACTTTCTTGTGATTATAAACATGTTCTTTATGTATAGTGTGATCCTGGGGTCCTATGGAAACTTGCCCCCTCTTTTCTTCTTTTAATTATGCTTTTTCTCCAGGACTTGAAGGACTCCAAATATGTTTTATGGGTCATTATCCATTATAGTCCCATTTAATATCTGAGCTGGGAAAATCTCAAATACCAAAGATAAAACTCTTGTTCATTTTTTAAAGCTGTACATTTCATTGTAAAAAAAAAATTATACATGTTGACTAGAAAATTTAGGGAAACATAGATATGCAAAAGAAGATGAAGAAGAAAAAGCCATGAATATTTCACCATTTTAACACCTTTTACCTGTAGGCTTTAGTGATATTAATTATGTTCACCATGTTACACAATGGTGCTAACCAAAAGGTTGGCGGTTCAAGCCCCCCATCCCCACCCCAACTGCTCCTCAGGAGAAAGATGTGACAGATGATGTGATGCTTCTCTGTCCCGCGAGGCGGCTCTGAGTCAGAATGGACTCAGGTCCTACAGGTTTGCTTTATGGTGGCGCAGCCATCACCATCACTCATGCTCAAGAAGCACAGTAGGATTGCCTATTTTCAGGTGCTACGCACACTAGAACTTATTTTTCTAGAAAATGATCACACTAGACATATGTTTCTTAAGACCACAGAATAGCTGTAGCTATTATAATCATTTTTTTTACAAGATGAGTCCTCTATAACTGATTTTTAATAACTTTTTCTTTTGTAAATTAGCCCCACCAATTAAAAAAATCCCCATCTGACTATTATGATTAGATTTGTAGGCATCAAGCAAGTATGTCTGAGGGTATCACTGTCCTTTTATTACATAGGCATATTTTTGTAGGCATTTTCAGCTTTTCTAATTAAGTAGACTTCTTTCTCGATGTCATCCTTTGTGTTGATGGCTTTGCTTTCAAATTGCTTGAAAGTGCTTGTAAGAGACACCTCCATCCAGGGAAAAGATAATTTCTGCGTAGAAAATAGCAGGTACTGAAATATAAATTATCAATAATGTTTTTTTTAATTATTTTATTGGGGGCTCATACAATTCTCATCACAATCCATACATACATCCATTGTGTCAAGCACATATGTACATTTGCTGCCCTCATCATTCTCAGAACATTTGCCCTCCACCTCATCCCTTAATATCTATCAGTTGCTCATTTTCCCCCTCCCTCCCCACTCCCCCTTCCTCATGAACCCTTCATAATTCACAACTTATTATAGTTTTGTCATAAGTTACACTGTCCGACGTCTCCCCCTGCCCTCTTCTCTGCTGTCCCTCCCCCAGGGAGGAGGCAAATCCCAGATGCTTGCAATCGATTCCCCCTT
>NW_022103915.1:46630003-46631797 GCF_000313985.2 Echinops telfairi
ATCTGTAGAGATAATAATATGCATCAAAAACCAAGCCATAGCAAGATAGGCGATCAGTGAGAACACAGCGATGGCAACAAAAAAGGAAACCAATTACCCATAGAAGAATAAATTAATTAAAAGAAAAAAATTTTAAATAGAAAGAAAAACCTGTAAATAGATCAAGGTCTGATTTTTTATCTCTAGGCGTGTCCTTCAGTCAGGACCGATGGGGTACCATGAGAGGGAGTACAAAGGACAGACTCTGGGGCCAGAGCATGGTACCTCAATAATGTCTTAAACACAGACCATGGAGCAGAAATTTCCCCCATTTCCTGCTTTAAATGACTGAAGATTGCTTTGCCAAAAGTCCCATTTTGACCTCTGACAACATGTAAAGGGGTACTGTTTCGGAACTGAATCGTCGTTTATTTTCGTTTCTTAACTTGTAAACTTGCCATTTGAATTTTCAGGAAGAAATGAGAAAATCTACAATTGATCGTCTAGAAATCGAAACCATGGAACTCAGCAGACTGTATTTTCTGTTGGAAACTCTTCCCAGTTGCTTTAGCAGAGAACTGGAAGGTACTTTTGAGGTTACCAACTGTTGACATTAGTTTATAAGACAGTAGAGATAAGTACTCATCACAAGATGGGTTGACTAGTTACTGCATATTTAAATATAGCCAGAAAGAGTTACTGCATATTTAAATATAGCCAGGGGATCGGTCACAGTGGTGTAGAGGTTGAAAGCTGGGTTGCTAACCACAAGGTCAGCAGTTTGAAACCACCAGCCGCTCTTTGGGAGAAAGAGGAAGCTTTCTACTCTTGTAAAGAGTAACTGTCCTGGAAACGCACTGGGCCAGTTCTACTCTGTCCTATCGGGTCACTGTGAGGTACACACACACACACACACACACACACACACACACACACGTGCATACACATGCACACATGCATACACGTGCACACACATACAAATGCACATGCGTGCACACATACATGCACAGCATGCACACAGGAAAGTCAGAAATACAGCTACTAGGATTTCAGTTCATACATATGTGGATTTATTCCAAACTTCCTTGGTGAATGGTAGGAGACAAATTTGTTCAGTAGTACACTTGTCTGAAGTCATTAGGGTGTTTCTAAAAAAAGATCCAATCAAAACTGTGGCTTCTGAGGGGATCTGCTTGTCCAGTTAAATTCAACACAGAGAGATCAGCTCACAGGATTATGGGACCTGTAAAACCTTGGGGATCCTAAAGGGGTAATCTTGATAGATTTCCTCACAGACGCAGAATGATCATGAGGGCTGATTATGAGGAAGTTTTAAGGAAATTGAAAGCTGCATGGATGAAGACACTGCCATGGAAATTGTGCCAAGGAAAATGTTCCGTCCCAACAATCTGCTCGTTCTTTGAAGATAGCAAGAGTTTAATTGGGAAGCCTAATTCCATTCTTCCCACAACACTGATCCTGCCCTTTCAGACTTCTTCTGTTCTTAAAACTCAAAGAAGACAATCTGAGTCCCTTAAGAATCCCCAAGCTGCCATTCTTCAGAGAAAGGTTAGAGAGCTGGAGACCCCACTTCTAGGAGTGTGGAGACAGGTGGAGGAATGTCAAGAAACAACAACTTCTCCTTTGGACCCTTTTGTTCAGTGAAGGTTTCTGGGAGGTGTTGCAACACTTTCTTTTTTTTTTACTTTTGCCTTTCCTAGAAATGTCATATTAATAGGGTCAGCAAATATGAAGTCAGTTATGCCTGTTTTTTTTTTCCTCTTTTTTAACATTTTATTAGGGGCTCATACAACT
>NW_022103915.1:46632770-46647449 GCF_000313985.2 Echinops telfairi
GGTTGTGTCGGGAAGGTGAGCATCATAGAATGCCAATTTACTAGAAGAAAGTATTCTTGTGTTGAGGGAGTACTTGAGTGGAGGCCCAATGGCAACACTTTCAACGCCCTCGTATTTCTAGTTGCTTTGTTTGTGTGCTCAGGTGGGAGTTATACCTGCTCGTGTCACCAGCTTCACAGAAGTCAAAGTTTCTTAAGCAAAATACTGAAACACTAAGCATAAAGGAAAATACTGACAGATTGTACTACTTTAAGAATATTTTTTCATCAAAAGATATAATAAAAAGAGTGAAAACTCATGCTCCTCAATGGAAGATAAGTTTTGTGACCTCACTATAGTCTGCACACACACACACACACACACACACACACACACACACACACACACAGCAGGTCAGGAAGTAGGTTGTTGCTGGTTCATGTGCATGGGGAGCTGGCGGATCTCACAATCTACCCGTCACAAAGCTCATGTCCCAAGAACTGAAGGTCAAAGGATCATTGGCCAGATGTAGGATTGGGAGTGAGTAGAACCCCCACCTATATTGGATACAGGTGACCCCCTCAAGGAAATCACCCCATTAAAATGACTAGCTATTCACATCTTATCACTACATGTAGGCAGATAGCATCATTCTATAACTGCCACACCACTGAGGTTCATGACCTAGCCAAGTAGACACATAACTTTAACTATCACACACCCATAACCAACTCAGGATTTGGATTAAACAATATATAAAGAGCTCTTTTTAAATCAATAAGAAAAAAAATAGACAACACTAGGGAAAATTAGCAAGAGAACTGAAAAGGCCATTCATCAAAGATGAAATCAAATGACCAACATGTACAGAAAGAGTACTGAGTCTCATGAGTAAACAAGAAATGCCAAAATGACCAACACAATGATATATCAGAAAACCTTGCCAAAGCCAGAAACTGTGGGAGGTGGAAGCTTGTTAAGAGAAGCGAAACTCAGATATTTCCCACTCATGGAGAGGAGTAGACAAATGGTAAGATTGCACCTGGTCAAAGATGGAAACCTTGCAAGGCCCAGAAAAAGCAAGGCAGTCTAAGCTCAGAGACATGGCACCCCCTGTGGACAAAGTCCCTCAATATCCCAATGGGAAAGCCAGTACAGCACCTTAGCAATATCTTTGCCTTCCAGTGAGCTGCCCCCCAACAGAGTCTGGAGCTCAGCCCTGGTATTCCACTCCCTTGAACACTCTGATCTTAGCCCCAGAAATAGAGCCAATTCTGATGCCTGTTACCCTTGCTACTTAGAGTCCTCACTCGCTTTTAGTTATTAACCAATTATTCATCATTCCAATCCTCCATTATAACTGAAAAAGGTGCCCTCTTCAAATGACTTTAAGATGCCTGTCTGCTAATTGAACTTTGACTAATGCAGGAGATAATAAAACTATTGTACTTGCAGAGAAAATATAGCCAACTATCTATGTGGGCAGAGAAAAAGTAAAACTCAGAAAGATGTGTACCAAAGGCAGAATTATAGGTATTTTTATTTTGTTATTTTTGGTTCCTTCTTTATCTTCAGGATGTATTTCTTTTTATAATCAAGAAAATATTTTTGAAGGAAAAAAATATAATATTGGTTTATATTTGGTACACAATGACTGCTTAACCAAATAAATTGGTTTATATATGATATTATAAAATGTTGCCACTGAAAGGGAGTCCTTGGACTAGTAGCATCAGTTTCACTCAAGAGTGGAGTTAGAAATGCTGACACTTGGGCTCGCCCCAGACCCACTACAGAGAATCTGCCTTTCAGCAAAATCCCCTGGTCGTACATGTGTATATTTGAGACATAACGTTGGAGAAGCCCTGATATTACGGACAATTTAATGACCAGCCTAGAAGTTGAAGAAATAGTCTAGCTCTCTCAGAGTAGCAACTGGGTAGTTTCTATGGAAGGTGTTGTGTAGAAATGGGTGGTCCAGAACTTTCTAATCCAGTGGTTCTCAACCTTCCTAATGCCGTGACCCTCTCCTCATGTTGTGGTGGGCCCCCAACCATAAAATTATTTTCATTACTACTTCACAACTGTAATTTTGCTACTGTTATGAATCGGGCTACCCCTGTGAAAGGGTTGTTCGACCCCCAAAAGGGTCACGACCCACAGGTTGAGAACCACAGCGGTCTAAAATGCATGTGTATTCTGTCATGCACTGAACTGTCCTCTGAAGTTGTATGTGATTACACTGATTTGTTCTTTATTGATGAATAATCGGGTCTTAAATACATGGAGTTCTCCAGAAAGCAAAACCCGTTGTGGTGATGGCTTTTGTATGAGTATTTTATTGAATGAAATTCCAAGAACAGGAGTAGATGATCAGGAGACTACAACAGAGGGAAGGGGACAGCCATAGGAAGATGCATAATGAAACTGGCCATGCG
The DNA here is from genome assembly GCF_000313985.2 of Echinops telfairi. Lineage (NCBI taxonomy): Eukaryota > Metazoa > Chordata > Mammalia > Afrosoricida > Tenrecidae > Echinops > Echinops telfairi. Next base: position 46,635,188 of record NW_022103915.1, read on the forward strand.
AAATGCACACAACCTGCTTCTGAGGCCAAGTTCGCAGGGCCATCCGTCAGTGTGAGGGAGGACAGCGTCCCTGGCCCTTTCTACCAAAGGTCAAATGTTTGCCCAACCTCCCATACACCCAGGTTACTCCTGGCTTATCTAAGAAGTCTCAGGAGAGAGGCAATGGGGTATTTGTAGGCCAGGAACTGAGCGGTGCATGGCGCAGTCAGAAACCAGGTGCTGTCCCTCTGTGCTGGGGAAAGTTGTTGAAGCCCATAGAAAACTGAAATAAGAGAAACCAGCGATAGTTGAGACTGAGCGGATCCAAAGCATTAAGAGGTATCTGATACCAGAACATAATACAAAGAATCTTTCACCGGATGATTTAATTTGTTTATGATTTAGAAAAGTCAGTATCCACATGTATGTACTTTCTCAGTTAATGAAGTCATGTTTCCACTTACTTTTTAAGAGTGTGTCAGAGATGCCCGTAAATTAAATCTTTTTGAAATAAATAAATTGCATATGAAAAATATAAGTCTTGAAAGGGAAATAGAGTCGCTGAAGAAGAAAATCGTTGAGCTGAAAGAAAACAACATATCTCTGGGGTAAGTGTTTTGATTGAGCATTTCAGGCAACGGGCCGGAGGAGTTGGGGATGGGGAGCTGGGCTGGAGGGGAGGACTGTCCTGAGGGGTGTGCCCTGTGATCTCAACTGGTTTGGGACATTGGGGAAGTAGAGACAAATCTGGGAAGGAGACCCAGGCTGATATGGGATTGGTGTTGACTCTGGAGAGCTGGAGAAGAGAGCGGAGAATCTTCCACTGCTGCAGGCAGGAGGCCCAGAAAACTTCAGAGGCGACCCAGCTTCCTGGGAACAGCTATTCGTAAATCACACCACCTAGCATGCTGCCACGCAAGTTAGAGGTGCAAGGTGGCATTAGTTTTGCCTTTAGTAGACTTCAACTTACAAACCACCACCACCAAAGCCAGAAAGGCTACTGGGTTTCTAAGGTCCTTGGGTGGCACAAACAATTGTGCTTGATGGTTACCCTCCGGGCTGGTGGGCTTAACTTACCCTGTGGCCCTGGATGCAGGGTCTGGCAATCCACTTCCATAAAGATTACAGCCCCCAAAACCCTATGAAACAGTTCCACTATGTAACGCATAACCTCACCACGAGCTGGCGCCAACTCAACGGCAAAGAGTTTGGTTTTTTGTTTTTGTATCGCATTGTTATTTATTTCTTATACTTTTTGGTATTGTTTTGCATCAGATATATTTTATCTGGCTTAAATCCTTAAAGAAGTTCCGCCATAATCTACTGCAGGCCTAAGGATGGTTCCCACGAGAAGGTCCCCGATTTTACCTGTGCTTGAATGAGACGCTGTGTGTGGCCAGCAGCAGTTCTCTTCCTTGTCTTCAGGCCGGAGTTATGTAGCCTCAGACCACCACGTTACCCCTGTGGGCCCGTGACCCCCATTTGTGATATGGGGATCACGCTCTTGATTGTCCAGCTGGTGAGAGGAAGAGAGCTAGCCTGAAAGGAAGACACCCAGATGAGGGCAATCTTGCCCTGTGGAACACAGAGGGCACTGAGCACATGTGCAAAATGGAATTGAGTATCGGGATGTCCGTTTGCCAGCGTGAGAAATGTTCGAAGAGCCCTAACTATAGTTCTGTCATCATACGAAACACCTCCCCATCCCCACCAAAAAACCCTCAAATATCATCAGAGGGTTGCTTCTTGTTGTTCCCGTGGGGTGCCCTCAGGTTGGTTCTGACCGATAGCGACCCTACGTGCAACAGAGCGAATTGACCATCCCTGGGTCCTGTGCCACCCTCACAATTCCTTCGTATGCTTGAGCCCATTGTTGCAGCCACCGTGTCGGCTCATCTGGCTGAGGGCGTCCTCTTTTTCACTGCCCTCCACTTTCCCAAGCATGCTGTCCTTCTCCAGGGCCTGGTCTCTCCCGATGACGTGTCTGAAGTATGTCAGATGAAGTCTCCCCAGCCTTGCCTCGGAGGCGTCTTCTGGCCGGCCTTCCTCCAGGACCGATTTGCTGCTTCTTTTGACAGCCCTTGATGCTGCAATGTTCTTCTCCAACATCACAATTCAAACGCATCAGTTCTTCTTCAGTCTTCCTTATTCAGTGTCCGACTTCCGCGTGCTTCTGAGGCAAGGCGTGGGTCCGGCTCACCTTAGTCTTCCAAGTCTCTTCCTTGTTCTTCCGCACTTTGTAGAGGTTTTGTGCAGCGCCTTTACCCCCAGGCAATATGTCATTTGACCTATTGACTGCTGCTTCCCTGAGCATTGATTGTGGATCCACTCAGGACAAAGTCCTCGACAACTTCAATCTTTTCTCCAGGCATCTCTACTGGGCCGGTTGTGAGGATTTGGGTTTTCTTCTCGTGGGCTGTAATCCATACTGAAGGCTAAAATCCTTGCTCTTCATCGGAGCAGTTCCTTACGGTCTTCCTCACTTTCAGCAAACAAGCTGTGTTATCCACATACAGCAAGCTGTTAGTGAGCCTTCCTCCAGTCCTCATGGTTCAGTCTTCCTCCCACCGTCCAGCTTCTCTGGTGATTTGCTCAGCATACAGATTGAATAAGGGTGGTGAGCAGATACACCCCCGACGCATACCTTTCTTTATCTTAAATCGTGCAGGATTCCCTCATTCCGTTAGTACCCAGCCTCTTCATCCATGAGCAAGTTCCGCCATGACCATGAGGAAGAGAGTTGCTTGGTATCCAAGAAACCAAAGCATCAACAGTCCAGGCCCAGCAAGGCCCAGCTGGTCGTGTATTTACCAAAGTAGGCCCCACAGAACACTCGTTCTGGGAAACACTCCATAAAAAAGGAAAGTTTAGGAATTAATACATTTGAGAACGGCTGCATTTAAGGAGACTACAAAAGTTTGTGGAGAAACTCCATTGCCTTTTCGTTCCATTGAAGCACGACCTTTTAGAAGCCTTCTCACAACTTACCCCCTGTTGAGTGTTCACATGCATATTTGTATGTGTGTGCGCGCGTGGGGCAGGGGTGGGGGTGAGTGCCGGCTACAATTGCCAGAGACTGCTATATAAACCAGACGCTCAATTTCTAACCTAAGAGCCAGCAAGCAAGCAGATAACACTCAGGCTGGATACTCATATCAGCTGGCCAGCGCATCTCACCCCGCCGGACAGGCGTGTGGCTCTCAAACTGGAACAGGCTTCAGCTGGAGAGCTTGTGGGATGACCTAACCAGGGGTTCGGATTCAGGTCCCCCTGAGACCTGAACATTTGCATTTCTAACAAGTTCTCTCTCGATGCTCATGCTGCTAGCCCAGTGGCCTCACTTTGAGAAGCCTGGGCTGGAGACAAATCTTTATGCAAAGACAAATTACCAGCAGACGTTGTTGCTTAGTGAGCATCATCAAGGCCCAACCATTAGCTAATTTCAGTAGCTCCAACTCGTCGGATATGATGATCTCTAGTTCCCAACCCTCATCATACACGTAATTAGTTTTTGGTTTTTGCTTTCTGTTTTATTCTCTCCTGAGTATTCATGATCCTCGGGCTCTTGAATCCTCAAAAAGTTCCCTCTGCTGGACCCACAAAGCACCCCACTGTTCGATCCTCTCACTGAACCTCTGTCTCAGGCTCCCATGTATCTCTCTGGAGAGTTCACTTCTGGAAACGAAATGGAACAACAGCCCGGTCCCCATTTTCTGGGCCTCACACACAATCCACTAGAAGGAAACGGCTTTTTAAACAATGAACATTAAAATCAGAAAATGCCTTTAAGTGATGAGAGATTTTAGAAAGAAAGGGGAGAAATGGCACCACCAGACCCTCCTCCCATTTTGTTTGTTTGTCTGTCCTTAACCCTGGGGTCTCTGTTTCTCACCATCTTAATGGGTTCCTCACGCTGGCTGTGGCCCATCGTTGATGTGTGAGCTTGTCTCCCTGTAACCCAGATCTGGCTGTGACCAGGACCATGTAAGAGGGCTCAAATTGGGTTTCAAGCATCCTGTGAACTCAGCCCTCTTAGAGGTCTCCTCCCCACCCCCATCCCCATCCTCCGAGGAAAGAGGGCTTTCTCCTGTACCCCCACTGCATTAGAAGTTCACTAGAGGGGTGGTGGGATATTTATCTTTATTCAACTTCACTACCTTATTTTAGGATGATAAGCTAGATAGGGCAATGCTATACAGGCAGTCTCCCATGAGCTACCAATGAGGTCCATTCCGCCCTACATCTTTAAGGTGAATGTGTAGGTGCATATGGTTCTTATTTAGTCTGACTTTGGTGAAAGAGGCCTTTTCAGTGATTTGAAAGCAAGGGCAGGTAGAGGTTGGTTCAGTTGTCTCAAAGGGAGAGCAAATGTCGCTGACATGAAAGCAGAGCTTGGACCTGGTGAGCCAAGCTGCAACAGGAGGGCCCCGCTCAAAGAGGGTGGCTGACCACACTGCTTTGAGAGAATGTGACTCTCCCCAGTCTTGCCAAGAACACAGTGTCACAAGTCTGACTCACCGCAGGCAGAGCGCACCAGGCTCTTCTGAGTCTCCCTTACAGGGCTTTGGCCTGTTCACTGCCCACTTTCCAGTTAGCATGATAAACTACCCAAATTGTAAAAATGCCGGTTTAGTTTTACTTTGTCAGTGCAAGCTGAACCAGTTCTAAAGGATCCAAAGTCCTGTTTAAATGGCAAGTAGGTATTGTCTGTCAATGAAAAAAAAAAAAGATGTCAGGGACTGTCTGTGTATAAATGGCCAGGTACCACGTACCTAGTCACATTTATTTTTGAATCATTGGATACTTTAAACCAAACGGCACCATAGTTACTATCTGAATCTTGCCATGATCTACTGGGATTGATGGGGAGAGGTGGTGGCTATGTGGAGTTTTTCTAGTGGAAAATGATCGCAAACTCGACACTTGTCTCATGCTTACTTCTGTCCTCATTTCAACTGAATTTGGACAGTTATAAGCACAACTATAAAATATTCTTGACAGTTTCTCACATTAAAGTGATGTAGCTTAACAAACAGACTTTCAAACTCTCACCCACCAGCCCACCATCTATTTTTCATGTCACATTTTCCTCGTAGGGAGAAGCAAGAGGCGTTAGCGAGGAAGCACGAGCGATCGGTCGTGTTATTCAACCACATGTTGGAAAGAAAAGCCGCCTCTATCATTTTCATAAATGATACCTACACCAAGATAAACCTTGAAAAAGAGGAAATTGAAGCACACAAAAGTTGCCTCGAAGAGACAAAGACGAGAATGGAAGTGGATAGAGAAGAATATCTGGCAATGAAAAAAAGAATAAGTGCCCAGGTAAATGCCAGGATTTCTTCCTTTGATTTTTAAGATGCAGAAACTGAACGGAGCCTAAATCAGGGCATGGAAAGTAATGCATCTGTCCTGAAGCCCTGCAGGTGTTTTCTGTAGCCTCTTCTGTGATGTAAAGATTGGCAGAAAGCAGGGGACTCAAGAACATTTGGAGCCTTCTGGGAGAGGTATTTATTGTGTAGAAACATCTCTGGTCATGGGGAAGAAGTTAAGTGACCAGTTTTGCAACCTTAGGGTTCGGCCCCTTGGCCATCTGCTGCCCTATAGGAACAAGCACTTTGCCACCATCTTATGGGACTTCCTTGACAATTCTGAGACTGTATCTCTACAAAGAGAACCAGAGCATGTAGACTGAGTTCTCAGTTCCTGCTGCCTCTGCTGGATGAATCTTCCAGAGAAGCAGTCTGTAGAAGGCTGGGAAGAGCCCAGGGCTCTAGAGACACCAGAGTGTTTCAAGGCTGAAGCAGGGAAGCAGGAAGAGGGAATCGGTGGGGATGGCTCTCCATCCTGTGGTAGAGTAGGGTTGGAAGGGGCTGGACTATTTGTTATGCCACCTCAATTAAAACTCACTCAGCACTGAGGATTCTTCCTACGTACTTAGGGTTGCCTCCATACTAGGTGTTTCCAGCTTTGGTATTGACCCTCTGCTACCAGGCCTAGCCCATGATAACGACTGATGGTGAGCTCCTGAGGCTGCCCTCTGCTGACCACAATTGGCATAATCTCAGTTTATACAATACTTTTTGGCATTTCTTCATTGAAATGTTAAAGGAGAAAAAAAATCTAGTCGTGAATCATATTCGCTTCACCTGGTGATTGATTCTATGGTAAGACCTTTGGGGTATTTATAATTCCAATTAAGTCTGAGCTTCTTAATCCCTATAAGTGCCTGCCTCATAAGAAGTATTTCACAGTAAAGCCTTTATGTATTTATGTAATTTCTGTGTCTAGATAACCCATCCATTCGTTAGCATCTTTGCAAGAAGCATGTTGTGAAGGTTCTGGGAGTCAGGGTGCTTTCCGGTGCTTACAACAAGTCCAGACTCTGCCTTGTTTAAGCAGCAAGATCATTTATTATATTGCACAGTGTAGATTTTAGAGCTGTGACAGCCTCTCAGAATAGATCATGCTCCATCTTGCACCTTAAATAGAGTTTCCTCCATGGAAACAAAAGGGCTACCAATAACAATTGGACTATTTTCTTGTTCAATGAAGGAGCAAGAGGAAATCATTTCTCTAACATCCACCTTGGAAAACTAATGCATTCCCTGGGAATAAACTGATAATTATTGGTAATCAGTTCCTCATGTCGTGATGACCCCCACCATAAAATTACTTTTGTTGCTACCTCCTAACTGTAATTTTGCTGCTGTTAAGAATCATAATGTAAATATCTGATATGCAGGATGTATTTTCATTATTACAAATTGAACATAATTAAAGCATAGTGATTACTGTATATACTCATGTATAAGCCAAGTTTTTCAGCACATTCTTAATGCAGTTTTTGTGGTAAAATTAGGTGCCTCTGCTGATATTCTGGTCAGCTTATACATGAGTACATACGGTACATTTATTTGTTGAAACATCCTCAATTGGTATTTTGTCAATTCCTAGAACCTTGCTTTTTGCCAATGTGTTCAGTGCAACTTTGACATCTTACTGATCATGTTTCTTCCGGAAGTGGTTGAACAGTAGCCAAAACTTTTGGTGCAGTGGTTCTGTATATTCCTTATCTCTTCTTGCGATGCTTCCTGCATCATGCAATATTTTGCCCAGAGACTCCTTCAGTAATACAACTCAAGGTTTCTTTTTTTTTTTTCTTCAGTTCTTTCGCCTTGAGACATACTGAGCATGTTTCCCCCTTCTGATTTTCTTTCACTCTGGTTCTTTATACGTTTCATTATGATAATTTGTTTTGTCATCTCGGGCTGCATTTTGAAATCTTCAGTTCAGCTCTTTTATTTCATTTTTTTCTTCTATTAGCCTCAACTACTCTACATTCATCAGCAAGTTTCCTGGTCTCTTCTCACATCCATTTTTGTATTTTTAAAAATGATTTTTATGTATGATATTCTTGATGTCATCCCCTAACTCATTTGGTCAGTAGTGTTCAATATATCAAATCCATTCTTGAGATTATCCCTAATTTGGGGTGTATCTCAGTATACTAAAGAGCACACTTCGGCTCTTGTGGACTTGGCTTGATTTTCTTCAGCTGCAACTTGAACAATATGAGCAACTGATAGTTGGCCCTGCAGTCTGGCCCTGACCTTACTCTGATTGATGAGCTAGAGCAGTGGTTCTCAACCTGTGGGTCGCGACCCCTTTGGGGGCCGAAGGACCCTTTCACAGGGGTTGCCTAAGGCCATTGGAAAACACATATTTCCGATGGTCTTAGGAACTGAGACACCGCTCCTCTATCCGTCTTCAGGCGGTTCTGCTCACATGCAGATATGCTGATCTGGTGAGAAAGAAGCTATCTCAACCTTCACCATGATGCTGGCTTTTTACACATACTGTCACAAAATGTAGTTTACTGTTGTTATATTAAGACTGCTACCCATGCTACACCGTGCTTCAAGACAAAATTTCATTTATTTGTTACTAGAAATAAGTATTTCACAATATACAATTACATATTGGTTTTGTGATTACACAACTCTGGAAGCACTCACGTGGCTCTGCCAAGACCTTGGAGGACTGCTATCAGCTGAAAGAGGTCCTGCTTGAGTCTACTGCAAAGAAAGGTGATCCAACAGAATGAAGAGAGGACTGAACAACATCATTCACACCATAGTTAAGTAAAATTGTGCTGAAGATATTAAAAACCGGTTGTGGCAGAACTGCCAGAATTTGAAGCAAGACTCAGAAGAGGATGTGGAATGAGGATGTCATTGCTGATGGAGGCTGGATCCTGCCTGAACGCAGAGAACACGAGAAAGAGGTTTCCTTGTGTTTTACTGCCTGTGCAGAAACATAGTGTGAATCTTGACAAACTGTGGATAGCACAGAGAAGCGTGGGAATGCCAGAATACTTCACTGTGCTCATGCGGAACCTCTACAGCGAAAATGAGGCATTTGGTGCAACTGAACAAGGGGATAATACTTGATTTCAAATAAGGAAGGCGCTGGATCCAGGTTGTGTCCTCTCGCCAGATTTATTCAAGCTGTCGGCTGAGCAAATAATCCAAGACACCAGACTGTATGAAGGAGAATTTGGTACCAGGATTGGAGGAAGACTCACTAACAACTTGTGACAGGGAGATGCCATAGCCTTGGGCACTGACAGCGGAGAGGACGGCGAGCACTCACTGCTATCCAACAAAGACTCCAGCCTTCAGTGGGCTATGCTTCAGCAGAAAAAACAGACAGCCTCACAAGTGGCTCAGTAAGCAACAATATGATAAATGGAGAAAAGATAGTGGTTGTCAAAAATTTCATTTTACTTGGATCCACAATCAATGCCCATAGAAATCAGCAGGCAAAGAAAAAAAAAATCAAACAAGGACGTACTGCCTTGGGCAAATCTATGGCAAAAGACCTCTTTCAAGTGATTTTTTAAAAAGCCAAGAAATCATCTGGAGAACTAAGCTGCACCAAGTTTCTTTCATCTGGGTTTGTCCCCTGGCGCATAGACCACGGATAATGTTCATTGTTCAGAGTAGTCGTTCTGGCAAAACAGCTGGGGGAAGGCCGTCAGACAGAGGTTTCATTGCTCTGCGGCAGAGTTCAATGTTCCTTCTCAGGCCTCACTGTTCAGTTCCTTGGTTCCTTCCCATTCCTTCATTTGACCAGACAAATCCACCATGTGCTTACCTTTGCCAAGGGCTGACCCACTTCACCAGGGTCTGACCTGTGATCCGCACACATTGGTTGGTGATACCAAGTTGCTAAAGACAGCATGGTGTGCCTTTTCTTGTTATGTTGTGCACTTTGTCTTTAGTCTGTTTTCTGTTTCCCATTAAGAAAATGTGGATTTAAGTTTCTGGGCAATTCTTCGTTCACGTTGGGGATGACTATCTGATCCCCTCTTGGTATGTTCGCCAGCTGCCGTTGGGCCAGTCTGACTCGCAGTGCCACTGTTCCCAGTCGAGCTGTTTCATGAGACTCTCCAGGTTGGACCTTTCAGAAGCAGATCGACAGACCTGTCTGAGGGACCCCTGGGTGGGTTTGAATCTGCTGCTGTTGCTGTGGTTAGGCGCCACAGAGTTGATCAAAATTCATAGCAGTCACGTGTGCAACAGAACAAAAGACAGCCCCGTCCTCCCAGTGGTTGTTAGCTTCATTTGTAAATGTGCCAGTTCATTTCATTTCATTGAGGCTCCTCAGCTTTTTCATTGACCCTCTACTTTGCCAACGTGAGGTCCTTCTCCATGGACTGATTCCTCCTGATAACATGCCCCAAGTATGTCAGGGGAAGTCTTGGCATCCTCACTCAGCAGGAGCATCCGCAAGGTACTTCTTTCAAAAATAGACTTGCTTGTTGTTACGGCAGTACAGGGGACTTTCCGTAGTCTTCCCCAGCACCCTCATTCAAATGCATCCGTTCTTCTTCAGCCTACTCAACCGCAGACCCCCTGCCAGTGAGCCGATCCCAACTCCAAGCAACCCTCTGGGACAGGGTCGAACTGCCCCAGTGGGGTTCTGAGGCTGTACCTTTTTTTCAGGAGTAGAAAGCCTCACCTTTCTCGGGCTAGTAGTTCTGAACCGCTGACCTTGGGGTTGTCTATCCTGCCCTCTATAGGTCGCTATGACTCGGAATTGACTGGAGGGCAGTGTTTGGTGTTCAGTCCGGGTAGTGTCGAGGTTATGCATTGGGCTGCTAACCGCGAGGCTTGAAAGCATCAGCTACTCCAGGGGAGAAAAAGGAGGTTTTCTACTCCCCTAAAGAGTTATAATCTCAGAACTCCACAGGGGCAGTGCCCTGCCCTATAGGATCACCAGGAGTCAGAATCGGCTGGGTGGCAGTGAGTTTGAGGGCTTTGTTTCCGAGCACACTATAAATCCAGGAACCATGGCTGTGATGTTTTACCAGTGAGTCACTATAAAGGAAATTGCTTTTATATTTTTCATTGTGAGATAAGCTAACCACAAAGTCAGATTTTCAAACTCCACCAGCTGCTCCATGGGGGTGGGGGTGAGGGAAGAAGGGATAAGATTTTCTGCTCCCATAAAGATGTACAACTTTGGAAACCCTAGGGAGCAGGTTCATGCTGTCCTATAGGGTCACAGTGAGTCAAAATTGACGATGGCAGTGGGTTTGGGTTATGATTATTGTTATTGCTGTTCTTATAAATTTAATAGTTCCTATTTTTGTTTGACTCTTTGAAGGTCACTGTTTTTTTCCTATAATGTTTGAAAACCCTATTTTTTGTGATTTTTAAATTTTTATTGATATACTTTGATAGAATGGCTTCAGAAAAGATCTACTGACAAGTTAATATGTATCCATATATCTACATATGGATATATATGTTTGCATTTCCTAAACTTTGCTGTACTAATTGGCTTTTGATTGGCTTACTATGTTTATCATTATAGATGGATGAATATAGAAGATCCTTTGATAGAAAAAGAAAGGAGGCACATGGGAAGAAGAAAGAATTGACAAAATTAACCCTTAAAATGTCAAAAATGAGAGAAGCAGTTGCTTCCAGGGTTGTGGTAAGACAGAATAAAATATGTTCTTTCAAACCAGACTTGGGCATTGCAGGATACAACCTTAAATAATTAGTAGCCAGTGTCCCAATCACCTGCATTTCATTCTCAGAGAACCTTCTCGGCATGAAAAGATCTTCTGTGGCGGTCTTGGGAGTATTCTGGTGCGGTTGTATTTGAACATGGTGTCAAGAAAAAAGTTTGGAATCCTTTAGGTACAAATTTCACCTGGTGGGAGAAAATACTACAAAGAGGTTGATTTGTCAAATGCATCCAGAACCAGCTAAAGATACTGATATTTAGCACATTTTCATGAGATTTCTTTAGCTGACAAGATAAATAACCTGAATTCTTAATTGTGGGTTGGAGAACAGCACAGATCTTAAGTTTTCTACTCACACTTGATACAGTAAAATTAATATAAGAAAGAGATAACTTGCCTATTTAAATTAGAAAATACTCTTATGAGCTCTGAATTTCTACTTAAAGAAATAATTAATAGCCTGTATTGAGTGCCAACTCCAGGATTGTGAGATAATTCACAATCCTGATGTAAACTAAAACCTGGAAAAACTTTAAGGGTGAGGGCGATTAAAAAAACCAAAAAACTACATTGTAAAAATACCTGTTTCACCACAAATATTCTCCTTTTATATTTCCTTCTTTCAAATCTAGATTTCACTTTTTCACAGTATCCAAAAGTTCTATTCCGTAAATACTGATTGGATACTAAGACAGAAAAGACCTTGAGCCTAAGTACCAATTAAAGCAAAGGACCCGATTTGTTTTGACTTTTCTATGGTGTTTATTCTATTATCCCAGGACAAGATTTTGATGGAGGATGCTTAGGACAATATGGATTTATTTGCATTTATTTGCATTTTTACTGTTGTAAGGATTCAATTATAACACAACATTTACCCATTCAAGATGCTCTTCCAGTTCAGAGGTTACCTCATCACTTTACTGATAAACATCTTCGATGAACACAATGTCTTCATGGTGATGAGTTCTTGTTCAACTATTTTGTATGTGGTTGCCTGGGCTTTTGGTGCCCTATTCATGTTGAAGACTTAAGACCCAAGGCATTATTACCTCTATGGTTTTGTTTTTTTAAATCATTTTATTAGGGGCTCATACAACTCTTATCACAATCCATACATACATCAACTGTGTAAAGCACATTTGAACATTCATTGCCCTCATCATTCTCAAACTATTTGCTCTCCACTTAAGCCCCTGGCATCAGGTCCTCGTTTCCCACCCCCCCTCCCCGCTCCCC
>NW_022103915.1:46649324-46678407 GCF_000313985.2 Echinops telfairi
TGTTACAGGAGTCCACATGTGTCCACTGTTACAGGAGTCCACATGTGTCCATTGTTATAGGAGTCCACAGCTGTTTTGGTGACTGTAGTTTCCTATTATGTCTGGAGATAGGGAAGCGTGAGTCTCCCTACTCTGTCCTTTTTCAAGTTTGCTTTGGTTACCTAGGGCCCTTTACAGTTTCATACAAATTTGAGGATTAATTTTTCTACTTAGAAAAAGAAAGCTGTTGGCATGATGGTGGGTATTGCATTGAACCTCTAGATTGCTTTAGACTCATCAACTTGTAAAGCCAATCGATCATGACATGAGTTTTTGTGTTTGGAGGCTCTGTTCTACTTTGCAGATTCACAATGCCCTAATGGTTCCTCTCTAATATAACATGATTTCAAAATTATTTCTGAATCTATTTATGCTTGTTTTAAAAATAAACAGTCACAAACTTTTCCCACAAAGAAATATCCCAGTGTAAAATTTGAATGCTACATAAATGTTCAATGGAATTGAATGGCTGTCAAAAATCACTTGGTGCTTATTGGATGTCAGATGCTCATTTATTTTTTAAATTTTTCAATAGGTTTCCAGTGATCACAATATAGAGATAGCACAGCTACAAGGATCAATAAAGGACTGGGAAGAAAAAGTCAGAGAATTACAAAATATCTCTAAGACCCTAGAGGATAAAATGTAAGCATGATGCTTAATTTTCAGTGATGAATAGCAGATGTTATTATGAGCGTGTTCTTTTAAAAAATCTTTCTTTAGTAGCAGGTGAATATATGCTCTTAATTTACTAAATCAGTATCTCATCACCTTTCCTTTTAAAATGTATCTGTCTTTCTTAGCTCCTTGGAAAAAACGGAAAGGCCAGTGGTTTGAACTCAGCAGCTGCTCATCAGGAGAAAGACGGAGCAGCCTGCTTTCCTAAAGATTGCAGCCTTGAGATCCTTTGAGAGACGTTCTACGCTAGCCTATAGGGTCACTATGAGGCAGAGCCAATTTGCTGGCAACGAGTTTGATTTTTGTTCCTTTTGGATGATCAAAGGGGGAAAAAATCAGGGATTACATAGCCATTTGGGGAAAAGAGAAGGGGCCATTTGAAATATAGCATCCTCATGTCAACTTCTGGTCCCCCGCCATTTGTCTGCGAATGGGGAAATACAGCGATGGGACAGGGATGAACGTGGCTCCGATCCATCAGCCCTGCGTTGTAGTCGTTATCAAAGTTCCCCATGACCTCCCTCCTTCCAAACTTTGGTGGTATACTCTATGCCTTAAAATTCTGGAACTCATAATCTAGCTTGAGAGAGTTAACCACCCCTGCCTTTTGGAAATACTTTTTTCCACCTGGCTTCTCAAACACTGCATTCTGCTCTTATTACTTCACCTATGAAACTGCTTGTTCTTTCTCAGGAATCTCTATCTGTCTCAGTTTTTCTTTGTGAGTATTAAATGTTGGTCTTCTCGACCCTTCACCAAGGAAAGGTGATCCAACAGAAAGAGGAAATGATTGAACAATATATTCATATCACATGCAAGCAAAATTGAGCATTCAAAAACAGATGTAGCTGTACATTGACAAGGAACTGCCAGGAATTCAAGCCAGATTCAGAGGAGGACATGGAACAAGGGGCATCATTGCTGATGTCAGATGCATGATCTTGGCTGAAAGCAGAGACTATGAGAAAGAATATGTATCTGTGTTCTGCTGACTAACATGGGCATTCCACTGTGGGCGTGATAGCAATTTTGGGATATAACGTTGTGAAGAATGGGAATCCCAGAACTCCCAGTTATGCTTATGTGGGATTGGCACAAATGGTCTGGTCTTGGAGCTTAGCCTTGCTAATGAGAGAGGGGTGGATGTACCACATGGTTTAAAATTGTAGAAGGTATATGTCAAGGTTGTATCCTCTCATTATACTTATTCAATCTTTATTTGTGCAAATAACCAAATAATCTGAGAAGCTGGACTAGATGAAGAATACAGCATCAGGATTGGTGGAAGACGTTTTAACAACCTGTGATATGCAGATGGCACCGCCTTGCTTGCTGAAAGCAAAGAGGGCTAGACGCCTTTAGTGATGAAGGTCAATGACGACAACCGTCGGCACAGAATGTGTCTCAACATCAAGAAAGCAACAATTTCCACAACCGAGAAAGTAACCTCATGACAAGCAGAGATAAGGCTAAAGTTTTATGTTTTACTTGGATTAACAGTCCATGTCAATGGAAGAAGCAGTCAAGAAATCAAACAATACATTGCATTGGGTAAATGTGCTTCAAAAGACCACTTACAAGTTAAAAAGCAAAGATGTCTCTTTGATAATTAAAGTGTCATGGTGTTGTCAATTGCCCCATAAGCACGTAAAAACTGGACAATTTTAAAAGACCGTCGAAGAATTGATGCTTTTGAATTATGGTGTTGGTGAAGATGGTTGAATGTGCCATAGACTGCCAGAATAACGGACAAATGGTGTCTTGGAAGAAGTACAGCCAGATTTCGCCATGGAAGCAAGGATGGCAAGGCTTCAACTTTGGACATATTATCAAGAAGGAGAAGTTCATGGAGAGGAACATCATGTTGGGTAAAATAGAGGGGAAGAAAAAAAGAGGAAGACCTTTGACAAGATGGATTGATCCAGTGACTGCAACAGTGTGCACAAACATATGTAGCGACAATTCTAAGAAGAAACACACTGGGCACAGGTTCATTCTGGTATACATAGGGTCCCTGTGAGTCCCAACTGACGGGACATCGCTTTGCCGTAATAAAAGTACTTCAGTATTCTCTATTGACACGTGTGGCTAATGACTTAAATACTATTTGTACATCCCATCCTCCCAAATGTATGAATCCAGCTCGTGTGTGTGTGTGTGTGTGTGTGTGTGTGTGTGTGTATAAAACAAACAAACAACCTCTTCGCCATCAACTCGATGGCAACTCAAAGCAACCCTATCCATTGGACAGGGTAGAACTGCTCATAGGAGTATTTCCTACAGTCCACTGGATCTCTCCATTTGGAAGATATGCAATAGATATCTCAAATTTAGCACATCCTTTTTCTTCTCAGTCATCCCTCCCTCAGCCAGTGTGGCTCCCCTCGTTATGTAATTATCGTTGTATGTGCCACTGACTTAGTTCCTACTGATAGTAAGCCTTTTTTTAATCCCTTGCATGTCAAAAGATGGGTTGCATTGGGTAAATCTGCTACACAAGACCTCTTTAGACTATTGCAAAGCAAGGATGTTACGTTGATTAAGATGTGCCTAAGCCACAGCCGGGTGTTTTCCATTGGCTCATCTGCATGTGAAAGTTGTACAGTGACTAAAGAAGACCGAAGAAGAATCGGTGCATTTGGACTGTGGTGCTGGAGAAGACTGAAAGCCCATGGACTGCCATCAGAACAAGCAAAGCCCTCTCAGAAGTAAGGCCAGAGTGCTCCTTGAAGGCATAGCTGGCGAGACGCTGTCTTACAGACTTTGGATGTACTGGCAGGAGAGACTAGTGTCTGGAGACAGACAACGTGTTTGGTAAAGTGGAGGGGCAGCGAAGGACAGGAAGGCCGTCAAAGGAGATGGATCAACACTGAGACTCCTCAAGGGGCTCAAACATAGGAACTATTGTGAGGATGGCACAGAACCAGGCAGTGTGTTGCCCTGTTGTGCATAAGGCCACTATAGGCCAGAACTGACTTGATGGCACCTAACAACAACAACAACAACAATATAGCAAGCCTGTATATAACAGTCACTTCCTCTAACTACTCAAGCCAAAAGCCTAGGAATCATCTACCATTTCTGTCTTCCTCATTTCCTAACCCAGCTCTAACTCCAACCTAATCCAAAGGTAAATCTTGCTGATCTCCTTTTCAAAATACATTCTGAACGTGACTGTTTCAAACCACCACTAGTGTCCACCACTAGAACCTTAGCTCAAGGTCCCCGCTATATCTTCTGGACCACCTCCATCACCTTACACAGGCTCTGCCTTCATCACTACTCTCTGTTTCCACACAGTAGTAGGTAAGGTGCGAAGCACTTCTCTTGCCACTCCTCTGCTTCAGCATCTTGCACTACTGCCCATCACAGTACGATCTGAATTCTGAACTTTGCTCTCAGGACCTTGCATGACTTCTTCCCTGCTTCCCCATCCAGCTTCATCAAACTCTCCTTTCTCAAATGATCAAAGCTCGTTCCGTATCTGAAGGTCTCACCACCTGTTGTGCATTCTCCTTGAGAAGTTCTTCACCTAGATCTTCACCTAGCTGACTCCTCATCATTCAGGGCTGCTTGCGAGTCTTCCCTAAACCACAGTCTAACATAGAACCCTGGCTGCCAGTAGCTCTTAATCCCTTGTCCTGCTTTATGTCCTCTGTAGCATTTAACACTATCTGAAAGATATTATGTATTTTCTAACATCTTATTTATATTTTGACTCCCCACCAGTACATAATTTTCATGAGCGCAAGGAATTTGTTTGCCCTGTATTGCTAGTGCATAGATAGTATCTGTCAGGAAATATTTACTCAGTAGTTGAAATTAATAAATGAAGTACTTACTCATCAAATCAAAAGAGTGAAAACTTTTTTTTTTTTCCACCAGAAAATATAAATAAATAAATAGGTTACTTGAGAAGATAGAGACTACAAACTTCTGGTGTTGTAATAAAATTTTGTTTGGGTAGAAAAAAAGTCTTAATATGAATCTGTTTTGCTTCTCTTATTATAGAAGATTTTTTGATGGTCATAAGGAAAAACTGGATAGTGTATCTACTGTTGAAAAAGAGGAATTCCTGCACAAGATCAAACAGGTAGGAAGAGAGACATGAGGACTTTTAGCCTAAAACTAGATTGTATTTTTAAATGAATATTTTAAATATAGCTGAGAAGTGTTGCATTTTTCAAAAGTAGGCAATGCTGTTGGGTAAGTATTGGACTGCTAACCACAGGTTGGTGGTTCAGATCCACCGGTTGCTCTAGGGGAGAAAAATGAGGTTATCTGCTCCCATATGTATTCACAGCTTCAGAAACCCCATACAGGATCGCTATGGGTCAGAATCAACTCAATGGCAGCGAAGATAATGGCCATTTGCAGTAATTGACTTAAATTTCCATTTATTCTCAAAAGACTTTAAGCATATGAAAGAACAAATGTCATCAAGATGAATTTTGAAAATAATTTTTCACATGGATATGATAGTTTTATATTGGGTATAAAACTATGACTAATGGGCATTTTATATGTCAAATACTTACAGAAATTAGGACCTTTTTGCTGCTGTATGGTTTCTATGAAGTACAGAAACCTGGTCTGTTCTTAATAATGTTAGTGAAGTATGTGAGTCCCATTTAGCCCCCAGGATGATTTCCTAAACATTTTTTTGACTAAGTTACAAGAATAATCTTACCATAAACATAGATGTAACCCAAAATTTAACCACAAGATATTCAGTGAAGCATTCCTTATAATGGTGAACAATCTCCGGGGAGGGAAACTACCATTAGAACAACAAAAGGAGAAACATCAGCATTGTTGTGTTAGGATGGGCTTTCTTGAGAAGTAAAACCAGTCACACACACATATACAAATATATATGATATAGAGAGAAATTTACATGAGGAAAATGACTCCTCCAGTTGTAGAATTGAGTAAGTTCAATTCAGTTTCAAGTCCACGAGTCAGTTACTAAGCTTAAGGCTCCTCTTGACTCATGCTGCTTCAGGGGAGCCCAGGACGCATGCTGCTCTTGAACCAGGATATTGACGTTCATGCATCCCATTTCATTTTTAACAACCTTACATTTTCCTA
Source organism: Echinops telfairi (assembly GCF_000313985.2). Lineage (NCBI taxonomy): Eukaryota > Metazoa > Chordata > Mammalia > Afrosoricida > Tenrecidae > Echinops > Echinops telfairi. Next base: position 46,655,133 of record NW_022103915.1, read on the forward strand.
GATTCCTACTTTGTACATTCCCAGTGCCGATTTAGAGCAGCTGTTTCTTCTCCTTTTGAGTCGTGTCCCATCAGCAAGTGAAGCAAGGTCCCAAAGGCTTTACTCCCACCGACTTGTCTCCATTCACGTCCTTACAGGCGACGTTCTGTTGAGGAGGTAGCACTTCCTCCGTCACATTTTGAATGTTTTTCAGCCTGAGGGGTTCCTCTTCTGGTATGATCTCTAGCAATGTTCTGCTTCTATTCATTAGGTCTGTAGTGTCTGACACTGTCTTGATGCCATGTGTAAGGGGCTAATTCCTCTGAAGCAGGCAGCCTGTTCCTTCTTTGCAGTCTCGTTTTAGTCTGGAAGCTCTTCTGGGTAGAACCTGTTCACTTTTGGCGACCCTACTGGCATTTGAAATACCAGTGACATAGCATCAGAGCAACACACAAACCACCACAGTACGACAAACTGACAGACAAGTGACGTATTGTCTTCTCCTCTTGTATCTTGAGGGAACAAACCTTCAAAAGCAGCCCTTAGGTAAATAGAAGGTTCTGCTTTTATTCATGAACTTCCTTCAGCTAGAAACACTAAATATCAAGATGCTTGACTTATAGTATTAGGTACCTTTTAGTGTCTTGCTTAATTTCTGTTTCTCCCCCAGCCCACCCCCCAATTCAACCAGGGTGTAGTACCATAACTTTCGCTGGTTTCTAAGAGAAATTTCACCATATTATGATTTTCATATCTATTGTAAACTTTTCTGGAAATTTGGGTGGTCGTGTGGAGGAATCCCATTGTCATGCCACAACCACCTTGCTAAACATCTTCCCTTACTCCATCTTCATCCATCTTTTTGCTCAGAGAAACATTATCACCCAACATCCCATCTCCTCTCTCTCTTATGAAGCATAGCCTCTCCCTTCCTCTGAGGCCTGCAGCCAACCCTGAGGATCCACAGGACCAAGAAAGGGAGTTATCTCCCAGATAATGACTTGCATCAATTACATCTTTCTATTTTGTTGTTATTGTCATTGTCATCTGCTCTTACAGCATTAGGAATGGCTTTCTCTATGGGCTAAGTCTACTCTGATTCTTTCGTTGCAAGGAAATAGAAGGCACAGTGTACCAAAGATCATAAACTTAACAAGATTGGTTGGTTGGTTTTAAATTATCTTTCATTGTCTGGTCAATTTTCTGTTTGTTTTTCATTTTCCCTCTCATAGGGGCTGTTTGGCAGCCTGCAGTTGACAGCTCCAAAGTTCTCAGCCCCTTGACTGTCTCACCAGCTCAGGCACCCTAAACCTGCTTGGCTGACTTGATCAACCAGCAACCCTTAGCCAAGCTCCATGAGTGCCTTTCAGTGATGACCACTTCAAAGATGCAGGGTATGAGCTCATTTCTTATGTCTGACAGAGCCGATTCTGTCAACTCTTGTTCACATCCAGTCATATCCTCATGAGGCCCTGGGAGATTTCAGTGGTGACATTAAATTCCATTCTAGTTAAAAACAAAACAAATAACCCACCTTTTTATTGTGAAATACTACTCAACTACAGAACAGTACATAAACTCTAAAGACATAATATTTATGTACATGTCTATCCCACACTGTGCTTGGGCTTTTCGCTCTATTAATAGTGTCTTCTGAGGGATTTAATTTACTAACTAATTTAATAAGCTCCAATTTCTTTAAGTTACTTTATATTTTAATTGGTAATTTTATTCAATACCTTTTCAAATCTGTTTTGGTACTCTTAATTGTTACCAATTCCCAGCCACATTGACATAGATCCTCAAGGCAAAAGAGATTTTGAGGGCTAGATTTTCCACTTTGGGTTCTTGCTTTAGAATGAGGCCTAGTAGTTCCTCATTATCTTGTTAGTTCTTCAACTTTTAATAAGATTTTTTTAACATCCAGCTATTTTCATGGTCTTATATCTAGAAGACTATGTAGAATTACCCAGCCCACCTAATTTTAGGTTTCCAGCTAAAGCCAATTTGCTTATCTAATCTGAATCAATGCAGTGGAGGGATACAAGCACAAATGTCTTCTCTCATTTAGAACCCTGATTAATATGGTTTTTGTCCCTAAATTGAAATACTTAGCATGAAGCAATCATAGCATCTAGTTAACGAAACTTTGAGCAAGAGTTTCTGTTGATATTATATTTTCCCCCCAGTTGACTTTATTTTCTAGGGAAAGCTCAGACAGATCTTGTTGAATATATTACGGCTTATTAATCTGCTTTCTTATTGTAATTTGGATTATCATTCAGTGGGTGTTACTACTTTTCCACATTGTTGTCATAACTGTGTTCTTAGCAACATACTCGTGATACAGAGAGTTGCCAACTGACACTGACTTTGCTCAAAGGATTTGGGGATCAAGTCCTCTTACTCAGTATTCTTGTTGATCTTTTTAGGTGGCTGAAAATCTGCACAAAACTCGTGGAGAGAATAAAGAGCTACAAGACAAACTAGTTACTCTTGCCAGACAATATCAGCTGGTCTTAAATGAGGAGGATGAAATTCTTTACAGGAAACGAAAGATCCAGGATGAGTATGTTTCCATCCATGATCCATACACACGTATGTAAATCAACATGGGTGTGTGTGCTTTCCTTATTATTCAGATTCTCCGACAATAAGTTATTCTTCTACCAACAGTCAGTAAATGCAAACACATTTGCCTCTTTAGGTAAATAGTACTAAATCTGAATCAGATCAAATCTATAATTACCAATGTGGTAGTTACATAATCTGGTGTCAATTTGGGACTTGAAAGGATTAAAAGTAAAGGGGTGGAGTCTAGTCTGTCAATCAGGTCATGGCCAATGAGGCCTCTGTGTGGGCATGGCCTTCTGAGAATTCTGGGAACTCCTGGATTTCCTCCTTGGAGGCAAAAGACACTCTCTCAGCTCATTCCCTGAGAGACATTGCAGTTGACAAGACACATGGAACTATACTAGTGCCATGAGCTGGAGAAGCCGTGTGGGGACCCTTGCCAGCGCTGAGCTGCTTACAACCCCGAAAGATCCACAAGACTGATGAGCCAGACCTCTGGAGCCGGAGAAGCCACGTGGAGACTCCTGCCAGCACTGAGATGCTTACACTGCCACTGGAAACACAAGACTTCCCACCCACTGGCTGTGATCTTCCTGCATTCAGCATCACTGCATGTGTTTCTTGAGTCTGAAGAGGACTTTATGGATTTGGTATTGGACATATAGGCTAATATTGAACTTATGGATTTGATCTGGACTGGGCTGGGATGCTTTCTCAATATTCAACTGCTCTTGTATATAAAGCTCTTTCTTATGCACATGTGAGTGTCTATGGATTTGTTTCCATAGTCTACCCGGACTAACATAACCAACTGCATCATTTTAAATGAAATTTTATTGTGTCTTAAGTGAAAGTTTACACAGTAAATTAGGCTTTTATTTAATAATTTCTACATAACCTTTTCAATGACATTGGTTACTGTTTTTTTTAATCCAAGAGAAAGAAAAAAATAAGAAAAAATATATAACAGATTAAGAATGAGTTTATAGGGAAAACAAAGGAAAAGATGTTAAATTTTAAGCTAACTATATCTGCATTACTTCACTTTCTGATGTACTCTATCTGTGGGTAGGACTTTTAACCTCCATGGACAATGGTCTGAGGGTTTTCAGTCAATGGAGGCTTATTCCTCATGGCGTCTCTGGATTTAGAACGTTCACTGTCACCCATAGCCTTCCAAGTGCATCATTTTTGCTTCTAAATCAGACTCTTGAAAGACTAACTATACTTTTTACTTTTATCATATAATCTCTACCAGTTCCAGATGAATTTGAGTGAAGTAAGGAAAATTTGGCCAGAGTAAGGAAAATCAGATTTGAACAATAATGAAAAGTATTATTCACCAGATGTATTTCATATGATGGATTCTACTATGTTGTAAAGTATTTGAAGTTCTTACAACAACAGATTAAAAATAATTAACATTCATCCATTTGATCTATTTGTTATGGGTTGAATTGTGACCTTCAAAATTTACTTAATAGACATTCCTCCTTGGAGTCTCTGTGATTCCACTCTCTTTAAGCTTTTTACCATGAGAGGAGTCTGTCCTTTACACTCTACTGATGTTTCCCTATATCTTAAGATATATAAGAACCCTTGGGTTTGAATTATTTTGTCTTCAAATTTAAACCTCAAGTGTAAGATTCTAATAATTTGTCCTGATTATTTTTTCCTGATTTTTATAAGAAATGTTATACAAAGAGGCTTAAAAAAGTTTGTGGGAAAAAAATTGAATTAGAGGTCACGGAATTTCCCACAAACTTTTTAAAGCTTGTAGTCTTAGATTATATCTTAGCAAGACTTTTTATTACAGTCTCATAGCACAATTCTTGTTAACTTACCTTTTTCCTATCATCACTATCAAACTTGAAAAAAAATGTTTGCCTCCAGTTGAGTCCGACACATGGTGACCCTGTGTGTTCTGGACAGAGCTTCCCTTCGGTGGCTGTTTCTTTAGAAGTAGACAATAGTGTGCACTAGAAGGACGGACCAAGTCCCTCCAAAGGTGCAAAGGGGTTTCCCTTCAGGCTACTGGCCCAAAGGTTGAAAGCTTGGGTCCACTCAGAAGTGCCTGAGAACAAAGGGCTTGCCATCTACTTCTGAAGCAGCAACCACTGAAAATCGCCGCCATGGCAGTGAGTTTGGGGATTTGTATTGCACCATACTGGTCACTGCTTCCTACCAATGGAAACCTGTCTTCTCAGACTGGTCTCTTTGCCTCTGGCCAAGGGTCTTCGTGAAATCTCAAATCATCATGGCTCTCTACTAGCAAAATGCAAGGCCTTTTTATTTTTTTTATGGACTCTGAATAATTTTATGTTTCAAAAAGAAAATGAAAACTCCCCTATGAGGGGCAAGGCCCCAAGTAGGCCTCTGCTTCTTTTCCTTGGCTTCTGTATAGGCCTTAGCTACTTGCTGGCCAGGTTTGTCGACCCTAGGCAGCAACCACCACTCCAAATCCCTTCTCCCACGTCTTGGTAAAGCCTGTTCCCTGGGTGTGTTAGTCCTGGTAGACTAGAGAAACAAATCCAGGGAGACTCATATGTGAATAGGAGAGAGGTTTATATACAAGAGCAGTTGAATATTGAAAAAACATCCCAGCCCAGTGCAGATCAAGTCCCTAAGTCTGATATTAGCCCATATGTACGATACCAATCTATAAAGTCCTCTTGAGACTCACGACACACATGTAATGATGCTGAATGCAGGAAGATCACAGGCCAGTGGGTTGGAAGTCTTGTGTTTCCAGTGGTGTTGTAAGCATCTCGGCGCTGGCAGGGGTCTCCACATGGCTTCTCCGGCTCCAGAGGTCTGGCTCCATCAGCCTCTCTCCATGTGTCTTCTCCACAGGATGTCTGGCAGGGAGTGAGCATGTGTCCCGCCTCCAACAAGCTATTTATCTCCTTAGTGCCTCGAAATGAGGTCATCAAGCTGCGAACTGGTTGACAGGCTAAACTCCACCCCTTCACTCTGAATCCTCAAATTGACACCAGATTATATAATTACCACACTCCCCATCAATAAAAATAACTAAAAAGACATGACATCTGAATTCTGTAACCTGTGAATGTACTAACATATCTTATCACAAGGGAATTTAAAAGCATGTCGCTTTCTCCAGCTGGGAGCAGAGGAGAAGAGAAAGGGAAATGGGAAGGACTGAAAGTTTGAGAAAGCGTTGACTCCTTTTACTGGCTTGGAAATGGTAGGAGCAACATGAAAAGTGTCAGAAGAAAAGTAATTGTGCCAACGCTGAGCAAGCTGGGAAGGGGACTCTGATGCCCAGATGGCAATCACAGCCAGGTTACACGTTGATTTTGGCCTTGTGAACTCTTAAGGAGAGACCCCAATTAAGCCATGCTGTACCTAGACTTAGGACTCCTGGAAACTGTGAAATAATCAATGAGTGTTGTTTTAAGCCACTCAAATTTGTCATGTAACAATAGAGAACTAACACAGATGTTCCACGGATATCTCCAAGAGGTCGTCCCTTAACGTTCTCTATGCTGAATGAGGTGCTCACGTGGGTTTGTAGAGAAGTTAAAATTTTCCTTACATATAAAGCATGAACTTTAATCAAAGACAGAACAGATGACATCTCAATGTAAAGAAAACAAAAATCCTCACAAATGAGCCAATAAACAGCATTAGGATAAGCAGAAAAGATTGACGTTACCAAATATTTCACTTGAATTGGATCCATAATTAATGCCCATGGAAGTAGCAGTTAAAATATCAAACATGATATTGCAGTGAGCAACCCTGCCACACACGATCTGTTTAAAATGTTGCAGAACAAAGATGTCACCCTGAGGTCTAAGATTAGCCTGTCCCAAGCTATGGTCTCTTCAACTACCTTGTATGCCTGGGAAAGTTGGACAGTGAAGGAAGACAACTGGGAAACCATTAAGGGATTCAGGAGCAAACTGAAGAAAAGTAAAGCACATTCACAAGAGCCAAAATACTACCGTGAGTCTATCCCACTTGAATTTCCAAACCTCTTCCACAAGAATAGATTTGATGCATTGAACACTAATGGCAGAAGACCTGATGAGCTAGGGGAGGAATCAAGACCATCATCCATGAAGAAAGCAGAAGGTCATTCAAAAGCCAGGCAAGAAAGTAAGGATCCGAGTGGATGTTAGAAAAGACTCTGAAACGTCCTTTTAATTTAGTAGTTAAAGCAAATAGAAAAAAGGATGATGTCAAGGAGCTGAATAGAAATTTTCAAAGGGCAGCTCAGGAAGATAAAGCCAAATATTATAATAAAAATGCGCATGAACCTAGAATTCGAAAAACAAAAGGGAAGGACACACTTGGCATATTTGAAACTGAAAGAACTCAAGAAAAAATTCAAGCCTTGAGTTGCAATCTTGAAAGATTCTGTAGGCACAATAGCGAATGCTGTAGGAAGCATCAAGAGAAGATGGAAAGAATGCAGAGCATGGTACCAAAAAGAGTTACTGTATGGAAAAGGACTAGTGGACATTCCACCATTTCAGGAGGTGGCATATGAGCAAGAACCAATGGTGCTGAAGGAAGAAGTTCAAATGGCACTGAATCATTAGCCAAAAACAAGGCTCCAGGAATTGATGGGATACCCATGGAAATATTTCAACAAGCTGAAGAAGCACTGGGAGCACTCATTGGACTATGCCTGGAAATTTGGAAGACAGCTATTTGGCCAATTGACTGGAAGAGATCCATATTTGTGCCCATTCCAAAGAAAGGTGACCCAACAGAATGCTCAAATTACAGAACAATATCAATACCATATGCAAGTAAAATTTTGCTTAAGATCATCCAACAATGGTTGTAGCAGTACCTTGACAGGGAACTGCCAGAAGTTCAGGCAAGATTCAAAAGAGGTCACAGAACAAGGGATATCATTGCTGATGTCAGATGGATCTTGGCTGAAAGGAGAGAATGCAAGAACGATGTTTACTTGTGTTTCATTGACTATGCAAAGGCATTTAATTGCATGGACCTTAATATACTGTGGATAACTTTGAGAAGAATGGGAATTCCAGAACCTTCATTGTGTTCATGTGGAACTTGTACATGGATCAAGAGGGAGTTGTGTGAACAGAACTAGGACATACTGAATGGTTTAAAATCAGGAAAGGTGTGCATCAGGGTTGTATCCTCTCACCATACTTGTTCAATCTGTATGCAGAGCAAATAATCAGTGAAGCTGGATTATATGAAGAAGAATGTGATATCAGTATTGGAGGAAGGCTTTTTAACAACCTTCAGTATGCAGATGACACAACCTTGCTTGCTGAAAGTGAGTAGGAATTGGAAATCAAGAATTGTAGCCTTCAGTATGTATTACAACACAATGTAAAGAAGACCAAAATCCTCATAACTGGACAAATAGGTAACATCATGATAAATGGAGAGAGACTGAAGTTGTCAAGAATTTCATCTTGCTTGGATCTGCATTCTGCTCATGCAATACAAGCAATCAAGACATTGCATTAGGTAAATCTGCTGCACAAGACCTCTTTAGACTATTGAAGAGCAAGGATGTTTCCTTGAGGACTAAGGTGCGCCTGGGCCAAGCCATGGTATTCTTCATTGCATCACATGCATGTGAAAGTCGGACAATGAATAAGCAAGACCATAGAAGAATAGATGCACTTGAAATATGGTGCTGGAGAATATTGAAACTGCTGAAAGGAGGAGCCAACTGTCTTGGAAGAAGTCAGACCAGAGTGCTCCTTAGAGGCAAAGATGGCAAGACTTCATCTCACGTACTGTGGACATGTTGCTGGGAGAGACCCGTCCCTAGAAAAGGACATCATGTTTGGTAAAGTGGAAGGGTGATGACAAAGAGGAAGGTCCTCAATGAGATAGATTGACCGGATGGCTCTATCAATAGGCTCAAGCACAGGGACAAGTGTGAAGATTGCACAGGACTGTGCAGTGTTTTGTTCTTTTGTGCAGAGGGAAGGGACCTATAGATCAGAACCGACTCTATGCACCTAACAACCACGTTAATGCTTTTGAACTATGGTGTTGGTGAAGAACATGGAAAATTCCATGGACTTTTCGAAGAAGGAATAAATCTGTCTTGTGCGGAAGTATATCCAGAATGCTCCTTTCTTTGATTGGAGGTTAGGGAGACTTTGTCTGTTATACTTTGGATATGTGAGCAGGAGAGATCAGTCCTTGCTTGATAAAGGAGAAGGTCAACAGAAAAGAAGACCCGCTAAGAAGATTGATTCAGTGGCTGACGCAGTGGCTCAATTGCAAGGATGGAGCGGGAGCAGGCAATGTTGAGTTCTGTTACATATAGGCTTACTATGAGTTGGCGCTGGCCGGACAGCACTTAACAATTGTAGTTGCACATCTACCATATTGTACCCTTCCTCAATTCCTGAACTGGGACTGAGTACCTGGCACCAAGATATTCTCTCCATATGTGGTGTTGATAAATATGTATGAAACGGATCTTTTCATTTTTCCGTAGAAACTGGCTCCGGACTAACCTCATCCTGAGTGAGATCTTGTGGCAATTCAAGGGGGTTCACCTTTAGTGGATTATCTTCAGGCAAGATGAGTGATAAGCCAGATTGGTCTTAAGTGAAATTTGACAAGTCAAAACTAAAGAAAACTAATACTGAAGGGAAAAAAAACTCTCTCCTCAAATTATTCAACCAGAGAAAGAATGTATTCCAACATCATAAAATAGGATGTTTTTCTAGGAGCAAGTTTCAACATTGCTTGAATGTTATCTTAGTTTTATAGGCTTCATTTTGTAAAGCTATGAGTTTGTAGAGATTTTAGGAATCTTCTGGTGTCTTCTCATCTACACTCTGGTCCATCATCTTTCTTTTAAAACTTCACATTGGTGTGTAAATCCCACAAGACGGATGTCATCAATGACCCACCATTTAAGATCTTTGTGTGTGTGGTTCTTGTCCTCCTTGCAGGCTAAGCCACTTTTAACCTTCCACCATGGATACTTCCATTACCCCCAAATCTTCATGAACTACATGCTTTTCCAGCTTCCCACCATCTATTTTCATTTCTAATGTAGAAATAAAAGAATAAATATAATAATTAAAAAATTAAATTAAAAAAGAAACTGGCTCTTTACCTGGTTTCCGAGAGATAGGTTTAGTCATCGATACAATCCCCTAAACCAGAGACGGAGACATGCTTCAAAGAAATCCTCTTTCATTACCCAATGGACCCCATAGTGTTTCCCACAACTGTCTTAATCATGAGTTTTCAGTTTCTGAGAAGGGTTAAGCCTGAGTTCAATCAGCTGCCTTTATTAGAAGTTCTTGATTTCTCACTTTTAACCCAAATGTTAAATCATATGAGTAATTATCTATGACTTCACAGATTTAATACTTACAACTAGATGAGATGTAGTTATTGTAAGCCCCATTTTATAGGCACACCCACAACTGTAGTCTCTTATTCAAAGTCACACTGCTCGTAAGAGAGATGGCTACTGTGCCAACTGAATTTATTTCATCACTTCCCCTAAAGGTCCTAAGGGGGTGGATAAATGTGTTAGAAAAACTTGCCCACACAGAGGTATTGAACACTAAAACTGTTCTTTTTGTTGTTATTGTTTGTGGGGACTGTTTAGGACTGAATATCCTTTCCATAGTTTGGAAGTCTTCAGACATTTTATTAAAATTCTATGCATAAGTTTAGACTTAACACTCATTAGGGGAGCATTGTTATATATTTATTTATTTGGGCAGGTGACTGAACTGAGCTTTCCAAACGACTTTTAAAATTCTTATATGTGATTACATATCTCAGCATCCTGAGGAATTAAAAATGATGTCAGTACTTGAGATCTGATAACTCTGTGGTCTCCTACCCTCCCACACAGAAATGAGAGACAACTGGAATTTATTACTCAAAAAGATAACTTTTTAGCGCAAAGAAGAGTAGACATCAGAAACATGGAAGAAGGAATTGTCACACTGCAAGAACTTCATCGGTATGTTTGTAGTCTTTGGAATGTTTCATTTTTGTTCTTCTCTGCATATATCTCTAAAATGATAACAATAATTCAAACTAAATTCACCAGCGAGTTCATACCATGTCATAACCAATGTATAGGACAAAGAACAATTGCTCCATAGAGTTTCCGAGATTGTAAATCTTCACAGAAGCAGACAAATTTATCTTTCTTCTGAGAATCGGGTGGTATTATGTAATATTTTTCATTAATATTTTAAACCTCTTTCTTATAGTCTAGTTTTATATACCTCTTTTATTGTTCTTGTTTAAGTATTAACTGTATGAAATAATAAGTTACCTTTCGGTGGGTGTATCTTTTTTATACTTAAAATGGTCATTAGGGCACCAATCGGTTGTTAGATTATTTGAACCCCACCATTGGTTGTATTTGTTCACCACACTTAGTCAAACTATTTGCTGGGAGAATAATTCAAGACACTGAACTATATGAATAAGAACATGGCATTAAGATTGAAGGAAAGCTTTTGACAATCTGTGATTTACAGAGGACACAGCCTGGCTTGCTGAAAGTGGGGAAGGTTTGAAACACTTGCTGATGAAGATCAAGGATTTCAGCCTTCAGTATGGAGTACAACTCAATTTATTTTATTTTACAACTTAATTTAAAGAAAAGAAAAAAACCCTCACAATTTGAACAATAGCATAATTATCAACCAAGGGACTGAAGGATTTAATTCTACTTGACTCCACAATCACTTCGTGTGCATGTGGAAGTTGGACACGTCGGGGTTTTATCTGTTTGCTCTCCAGTTAGGGCAGCAATGTCAACACACAGGGAGATACATGATTTGCATTCTTGAAAAGACCAGCTTTATCTAAGTACGATCCTGACAAACATCTGGGGACATAGCAACAACATCTGGTGTACAGTCCTTCGTGTGGCTGACTTTATAGGGTTAAGTATAAACAGCTATTTCTTTTGTCAGCTTCTGAAAGAAAACTCCAAACTCCTCCCAAGCCTTTGTAAACTTTATGGAACAGGCAGTGCTGCTGCTGCCCACCACGCCCCCCCACCCCCCACAGGAGCAACTGGTGGATTTGAACCACCGAACTTTAGGTTACCCAACATTCCACCGTGTCTGTTTTTTATAAAATGAAAATCAGGTTGAATACAAATATTTTTTCCTGAAGAATGATGCAAAGTGGCTGGTACATCATAGTGTTGTCATTGGTGTCGTCACCAGGAAGTAGTCAGATTTGTGACTCGATGTTAGTGTTTACTTAGAATGGTTTAGATGATTGTTGTGTTCTTCACGTAAACAGCTTCAAATCTTCTATGGGTTACATTCAATACGTTCTTTGCAAGTCAAGTCAGTCAGGTTGGGGCAGAAAGAACTTTGGAGACTCAATGGGTGGGCAGCTTCGATTTATTATGGTGGAAATTGGGAGCCTAGATGATTTCAAATAGAGAAAGAAATTAGGAGCATAGCTTTATTTCTGGTTCATTTAACAGTGGTTCATATGTAAATTTCTTCTATGCATATTTCTGTCTTTTGAAAATCATTAATAAGTAGCATTTCACATATTTCTGTGCTTAAAGCTTATTTAAGCACTTATTTCTTTAACAGAGAAAATAAAAGGAAGGGCAGATAACAAGTGTCTCCACTGCTTCTGTTAGAATCTTCACATCTTTCCATTCATTCTCTGGCAAGAAAACCTTTGCTCTCCCCTCGTTCAAGAATCTATCTTGGCTTTTTGAATGATCTATTGTGTGGAATCAGAGCTCAATCTAGAAGTGCGAGTCCCTCAACAACTTGCTGACTGTGATACCATCAGTAGCATGGGGTTGGCTTTCCCCTTCACGTCTTCTATATGTAGAAGCCTACCTGGTGCCATACCACCACCATGTCTTTAGAAATGATTCTGTTCTCTTCTTACTGAGATTGCTCCTGTATTCTGCAACCCACCTTTCTCCCTCCAATTAAACCATTCACCTACAGAAGCCGTCCACAGTTGCCTCCACCAAACCTGTTCTCTATCCTGGGATATCCACCTTGATGTTTGGGGGATCAACTTGTACCTATACAGAATTATAACAGTCTCTCTTAGCCTGACATTAAGTACTTAGTTATTTCACAAGGTTTGTTTTGTTTTCCAACTGGACTGCAGCTTTATTGAGCAGGAGAATTATACCTACAGGGTCTTTTATATATTCTAACAGCTCCTACAAATGCAAAATTTGAATATATTTTTTCTTGTTTCTAGAGCAATGCAAGAAGTCTATCGGAAACAAATAAAAGTCATGGGCGATAATATAGAAAGAGAAAATCAGAGAAGGTAAGGGGGAAAAAGTGCTATGAGTAATATGTCTTAATGAATAGTACCTCAAATGTGGGGTTGAAAAAGAATGAGTTATGAGTATCTAAATAAATTATTTTCCTAAAATAAATTGTGTGAGTCCTCTTGGGTTTACATGTGCTTATTAGTTTGATGTTTTGGCATTGAACTAAACCAAATTTTTCCATATTAATTCCAAGAAACCCCCAAAGAAGACAATTTTGAACATTTAGAGATGCTCTGGCTCATCCAGGCTTAGATGTGAACTAATGGGGCAGCTTTATGTGTGATATAGTGACAGAGAGAATGGTTAAATACAAGGGCATATACCCTCCAAAACTGGAATTTTATTTTCAAAGCTACATATTTAATATTTTTTAGTAAAACAATCTTATCACCTTCAAAGTACTCTCCACTGCACTTAAGACATTTGTCAAATCTGTGATTCCATTCTTGGAAACATTTTTCAAACTCATCTGTTTGGATGGCTGTTAGCACCTCCCTCGTTTTTTTCTTCACCTCTTCTAAGATGTCAAATCGCTGTCTTTTCATGTCCCTCTGCCTTCGCAGAAACAAAAAGAAGTCGCACAGAGCAAGGTCAGGTGAGTCAGGTGCATGGGGCAAGAGAATCATGCTGTTTTTTGCCAAAAACTGGTGCCCTGAGATGGCTGCGTGAGCAGGTGCGTTGTCGTGGTGGCAAAACCAGTCCCCCGTCTGCCATAAACCAGACTTTTTTTTGTCTCACACTATTATGCAATCATTTCAGAACCTCTAAATAGAAAGCTTGATTAACAGTCTGACCTGGTGGAACAAACTCCAAATGCACTATCCCCCTCATATTAAAAAAAATCATCGTCTTGATCTTTGATTTCACTTGATTAGCTTTTTATTGGACAAGGTGACGATGGCGTCTTCCATTGGCTTGACGGATATTTGCTTTGGGGTCATAAGAATCGCACTGCGTCTCATCACCACTAATGACCTTAGGGAAAAGGTCTGGGTTGCTTCGGATCTGTTCTTTCAAAGCATGGCACGTTTTCCACCCTTTTTCCTGGTCAGTCAGAACCAGAGGCACAAATTTCAAAGCGACCCTTCTCATTCACAAATCTTCTATTAAAATCTGCTGAACCGAGCTCTAAGACAGTCCAGACAACTTCCCCCTCTCTTCAATGGTCCGAAGTCAGTCTTTGAGCACAAGTGCATGAATTTTGTCGACAGTTTCGTCGGTTGGGGAAGTTGATGAATGTCCAGTATGGGACTTGTCATCAATCGACATTTCACCTTTATTGAAACAAGAAAACCACCTGCACACTTGAGTTTCCTGGTTTTATATTTTGTATAGTCCATATTTTGACTACTGATGGATATTTACAGTTATTGATTCCCATTTTGAGTCATGAAGGTAAAGGAAGGTCCCACAAGCTCTACTCCATCCACACCATTATGGTTGACGCTACTTCGAGGAAGCAGCTCTACAAGAGGCTTGTCTTTTGGCCCAATATCTGACAACGATTTCCTGTTATTCATAAGGTTTTTGGTGGCTAATCTCTTAGAAGTGGACAACCTATTTCTTCTTTGTCGTCTGTTCTATTTGAAATAATGGTGGTACAGCTTCCAACATCACCACAGTAAACCAAACTGACAAAGAAGTGGTGGAAGTGATAGCAGTACCCATCGTCTAAGGTTGCTGGTAATAGCAAAGGAAATATGACTCAGATAAAGTATTTCTATCAGTGACAGCAACTAGAAAAAAGCTTACTAAAAGTTAGCAGCATTAAAAAAAAACAGCCATTGTCATTACTGACGAGACTCCAATGGCAATTTTTTACCAATCTCAAATGAGCATGTATTTTACTATTCTCCAGTTATTTAATCTTTGTTGTTGTGGTGGTGGTGGTGGTACAGAGAAAAGTTCAAGAACCCAGAAGATTGGAATCTTTTATTAATACTAAGAGTAACTTGGTTATTATTTTTGCCTGGACATCTTCTTATTCCATGTACCGCTAAGCCTTCCCTAAGTCAGTCCTTTGCTTAAATGAGGAGAGCTGCCCAGTGTGGTTTGTCTATTCAGCTTTATTGGATGTAGAGACTCACTTCTTACTCTGAGGCAATTGATAGTGATAGTATTGAGGCAGTGAATATTCTGTCTGATTTGTGTTTTCAGTTAATGTGCATAGCCTGCATCTCTAAGAGCACAAAGAAATTTTGCATAATCATAGTAGGACCTGTTTTACTTTGAATCCCTTAACCATTTCAGTAAACCACTATGTCAATTTAATAATGTTTATTTTGTTCTATTCTCAAGAATTATAACTCAGTGGAAAATTGCTTGTATGCTAAAAACGCATTCCCGTTGGAAGAAGAACACAAAGACTCAGATGCAAGAAATTAGGGATAAAATCGAGTGGACTCAAATGAGAAAAATACAATTGTATGAAGAGGTGAGGGGAACACAAGGGAACTCAGACTGAGTCCCTGACATTGCAGTACAGTAATTCTCCTTTGATTTTTCATTAAACATTATCTTATAAGAAGTGTTTTCTTTTCTGCTGACTTCCTATTTAGAGAGAATTATTTAACTTCCTTAAGACATGCATCTATTTTCTGTATATTAACTATGGGCATTTAGCAGGTGAAAGAGCAATTTTCTTCAGAGTATGCGTTTGAAACATGCAACCAGAAACTTATTTAAGGTTAGTCTTTATAAAAAACATATCTCTAAGAATGTGAGCCCAACCTCCTGTAGTTATGCTCTGCCTTATTCCTCCTCCACTTCGCCCATCAATCATGCCATATTTACAGATATAATTTGATGAGCAATTTAATCTATGGAGAAAAAAATTCCTCTCAGTGGCTTCTGAGAAAATATAATTTGAATTCAGAGACATGTCTCATGCAAATCTAAAGGTGGAACTATAAAGTGGAACTCTACAAGAGAAATGACAGTTCCTCATTTTCCCTCTTATTAGACCAACACGAGACAAAAAGAGATTGATGAATTTGTGGTACAGATTGAAAAACTTACAGAGGAATTGAAACAAGAGGAGGAGGAATTCATTAGCAAAGAAAAGCAGTTAATTGAAGAGATCAACATTTATGAGGTAAGCTTTGTTTACATCCAGGAGTAATTTTAAATGGCTGTGTGCTGGGAGGGGAAATTACTAATACTTGAAGCTATTCTAATTAGTTCATTGTAAAACAAATCTTCCAGTAAGATTCAGATTATAGTATCATTCAGAATCTTTCAATGTACCTGATTTACAAACCCCAAACCTGTTGCTGTCCAGTTGATTCCAACTCATAATGGCCCCATACGATTTCTGAGGTTGTAATCCTTACAAAAGGAGCCCTGGTAGTGTAGTGGTTAATTGCTCAGCTCTTAACCACAACGTTGATCCCTTGAACCCACCAGTTGCTCAGGAGGAGAAAGAAGTGGCAGTCTTCTTCCATACAATGTTCCGTCTTCTAAAAGCCCTGGCCTAGTTCTCCTCTGTCCTGTAAGGTCACTATGACCTGTATTGACTTGAGGACACACCTTGGATGAACTCTATGGTTGTGCCACCTAGACGCATGATAAAAGTGAACTATCAGCTATATTAAGGAAATCTGGTGGCAGTGTCGGCTAAGTGTGAGACTGCTAACCACAAGGTCAGCACTTCAAACCTACCAACAACTTCAAGGGAGAAAGATGAGGTTCTCTGCTCTCAGATAGATTTACAGCCTCTTCTGCCTGAGTGATCCTTCTAAGAGAGGGTGTCAAAACTCTGTCTCCTGTGTTTTGGACATGCTATCAGGAGAGGTTAGTCCATGGAAAAGGACCTCATGCTTAGTAAGTAGAGGGTCAATGAAACAGAGGACGATCAGAAAGGAGAGAGACACAGTGGCTGCGGCAATGGGCTCAAGCCCAACCACTGCGAGGACGACCAGGCCTGGGCTGTTTCATTCTGTTGTACCTGGGGTCATTACGAGTTGGAGCCAACTGGGCGGCACCTAACGAGCACAAGGGTCTAGAACAGTGCCTAAGAATGAATGAATACATCCTACTGCCAAATGGTGACGACTGAAGTAGTTTCCCAACTAAATCCCACTCTTGTTATCGATCCTAGCATTTCTCTGGCAAAATCAGCATGTATAGAACCCAAGAAACATGCAAGCCTAAACCCATATTTTTTTTCTCCAGCTGATAGTGTGAATTATCTTAACATTCTTTGGTTTAATTTAATAAATGAACAGGATCTGAAAAAACAAAGAAAAGATTTACAGCCTCAGAAACCCTCTGTAGGACACTATAGTCAGACTTGACTCAATGGCAGTGGATTGGGTCAGAGGCCAGCTGTATTATTAGGCAACGTTGCTGTCTTGCCATTGTCACAATGACCCCTGACTGGTGAATGCGTCTCCACTGGGAGAATAAGAAGAAAAGACAAGAACTGCCATCAAGTCGGTGCCAACCCATCCTGAGCCTGCAGGACAGGGTAGAACTGCTCTTATGAGTTTCTGAGACTATAACTCTTTTTTTTTTAATTAAGAAATCATTTTATTAGGGACTCTTACAGCTCCTATAACAATCCATCCATCAATTGCATCAGACAGACACATTTGTACATACGTTGCCATCATCATTTTCAAAACATTTTCTTTCTGCTTGAGCCCTTGATATCAGCTCCTCTTTTTTCCCTCCCTTCCCCGTGGGCCCCCAATAAATTATAAATTATTATTATTTTCATATCTTACACAGTTCGCTGTCTCCCTTTGCCCATGTTTCTGTTGTACGGTCCCTGGGGTGGTACGGGTGCGTTTAATACATCGATCATTGTAGTCAGTTCCCTGTTGCTCCCACTTCTCCCCCCCACCTTCATGGTATTGCTACTCTCATGATTGTTCCTGCAAGGATTATCTGTTCTGGATCCCATGTGTTGAGAGCTTGTACCTGTACCAATGTATATGCTCTGATCTAGCCGGATTTGTAAGCTAGAACTGGGGTCATCATAGTGGTGGGGAGGAAGCATTAAAGAACTAGAGGAATGTTGAGTATTCCGTCAGTGCTATACTGCACCCTGGCTGACTCATTCCTTCCATTTGACCCTTCTGTGAGGGAATGTCCAATCACCTACAGATGGGCTTTGGGTCTCCACTCTGACCTCCACCATTTGCACGGATATATTTATTTGTTTAGGGCCTTCTGATGCCTGATAACTGATCCCATTCACAACTCATGATCACACAGGCTGGTGTGCTTCTTCCATGTGGGCTTTGTTGCTTTTCAACTAGATGATTGCTTGCTTAGTAAGAGTGTAACTCTTTGTGGGAATAGAAGCCCCATCTTTATCCCATGGAGTAGCTGATGGTTTCAAACTGTGTACCTTGCAATTTTCAGTCCAACACGTAATCACTGCATTGGTAGTGGCCCTTTTCAGAGGATGTAACCTTTGCAGCCACCTGGAAGATGTGCTCAAGAGGTATTGATTTCGATTTGTGCCAAGGCTTCAGAATCAGGGAGACTATCACACTCTCCGTGGAGGTCTCTTTCTTGTGCATCTGAGTGGAGTAAAGAGACCTAGTCTTTGTCTGCTGTGTTAATGCCTTCCAGACTCCTCCTGTTGGAGCATTGTTCCATGATCCTGCCTTATTAGCACGTCTTTAAATTATGAGTGTATATAACTTGGATAAAATGAAAAATTTCCAAGAGCTAACTGGGTTAAGTGTGGCCTACACAAGTCTTGTGAGCCTGCCTATTTAGTTGAGAAAGTTCCAAAAGTGCATGTTACGCAAGAGAGATATTGGTTTCTCTTTCCAGGAGAAGTGGTCCATAGCTGGCAGGTGGCTCTGTCATCCTCAGATTATAGCTGTCATCTTGGGGACCAAGTGGTAGCTTGTTTTCTCATCCTCTGCCAGTGAGGAGAGGGAGGAAGGGGCAAAGGGAGCCCATATCCATTCCTGCTGCAGGGCAGCACCCACCACGGCACCCACCACTTATGTTCATAAATGCACTGGGTCCTCCCAGCTGCCAGGGAGGCCGAGAAGGAAACCTCTAGCCGGCAGCCATGCCCTCGGCTAAACCCAGGAATTCTAGCATGAAAAAAGGGACCATGGACGTGGACTATCGGACAGTGACTCTGTTGGAGTCACTTTGTAGAACACGTCCTGATGTCTAACTATTCCACTTGAAACGGAATAAGACTTGAACTGATAAAGTATGCAGACACCTGCCTGTTTTGCTTTAGGTACTTTTTACTCCTTTATTGTGACATTATGCCCAATTGTTTCTACCCTTCTTATTTCTTATTTGCACCTGTATCCCTTACTTGCACCTGTATCTCTTAGAACTTGTGCATATTCCGTTTTCCATCCTGTTTTTTTTTTTATATCACATAGGATCAACCAAAGGCAATTCTCTCAAATAGGTTTTGGGGTCTACAATATATAGTAGCATTAGTAACATAATAATTGTGGAATTATATAGAGATGACAGGATCTTTGGTGAGTCAAGTAAGCCTAATCTCCTTGCTTACAGACTGTTAGTGAATTATTGAGGCAGCCAGTACATATGTATGAGCCACCTAGTATGTGCCAGATGAAGCCCTTGAGTGATGCAAATGGCTAAGTGGTTGACTATGAACCCAAAGACTGGCAGTTCAAGTACACACAGGTGTTTTGCAAGAAAGGCCCGCCAAGCCACTTCCATAAAACCAAGAACACGATGGACTTGATACCCTGATACCCATGGACTTGCCATGAATCAGAATCAACCCCGCACCCACTAGATGTTTTGTTGATGTGCCGGATATCTTTCTATACACCTCAGGATAGGAGAAAAAGATCGAGCGTGCTTGCCCCTGAAATAACTTTGTTCCTCTGCACATTGTTTTGTAAATTCAAAACAAAAACAACAAAGCCCCTCACAATTGTATTTTCTTTAAAGGATCAATTTGTTAAGGAAGCGCAAATCAACAAAGAAAAGGAAGACGAGCTAGAAATTGAGTACCGTCCACAACTTTATGTGGCGGAAGAAATGTATTTGGTAAAATACAAAAGGTTTCAAGAACTTGTCAATATTATTACAGGTATGTATTAAGTAACTAAGGAGCCCGAGTGGCAGATTGGTTACAAATCCAGCTGCGACCTGCAAGGCAAGCAGTTCAAAACCACTTAGCAGCTCCGTGAGAGGCAGACTGGGGCTTTGCAGTGTGTTACAGTTACAGTCTTGGGAACTCATGGGGGCATTTCCACCTTGCCCTGTAGGGTCGCTTGAGTCAGTATCAACTGGATGTCAGTGAGGTTGGTTTGGGGTTTATGACATCACTAGTAATTGATTTAAATCCCAAGTGAGGATTTCCCGGCTGCCTTCTGATCCAAAGCTGGCCATCACTCCGCTAGCCAAAGGTGAAATTCATCTAAATTTTCCCACTGCCTGTCACCTTGCATGCTTTAATATTTTCATCGCATATTAATTTCATCTCTTCTATGATACCATCTTATTATTGTCATTGTCAACTTTTTTACCCCCCTCTTGTAAAATATCTGTTTAAGGTGTGAGTGGATCAACAACTTTACCTTCTTTCTCTCCATATTGGGTAAAGGCAGAGCAAATGAACTCTTTTACCTGCTACCATATGAAGCTTTCATTTTTCAAAAATTTCTTACTGTGAATTTTCAAATTATATTTTATTTCCAATCATGAGTTTAATCACTCATTAAGTAAATACTCCCTGAAGTTTTTTTCATTAGCCTACCACTAATGCCAAAGCAGGTAAGAACTTATCTCAGAGCTGGGGGCTTTAGTAGAGGGGTTGCTATGTCTCTGAAAATGTGCATATTTTGTGTTTTATTACATAGCATAACTATATGTATGTTTGATATAAAAACAATGATTTCCTCTAGAAGACCTTTTGAGTAAATCAATCACCCTCCAGAAAAATGAGACTATTCAATTCTTGTCTGTACCCAAGACCCACAGTCCACATATCTAGAATCATCAGAAAGGTTTGAGCCTTGCTCAGCATCTGGGAAATTGGAGGATGACTATCCAAGGAGTCTCTACAGGACTTAAAGCAGGAACTTCTAGATCTTCTGTCTTCCAAAAGACGAAAGAAGTAACACAGGAATTTGAAGACTAGGACCAGAGGTTACAGAAAGAATAAAGAAATTATAGACGAAAACAGAGATGCCCGCTGGCTAGCAAAGATAAATATGGGGGCAGAAATTAAAATTGTGAGTGCCAAAATGAGAAAGTCATTTGAGAACTCAATATATTAAATGCGAGATGTACAAACATTCAAAGGTGAAGAGGGATTTTTGCCAAGGGTGTTGGATTTTTAAGAATATAAAAATATTATAAGTGTAAGTACCTGGGCATCTGTCTAATTCTCATGCCTTTGTTGATTTTTGGCTTTTTGTCGGATTTGTACTTAGATAACTTAGATGGATTTTATTGGACTTCAGGTACTTAGGTATTCTTGGCTCAGTTTTCTACATTTGCAACTTTTCCTCCTACCCCTTCTTATACTAGATAGAGAATGTAAGAAACACAGGAGTATTGAAGTAAGCAAGGTATCATCATTATTGATTTCCACAGGTAAAGAAAAGAGAGAAGATGCTTTAAAAAGCATAGAAAAGGAAATTGAACATCAGAGCGATGTTCTTCAGAAAATAGGAAAACTCACAGCTGCTATACTTATTCCTTGCTTTAATGATTAAAACAGTTTAAATTTATTTATACTCAATGTTCAACTTTCTGGCAAGGTTCAAATGAGGAAATGAGGTTCTGAGTGTGTCAGGGTGGTGTGTATCGAGGAAAGAAGATAGAAGGTGTTGTTAGCTGCCTGATGGGAACCCGTGTGCTACATCCTCCTCTAGCATACTGAGATTCTTCTCCAGTCTTCCTTATGGAATGTCCACCTTTCACAAGCATACAAAGCAATTGAAAAATACTAGGCCTTGTACCAGGTGCTCCTGAGTGCTCCAAGTGCCATCCTTGTTTGTCAACACTTTAAAGAGGTCATGTCCAGCAGATTTGCCCAATGCAATGTGTCCTTTGATCTCTTGACTGCTGTTTCCATGAGCATTAATTGTGGATCCAAGCCAGACAAAATCCTTGACAACTTCAACCTTTTCTGTTTATCATGATGTTACCTGTTGGGCTAGTTGTGAGAATTTGGATTTTGTTCACATTAAATTGTAATCCATATTGAAGGCTGCAATTCTTGACTTTCATCAGCAAGGGCTTTCATTTTTCCTCAGTCTCAGCATTCAAGGTTCTGTCATCTGCATATTAATAAGCCTTCCTCCAGTCTGAGGGGCCGGCCCCAATCCCAACTACGTGGACAGCCCCCTTCCTCCCCAGAAGAATTCACTTTAGAGGACAGCACTGAAGCTACAGCTCAGGGAGAGGGACTTGTCTGATCAGAGCACACAGGAGCAAATGAAAGAGGAGGGAGACAGAATGGAGCACATCCTGGCCCACCAACCCTGAGGACGATATTCCTGCTCAAAGCAGCCAATGCACAGAGAAGACCACAGGGCTGGCCGCACCCCAAGACACGATGCTCCTCACTAACCCATAGTGCTACGGGGGACAACGCTGGAGACACGGTGCAGGAATTTCACCTGATCTGAGGGCATGCAACAGAACAGCAAGGGGAGCAGAGCAATGATGTCTTCAGGGAATACCAAAAGTAGACTTTCAGGCCAGGGCAAGGCGCCCCATCATACTCAACCAGAAAACCCTCTTTTTTTTTTCTTTTTAATCATTTTATTAGGGGCTCATACAATTCATATCACAATCCATACATACATCAATTGTGTAAAGCACATTTGAACATTCATTGCCCTCACCATTCTCAAAACATTTCCTCTCCACTTTAGCCCCTGGCATTAGGTCCTCATTTTTCCCCTCCCTCCCCGCTCCCCACTCCCTCATGAGCCCTGATAATTTATAAATTGTTATTTTGTCATATCTTGCCCTGTCCAACATCTCAGAAAACACTCTTAAAGTTCAACAAACAGACCTTGAACTATTTATAGGCTTTTCTTTTCTTTTTTTGTTGTTGTTCTTTTGTTGCTTTGTTTTGCTCTTCTTGTTTTTGTGTATATTATTCTCTCTGCAGGTCTCTCTAGATAAGATAGGTGGGATAAACAATCTGTAGGAGAAAACAAGAGGACCGATGCTTCTGGGGGGACATGGGAGAGGGGAGGCGAGGGAAAGGAAGTGGGTGTTAACAAACTCAAGGACAAGGGAACAACAAGTGATCTAAAAATTGATGGTGAGGAGGGTGTAGGGAGGCCTGGTAGGGCTTGATCAAGGTCAATGTAACTGAATCACTGAAACCCAAATGAAGGCTAAGCATGATAGTGGGACAAGAGGAAAGTAAAAGGAAATAGAGGAAAGAACTAGGAGGCAAAGGGCATTTATAGAGGTCTAAATACA
>NW_022103915.1:46679554-46687088 GCF_000313985.2 Echinops telfairi
CTCATCATTCTCAAAACTCGTTTTCCACTTGGGTTCCTGGAATCAGCTCCTCATTTTCCTTTTTCCCCTCCCCCTTTCCTCATGAACCCTTGATAATTTATAAATTATTATTTTATCTTATCTTACACTGCCTGGTGGCTCCCTTTACCCACTTTTCTCTTGCCAATCCCCCAGGGAGGAAGTTATATGTAGATCCTTGTGATCGGTTCCCCCTTTCTACCCCCACTTCCCTCCCGGTATCGCCACTCTCACCACTAGTCCTGAGGGGTTCATCTGTCTTGGGTTCCCTGTGTTTCCAGTTCCCATCTGTACCACTGTGCATCCTCTGGTCTAACCAGGTTTGCAAGGTAGAATTGGGATCATGATAGTTGGGGGGAGGAAACGTTTAAGAACTAGAGGAAGGTTGTGAGTTTCATTATTGCTACACTGCACCCTGAGTGACCCATCTCCTCCCCACTATCCCTCTGCAAGGGATGTCCAGTTGTCTTTCTCTAATCCTGATTCAGTTTTCTTCTTCATATAGCCAGCTTCTATGATTCTTTGCTCAGTACGGTGAGAGGATAGAACCCTGACATACATCTTTCCTAGTTATAACCCATGCAGTATTCTCTTGTTCCATTTGCACAATGTCCTCTTGATCCTGGTTCAGTTTTCCTGTGAGCACAATAAAGTGTTCTGGAATTCCCATTCTTCTCAAGCCCATTCATGATTTTGATTGTGAATGTTAGTTATGATCCACACTGTCAAAGTCCTTGTGTAGTCAATAAAACAAAAGTAAACGTCTTTTTGCTTTAAGCCAAGAACCATCTAACATCAGCAATGATAGTCCTTACTCCATTGTCCTCGTCTGAATCAGGTCTTAATTTATGGCAGCTCCCTGTCAATGTACTGCTGCAACCATTGTTGGGTGATCTTCAGCACAATTTTGCTTGCACATGTTATCAACCATTTTTCTATAATTTATGCATACCATTGAGTCATCTTTCTTCAGAATCGGTACAAATATTGATCTCTTCCAGTCAGCTGTCCAGGTAGCAACCTTACAAATTTCTTGGCAGAGGCAAGCTGGTGATTCCAATGCTTCATCATCTTGCTGTAACATTTTAACTGGTATTCCTTCACACCGTGGATCCTTGTTTTGTGACTAATGCGTTCAGTACAGCCTCATGTGCATGTGGAAAGTGGCCATTGAATAAGGAAGATCAAAGAAGAATTGATTTTGGCAAAGAATATTGAAAGTGACGTGGACTGTCAGAAGAACAACAATCTGTCCTGGAAGAAGTGTTGCCAGAATGCTCCTTTGAAGAAAGGATGGCAAGACTCCACCCCACATACTTTGGATATGTTATCAAGAGAAACTAGCCCATGGCAAAAGGCATTGTGCTTGGTCAAGTAGAGAGGCAGTGGGAAAGAAAGAAAGACCCTTGACGAGATGGATTGACACCGTGGCTACAACAATGGACTCAAACATAGGAGCGACGGTGAGGGTGGTGCAGGACCTGGCCGTGGTTCTTTCTGTTGTCCACGGGTCGTGATGAGTCAGAGCTGACTCGATGGCATCTGACAACAGCAACGGATTGGCAAGTCAATTGAAATGTCTTAAAATAACAGAGCAAGAAATAGTTTAAGAAAATGGAGGTAAGTCGCAAAAGAAATCTAAATGCGTTTCAAAAGGTTGCTTCCAAGGAGTTAAGAGACCTGGGTGCTGATTTTTGCTATCGTCTTATAAGATGACCATAAAAATCAGGCAATGGCTTACTTTAATTGTTTTTTAATAAAGTACTCTGTAGGTAGTTATTTTTTCCTCTTTCTTTTTTACAGCACAAAAGAATGATGAGACTCTATTAAGTAATAATATTTCTCAGTTAACAAGAGATTTTTCAAGATATGTTCGCCAAATGGTAATCGGTCAATGCATTCTTTTTCTTTCTTTGATTAGAATACTGGCACCTACAGATAGTAATATTCTAGTTACCTGGCACTATTGGAGTTCTTACAAAATTCACATATACTTACCCTTTTAACCCTAATGTTTTAAAATTTGAGTCATATAGAAATGCAAATATATACATACATACATGTAGAGGGGTACACATGGGCAGGTGTGTAGATGTAGACTCTAGAACTGACCAAATGTAACTATGGAAAATTTCCCTAGTTTTAGGGGTGCTCAGTTTCTTTTTTTATAAGGCAAAGGGATTGGATTATGCTTTCTATGGCTCTTCTCAGATCTTTGGTCCTGTGAAATTCCTATAGAAACAGCGATAAGTAGTGGCTAATCAAAAGTGGAACCATCCTATTGTTGGAGAGCCATTAATATCAAAGATCGCCTTTAACATGTTGTTGGGAGAAATAGGAAGAGAAATTTATGAGTTTAATTCATTTACAGTTCTATTTTCTTAATAAGTGATTACTAGTGAAAAATATATGGTAAATAAAGAGCATATGGTTTATAACATATGATAACTAAGGATTGAATAGCTCGGTAGAGAATTCTGAAAAATTCTTCCATATTCTTCTTCCTTTAAGGAATATTAAAATTTTCTGTGACAAAAATCACAATACACTGACCGCTTTCTTCCTGATTTGGCCAGTTGTTTGTGTATCAAAGTATAGTCTATTTCCTTAATTGCCTCAGTCCCTGGAGCCCTTCGTTTTGTGATCACGGATCCCTTTCCCAGACTCCGTGGTCAGTCTCTAGGAATTAGCCTGGGGAATTCATGAGATGTCATTGCCTCTATCGGACGCTTCTGGAATGAGTTAGAAATCCTCTCTGAATGTGGCCCAGACGTTCTGTTTGTTCACCTCTGTGAGTTCACTGTGGATCTTATGTTTGAACAGGATATGGTGAAGAAAGATGTACAATATTTACGAGAGCAAGAAAGCACTAAACTCAAAGAACACTTTGAATTTCTAAAGAACTTAGAGAATGAAATCTATGCACACGACTTTATAACAGAACTCTTGCTCACAGAAAATGAAAAATTAAAAGCAGTAAGTTCAAGGGCATCTCACTTTGCAGATGGGTTCTGGTTGATCTCCTAGGCCTACAGTACTTAGAACAAAGGAGAGAACAGCTCTTCAGGAAAATGGTTTTTGATGGTGCATAAAATACTTTCACAAAAGTAGCCAAATCATAAATGTTAAGAATTGGGCATCCAGTGGTGTAGACTGCTTCGGAGCAAGAGCACTGCTTTCATGCCCGGGGGGCTGGGGAGGAGCCGGCTTAGGCTGTTTTTATCATTAGGTCCTATGGAGTCCATTCAGTTCTGAGCTTATTTTTCCCCATGAGGTGAGAGCCCAGACCTGTTTCTGGAGAATCAAATTTGAAAGAATACCCATTACTACTAACCATATAGAAATTAAAAGGATATTAAAGAAATACAGATATGTGCCACATAGCATTGATTTGCGTAATAACAGGCTGACTTTCCACATTCAGGTCCAGTTGCATATCTGCCTGTGGTTCCACAGTGTTGGTGTTAGGTGCCAGCCGGTTGGTTCCTACTCCTAGCCACCTCCTATACGACAGAGCCAAACACTGCCCAATCCTATCCCATCCTCACACACGTTCTTATGTGGGAGTCCGTGGTTGCAGCCACTGGGTCAATCCATCTTGCCCAGGGCCTTCTTCTTTTTCACTGCCCCTCTGCTTTACCAAGCATCATGTCCTTCTCCAAGTGCTGGTCTCTCCTGACAACGTGTCCAAAGTACGTGAGACGAAGTCTAGCCATCCTTGCCGCTACGGAGCCTTCTGGCTGTACTTTTCCAAGACAGATTTGTTGGTTCTTTTGGCCCTCCATACTACTGTCAGTATTCACCAGCACCATCATTCAAATGCATTGATTCTTCTTCGGTCTTCCTTATTCAATTTCCAATGTCTACATCCATAGGAGGCCGTTGAAAATACCATGGCTTGGGTTAGGTGCACCTGGGTTCTCTAAGTAACAACCTTGCTTGTCAACACTTTAAAGAGGGCTTGTCCAGCAGATTTGCCCAATGCCATGTGTTCTTTGATCTCTTGACGGCCGCTTCCATGAGCATTAATTGTCGATCTAAGATAGAAGAAATCCTTAACAACTTGGATCTTTTCTCCATGTATCATGATGTTACCTATTGGTCCGAGTTGTGAGGATTCTGGTTTTCTTTACAGTAAGGTGTAATCCATGCTGAAGGCTTTAATGCTGGATCTTCAACAGCAGTTCTTTAGGTCCTCTGCACGTTGTCATCTGCACGCTGCAGCTTGTTAACAAGCCTTCTTCCAATTCTAATGACAAATTTTTCTTCAGATAATCCCATTTATCTAAGTATTTGCTGAGCATACATATTGAATAAGTGTGGTGAGAGGATGTGACCCTGATACACACCTCTCTTGGTTTTAAAACATGTGGCATTGGTATTCTATTGTTCTATTCGAACAACTGCTTCTTGGTTTATGTACAAGTTCCAAATGAGTACAATGAGATGCCCTAACATTCTCATTCTTCTCAAGACTATCCATAGTTTGTTATGATCCACACAGTTGAATGGCTTGGCATAGTCAATAAAACACAAGTAAACATCTTCCTGGTAGTCTCTTTCAGCCAAGACCCACCTGACATTAAAAAATGACATCCTTTGTTCCACGTTCTCTTCTAAATCTGGGCTGGAACCTCTGGCAGCTCCGACAATGTACTGCAACAACCATTGTTGGATGGTCAGCAAAATTTTACTTGCATGTGATATTACTCACATTGTTCTATAATTTGTACATTCTGTTGGGTCACCTTTCTTTGGAATGAGTGCAAATATGGATCTCTTCCACTCGGTTGGCCAAGTAGCTATCTTCAAAATTTCCTGGCACAGACGAGTGAGTGCTTCCAGTGCTTCATCAGCTTGCTGGCATATTTCAATCGGTGTTCCAGCAATTCCTGGGGTCCTTTTTTGGCTAATGCTCTCAATGCAGCTTGAACATCTCCCTTCAGAATCACTGCTCTTGCTTATATGCTACCTCCTGAAATGGTGGAGTGTCGACTAGTTCTTTTGGGTACCGTGACTTTTTGTATTCTTTCCATATTCTTTGGATTCTCCGTGCATCACTCAATATTTTGCCCATAGAATCTTTCGATATGACAACTCCAGGCTTGAGTTTTTTCTTGAGTTCTTTCCATTTAAGATATGCTGAGAATGTTCTTCTTTTTAGAAGAAGAAAATTAAACAATAAAAAAGGGCAGAAGACTTTAAAATTATTTTTTCAGAGGAAAATTAAGTCCAGAATGTCCTGGTGGGTTAAGTGTTGGGCTACTGATTGCAAGGGGGGCAGGTCAACCCCTCCAACTGCTCCAAGGGAGAAAGATGAGGCCAGCTGTTCCCTTAAAGAGTTACGGTCTCAGAAACCTGTGTCGGGCCTCTATGACTTGGAAGCAACTCAATGGCACGGAGGCTTTTGCTTTGTGGTGATCAGTATCCTGGGTCACACCAACATTAAATGAATGAGAGAACCTATACAAATTCTGTCTTATATGTGTTTCACCTTATGTGAAACCAGACTAATGTACAGATGTTTTCCCTACACAGAGGTAGGGACTACTCCACTTTAGTACAAGTTGAGATGTGAGTGCTTCAAAATGAAAACACCATTCCCTCCAACTTGTGACTATCTGAAGAAAGGTGAATTTATTAGAAGATACTTTAAATTGGAAGTCTTTGCATTTCTGATGATTAGAAAAACCTTTTTGTTGAAAATAGTTACTCATGCACAGAGTGATTCCTTGTTCTCTTCGCCCAGTCCCCTGCAGTGGTAGCATCTTATGTAACTATAGTACAATGTCAAAACCAGGAACTTGGCATTGGTGCAATCCACAGGTTCACTCACATTTCAGATTTCTAATGCATTCATGTGTGTTAGATAATGTTTTGTTGTGTAACTTTGGAAAGTTTTTGGGTTTTTTAAATCATTTTATTAGGGGCTCATACAACTCTTATCACAATACATACATACATCAATTGTGTAAAGCACATTTGTACATTCATTGCCCTCATCATTTGCAAAACATTTCCTCTCCACTTAAGCCCCTGGCATTAAGTCCTCATTTCCCCCCTCCCTTCCTGCTTCCCCCTCCCTCATGAGCCCTTGATAATTTATAAATTATTATTTTGTCTTTTCTTGCCCTGTCCGACGTCTCCCTTCACCCACTTTTCTGTTGTGCATCCCCCAGGGAGGAGGTCACATATAGTTCCTTGTATTCGGTTCCCTCTTGAACTTTGGAAAGTTTTAAAGGCAAATGAAGAACAGAACAGCTTACTTTTCAATTGAACACAGCTTTATGGCTTCTGTTTTTCTGAAGTCAGTAATACTAGTTTTAAAATCCATAGGCAAATCTCAAACTGACCATGGATAATGTGGACATTTGCAGGAAGTTGGATCTATTCAATATTTACTAAAAAGCAAAAATACTCTCCCACCCATGTTACGGTGGGCTCAAGCCATGGAGTCTATCAGGAACATTGTCAGGTTGAAACACAAAGCCACGCCCTTTATACTGAAAACACCACTATCATCAAAGCCACTGCTAACACATCATCTAACCCAGTGACGCATCTGACTCAAGTAAACGAATCCATGGAGTCTCTTGATTCTGTAACTCATCTACCTTAGGTCCTACGACTGAACTCCATCCACTCCGGCCTAGTACTGCTTTGTGGCATTGACTACATACACATTTTGCACAAGACACATTTTTGTTGTTGAAATAATAAAAAATGGAAGAAGACTTTAAAATGATTTTTTTCAGTTAAAAATTAGGTCTAAAATGTTCTCTTTATTTG
The DNA here is from genome assembly GCF_000313985.2 of Echinops telfairi. Taxonomy (NCBI): domain Eukaryota; kingdom Metazoa; phylum Chordata; class Mammalia; order Afrosoricida; family Tenrecidae; genus Echinops; species Echinops telfairi. The sequence goes on from NW_022103915.1 coordinate 46,686,362, forward strand.
GATGGCAAAAGGTTTCGTAGGGAGTAGAATCTTTCATCTCACTCACTCAAATGTAAGCCTCAGGAGGGTGCTTTTTGCTCACCATTATAGTCACTGTAACTCACACAGTAGCTGGCACAGAATAGACTCCAGAAATGTTCGCTGAATGATGAAATGAATCATTATGGTAGTTAATCTCTGAAGGCAATCCAATGTCTTTAATTTCCAGTATATTTCATGCCTGAAGAAAAAGACAGAGGAATACAAAACAAGCAGAGAAGGACTCGCCCGGGCGTCGGGTGACCAGTCTTGGACCATGATAGTTAAGCACAGTAAGTAATGTGGCATGGGAGAGCTTCACATCTAAGAATAAAAGGTTTATTTATTTGTTTGTTTCTTTTCATCAATTTAACCTATTTTTATAGAGTAAAACAAACCAACTTTAAGTCCGTAGTTCAATGTTTTGACAAATGTGCTGTAGCCATCATTACCACAAACAAGATATACAACATTTTCATCACCTCAGAATTACCTCTGAGTCCCTTTTGCAGTTGATCTCCACCCCACCTCCAATTCCTGGCAACCATCTGTTTGCATTTGTTCCCTGTGGATTTACCTGCAGTGGTAGAGGAAGCACCCCTTGTTACCTGGCTTCTTTCATAAGATTCTCTTGTGCTGTTGTAATTTGCGGTAATTAGTTTATTGTGCCAACCTGGCCGATAAACACATGTGGGGTTAATTGAAGGGC
>NW_022103915.1:46687188-46696539 GCF_000313985.2 Echinops telfairi
GATTGGTGTTGGACGTATGGATTAATGGGTTAATGTTAGACTTGTGGATTTGGGCAGCACTGGGTTGGGATGTTTTTTTGATGCACACTTAATCTTTATATAAACTCTCTCTTATACAGACTCACACAGTTCTTGATATCAAGTTCTCTTTTACAGATATATCCATCAGAAAACATTACGATTCATAACAGTTGCAAAATTACAGTTGAGTTAGTTTATTGTGCCAACCTGGCCGATAAACACATGTGGGGTTAATTGAAGGGCGGAGGGATAAATGGCTCAGTGAGCCTCGCCTTCCTAGTTCTCGGTTCTCTTGCTTTCTCATGATCGGACCAGGGTGCAGCTGCTTTAGCCAGTTAGCTGGCAAGGCTGACTTCCTGCAAGGCATCTCTGAAGAGAAGCCACATGGACCTACCCCGATGCAGCCCTGGGTGCTGGAGCACCTATGTGGAGACAGCCCCCTGCCAGTGCTGAGATGCTTACACATTCACTGATTCGGCTTTCCTCCTGCAGTCGGCGTCATAGTATGTTTTGTGAGATGGAGGAGGACTTTGTGGATTGGTGTTGGACATATGGGTTAATTGGTTAATGGATTTGTGGGCTTGAGCACCACTGGGTTGGGATGTTTTCTTGATGCGCACTTAACCTTTATATAAAACTGTTTTATACATGAATTTCTGTGGATTTGTTTCTCTAAAATACCCGGACTAACATATTATGGTACCTTGGGAGTGGGGTACTGGAGAAACAAATCGTAAGATGGAGGTTAGATTTTTGTTTGACCTCACCCTCATGGCAGTTTTTCTTTGTTTCGCAAGAGGTCAAAGTCACACTTTACTCGGTTGTTTTCTGGGAAAAACATGGGAGGTAGGAAAATAGAAAGTTTGTAATCCCACATGCTTTGAGCCATTAAAATTTAGATGGGTTTAGGCCATGCCTGCAAACAAAGCTTTGAAAAGATATGCCCCACCCAGTGCTTTGGAGTACCAAGAAACCAGTAGTCTTTGTCAGAAGCTAGAAAAAATCTGGAACTATGAAGAAAACTCCCCTCTAGGATTGAATGTTAAAGGGAGCCTGAGAGCTGGCTTAAATGCATGCTAGGTGACCACCTGGATCTACTTGTTGAGTGGAAGTGGGAGGAATGCAGCAATAAAGAGACGGGTTGAGTTTGGCCACTGACACCTGTGGACTTGGTTTACAGGGGGGAAAAAAGGAGAAGATGCGAGCGGGTTGACTGGTTTAAAGTTCCTGACCTAGCGCGAGGGAGCTAGGCTTGTTGAGTATTGTGGAGAGCCCATGGTCTAAAGACAAGGCGACCAATGGGCACCCTGTGGAGGCTGAGTGAGGCAGCCCACATTGAGTTGACCAGAACCCGACCAGATGAAGATTTTTGAGCCTGTGAACTGGTGCATATTGTTGCCGACTTTATGGATGGCCTGTCCGGATTTGACTTGCTTACGGATGCAGACTTCACAAGGTTCCAACTGGAATGAAGACTCTTCATGTCCAAAAATATGATTGTCTTCTCAGAGAACTGGGTTGATGTAAGTGGGCAGTATATAAGTTGGATATTCAAAATTGGGGGGATAAAGGTGTAGGTGTTACTTAATTGCATTTGTGAAGCTAAAGAATTATGTACAGGTGCCAGGTTGGCAAGGGGCGGATTGAGGCCGATAAACACATGTGGAGTTAATTGAAGGGCGGAGGGATAAATGGCTAGTTCTCGGTTCTCTTGTTTTCTGATGGTCGGACCAGGGTGCAGCTCCCTTAGCCAGATTCCTGCTTTAGCTGGCAAGGCATCTCTAAGGAGAAGCCACATGGACCTACCCCGATGCAGCCCTGGGTGCTGGAGCAGCTGTGTAGAGACCCCTGCCAGCGCTGAGATGCTTACACGCTCACTGACTCAGCTTTCCTCCTGCAGTCCATCATTGCGTGTGTTTTGTGAGATGGAGGAAGGCTTTGTGGATTGGTGTTGGACGTATGGATTAATGGGTTAATGTTGGATTTGTGGGCTTGGGCAGCACTGAGTCGGGATGTTTTCTTGATGCGCACTTAACCTTTATATAAAACTCTGTCTTGTACATGAGTTTCTGTGGACTTGTTTCTCTTAAGTACCCAGACTAACACATAGGTTATTAGTTTGTTCCTTCTAGTAGCTGTGTTCCACACATTCACTACTGAAGGACTTTTGGATTGTTTGCAGTTTGTAATTAGTATGAATGAAAATGCTATCAACTTTTGTTTGCACGTATTTTTCATTTCCAAATTGTTTTATTTTGGGGTGGGGGAAGGGGGCGTAGTTAATGACCTGATTAATTTCATCTTTTATGATGGTTCTGTTCAGATTTTCTACTTCATTCTGTTAGTTTAGGCTGGCAGTGCCAGTACATTTCCAGAAATTTCTCCATTTCTTATTTGTTGAAGTAGTCCATTATTATCTTTTTTATTTCTGTTGTTTCTGTTGTAACGTGTCTCACTGAAATTCTTATCTGTGTTAGTTGCATCATCTCCTTATTTTCCTGTTAGATTTGCCGGTGGTTTGTCTATTTTGTAAATCCTTTCAAATAACCATTTTTGTTTTGATTCTTTCTATTGTTTTTCTGTTTCATTTATTTCTGCTCTGCTTTTTATTTTTTCCTTTCTTTTGGTGATTGTAGACTTATTTTGCTGTCTTGTCTTTTTAGAGATATTGGGTTAAGTGGTTGGCAATGGTTATTTGGGGGGACGTTTATTGCTATAAATTGCCTTCTGAGCACCGTGTTTGCTTTTTACCAATGGTTCAGGTATGTTGTGTTTTTGTTTTCATTTTCATTTCACTCAAGGAATTTTTACTTCATATTTTAATTTCTCCTATGACCCAGAACTTTTTAAGCAGGTCTTAGTACATTGCTATGTGTTTTATTTCTTACTTTGATCTTCCTATTAATTTCTACTTCTATATTGCTGTGGTCTTAGGAAATACTTAATAGTGTTTCAATGTTTTAAATTGTATTGAGGTTTACTCTGTGGCCTAACTTCTAGTCTATTCTGAAGAAAATTCCATGTGAACTACAATAGAATATGTACTGCATTGTTGTTGGGTGTTCTTTGTATGTCTGAGGTCAAGTTGGTTAATTGTGCTGTTTCGTTTTTCTGTCTGTTGAATTTAGTTTCTTTCTAGTTCTATTCTTTATCAGAAGTAGTTTATTAAAGCCTCCTACTATTATAGAGTCATCTGTTTCTTCTATTCTGTTTATGTAATTCTTACAGTTTATGTAATTGCATTGGGTTGTGAATAAATATTTACTATGACTATGTCATCTTATTCAGTTGACCCTGTGATCATTATATAATGTCTTCCTTGCCATTTTTGCTGGTGTTTGCCTTAAAGTCTATTTTATTAGAAATTAATATTGCTACTCTTGCTCTTTTTCTTGGTGAAAAAGAAAAGAGGAAAAGGAATGCAAATAGTGAAGAGAAAATTGAGGAAAAAGAAGAAAGGCTAAAAACCAAGGGAAGATGAAAAGAAAAGACCAGACAAATAAAAGAGAACACTCGGGCAGGGCCTAGAAGAAGAAAACTGGGTGAGGCAGGACACCCTGAATGGGTTTGCACTCTCTGCAAGCCAAGGAATTCGTGAGTAAGAGGATGGGATACCCACTTCTAGATGGAATTCCTGCCAACCTAGATGTTGTCTGGGGTCAGGACCCCTGATCAGTAAGTAATTTGTGCAGGCGCAAAGGGTGCCTAAGATCAGGGTGCTTGTTCCTGGAAGGGATGTTTTTCAGGCCCAGAGGGTAGGGACTGTGCAGGACACGTGTTACTGGCCACTGGGTGGATGAGGGGAGAGGCTGGTCATGCTGCTCATCACCAGGAGGGTGCAAGGAGCAAAGGAGGATCCCACCTTTCTCATATTGCCAGCCACCAGAGTGTGTTTGTGCTATGAGGTTGCTGCCCCAGTTGAGTGCTGCTTGCAAAAGTCCAAGATGGCAGTGCCCTATCAGGCCAGTGAACAATTTACCCGTCTCTTTCCTCTCTCACCACTTTTGTTCAGCTTCTTCTCCAACTCCGTATTCAGGTTTTTTGTTTTTTTTAACCCTGTTTTCTGAAGCTCAGGATTCCAGGACCATCATTCACATCTGTTTTAATTAGTCTCTGATGTTTTTGATAGAGAGGGTCTGTGTAGCCTGTCTGCCTGTCAGAAGTCGGTTTGTTTTGTTTATTTGCTTATTTCTGGTTTTCCATGCAGATAATGCTCCCAAGTCTCTTGGAGGAATACCTAGAAATGGGATTGTTGGGTTATATGAGTAATATGTTTAATTTTTTCAAGAACTGCCAGTTTTCCCAAGTGGTTGTACAAATTTATCATCCCATTAACAATGTACTCAGATGAGAATTCCCATTACTCCACGCCTTCAGCAACATGCAATATTGTCCATTCTTTTCTTTCAATCTTACCCACTTCATTAGATAGATAATTTGCATTATGATGATTAATATCAAGCACCTTTTTGTATGAGTTTTAGTCTTTTATGAAGTGTCTTGAATCAATCATTTATAGCAACATTAGAAATGTCACAAATTGTCTTCAGACAGGTCATTTATCTTACTCAGGAATTGTCAATTTGGACAGAAATTGCATGAATTCAAAGCTCATGTATGTTCTCTGAGGCCTAGTTGGGGCGTTGAAGGCTGGAGGTAATTCAACAACTGGAGGCTGATATCAGCAGGTGACTCACTTATTCACATATCTGATGTGGATGCTCACACTCAGCGGGACTCAGGAAGGACTGCTGGCCTCTCTGTGTAGCTGCATGGGCTGCAGGATCCCAACAGCAAACTTCCCAAAGAAACAAATTGGAAGTTCAAGGGTCGTTTTGTTGTTGTTGTTGTTTTTTGTCTGTCCTTGAAAGTCAGAATGCTACTTGCATCATTCTCTAACAGTCGAGGTAGTCCCCAGGTGCAAGGGGGTGGTGTAGTATTAAATTAAATGTGGGTGGGGGCCAACCCCACCCACTGCTAGTACTACCTACAGGTTCAGTAAGCACAATTGTACGGTTGAGATATACATAGATTAAAGTCATTGAGAGCGTGAGAGTTAAAGGAGAGATTGGAATAAATGGTGTCAGACACGTTACATGGTATTGCTCACCTCAGCCCTGCTTGATGGTCCCCGTTGGGGGAACCCGGCCACGAGAGCAGGAGCAGCCTCGGCGACCAAGAACCGGGGAGCTTCCCCTGGCCCGAGAGCTGGAGAGAGCCTCTCGGGCTCCGGAGCGAGCTCCTTTCATTTTTGCTAACCACGCATTATGTCACTTTAGGGGGACATGATTACAGAATCACACGTCACAGGAAGGGGCAGTACAATAGGCATACACGTTGTAGGAAGGGGATCTATGATAGGCATAAGCGTAACAGGAAGGGATGAACTAGGGGTGTGCCCATAGGAATGGGAAGGTCTAGGGGTATACATGTGACAAGATGGGTGGACCCTAGATTCATGATTGCAGCCTAACCTTGGTCATCCTTGGACGGGTTTGACCTCTCTGGTGTTTCCTACAAGGAAACAGACAACTCTTATCCTTATCAGAAGGGAGCGGGCCCTACTTGTTGTGGGATAAACAGTGGTGTCTGCTTGGTCTAGAGCTGATAACTCTCAGGGAGATTGACCCCCAATCTCCAAGTGTACAGTCATTCTCAAGCAGCTAAGCCTGGTATATATTTGGGGGACACAGCTTGAGAGTGTAACTGCCAGCTTTTCCTTGGCCCCAGGTACAGAGAGGCAGAGTCACCGAGGCTGCAAACAACAAAGGAGTTTATTGACTAGCTCGAGCTAGGGCCCAAGTCCCAGAGCACCAACGCAGTGGACTTCTCCGAGACGAGGACCCCGGCCTGGGGCACAAGCCAAGTTTTTATACTCTTTACAGGTTACATAAGCTGGGTGAACTACTCCCCCTCCCCCTCCCATAGTTCAGTGATTTCATCTGGGGACAATTGGTTGTGCAGGTCTTGTTGGTTGACTGGTTCCGCTCTCAGGACGTTCCAATTGTGGTCACTCAGAACTTTCCAGGTGCGGTCAGTGTCATTGTGATCACTCGGGCCTTTCCAGGTGTGGTCAGCGTCATTTCGGGGGAGAGGGTGGCTTTGTTAGGGGAATGAAACTCAAGGCTGTTACAGAAACGAAACTTGGGCCTGCCTTAAGAGGCTCGGCCTGTCATGGAGTCACCGCTGCCTTACATCCCCCCCTTTTTTCTTGCACCTACGCGCATTCTTGCTCGTGAATAGGGTTGTGCATTTTGTTTGTTTTCAGACTGCATTCATGGCCGAGCCCCTGACACTGCTGTCGCAGCACCGTTAGTTGTGCAGTATCGGCTTGCTCGTTTACAAAGGCAATTAGCTTATTTAAAATGCATGGTCTGAAATAAGAACGAGCAGGAGCACTTTTAGGGCCCCAATAATGTGGAGAGCAAAGTAGTTAACCAAGGGGAGTTGTTAAACCAAGACTTAAACCACCCTTCTTTCTGCTTGCGTTCTTGTTTTCGCTTTGCCAGTCTCTCTGACGTTAGCCATGGATTTTTTAACTACTTTAGTGTGGTCAGCGTAGAAGCAGCACTCCTTTCCTAGGGCTGCACATAGCGCCCCCTGTTGGAGGAACACTAGGTTTAACCCTCTTCTGTTCTGTAGCACCACTTCAGACAAAGAGGTTAGGGCCTTTTTTTTTTTTTTTTTTTAGATGGGAGATGGGTTTTTTAATTTTGGCTATATTTTTATTTGTAGCTGCTTTTAGGGAGTTGACTCTTCTGTGCTGTACTGCTAAGGATGAGATGCCCCTGCTGGCTCCTATTGCACCTAGACTTAAAAAAAAAGTTTGCTAAAGTAATTGCTGTAAAAGGCTCTCGTTTTTTTCCTGGCTAGCCCCGGTACCTGCTGCGCCTTGTGTCCATGCATTATACATTACTTTTTCTTGGTGGTAAATAACCTTTGGGAATGCTAACACCATGATGCAAAACTTTACTGATTCATTAAAGACAGACTAAGACATGGAGTTAATCTGGTTTTAGAGCACACCCACCACCCATTGAGTGCCGAAACTATCCATTTTATTTTGCTACTCTGGTTTGCAGATGGGAAAACTTCATATTTTGCTAAGCCAAGCATTTTAAAAAACAATTTACATTTTGCTCCTGGACTTGCATACTTCTTTGTATTTGTTTTCAATGGCCTGTCCAAATGCCAAACCAGAGGAGAACAGCACATAGATTATGAGAAATTTTAACCATTTTAAGGCTAGGGCGCAAATGGCCTCCAACATCCCCCCCCCCTTTTTTTTTTTTTTATTTACAAAAGGCGTCCTTCAAACGCCGGCAGATGACTGTGCCTGTCTTAGGTTGTCGGGTCTCAAAATCACCCTTACCTGTCATCAGCCTTAGTCTTCCAGGTGACCATGACCTGTCTTAGGTTGGGAGACTTGGACTCGATTTTACCCATCCCTGGCCATCTAGCCTCTGTCTTACACCCCTGTACAGGCAGGGGGTGAAGTGCGCAGGTGCACTTCATGTAACTTAGTTCTTAAGGTCATAAATTTAAACATAACTTTGTGCAATATCATAGGGAGTAAGCATAGGATCAATAACACACACACTCCTGCTGTGGCCACGGACATAGCATGTGAGGCCGACCGCCGAAACGCCCCAAACGAAGGGAGAGCATCTCGAAAATGCTGGAGCCAATTTGCTGCGGCTTTAGCAGCATCAAAATTAAGGGGCTTAGCATTCTTCATGGCCTGTGTTTCCTGATGGAGTTGCAATAAGTCTAAAAATTCATTAGCATTGTGCCAAATACCTAGGAGATGATTTTTTTACCTTTTTTCCAACTATGTTGGCTGCTATTGTACTGTTTTTGTGTGACACAGACCCATGAATATTCAGCATGACATTTTAGACACGATCTAACCTTAAGCCCCTGTACCTTGTCTCCCAAGTACATTACTATGTTATAGATGGCGCTTACCTTTTGGTCTAGTTTCTTGTCTATATCCTCTTGAGTTCCCAGCACAGTGGTCACATTTTTAGATAATTTATTAACATGACTGGCAGTTTGTGTGCTTTGTGAGAGTGCAATGGCTGCAGTAGTAGCAGTAGCAACCAAGCTTAACACAGCTAAGATACCTGCTATAAGCACACCTATAAAACGCTTTTGTTTAATTAAAGCATTTTCAATTTCCTTTAATACCTGTAACCCTTTTTCTGAATACCAAGACCCAGTGGTATTCACTGGCAACACAACAAATGAAGTTGATGCAGAATGGCAATAGCAGTGCCCTGAGGGGTCCAAGTAACACAATTAAATTACAATTTTTACAAGACATATTAAACTTAAAGCCATTATGACTTACGATATAACATTTTTCAGTACAAGTATATAAGGTGATGGTACATAAGCAGTAACATGTTTTAGCGGTCCATGAGACAGCAGCACGGGTTTCATGTCCCCCAAAGCAGCCCCTAGCAACATGGAAAGTGTTGCCAACCAAGGATGCTCACCTGGGTTTGGACATCCACAGTATATATTGGGGCCAGTTGCATAGGCATACGTCACTGGTGTTGAGTAACCACGATTGTTCAAGCTCCGGGCCCCTAGAAAGAAAGTTCGATGTTCACTGTAAACCACATTATTAGCAAAACCTGTCTGGACATATGCTAGGCCTCGGGCGTTTGAAAGCACTCTTCTCGGAGAACATTTCAGCAACTCATTTCTTAGGAGGCAGCAAAGCACCAGCCCCAAACAGGCCTTTCAGGGGAAGGAGCAGGACATAAGCCAGGCTGCCAAGTTACCCTTTCCTATGTAACCAGTGACAGGTATTACATATATTTGATTAATTTATCTCTAAGTGATATGTTTAACTATTGCCAGTTACATTATTTCACACACACACCCCCTTTAATTCCCCTTTCACATTGACCTAGCACCTTCTGATTCACTTATTCTAATCACTTTATTGGGGGGGGCGGGCGTACATTTCTTAGGACTCACTTGCTAAGGACTTACCAGGTTTGTGTATTGCTGGATTCAGTTTGCTAATGTTTGATACCATACTCCGTGGCTGAGTGTCAGTCTGCAATGCTCTGGTTGAGAGTGTGTGCCCTCACTGTCTCATTCACTGACTCTCAGTGTCTCACTCACGCCCTGCCTCACTCTCTCACTCAGTCACTGCCTCACACTCTCAGTGCCTCATCAGTGATTCACTCTCACTCACTCTCACTGGCTCACTCACATGCACTCACTGCCTCACTCTCTCACTGCCTCACTCTCTCACTGCCTCACTCTCTCACTGCCTCACTCTCTCACTGCCTCACTCTCTCACTGCCTCAC
>NW_022103915.1:46704841-46736419 GCF_000313985.2 Echinops telfairi
AAATGTTTTGAGAATGATGAGGGCAATGAATGTACAAATGTGCTTTACACAATTGATGTACGTATGGATTGTGATCAGAGTTGTATGATCCCCTAATAAACGATTAAAATAAAAACCCAAAAAAGAAAAGACATGCAATGTTCAGATTCTCAGTAATGTTTGCATTTCTCAAATCTTTATTTTAGAAAAATATATGAAATTGTGGGCTGAATTTAAGGCTGCAACTAAGGTGAGTTTTAAAATAAAATATTATCTCCATAAGTATCAAAATTGTTAAGAGAGAGAAGATTAGGGTTGGGGGTGGCTGAGAGCATTGGTGTGTCTACCACACATTAAAATACATGTGTACAAAGCTTTGTACTTCTGGAAACTGTCTTCCTCCTGTTGCAACACTTCAGCTAAAGTAAGCATGTCAACTTCCCCCTCAATGTTCAATGGGAGCACATTATGTTTTAAGACATAACTGCCAATTCTGAACTCCATTTTCATCCAAGTTCTATCAGTCAGGAAAGCCACTGCCATGCCTTTAGAGTTAGGTTGACTGGGATTAAAGTCCCATCTCTGCCACTTTATAAACACTTACCGATCGGTTGATATGGAATATGGAAGAATTTAGCAATGCCTTTTTTTTTCCAGAGGAAACTACTGAGGTTCACAGAGTTAAGTAAGTTGCTGAAGCCCCAAACGGTTGAGGAACTTATATAGATATGACTCAGATCCAGTCCCATTCCAAAGTGATTTCTCTCCAGCTATAAACCAGGCTGACCCACCTCTGGAGTTCCAGGCTGCTCTGAGTGAGCTGGCCACCACCCTCACCTGCCCAGTGGGCTTTTGAGTTCTGTGCGCGTTCCATGAAATCTGTTCATTGGATAATCCTTTGCTTGAGTTTTTCCTAGAACATTAGGATTTTGCTGTGTGTACACACCCATTTTGCAGCCCTGGTGGTGCTGCTGGGTAGGCATTGGACTGCTTACTGCAAATTGGCAATGTAGACACATCAATTGCTCCAGGAAGGGGCTGGGGAGGAGAAGGGAAGGGGGAGATGAAGCTGTCTACTTCTTTAAAGAGGAACAGCCTCAGAAACCCGATACAGGATCTCTGTGAGTTGGAATTAGTCCGGTAGCAATGAGTTGATACCAATATGGCATATATAATATTCTTGTTTTGAACATGAGCTGTTACTAAGTCACAATGATTTCAGTTTGTTACAATATATACTCATAAGCCCAAATTGTCTCCCCCCACCCCCAGGTGTTTGTGGATAGTGGTAAACAGATGATGCAAGAAATAAACGATCTAATAGAAAAGCTGTCTGAGAGAGACGAAAAAATTGAACGAATTGGTAGTTGGCTGCAAGGGAATCTTAACAAGCTGAGTGGACTGAGAGAATGGAAGTCATCTGAGGAACTAGGTAAAGAACTTCTCAGAACCCTTGGTAACATAAAACCTCCTCTATCGTACAGGAGCTGGTGACCCCAGGAGAAAAGGATAGAAAGGCCACTAAATAGTGTACAAATCTATCTACATAACATCTAAAATATGCATCTGAGCCCTGAACTCATTCACAGGGTTGACTGTTGTGGGTGGCCTGTTCCTTCCACACAGGTAACTGGGTTTTCATGGTAGCTACATTTTAACTTTTTTATGAGTGTGTTGTCTTTTTTTTTTTTTGCTTCTCATTTTAAACGTTTTCCAGGTAAATGTTTTTAAAACTCTCCTACACATGGTTTTCCTCTTTGTCACGGACTCTCTACCAAGTATAATGTTCTTCCTCTTCCGACAACATGCCCAAAGTACGTGAGATGATGTGTCACCATCCTCACTCCAAGAAGCATTCTGGTTGTACTTCTTCCAAAGCAGAAGGGATTATTCGTATGGTAGTTCATGGTAGACTCAATATTCACTACCACCATAATTCAAGGCATCAATTATCCTTGGATCTTCCTTATTTTATCCAGCATTCATTGGCTCCCTGAAATCTACCACCACCCTAGTGGAGAGACTAGTAAACATGAGCATTTGGGATTATTCGACTTTCTTTGAGCCACCTGCCATCTCCTAGTGTTTGAAGTTCCCCATTGAATAAATTCACCATGGAAGGACTTTTCTCTATGCAGTAAAAGAAGCCTTCCCGTGCTTTGACTGCCCTCTTCTGGGACAAAGGGGTCACTGCATCCCCTGTAGGCCCCGACAATGATTTTTGCAGTCGCTTCAGGAACATGGAGCACTTCTGTGCCTTGCACAGGACAGATGCTGGATAAGATCCAGTCCCTGAACCTCGAAGTGCACACACTGAGAAACAGACAAGTGACATTCCTCACATGGTGGATTCCTTCTAATAAGCAAACGTTTGTGATTACGAGAGGCTAAAGTCTAAGTGGGTGTTGGGAATACACAAAGATAGAGCTGGGCAGAAGCTTCACGTTGCCTGCCTGAGAGTCCGATGTGCTGAGCGCACACCACCTTGCCAGAGTGTGAAACAGACATGACAGAACATGAAAACAAAGATGACTACTTCTTAACCATTTCCCCAACATACAAGTAACATTTCTTTTTTTGTTTTTTGTTTTTAAATCGTTTTATTAGGGGCTCATACAACTCATCACAATCCATACATACATCAATTGTGTGAAGCACATTTGTACATTCATTGCCCTCATCCTTCTCAAAACATTTGCTCTCCACTTAAACCCCTGGCATTGGGTCCTCATTTTTCCCCTCCCTGCCCGCTCCCCCCTCCCTCATGAACCCTTGATAATTTATAAATTATTATTTTGTCATATCTTGCCTTGTCCGACATCTCCCTTCACCCACTTTTCTGTTGTCCGTCCCCCAGGGAGGAGGTTATATGTAGATCCTTGCAATCAGTCCCCCCTTTCCAAGTAACATTTCATGCATTTTAATAATTCAGTCCCATCAACACAATTGATCTCAGGACATTTTCTCTTCCTTTTACTTCTTGTTAGTTCCCCATTTCCCACCAACTTCCCCTGCTGTGTCCTTTTAAAACTATTAATCCAATTGCTGTCTCTATAGTTTTAGCTATCCTGGGTTTCACATATGGAAAAACATGTACGATAAAAAAACACACAAACCAATGGCTCAATGATGACGACAGAATGAAACATAGAAAACTTTGTTTTAGAAAACTGTTTAAATAGAAAACAAAGAAGAAAATATTTTAAAACTGGAATAATTACACACGGGATAGAGAGATCAGTGACTAGGTGTCACATTTTGACGTAACTGGGGCTGCAGTCACCCCCCTGCAATGTACTGTCTGAGAATGCGGCCTTTCCCATCACTGGTCCACAGGCTGAGAGGATTCGCCTGTGGCTTAATCTGCGTGGAGTACCATTCCAATAGGTTTGGGGCGTTCACTGTCATTCAGAATTTAAGCTCTTGGTTTGGATTTTATCATTTACAATTCTTGGAATATAGAGACTAGTGTGCTTTTTCTGTGTGGACCTAGCTGATGCCTCACTTAGATGGCTGGTTGTTTTAAGACAAGCCTGTAAGATCCCAGATACTATTCTTTCTGATAGCTGGGTACCATCTGATTTCTTCACCACGCTACATGCAATAGCACCCACATCTTCAGTCATCACTTCATGGGGGCAGGTATTGAGCAAGGCAATGGAAGATGGTTATGTGGGACCTTATTTTCTTTCTTGAAAGCAATGCATTAATTATTTGTGTGTACCTACACCATATAGCAATCTAACACAGATTTAAGTATTAAAAGGAATTTCGTTTTGAAATTTCAAGTCTTTGATATTATGCCATACAATTATAATTTATGTATTAACTGAATCGAATCCCTTTACTTGATATGGAGTCTACAGATTTTTTATTTTTTTAAACCCCTCTGTGATAAGTGGGTGAAGGTTTATAGAGATTATTATCTCTACCGTGAATGATCCATCCATACTTAGTTTCATCTCATTCATTGCAACCTCCTTGATGTGGCATCCCTTATTCTATTTCCTCCTGGGGCTCATTTCCACTCCTGCTTTCTTCTTAACCCTCCTGAACTTTGCCTTTGAGTCAGTGATGCACTTTTGATCCAAGGACTGACTGTTCTTAATTGCACTTCACTGGTATTAGTGTTCTGATTATGGATGATGTGTTGTTTGGCTGAAAATTAAGCCGTGGGGATGAGTTCATTTCCAGACCTGAATGGTGACTGAAGGCCACAGTTTCCACTAGCCTCTATCTGACCAATAAGCCTGGTCCCTTTCATGGTTTATAGTTCCACTGTTTGCCTCCCACGCTATCCATGACCTACTATTGTAATCCCTTTCAGAGCAGTTGGTAGTGGTAGCCGAGCACCATCTAGTTCTTCTGGTCTCAGGGTCGTAGAAACTGATGTTTGTCATCCTGCTCCATTGGATTGTTTCTATGTCTCTTCAATTTCCACCATTCTTCTTTTCTCCAGACAGGGAGAGACCCATAGTGGCCACTTAGCCACTTTCACAGCCCTGCTTGTGATTCACCAAAGTGGATGTAGAACATTGTCTTTGTGGATAATTGGCTTTGATGTCCTTCAAAACCGTTCCTGAGACCAGACCCAGGGACTCATTCCTTCAAGATGTTTGGTTGTGTTCAAGAAATTTTCATAGCTTTGCCTCTTGTACATGAAAATCTCTTCTTGACTTTTTACAATAGTGATTTCATACAGGATTTGTCTTTTTTGCAATGACTGATTCCACTCAACAAGAAGCCCCGATGTTGTAGTGGTTACACATTTGGCTGCTAACCACAAGGTTAGCAGTTTGAAACCACCAGCTGCTCTGTGGGACAAAGATGAGGCTTTCTACTTCTGTAAGGAGTTACTCCCGGAAACGCAGAGGAGCAGTTCAACTCTGTCCTTAGGCTCTCAATGAGTCAAGATTGACTCGACAGCAGCGAGTTACAACACCTGCAGGTTCATCCATGTGATGAGGTGTTTCCCAGAGTCAGTGTTAGTCCTGGTGGATAGACAGCATCCCACAGTGGGTCTGTACCAGTCTCCCCATTTTCTTTTTTGCTATTGTGAATAGTGCTTTGAACATGGATGTGCATTTGTCTACGTGTTCCATTCGTCTGTGGCCCTATTTCTTGAGGGCATGTACTAAGTGGAGGGACTGCTGAATCCCAAACCTTTGAGGAGTACCACACTGCCTCCCACAGTGATTGTACGTTTTACAGCCCACCAACCAGGTGAGGGTTCCAATTTCAGAAGCTCATGTAGATCCAGGGAACTATTAAACTTAAGGACAGATAATAATTTCCTTTGTTATAGCTTGGTTATTGTGATTGGAAAGGACTTGATACAACTATTCATATTTAATTCTGGGGTGAAAAACAACCAACCAACCAAAGTCTGAGTCACACAACTGAAGTGAGAAGGCCTCCTGGTGGAGTGATTAAGTGCTTGGCTACTGGCCAAAAGGGTGGCAGTTCAGCCCCACTAACTGCTCTGCTGGAAAACATGTGTCCAGTCTCCTTCCATAAAGACTACAGCTTTGGAGAGCCTACTTGGCCGTTCTCCTGTGCCTATAAGGTTGCCAACTCAGGGTCAACTCCATGGCAGTGTTTTGTTTTTATATAATTAAAGCAGAATGAAAAGTTTTTTAAAAGGATTGGCCCAGACATGAAATTATCTCCTGGAACAATTAAGAGCTGAACTTGGAAGAGTTTAGAACAGTAGTTCTCAATCATGGCTGCTCATTAGAATCACCTGGAGGTTTTTCACTCACCAGGGCTCAGAATGGATCCCTATCAGGAACATAAAAAAATCTCTCGATGTGTCCCAGGCATACTTGCAAAACTCCCCAAAGGTGGCCCCCAAGTGCAAGTAAATCTGCAAACCAATGGCTTTAGATAAACATGTGACAATACAGCTGCCAAATTTATCATTTGACTCAAAGAATACAATGTCTTGACTTTCAAATGACCTCGCCAGCACTGGCCAGCAAAAATAACTATTACAAAATAGCAGTGATAACTGAAAATGCTAGGAAGACTTAAGTCACAATTTAACAAAGCTGCCCTGAGAAGCTTGTTACTGTGTTTTAGTGACCACATGTTTTGTATTCTATAATGAACAACTGCAGTTGTTATGAATTGTTCTCGTCTTAGAAAGCAAATTAAAAATGCTGCTATGCATTTAGTCCTGAAATTCTTTGCTTCTAAGGGTTTGTAATCCCAATTATTTGCACATTTTCTCTTTTTGCATATATATTTTTCTGCTAGATGAAGATATCAGAAGATAATTGTTAAGACGATTCCCAATGAATATTTGGGCCAAAAGATGAGTCCTGGTAATCAGACACGTCCTCTTAGTTTTCCTCCTCAAATTATACGACTGTCTAATTAACGATTCTCTAGGCAACACAGAATTTTAACAGGCACTACTAACTACCTAAACCTGTGTAAACTACAAATAGTTAACATTTTTTTAATAATCATTTTATTAGGGGCTCATACAACTCATCACAATCCGTACATACATCATTTGTGTCCAGCACATTAGTACATATGTTGACTTCATCATTCTCACAACACCTGCTTTCCACTTGAGCCCTTGGTATCAGCTCCTCATTTTTCCCCCTCCCTCCGCACTCCCCCCTTCTCCTGAACCCTTGATAATTTATAAATTATTTTATCATATCTTACCCCATCTGACGTCTCCCTCACCCCCTTCTCCGCTGTCCGTCCCCCAGGGAGGAGGCCATATGTACACCTTGTCTTCTGTTCCCCCTTTCTCCCTCACCTTCCCTCCACCCTCCCGCTATCGCCACTCTCTCCACTGGTCCTGGGGGGTTCATCTGTCCTGGGTTCACTGTATTTCCAGTTCCTGTCTGTGCCAGTGTACATCCTCCAGTCCAGTCGGATATGTAAGGTAGAATTGAGATCATGGTAGTGGGGTGGAGGAAGCATTTAAGAACTAGAGGAAAATTGCATATTTCATCATTACTACACTGCACTCTGATTGGCTCATCTCCTCCCCGCAGCCCTTCTGCAAGGGGATGCCCAATTTCCCCCGGATGGGCCCTGGGTTGTCCCCACTCTGCACTCCCCCTATTTCACAATGTTATGATTTTTTTTTTTTTTTTTGGTCTTTGATGCCTGATACCTGATCCCTTCGCTGCTGTGTCATCTTACAGGCTGGTGTGCCTCTTCCATGTGGGCTTTGTTGTTTCTCAGTTAGATGGCCCCTTGTTTATCTTCCAGCATGTGGGACCCCAGATTCTATGTAATTTGACAGCTTGGCACCATCAGCTTTCTTCACATTTGCTTATGTACCCGCTTTGTCTTCAGCATTCATGTTGGGGTAGGCTGATGTGCTTCTTCCTTGAGGGTTTTGTTGTTTCTTAATTAGATGGCCGCCTGTTTGTCTTCAAGCCTTTAAGACCCCAGATGCTATATCATTTGATAGCTGGGCACCATCTGCTTTCTTCACCATTTTTGCTAATGCCCCCCCTTTGTCCTCAGCGATCTAGTAGGGACAGGCTGGTGTGCTTCTTCCGTGTGGGTTTTGTTGTCTCTCAGCTAGATGGCTGCTTGTTTATCTTCAGGTCTTTAAGGCTTCAGGTGCTATATCTTTTGGTAGCTGGGCACCATCAGCTTTCTTTACCATATTTGCTTGTTGCACCCATTGTCTTCAGTGACTTCAGGTGTTATATCTTTTGGTTGCCAAGCACCATCTGCTTTCTTCACCATATTTTCTTGTGTACCCATTGTCTTCAGCGATCCTGCCAGGCAGGTGAGCATCTCAGACTGCCGAATTGTTAGAACAAAGTGTTCGTGTGTTGAGGGAGTACTTGTGCAGGGGCCCACTGTCCATCTGTTTTCTTAATACTCAACCTATAAATATATGTACATAGATCTATTTCCCCCTCGTCATATATAAATATATTTACATCTTTATATGCCTGTATTTACATCTCTATGACTACCCTTTGCCTCCTAGTTCTTTCCTTTATTTCTTTGTACTTTCCTCTTGTTCCACTATCATATTCTGCCTTCATTTGGGTTTTAGGCATTCCTCTCGGTTACATTGCCCTCGATCCAGCCCTGCAAGCCCTCCTGCACCCTCCTTGACATTGATTTTGGATGACTTGTTGTTCCCTTGTCCCTGTGCTTGTTAACACTCTCTTCCTTTCCCCGCCTCCACTACCCCCATGTTCCCCGGATCTGTCATCCCGTTGTTCTCTCTGTGGCTTGTTTATTCCACCTATCCCTTCCAGGTAGACATGCTATGTACCATCACCAGACTGAGTGCAATGAAGCGACAACAGAAAGTAAACAATGGCTGCAACTACAACACACACACACACACACACACACACACATAACCGTATGAATAGTTCCGTGTCTGTTTGTTTTCCTTCACATGTGCTTTCCAGTCATGTCTGGTGGGGAGCCATGCCCTGGCACCACCTCTATCCCTGGGGACCTCACCGCTCTGTTCCCCCTGCTGCTCTGATGCATGCCCCCAGAGGCTGGTGTTCCGTGTGGTGAGCTCATGGTGGGCACAATTCCTGCCGTTTGTCTCCAGTGGTGCCATGGGTCAACGAGGAACGCTGTGTCCCGTGGTGGGGCTGACCCTGTGGTCATCTTCATGCATCGCTGTTCTGAACAGGCACATTGTCCCCAGGGTCCGGCAAGCCAGGATGTGCTCCACTTTTTCCTTTTCTCCCCCTTCCCCCCTCATTGGCTCACATGCGCTCCCACCAGATCAGTCCAGTCCCCCTTCCCCTCTTCCGGAGCTGCAGCTTCAGTGCTGTCCTCTGAAGTGAATTCCCCCTGGGGGAGGGGTGGTGTCGTGCACCCAGTTGGTAATGGGGCCGGCCTCTCAGGCCTCTCCATCGGTTCCGGCTTCATGACAGTGTGTTGTGTTCCTGTCTTGGCGCTCCAGGTTGAAGTCTGGTCCCTCTTTCCCTGTGGAGACACAATAGATACCCTTCCCCTGTGTGGGTAAGTGCCCTGTTACCCATACCTTTTCCCATCCTTCCTTTTAAAGGGTGTCTTTTTGCCATTGACTACCACATTGGCTGTTGGTTTTTCATATATAGCTTGTATTGTATTGAGGAATTTTCCTTCCATTCCTATCTTCTTGAGGGTCTTAAACATGAATTGTTGTTGGATGTTGTTGAACGCTTTTTCTGCATCTATTGCTATCATGTGGTTCTTATATTTCTTCATTTCAATGTGACGAATAATACTTACGGTCTTTTGTATGTTGAACCATCCCTGCATCCCTGGTGTGAATCTCACTTGGTCATGATGAATTATTTGTTTTATATATTTTTATGTTCTCTTAGCTAGTATTTTGTTAAGGATTTTTGCATCGATATTCATTAGGGAAATTGTTCTGTAGTTCTCAATTATTGTGGGATCCTTGCCTGGTTTAGTATCAGAGTTATACTTGCTTTGTAGAAGGAATTTGGGAGTTTGCCATCTTTTTCTATGTTCTGGAAGAGTTTGTGTAGGATTGGTGTCCGCTCTTCCCTGAATGCTTGATAAAATTCACCCGTGAAACCATCTGGTCCTGGGGCCTTCTTAGTTTTTAATTCTTTGATAGCCTTGTCTATTTCTTCTACTGAAAAGTGTCTGTTGAGGTTTTTGATGGCCATTGGGGATAATCTGGGGAGGGATTATTTTTCCAAGAATTCATCCATGTCTTCCAAGTTTTTTAATTCATTGGAGTACAGTCCTTCATAGTACTGTGTAATTATCCTTTTGATTTCACTATGATCCATTGTAATATTCCCTCTTTCATCCCTCATCCTTGCTATTGAAATGCGTTCCTTCCTTTCTTTGGTCAAATTCGCGAGAGGTTTGTCGATTCGATTTATCCGTTCGAAGAACCAATTTTTAGCAGCATTGCTTTTTTCCATAGTTTTCTTTTTCTCTCGCCTGAATCTGATCTAATTCTTATTTCTTTTCTTTTTACTGTTCGTTGGATTTTCTTGCTGACTCCGCTCTAGTTGCTGTAAATTTTGTGTCAGTGTATCAGTCATATGCCTCTCTTCCTCCTTTACGTGTGCATGTAATGCTATGAGACTTCCTCTGATGACTACTTTTGCTGTGGCCCATAAGTTTTGGTATGTCGTGTTTCTATTCTCGTTGGTTTCTAGAAATATCCTAATTTCATCTTTGATCTGAGCCAGTATGCTCTCCTTTTGCAATAGAGTTATTCATTCTCCAATGGTTTGCCCTTACTTTCTTTACCTTCCTTTGATTTATTTCCAATCTTATGGCACAGTGGTCAGAGAGAGAGGTCCGTGAGTTTGCTGTTAGTTTTTGTTATCTCACCCTTTGACTACTGTATTTCCCTTTGGTGCATAGCCTTTAATTCCTCTATCATTTCATCCTTTTTCTGTAATGCTTCCCTCATGTCCTGTATGGCTCCAAGCAGCATTCTGATTTCTTTCTGTGGGAGGTCAACCTCTGCCTTTTCTCTGACTGCTGTTAGGTCCAGGTGGTCCTCTGGCATTGGATTTTGTTTCTCTTTTCTTGTTGAAGCTGTGGAAGCAGCTTGCTGGTTTTTGTTCGATTTGTGGTCACTTGGTGCCATTTTCCCGGGTGTCTCAGAGCCCTGAGCTCTTTGCGAGGTGGGTGCTTCAGCAGGCTGCCTTTAGCCCACTGCCTTGAGGGGCCATGTTTCACCTTTGGCCCTCTCGTCTTCTATGGTTTGTACTCCAGCCACCTTCAGGTCTCCTTAGGGGCTGTTTGCAGCTGTGCCAGCTGCGGTCTGATAGAAGGCATTGGTTCCAGTGCAGCGGGGAGCGTGTTTAGGGGATGGGTTGGGGATTGGGTGACCTGTTTCTGGCTAGGGTCACTTCCCTCAGGTAGGCAGGTGGGAGGGGGACTGCGACTGGTGTGCAAATGCACTGCTTGGAGCCCAAAGGGTGGGACCGAGTGAGAAGAGGTTTGGGTTCCTATGCTGCAGCTGCAGAAAGTTCTGCCAGACTTGGGTTGTCTGCCTGGCTGGCCTGAAGCAGTGTGTGGCAGCATGTGGATCTCGGAGTGCGCGTGTGTCCCCGCGCGCATACACACAACACGCACGCACGCACACACGCAGGTCTGATAAGCGGTTTGCGTGGAGCCCAGAGGCTCAGTCTCTGCCTTCTGCCTGGCTGTGGCGCTGGGAGCGCACCTCCAGGGGGGAGGGTCTGGCCTGGTGGACCGCGAGGGGTGCCCGGATGGGGCCCGAATCTGCAGGGGGTCGGGGGCATGCGGGTTGGAGCACACACAAGGCCCGGGTTCCCTGATGCAGGGTGGGGGTTACTGACTGGCAGTTTTGCACGGAGTGCCGAGGCGGGCGCAGCCTCCTGGCTTGCCTTGTGGCACAGGTCCCAGCAGAGCAGGCACGTGGAGTGCTGGCTATGGGTGGGAGTCCACCGCTGGGTCGGAGAGAGGCTCTGAATGGTCTTGGGAAACGAACACATTTGGTACCCCTACTCCGCCCCCAACTCTCCCAGCGTGAGCTACCTATCTGGCGGCCATCTTCCCGGGATCCTCTAACATTTTATTTTTATCCTTGTAGAAAAGGAGAGCCCTAGTCCCTCTAAAAGACTGCGTTTCCGAATGCAGTGTGGTGTGGACGAGACAGTGATCAGCACACCAACTTCTAGGAAGTCAAACGACATGACCTAAACTACAGACAGTAAGTGCACGTTCCTTCATGCAGAGTACTTGTTAATGGAAGTCATGGAAGTTTGAAATGTAATGCCCTCCCCTAGCCCCACCCAAAAGAACAGCAAATAACCTATTAAACAATACAATTGGATGTCGGGATCAGTAAACATGGCGTGTATCTATATTCTTCCAAAATGAGATATATGAGGGGACTTCAAAAAGTTCCAAGAAAAACAGAATGGAAAGTTATGGATTTTTTCCATGAATTTTAAAAGCCCTTTCATATGTGAGGCGTTCATCTTACGAAGTATTTAGACTTTTTCCTGCAAAAAACCCACACAAACAAACGTCAGAACATTGAGGTTTTTATAGAATGAAGCCTTTAATTTTGTGTTTTTCTTTTCAGGTACAACAATCTGAACACGTCTCCTACCACATTATCTGAACAGAAGGCCTGTCACATAGAAACTATGCTCTATTTTTACATATCAAAATACTGTATTGGCGAAAATAAAGCCCAACATAGTTTATTTCCATGTTTGCTATCAGATGACTCGTTGTGGGTGTGCAATCACGGCGCTGCTGACTGCAGGCTACACTTCAGGTCTGTCCTCATTTGAAAGCACAGACAGAGAGCTACGCTGTAGATGCAGAAATATGACTGCCCTAAAACTAACTGAGCAGTCGAGAAAGGCTCCTTGGGAAGCTTCTAGTGTAAAATAGCACATGGAACAAATAGTCAAAAAACATTACGATATACTGATGATCTTATGCCCATGTGTGGCCGAGAGTACTGATACTTTTTTAAAGATTTCTTTACATTTCCACTAAGAACACTTTAGATTTTTTTTTTTTTTTTTGGCATTTTACATTCAGTGACCATTGGCTCCTTCTGAGAGTATCCGAGAAGGCTCGGTAAATCTGGCGGTGAACAAGTAAAACAGCGCTGGTGTCGGTACCAAGGCTAAAAGAGGTAAGTCTTGTTCCAGCTTGTCCACTCTGGAAATGGAGATGATCCCATAGGCATGGAGCAACCAGTGGCTGAAGAGAACAACAAGCCTTTTCTTCCTCACCAGAAGATCATAGCAGTTCTAGAGGGTTTAAGAGAAAAATGAGAAAATTACCAGGCTGAATCAGCTAGATGTTATATCTTAATGTAAAATATGTCATTTCTTTTCAGACAGGACCAAAGCCTGAGACCCACATATGCTTGAGCTAAAAGGGACTTATCACCTTTCGCAAATGAGAAAACTGAGGTCCCCCAGTCACATCTGTTGCACACAGGTAACACAACCACATCAACAGTAGTGCCAAGACAAACTCATGTCTCTAAGCCCTGGGTTCAGGTTCTGGGAAGTCCAATTTCCTTAACCTTCCTGAAGTGTTGCTGCTAGAAGAATGGACATGTGACTATTCTGATTTCCTTTCTTTATGAAGAGGGGGTTTTCAGACAGTTTGAGGCATAATGGAATTAAAAGAGAATACAACTTCTCTATGAACCCTCTGAAACCCCCTCATACTTCACTAGAATATCCAATAGGAAAGACCAAACCATTATAAAAGAAATGAGTTATAAAACACACAAAAATGTGGCTTGAATAGGCTATCGCCTTTCTCTTATCATGAAATGACTATGAACTCTCCTACAGGTAGATACTTCTTGATTCAAGTGTGAAGAACTAGCTGAAGCACATAATCATTTTCTACAGAAGAGATTCACAGGGGACAGAAACGTAAGTTGCATATGAATTTAGCAGTGGGAAAAAACCCACCCCAGCGCATAGAGACCACAGTGGGCAGAGGAGAACTGCCCAGAGGGTTTCCAAGGCTGCCAATCTACAAAGCAGCGTTCTCTGCGGAGGGGCTGAGGACCTCCAGCTCCTGACTCTCTGGTTAGCAGGTGATCACTTTTAACCACTGCCCCACCAGTTCTTAGGAAATCTTAACTACCAAAAGGAGTTTGAATCCAAGAGACCAGACTCACTGACAGAGTTGAACTGTCCCTGTGTATTTCCGAGTCTGTAAGCCTCATCTTTCTGCATTTTATTCAAATATCTAATAATTTAGCCCCTCAAAGCTTTCTCTTGAATTGCTGAAGGTATAAAAGCCAGTTTATCTTTAGCTCGTAATTAAATTAGTATTAATTATGCAATATTAACTGTATAAATATAAATTATACACTGTCAATTAAAGATTATGAAGGAGAATTAGGGCAGTCTATAACGGATAACATCTGAATAATCACAATAAGAATATTCGGGGCAGTTCCTCTGATTATCCAACCTAAAGGTCACTATGATCTTGCACTTGTCTTTTTTTTTCTCTCTCACTAGAAAATGGAGTTACAAGTGAATGGAATTTTTCCATGAACTTTTTGAAGTCCTTTGCACGCAATATAAACGGTGGCATTAACAGCCACCAATCCAAAGTATCTACAACTCATTTTCTGTGGGCTGAGCTGTTTTATTGACAAGAGTTGTGAGACAGCAGTTTAAAGTGGTGATAGGCACTAGGTTAGCAAGCATAGTGGTATGAAGAATTTAGTCTTGAAATAAAAGGTTATAACAGTGGCCTTCCATTGAAATAGAGACAAAGAGAACAGCAACAGAAGTAATGTCTATTAATGCCATCTCCAATCATCAAAATATTTAATCAAGGAAAGTAAATTGGCGACAAACTACAGAAGGGTATGGGGCACAATGAAACATATCAGATAACTTAATTCACTATTTCTGTAATCTTCCATGCAAAATATATGGCCATTACATATTTTCATAAGCCAATGAGCTAAAAGCTATCGACTGGCTTATCAATTAGCCAAGTACTACTAAAACTATCAGCTGTCACATATCATATGTACTATTCCTATATCAATTATTTAAAAAAAACTCTTAAAAATCTTAATGGAAGTGAAAATATCTCCTACCTCTATTTCAGAAGCCGACATGTACACTGCCAGAGTAACCAGAGATAACACTAATATAATGTATGGAAAGGCATAATCTGAAAGGCAAATACTGGTATTATGTTGTAAATTAAAACAAATTTTCTGAACAAACCATCAAAACCCCCAAACAATATATGTAACTTCTCCCTAGATTAAAGCTTCTCTAAACAATCTACATAAGCCCTGATGACCCAAGTCAGCAGATGTTCCTTTAAAGGACGAAGTGTAAGTACTTTGGGCTTTGTCACAAGAGGGAGAGAAGTGATAAATGCTTGGTGCTGTGTTCCAATAAAACTTTAAGGACACTAACATTTGGATTTCACATGCCAAGAAGTATTATTTTTCTTCAACTGCTAAAAAAGGTCAAAACCGTCTTTAGTTCATGCCCAGCTTTGCAGACCCCTGCCCAAAGACATCTATTATACAAAAAGAATGACCTTATTTTTGTGTAGAAGTAGCAATTCTATACCAATCTCCTTCTAAAGGGGCTCTAGGTGGACTGGAACCTCCAAGTTCAGGTTAGCAGCTGAGCTTGTTTGCTGTTTACAGCACCGAGGAACACCCTTTGAGTGGATTCCTAATCAGACATTCTAGGGCAGAGTAGACTGGCCCAAAGGGGTTCTTAGATTGTAGTATCTCCTACAGCTTAAGTTAGAAGGACAACAGACCTCTGCCTAGTCTCCAATCTCTTCCCTAGGGCTCACTCTCAGTTCCTATCTTAGATCCAAATTATATTACCCAACTACATAGATGCATAAGCTCAAACGACCTCACAATGTTCCTTGTTTACCCAAGTACTATACCATGTCTTTGCTGATTTTATCTCCGAGTAGTCTGGTGACTCAACAGAGTAAAACAGTCATTTTTAAAAGTTCACATTCAGTCTGATTGGTTACTGAACAATTAAAAAATAAAGGGGCCTGTTAAATTAAAGGCCCCTTTAAGAATCTTTCACTGTATCTAAAATGATTTCCTAGAAGAACTGAGAAATCTGCTTAACCTAATACTAAAAGTCATATACTACTGAGAGTAATTTCCACAGATCACATGCAAAAAACAGCTTTTGCTTTTCAACTTATCCTCAGGTTCTTTTAAGCCTGTGTTTCAAGCTGTCCAAGATTATTTTTGTAAGTCTGACATGTTTTAGCACAAATATAAGACTTGTTTTCAAATATATTTTTTAAATCTTCAACATTAAATTCAGAGGAAATATTGTTTATCACATATAATAATACATGCACTTGATTCATTATAGCATGCACACTTACATAAAAGGCCTCCTCCAACTGCCTGGAGCACAGTTACAATTGGGAAGAAGTAAAGTGCAGCATAAATACTTTTAAATCGATCGGACTTCCCTAGCCCACAGGCAATCTTCTTTACCAGAAGAGGCCGGAGCAGCATCATTAACACCAAGCAGAATGCGTAATAGATAAATACAATTGTGTAGCTGTAAAATAAACCAGGAAAATTTAAACATGAAAAATAGTTTTGAAACATACAAAAATACTAAATACTTTTGCTCTTGAATACTCTTTAATAAAAGGTCTTAAAACAGGTCCAAAAAAGGGTATTACAAGCCTCCCCATTAAGATGTTCAGCCGAGTAAAGTGTTGGCCAATCAGATTTCATGCACTGTACTGCCAGCGAATATGTACCAGGGTTCCTGCCCTAGGGATCAAGGGCACAGAAAATTCTAGAAACAAACTTTTATTGTTTTATTACTAACAAAGAAAAACTGGGGGGAAATAGTCAACAATAGGCAAATGGGTAAATTTTATAGTACAATCATGCAGGAATACTGTACAGCTATGAAAGAAATGCTAATGATCAAAGTGTGTACATTAACCTAGTATGTTCATCAGGTTACAAAATGATGTGTATAATATAACCTACATATTCTTTCAAAATTACTCACACATATATAAAACAAAATAGTTAGCAGTGGTTATCTTGACTGGTAGGACAGAGCTGACATCCTGAATCCCGAGGTTTCTAGGCAGGAAAAGGATAGATGTAGCCTCAAACTTCACTGTTTGGAACATCATTTTCTACCTATTCACGGTCTCTGAATTTTGGGGTTGTCGAGAACAATGTGCTCATGGTGATTAAGTCTACTTCTGGCCAAAGTCCATAATCTTGTCTGTATGCTAGATAGCAGTGCATCTCTGCTATGTTGAAAGTATTTTACCTTCTAAGCTTTTTAAAAAAACTCTAAGACACATACATTGCTGATTTTAGAAGGGTTTCTACACAAAAATAGTTTCACATCTATGATAGGATGCATTCCTATTTATTTTCCTTTTTAGACTACATTAGGTATGACTTTCAGTGCCAGTAAGATATTTTAGAATGTTCACCAATAAAATCTAAAATCAGCTTCACAGATTTTAAACAGCAATCTGAAGGCTCACTACTCACAGTGGGTAAACAGCTTCATGCGTACAGTGCACGGTGGTGACATAATCTGGGCTTGGGTTGTACAGCATCGTGTACCAATCAGAAAGCATCAGGACCCGACACGAACGGATCTGAAGAACACCAACAGGCTCACTCACAAGGAGCGTGATAACAGCTGCCACGCTGCATTCCAGTAAGGCGGTGATATGCTGGAAAAGGGCACTGGAACTAGAGTGGTAAAAGAAAGACAAAATTAACAACAAATTCCAGTATTTAAAATATTCTAAATAGGTGAGAAAAGCCAATATATGAAAACTACTATCTAAATGTGTAACAGAAGAGCAGAAATTAGACTTATCCATAGTTTGTCAAGATACTGAGAAAATATTAAAAACTTCCTAATGTTACCTATCACCTGCATTATCTTAACATAAAATACATAAGATTGTTATGTGTTTTAATGTACAATAAATCTCAAGAGTCCCTATATAACCCATTAATTAGCATATTGTTAATTAATATATCTACCTCTGATTCCCTCCACCCCATATCCATCTTTCCCCCAAAGGTAATCATTTCACTGTTGTTGTATTTAATCATTTTTATGGGGGGCTCGTACAACTCTTAGCACAATCCATCCATCGTGTCAAGCACGTTTGCTGCCCTCATCATTCTCAAAACATTTACTTCCTACTTGAGCCCTTGGTATCAGTTCCTCATTTTTATTAAAGTTTTTATTCCAAATAAATTTGTTTCAAACCCACTGTTTAGTTTTTGTTATTTCTGAACTTTGTACAATGGCATCCCACTAATGTAAATCTTCTGGGATCCTTTCCCCTATTCCAAATTACATTTCCCTGGTCATATCTAAATCTTTAATTCGTGTGGAATGCACTTACATATAGAATGTATGGTAAAATCTAACCTTAGATTGTCCAGCTGGGATACCCATCATCTCAGCCCCATGTTAGGTCTGGTCATTCGGGTCTACTTTTCGGCTATTTTGTCCTTGGGGTCCATTTATCTAACCTTGAGATAACCTTTTATAATAATACCTGCTGCTGTTTTGTTGTTATTGAGAAAACCAGTTAGGGGCATACTTGATAAATAGAAAAATATTCCTTGAATATTATTTAAAGTAAAGCAAACACAGGGTAACTAGCTTCTTATTAATTTAAATTACGGAGGCATGGCTTAGGATAAAAGTAATCAGAATACAAGGAAAAATAGGCGTACTACCCTTAAAACCAAAAAACAATTACTTGAAAAGGTCTTCTAGATGATAATTATTCTAACATGAGTCCACCCAGATACACACACAGGAAGTGCTGACCTCTTCTTCCCCGAGTGCCACTCAATGAAGAACCAATGCAGAACAAGAGGCAGCATGGCCATAAACCCAAGGTAGAGCCAGTCATAAAGTTCTGGAGACTCTGTGCAAGGCTGGCAATGTTTCTGTGCATTTGTTCTCTGTCCTCTTGGGCACACCTATAATGTATGAAAACAATACTGTAGATATTCTCTTACAACACTAATGCCTCCAAAGATCGTTTAAACATCTAAATTTTTATGTGTGGCCTTTAGGACTCGAAGAAGCAGGATAAGAAAAACAAACAAAACCCATTGTATTTAATATAACTAAGTTAATAAAACTGACTATTGAATGACTGTTTTAATTAAATGGAAAGCCTACTTATTCACACTGTATAAAAATAACTGTAAATATTCTGTATTTATAAAGCTAGCTTACTTGTCCAAGTCAATGTGCTAAATTATTATATATTGTACTACTGATGATCAGGAAAACACAAAGAAGAATTTTATTAATGTCCCCCTAGTTATCCTTTTATGGAAGTAGTGAGAATATTTTTAATATTACACATATGAAAACATTTCAAAATCAAACAGATTTAAAAATAAAGTAACATACAAGACTTACCCCACATTCTCCATAAACTTCAGTTGAGCTATTTTTAAATAACAGGGTCTTCCCACAATAAAGTCCGAGGCATGCTGGTTGAATATCGACAGCTTTTTAAAAACAAATGTCAGTATAGTAACATCTCTTGTAATTATACAAAAATCAATAAAAGTGCAATAAGAGCTGAAGCACTTGGCAAGAATCTCAAAAGTTTCAATTTTACAAATGATGTATTAGACAAAAGTCCTGATGCATTCAATTTTAAATTTGTATTTCTGGTTTTATACTCTGGCACTGCAATTATCCGGCTTTTTTTTAGTGTCTTAACTGAAGAACGGATACAGAGCACGTCCTTTTGCCTACACACACCAACCCTCTCGTCAAGGTCCTTTATACAAACCACATTTTAGTGTCAAGAAAGGAGACAGAACATGAGCTCAGAAGAAAAAATAGATGTTTGAAGTAAATAAAACCCCTTTTATGTGGGGGATGGCAGGTGACAATCACATCAATGGCAGTCCATGGGCCTCGAACCAGCATGCATGCCAGCCACTTCTTTAAGAATTAACCCCCTGATCTCAAGGCACACAGAAAACAGAAAGCAGCTTTACTTTACAAAAACTAAGTAAGATATTCAGAGACAGGCGTATTGTCTTTGACGTCATCAACAGGGAAGCTACTGAAGGAGTTTTGGGCAATGAGAGCTGACTTCCCAAACTCACTGATGCCAACATGCGTTCTGAGTGCCTGAGTTCACGGGCTAGGATGCACCGAGGAGCAAGACGGGGGAGTCTCTTCCCGAAGGACCTACAGCATCGTGTGGGATAAATGCAAAATCACTGCGGCCAAGAGGTGAATGAGTCTGGAAAATAAAGACTCGTTTTAGGACTCTGGGACACTATGGCCCCATTTCTTCCTGCAGTCACAGTCCAGCGAGGCTGCCTGCCAGGCCCCCGCTGCCCTTTCTCCTGTCACATGTTAAAGAGAGTTCATTTCTTTCTCCTTGTGCCCTGGGAGTGAGAAATAGCACGGACGACAGTGTCCGAAGCTCAAATATATTCACTTTCATCAAATGTTCACGTCTTTGCCTCACTTGACACTATTTCAAAGGCAGGAAAAAAGGCCTTGGAAGACTCGGGAGCTGCTGCCATAGGGGCTTTGCACCATATGATGTCTCAAACTCACCGGCGTTCAATCTAATATAATCCATTAAAAAATCCATACAATCAACTGACAGCTCCAGGTCATCACTGTCCCATCAGAGCCGGGGTCCCTGCGTCCACTCCATTTCCCTGGCGGGTCCTCTAGGGGAGGGCGGCACAAGGTAAGCCCTTCCCTCTCCGGATCCCTCTGCAAACGACCCCAGACAGGTACTGCCGGGGGACACCAGACTCCGTCCCCCGCACACTTCTGAAGCCAACCTCGCGAAGGGGCTTCCTCCACGCGGCACAAAGGAATTTCCAAGGAGACGACCACAAAGCAGTGGCCTTTCCCCGACGCGGCCCGTCCAGGGCAGACACCACCGCCCGCCCCACCCCCGGGGGGAGGAGGCCCGGGGCTCCGCGGAGGGCGGGCTGCGAGCACCGGGCGAGGACGCGCCCGACCCGACGCCCAGCTGAGGGCCGGCAGCGGACGGAAAGCAGCAGGAATTGGAGCAAAACTATCCAGCACTCACCCATTGGCCGCTCGAAGGCTTCCCTCCCGAACCGGGAAGCTCCGAGATCAGCCGAGCCTGCCGCAGGGTCGGAACATCCGGGCCACCGCGGCCTCGGCAGCCCCGCCTCCCGGCAACCAAGGCAACGGCGCTAGAGCCCCGCCCCGCCCCGCGCTTCCTGGGTCTGCGTTCCGAGGCCCCGCCCCTTACGCTGTCCTTGGTCCGGTCTCTCTGCCGGTATTCGGGTGATTCTAGGGCTTGAGCGGCCTACGGCGGGGGCTGAGGTCGAGAGGGCAAACCAGACGATGGAGCCCGTGCCGGCTGTGCCCTGGGTGCCCCCGCACGACCCGCAGAGTCCGACGCTGTCGGTGGTGGATATGCACACGGGCGGGGAACCCCTGCGCATTGTGCTCGCAGGGTGTCCGGAGGTGGCCGGCGCCACCCTGCTGGCCAAGAGGCGCTACATGCGCCAGCACCTCGACCACGTGCGACGGCGACTCATGTTCGAGCCCCGGGGTCACCGTGACATGTACGGGGCCGTCCTGGTGCCCAGCGAGCTTCCGGATGCCCACATAGGTGTCCTGTTCCTGCACAACGAAGGCTACAGCGCCATGTGTGGCCATGCCGTCCTGGCCCTGGGCCGCTTCGCCCTTGATTTCGGGCTGGTGCCTGCGCCCCCTGCTGGCGCCCTCGAGGCCCAAGTCAACATCCACTGCCCTTGCGGGCTGGTGGCTGCCTTCGTGGCCTGCGAGGGGGGCCGCAGCAGCGGCCCAGTGCGCTTCCACAGCGTCCCAGCCTTCGTGCTGGTCACAGGTAACTGGTGGGACCATCCCCGCCCCTGGCGCTGCTGCTACCACAACCTGGATGCAACTAACAACGCTAACAGTCTAGAGCGAGCTGGAATCACCTGCGCAACTAACCACGTCCTTGTTATTAATACAATAGTAATTACAAGTCACTGCAAATGTGTGTCACCATGCTAGCACTGCAGATTGGTTCAGTGCATGCAATTCAATTATCCTGCAGATACCTTCCTGCTGCCTTGGGGAGAATCATGTGCAATACAGACTAACTAACCTGCTCGACATTGGGAAAAGCAAAATAAACTAAGGTCAAGGACATCAATGAACAGCCAACATCCTAAAGTTTCAAAGAAAGTTGAGTATCCCTCTTTAGATACATTATTTTCAAAACAAACAAAACTCATAGCCACCAGATAGGGCAGGGTAGAATTGTCCCTGTGTGTGTCTGAGATTGCAACTCTACCAGAGGAGAAACCTATTACACCCCCAGCCCGGTCTCCCTTTCTACATCTGCAAAAAATGTCTTCCCTACGTCTTTGGAAGATAATTAAGTCACATTGAATGAAATAGGCGCTTTTGATAAGTGTTACTGTTCTTATTTATAAACAGGAGCAGAGTTACTGTCTAGGTTCAAGTCCTCCTCAACCCCTTAAAACAAATGCAATC
This sequence comes from Echinops telfairi, assembly GCF_000313985.2. Lineage (NCBI taxonomy): Eukaryota > Metazoa > Chordata > Mammalia > Afrosoricida > Tenrecidae > Echinops > Echinops telfairi. Next base: position 46,726,864 of record NW_022103915.1, read on the forward strand.
TTAATTATTACTTGGCCTTAATCAAATTACTTAATCATTCTATGTCACTGTTTCTTATATTATTGTCTCATAGAGTTGTGAGAATTAAATGAAATATCCTTGAAAAAACTAAGATAAAATATATTCCTCAAGGTGGGAAGGCTGCAAGATATTAAGAATTCTATCGGTGTCCACAGCCTGTAAAGGAACATGGGTAGCCCTATGGGTTAGGCATTAGTATGCTAAGTTCAAGGTTAGAGGTTCAAACATACCACCAACTCTGCTGGAAAAAGATGCGCTTATCTGTTCCCATAAAGTATGAAAAATCCTTTATAGGGAAAAGACTCAGTGGATGTTGGAAGAAACCCTAGAACTTGCTCTTAAACATGCACACAGACCCACGCACTGTCATCAAGTGGATTCTGGCTTGCTAAAGCAAATGGAAGAAATGGCACAAGAGTGGAACAGAACATGCCAAAGGGCAATGTATTAGTCTGGGTACTTTAGAGAAACAAATCCACAGAAACTCATGTATAAGAGAGAGTTTTATGTAAAGGTTAAGTGCGCATCAAGAAAACATCCCAACTCGGTGCTGCCCAAGTCCACAAGTCCAACATTAACCCATATGTCCAACACCAGTCCACAAGGTCCTCCTCCATCTCAAGAAACAGACACAACAATGCCGACTGCAGGAGGAAAGCCTAGTCAGTGAATGTGTAAACATCTCAGCACTGGCAGGGGTCTCCACATGGGTGCTCCAGCCCCCAGGGCTGCATCGGGGTAGGTCCATGTGGCTTCTCCTTGGGGATGTCTTGCAGGAAGTCAGCCTTGCAAACTGAACCAGGGAACTGGCTAAGACAGCTGCACCCTGGTGCAACCATCACAAAGCAAGCGACCCGAGAACTAGAAAGGCGAGGCTCACCGAGATATTTATCCCTCCGCTCTTCAATTAATTCCACATGTGTTTATCGACCAGGTTGGCACATTAAACTCACTCAGGCAGTTTGAGAAGATGAGTATTATAATGAAATATGCAAAGACCTGGAGTAAAGAAGCCAAAAAGGAAGAACATCCTCAGTTCATCTCAAACTGAAAAGAACTGAAGAAAAATTCAAGCCTCGATTTGTAATATTTAAGGATTCTATGGGCAAAATATTAAATGATACAGGAAGCATCAAAAGATGGAAGGAATACACAAACCATTGTACCAAAACGAACTGGTCACCCCACAACAATTTTCAAGGGCTTGGCTGCTAACCAAAGGTTGAGGTTTAAACCTGATAGTCATTCAGCAGGAGAAAGATGCGGCGGTCTGCTTCCTGAATGCGGTAAGCCAGTTCTGTGTCTGATAAGGTCACCATGAGTCTGAAACAACTCAGTGGCAGTGAGTTTGGCTTGGTTTTAAGGTACAGCCTTTGGAAACCCTTGAGTGGTACAAGTGATCAATATGCTTGGGCTGCTAAACAAAAGGTCGGAAGTTCAGATCCACCCAGAGGCACCTGAGAAGATAGATTCCGCAATCTACTTGCAAAAATATTCAGCATGGAACCCCCCGGAGGATATGCTAATCGGACACACTTGGTGGTGCTGCCGCGAGTTGGAGTCGGCTGCTTTGGCAAGTAGTGCGTAGAGCGTTTCAAAGCTTTGGGGGCTTGTTGAGGGCACCATGCTTATCAGGTAGGCGCTTGCACCAAACCATTGCAAAGAGGGAGAGATGCCATGGGCGTGGCGTGGCAAGCTAACTTCAGGTCTGTCATTTAAGCAACTGAATCCCCTCCGTAGGATGCTTTACTATCTGATGGAACTGACTTACGCATCCAGGAATAGGGCATCACCTCTGTTCCTCACAGTATTCAAGCCACACCAATCATTCTGTTCCACCATGTTCCATCTTGATCTTCCCAGAGGAACTGGATTCCAGCTGCACCTGATTATGACAGATGCTCTCATACCCCAGGCATTCGTCAGTCTCACAGCAAGCTAATGAAGAATGCCTTCGGGGAAACGGCACTGTCTCTGTTAGGAGAGAATGGTGTGACACTTGGTTTGGGGTGGACACATAAAAAAAGCAGGGTTTCTGTCTCAGGCTGCATCAGAAAAACCCTACCAGTTACCTAGCGTGGCTACCGCTCCCCTAGGCAACCTCACTCCCTTGCCTGGGACGGGGCAGCTGGCAGAGAATTGGTTACGTCATCCTAGCTGGGAGCTGGTGAGCCAGGGCGGCCAAGGCCATACACACAGTAATTCTTGCAAGCGTCACTGTGTGACAGCATGATCCTTAGAGGGCATGAGCAGTCACATTACATCGTTAAAACAAAATCCAAAATTCTCTACTTAAAAAAATGCATAAAAGTCAAACTAAAACACACACACTCATACTAATAAAGAAAATAAAACCTTCAGTGAGAAAATAGATGATTAAATGTTTACATATAATTTACATAGAAAGTCCTTTTTGCATTTGGACATTATAGCTGAGGGGAAGAAATGAACAGGATCCAGCATCCTTGGTATTTTAAGCATCCTTGTAGATTGGTGGGGCCAGGAGCTACAGAGGAGCCCTGCTGGCATAGTGGGCTATTCGCTGCGCTGCTGTAACCGAAAGGTAAGCATTTCAAAACCACCAGCTGCTCCTCAGGAGAACGGCAAGACTTTCTACTGTAAAGAGTCACCGTCCTGGAAACCCACAGGGGCAGTTCTGTGCTGTCCTGTACGTCAGAATTGACTTGATGGCAGTGAGCTGGTTTGCTCTGAGGAATTACACTAAGGAGCCCTGAGGGCTCAGTGTATTAAGCATGGGGCTGCTAACTGCAAGGTTAGTGGTTCAAACGCATCAGCTTGTTCCAGAGCAGAAAGATGAACTGCCTGCTTCCTTAAACATTTAAAGCTCTGAAGCCCCGTGGGGCCGTTCTACCCTACCCCAGTGGGTTGCTAGGAGTCAGAATTAGGTTTGGTTGGGGGCTGTGTTTTCCTTCACAGTTGTCATAAGTTGCTGTCCCAGGTTTCCCATCTAGCTCCCTGATATTTCCTAGAAAGATTCGCAGAGTAGTTAGCGAATATTTATGCATGATTGGGAAAGTAGGGCATTCAGATACTCTATAACTTATGCGAGCCTCATTAAGGCAACAATAAAAAAGGCACCTTGCTAAAGATCTATTATTAGATTTCCTGATGCTTATTGACTTACTTTGCTTTATTCACTTCCTGATGAGTGTGAAGATACCAAATTCCACTTTTCTGACCCCACATGTGTGTACAAATCAAATGAGCCTATGATCAATTCCATTTCAGCACTTCTAGAGCTGGGTCACATCTCACCCGGGAAAGGGCATGGTCCTAGACCGCCTCAATCTTCAGAAACCAGTGGCACTAAGCTCAGTGGTAGTGAGTTCGTGGTCCCTCAGTAGCATTAAACTCAAGGGTCTCTCCTCACTTTTAACCTGCAAGCTCCAACTTCAGGGATTCCCTCTACACCTTCAATACTAGCCTTATGTTCAGAGGCCCTTAGGATAAAGTGACCAGATTTTAACATTGGTAAAGCGGGACAAAAGCGGGACACCATTGATAAGACTCATATCCTGGTGAAACAGCCACATGGCAGCCGAAAACCGTATACCCTAGCTTGTGCATTCTTACCAAAAATCGGGGCTTTTTTAAAACGCTGCAGGACGCGGGGAAAAATTGTTAAAAATCAGGACTATCCCACCAAAAGCGGGACATCTGGTCACCTTACCTTAGGACCATCTCATTCCTGATGTGCTGGGCCTATTAATCTCCTGGATTTGATCGTTTACTGAAACACTGGCCTCAGGAAAGAACTATACTAATGATGACAGTTTTATTATAGCAAAAAAGATACAAATGTAGAGTCCCATAGGGCAAGGTGTTAGGCAGGGCTCTCTAGAGAAACAAAACTAGAACCCTTATGACTTTATATATATATGTACATATATATACATATATATATATATATCTATGGATAGGTTTATACAGCACAAAGGAATATAACAGCTGATTAGTCCACACAACAATCCAGAGGGCTCAGATCAACTCACTTCCATGGAACAGTTAATATACTGGAAGTCTTTCAACTCATGCTGGTTCTTCCCTTGGGCAATGCAGGCAGAGTCCACCCACAGGCAGCAAACAGCAGGGTGGGCCACCAAGAGTCAGCAGCTCAGGAGCTCAGCAAAGCAGGCCCGGATGAAATACGAACTCAAGCAATGCAAGGCGACAGGATCCAGCCGCCTCAAGCTCAAGCAATCAACATACCAGCAGTGTGGTGAAGCAGGTCTCAAAGGAGCCTCAAGCTCTAGTGACATGATCCACAGGTTGGCTTGTCCCACAGGTAGTGTAGCTCACAAGTTAAGCAGAGAAATAGCTAAAGCAGTCACACGCTGGTCCGTTCACAAGAGAGCAAGAGAGGGGGGTGGGCCACGCAGAGCCATTTATGTGTTTGCTCTCTAATCAAACTGCAACCTGATTAATCCCACATGTTCCTATTGGCCAGGTTGGCACAATAAGCCTACCTATCACAGTCCCCCAAATGCACACCTACACACCCATGTATGTTAATGCCTTTCACCAACCAGGAAGTCCATGGAGCTTTCATGTCCAGAACCTCTACTGGGGTCTCATTCTGAGGCATTATTGACTCAGGTTGACTGATAAGAAGTGGGTCTTCAGTGGTGTGAGTGACGAAACAGGGAGGGTAGAGGGAGAGCGGGTAGGAAAGAGGGAACCAATTACAAGGAACTAAATGTGACCTCCTCCCTGGGGGACGGACAACAGAAAAGTGGGTGAAGGGAGATGTCAGACAGGGCAAGATATGACAAAATACCAATTTATAAACTATCGAGGGCTCATGAGGGAGGGGGAAGCGGGGAGGGAGGGGAAAAATGAGGACCTAATGTCGGGGGTTTAAGTGGAGAGAAAATATTTTGAGAACAATGAGGGCAATGAATGTACAAATGCGCTTTACACAATTGATGTGTGTATGGATTGTGATAATAGTTGTATGAGCCCCTAATAAAATGATTAAAAAAAAAAAAAAAGAAGTGGGTCTTTCTGACCTAGCCAACCTGAGTTACCTCATTAGTATAAACTCTCAGGTGGGGTCTGGGGGCCTCATCAAAGACACTAGGTTGAATTCCAAGGCTTAAGAGGCTCTCTCTCAGGACAAAGAGATTTAAGTCTTGATGTAAAGTTAAAATATTTACCCCACAATGTGAAAAGAACCATCCCCTTCAAGCCACAGGGGGGCTGGGGGGCAGGATTTTAAATGTGCTTTTTGCCTAAAAAATTAAAAACCAACTTCTTTTCAAACATTTTTTAGATCTCACAGTTGATGTTCCTGGTCACGGGAAGGTGGTGGTAGACATTGCCTATGGTGGCACATTTTATGCATTTGTCAGTGCTGAAAAGTTTGGACTGAACCTTTGTTCTGCCAAGACGAGGGACCTTACGGATGCTGCACGTGCAGTGACGGCAGCAGTGAAAGCTCAGGTCAGTATAACTGCAGGTAGAAATCGTTGATGAATGATTTACATATTTAAATTACTGGTTGCACTAAGAAGAGGGTAGTGGCTGAACTCCTTAGGCATTAGAACCAGACAATTGGGGAGCTCTAGCCTTGTCTCTTGTAATATTTGCAATCTTTAGAACTGTGGACAACATCACCTCTGTGCTTCTGTTTCTATCGGTACAATGTCAATTATAGCACACCTGCTTCATAAGAACTGAATCAGCTATATTAAAGACTTAGAATAGTGCCTCATGGAGAAAAGATGTTCAGTAAATGAAGACTATTGTTAATACATGTACTCTGTAAGAGTTTGTGATTATTTAAGCATACAGTAAAGAGTATCCAACTAATTTTAAATTCATGAGCTTTCATCACTCGATGTAAAACTTGAAAATATAAGGTACAAAATTATTAAGTCAGAAAAATCTCTCTCTTGCCTCATGAAGAATATCAAGTCCTACATAGAAAATTTTTACTATTTTGTTAAGAAGTCATTCAATAACTACTTAAGTAAGTCTAACTTTATCTTGGGAAAATATTCTGATAAAGCCAATACAGATAAAAAATAAGTCTAGAATATTCTTTCATTTCTACCACAAATATGTCATTTCACCTTGAAATGGGGTACTACATGTAGAACGAAATATATAGTATTTACATGGTTGGGCATATAAAAATTGTTATTCTAAGTGAAAAATCTCTTATGATAGTATCTAAGATACTAATTATTATGTATGGATCTATATTCCTTAATACTCATGTCTTTAACATAATTTTAATAAGAAAATGAACATTTAAGCCATAGTACAGTTCTAAATTATTCTTTCCCCAAGTCCATCAATACACTTTCATGTGTTGAATCATTTTATCATAACTTCTGAAGTTCCGAATTTACATCAATTTTGTTATCTCATTAAACAGGCAGGTAATAGTTTTAGAGTACACTATTTGGCATAAAATAAATTCACCTGGCTTTTCATTAAATCAATCCAAAAAAGCAGAAGCAGTTTTCTTAATGAAAGGAGTCCTTTTGAACTTCTCACCAAGCTGTGCGAGGGGGGATGGCATTCAGAAGGAGGGATTCTGAGACACAGTTTCGATTAATTATATATCAAAACCAAACCAAACTCACTGCCATCGAGTCCATGCCAACTCATAGCGACCCTAGAGGACAGGGTGGAACTGCCCTGTGAGTTTCTGATACTGTAACTGTTTACGGGAGTAGAAAGCCCAGTCTGGCCCATGGAGCAGTGGGTGGTTGTAAACTGCCAACCTTGCAGTTAGCGACCCACTGCATAACCACTATGGCACCTGAGCTCCTAATGATGTATCCGGCCGTCTAAATACCTTGTGAACTCCCCGACCTTCACACTGCTGAGGTACATTTAGAGAAAGCCGATTGAGAGGATGAGGTAGGGTGGGGGTGGGGTGATAATATAAATTCATCTTTGTTTATTCATTCTCTGAACAAACATTGACCAGACACTGTGCTAAATACCAGCGACCCAAAGGGAAAACAAACCTCACCTTCAAGGAGCTCAGTCTAGAGAGGGAAGCACACCTCTGGTTACGGGTTGAATTGCACCCGTTCTCATGGCATGGCGCGCGCCTCTAACCTCCTCCTCCCACCAAAGCTGATCACCACCACTGCAGAGGTCAGACACGCCCCTCCCTCCAACCTTCCCATCAATTCCAACACCAACTGCCCCGCCCACAGCTGTCTCTAACTTTCCTGCTGTCTCCCACAGCTCTCTCGACTTTTCAGCTGGATTGGAGAACTCGTTGCAGTGGCCACCTTGAGCTCATTTTCAGTACTTATCATTGTGAGGTTTGTTAGGGAAGTAAAGAGGTTACAATTCACATGAGGAATGCTCAGGATACAGTTGTTCCATCCGGACACGCTCTTCTGTACCCTGCCTGCAGGCAGGCCTCTCTCTGACCCTCAGCTTCTTGGCCCGGCCTCTGCCCTGCTCAGGCAAATTCACAAAGCTCTTTACGGACTACCAATGAATGCCCAAAGGGCATGCCCATCCACTGCTGGCCTCAACCTGAAGACATTCAGCTCCAACTCCTTGACTCAGCAAAACCCAGCCCGCCGCGCCCCCCCATTGTGTGCCCAGCTTCTGCCCCCAAACACTGCACTTTACTTGCTCGATGGCTAGGAAGTCCACTGCTCTGCCTCATGCTCTGGCTCCAGGTTCTGCTGCTACTGCAGCTCTGCTGCCACATCTCTGATGTCACGGCTGTCTCCTGCATCGAGGGGGTCCGAGGAATAGCTCCACTCCTGGCTCTTCTCTTTTGCTGGAAATAAAACCTCCCCACTTCCTGCTTCTGAGATAGCTCATTGTATACTCAGGAGGATGGCATTCACAATTAATCCTGTTAACAACCACTCACAGGTGAACCACAATCCAGTCAGTGTCTTCTCCCACGTTCTTACTCAGACCCATCACGGAAATGAAGGTCTTCTGGTAGAAGTAACACAGGCTAGGGCTAGAAAGCCATATTAAATAATTCACTGGATTACAGACCCCAAAATGATACATTGAAGTCCTAACCTCCAGTACCTGTGAGGGTGATACTGTTTGGAAAAGGGGTTAAGAGTTTACCAGTTAAGTTAACCTTAAATCACACGAGTAGTAAATCAATCTTTAAATGGGTGTCTTCCCCTCAAGGCAGATTGGGATGATGCGGCCATAAGCCAGGAAATGCCAAAGAGTCCCAGAAACCACCGGAAGCAGACATTCACTATGAGGCAGGGTTAACAACAAAAGCAGATCCTCTGAACCTGTGAGAAAATGAAGTTATGCTGCTTCAAGGCACTCCTTTGCTCCACTTGCCCATCTGTGTGCCAGACTGTGGTGGCTGACATGCTGTTGTGATGCTAGACGCTGGGCCACCAGTATTTCAAATACCAGCAGAATCCATCTTGGTCAGAAACACAGTTCAGTGGAACTTGCAGACCAAGAACAAACGAGGAAAAAGCAGCAGCTGCCGATTTCGGAGGGGTTAGCCACTGGGAACCTTAGGAAGAACAGCACTGCCTCAGATAGTGCTGGCAGACGAGCTCCTCCGCTCGGAAGACACGCAGAATGCGCCTGGGAGTGCTGCGTCCGGAAGAAGAGTTGACTTCAATGATATGCACGGAGGAACGCTCTGCGGAACTTCATTTACTGATAAGAATATGGCTCAAAATGATTAGAAACAGCTAATAATAATTAGAATGTGCAATGTATAAAGTATAAATCTAAGAAAATTAGAAAGGAAAAATGAAATGGAACAGATAAAAATCGATATCCTAGGCATTCGTGAGCTGAAATGGACTGGTATTGGCCATTGTGAATCAGACAGTCATATGATTTACTATGTCAATAATGACATATTCAAGAGGAAGGGCACCCCATTTGTCATAAAAAAGAACATTTCAAGATCTCTTTTGGAGTACAATGATGTCTGTGATAGGATTGTATCTACATGCCTACAAGAAAATTCAGTTAATAAGACTGATATTCAAATTTATGTACTGATCATTAAAGCTACTGGTGAGACCGTCTACCACCTTTTTTAGTCTGAAATTGATGAAACATGCAATCAAGATGTATTGATAATGATTGGCAACTGGAATGCAAATGATGGTGTGAAAGAGGAAGGATCAGTAGTTGGGTAATGTGGCCTTGGAAACAGAAACAGAGCTAGAGATCACATGATAGAATTTTGCGAAACCAGTAACTTTTCAAATACCCTTTCCATAGTCAGTAACTGTACATGGGGCCCTCCCCAGATTCAAATTGAGTACATCTCTGGGAAGAGACTATGGAGAAGCTCAATGTCATCAGCCAAAACAAGAGCATTTGAATTTAGAGACCAGTTTAAGAACAAATTTGAGACATTGAACACTAATGACTGAAAACCTGTGAAGTTGTGAGAAGATATCATGAACATCATACTTGTAGAGAAACTCCAGTACATACACACGGTGGGTACTACCCACTCCTAAAGAAACTGTACATACGCACGGTGGAGTACTACCCACTCCTAAAGAAACTGTACATA
>NW_022103915.1:46736519-46748587 GCF_000313985.2 Echinops telfairi
CGGTGGAGTACTACCCACTCCTAAAGAAACTGTACATACGCACGGTGGAGTACTACCCACTCCTAAAGAAACTGTACATATGCACGGTGGAGTACGCTATCCATTCCTAAAGAAATGGTGATGAAACCATGCAACACCTCATGACATGGATGGATCTGGAGACCATGATTCTGGGTGAATTTAAGTCTCACAAAAGAACAAATACTGTATATGTCCACTACTATAGGGATAAACACCAAGATGAAGGTAGGCTTCTGTTTTCAGGATATGTACTCTTTTAATCCAGGCTCCCAAACCAGACTGTAGTCTGTAAACCATATACCACCCTTCATTTGTACATCTTAAAACTTGACCTTGAGAGAGGATGCCTCATCTCAGGTGGGGTCAGTTTCCTGTGGGACGAGAGAGAAAACCATAAGATCCTGCTATACAACGTTGTTCCATGGTCATCCCAAATCAGCAGACACTCCAAAAAGAGTGGCTATGGAACCCCACTGGCAATTCAAGTCAAGAGGTTGGGGGTGAATGCTTGATTCAGAGAAGGCGATTGTGCTTCTGTTGTGGGGACCCGGGTGGGGCAACCTGCCATTGAGAAAAACGCTTAGCATTAAAATGACACCAGTGATGCCCAATGACTGATCTGGTTTTCAGCATTTTCTGGATTTTTGTTTTCTTTTGCTTTTTGTTTGTTCATATTAGGGTGTATCTCAGAAGTGTTATGTCATTGTGTGTCACCCTCTTGAAGCTGTGTTACATGTTTTTCTGATTTTCGGTGTATGAAATCTAGGATTGATGAACCTATAGGGACAGCAAGTAGAATAGGGGTTCTGGGGGCTGGGGTACAGTGTCCCCAGATGGTAAAAGGGAGATGTCAAGGAGTCTAGGAAGGAAAATCATGTTTGGAAACTGATTGTGGCAGCAATAGTACAATACTGCTTGATGTGATTGAACTATGAATTATGTATTATGATTGTACATGGGGCCCTTGCGGACTTTCTGGCACCTCACAACAAGTCACTCACTTTGATACTTTGTTATGACGTCCTAGGAAACTAGGACACTTCTGAAGAGTGCATTTTAGAGGTGGAGACCAAGACTGGAAAATGGAAAACAATCCTTCCATATAAAGTCCTCTTGGGTCTGGTTTTAGATGGGCTTATTGGATTGTAAGAACACAAACCTAGTCAATTGCTCTAAAATACTGCATCGTCTTAGTCTTACTCTAAAACATTACAGGAACTCTGCAAGCACCCAACCACCAGGTGGCCCAAGAAGATCAAGAAGTTCTGCACATTTGGGCTGGAGCCTTTTTGACCGTCAACATCACTTGGCTTTCTACTCCATGAAGAGTTAGTCTCAAACTCTCAGGGGCAGTTATTGGACAAGATCATTAATACCAAACACAAGTACAATTTTACTGAAGATAATTCCAAAATGGCTGCAGCAGTAGACAGGGAGCCTCAATCAAAGCAAGTCATGTTCAGAAGTGAATGTGTTTCTAGGATCCCTTGTGGCAGAGTGGGCTGCTAAGCACAAGGTTAGCAGTTCGAAACCACCAGTCACTCAGCATGAAATTTATATACAAGAGGAATTGAGCATTGAGAAAACATCCCAACCAGTCCAGTCCAAGGTCATAAGTCTGATATTAGCCCATATGTCCAATACCAATCTATAAAGTCCTCTTCAGACTCATGAAACACATGCAATGAAGCCAAATGCAGAACAATCACAAGCCAGTGGGTAGAAAGTCTTTGGGTCCAGTGGCATTGTAAGCATCTCAGTGCTGGCAGGGATCTCTCTGTGGCTTCTCTGGCTTCAGAAGTCTGGTTGCATCCATGTGGCTTGTCTTCCCAGGGAGCAGCAGAGAGAGAGAGGTGCCTTTCACCTCCAAGGAGGAAGTACCAGATTTCCCAGAATTCTCAGGAGAAGGCCATGCCCACACAGAAGTCTCATTGGCTATCTCCAGATTGACAGCCTAGACTCCACCCCTACACTCTTAATCCTTCAATTGACACCAGATTAGGTGACTCCCACACTTGCCATCTGTTGGTTCTGACTCATAGTGGTCCAATTGTACAAGTGCCCAGTGCTGTACTTTCCTCATACTTGTCGCAATGTTAGAGCCGTGTTGCAGCTACTGGGTCAATCTATCTCATTGAGGAGTTTCCTCTTTTTCACCAACCTTTAAAAAAAAATTGCTTTTTTTACTTTTCTTTACCAAGCATAATATCCTTCTTTAGGGGCTGGCCCCTTCCGATAACATGATAAAATATGCGAGATGAAGTTTTCTTTTGCTTCTAAGGAACATTCTCACTGCACTTCTTTCAAGAGTTTTGTTCATTCTTTCACCAATCTGATATATTTAATATTCTTCTCCAATACCGTTACTCAAATGTATGAGTTCCTCTTCATGTGTCCCCATTGTCTAGTTTTCACATGCATAGGAGGCAAACGAAAACATCATGGTATGGGTCAGGTGCAACTTAGTTCTCAAAATGACATCTTTGCTTTTTAAAACTTTGCATATTCACCTAGAGTCTATATTTTAGACAAGGTGCCTTTCTTTAAAAAGTATTGTACAAATTATAAAGATAAAAAATGTAGGTCTAAGAGCTCCTCATCTAAATTATTTGTAGATAAGTTTGGATAAAAATGTTTTACACGTGGGTGTTTGTTTTTGCTTTCAGTTTAAAATTAGTCATCCTGAAAGTGAAGATCTTGCCTTTCTGTATGGAACCATAGTAACAGATGGGAAAGACACTTACAGTGAAGAACCAACTACCAACATCTGTGTGTTTGCAGACAACCAGGTTTGGGCTATTTTCCTTAACGCTTTATTGTGAATGTGTGAAGGTATACAGTGCAGGTCAGTTTTCCAGTAAACAATTAAGACACATATTGTTTCATGTCATTGATTGCAATTCCTACAATGTACATTGCTTATCCCACTTCCTCCCCGTTTCCATTTCTATGTCTCCTTCTTCCCTAACCCTTCTGAACTTTACCTTGGGCAAATTCTTCTTTGAAAAAGAAAACAAACCCTCAAGTTATTCTAAGATATTTGTGCCTCCCTAGTGTTATTGAATCCCTTACGGTCCTGTTAATTTTTTGGATGAAAGTTGGGACATGGGGGTAAGTTCCTGGCCTAGCTGGCCACTCCACTTTTCTATGGCCCAATTTCTTCAGCTCAACCAAACAAGGTTAATGTTTGCCCTGTCTCTTACAAGGGGGTTGCCCTGCAGATAATGTGAGATAATAGGCAAATTCCCAGTGCTTCTCAGTTCTTCCATTAGTGAACTGAGCTTCTCTTCACATACTGTAAGGTATCTTTCCTTTTTCTTTATGGCCAGGATACATATCTGATTATGTCTCCTCTCAGGGTCTCATGAACTAGATGGTAGTTTATTGAGAGAAGTGAATCTTAAATGTACCTTACAAGTAGACGTTCTGCTTTCCCCAGGGAACTTCCCTATGTGACCAATATAAAGAGATAGGCAGGTCAGCTATCACCTGACCAGGAATTTTGGACTCTACTAATCTGTCCTATGACAACTGTAGTTCTTTCTCTTTAGAACAAAGTCATTTTGAGATAGTTTACTTATCTTGGAGACCCAGCTGTGCATTCGGTATGTTGTCTAATGCACCATGCATTTGAAAGTGTGTCAGTCTAATGGGGGAAATGCTGATTCTCCATTCCTGGTATTCCCTGCCCTGTGATGGGAACTCCCCCGTCCCTAGTGAAGCCCTCCTGGCCTCTCTCCACCGAGCGGAGCAGGATTGGCTTGAACTGATGGGGGGCGGGGGTGGGGGGGTGGGGGGGGAGTTGAGAGAGGAAATTCCGTTTGGGAGAGGGTTGCAGAATATTCTGCATCTCCAGGGCTCAGAGGGTGATGTATTCTGCTTCATCTTGGGGCATGGTGCTAAGAAGCTTCCCTACTGTGCCACCCTCATATAGCATCCCTTCCGAATAATATAGGTGATAGTTTGGTCTCTACTTAGATCTAAAAACATCTTCTGTAGCCATTATATTCTCCAGCCTGTAGAAATTAACTTCTCCATTAACCCTTAACACCACAACCCCCAGAAGTATTATAAATTTCTACACCCTATTTGTACCCTGCGAGAGTACATCTTAAGACGTGATGGATTCTGCAACGACATTGTGTGACACTGAGTATGTTAGCTCCCGTATTTATTTTTAAATGTATGCACTTGTAAGTAAGACACGCGAGCGCGCCTTTTCTTTTGCTCTTAAACAGGTTGACAGAAGCCCTACCGGCTCGGGAGTGACAGCCCGGATTGCTTTGCAGTATCACAAAGGGCTCCTAGCACTGAACCAGACCAGAGCTTTCAAAAGCGGCGTCACTGGCTCTGTATTCACGGGGAAGGCCGTGACAGTGAGTGGCCCCCAACGTCTTACTTGTCATGTGTCTGTGAGGCTGAAGAGGCCGGGGTTAGATGTTCAGCTGCCTCTTCCCTTAGCCCGAGACGAGAACTTGAACAGGCCTGTAAACCCTCTGTTCAGCGAAGGTGGCAGTTCTCAGAGGGGTCTGGAGGCCCCTGGTGGTCCCCAGGTCTCTCCCAGGAGGCCAGCAGAGTCAAAATTAAGTTTGCAACAATATTAAGATGTTATCTGCATTCCCTCTCTTTCTCTCCCTGATTTGAGAAACCCCAACAACTGCATACAAAACAAAACTGCTCTCCAGTGAATCACACGGTGAAGACGTTTGCAAAAATGTAAAGCAATTCCACATTCTTAAGTTTCTCTATTGTTTTGGAATTTTTCCCCCACAAAAATTTTAACATGTAATAATGGGTTTATTATATTTTAAATGCATTGATAAGGATTTTAAATTCTCCCTGTTTAAATTGCCAATACAATCAACATTGATATATAAGCTAAATAAGTAAGACCTCTTTGAGAATCTCAAATCTTAAAATGTCCAGGGTCCTAAGACCAAAAGTTAGAAAAGAACTAAATTAAGGTTTGGCTGGTTTTGTTTTGTTTTGATATTCTGAAGAATTCTTTCATGTTATATCATAGGATGGGAATCTTGACAAATACAACTTTTGTAATGAAAACAAGTTTTAAAGGTGTTGGAAAAGCTAATGAATTGGGATCTGTTAATGACTGAGGAATTGACTGATTTTTGTCTGTTGATATTGTACCCTGCCACTTTGCTAAATCTTGCCATTAGTTTGTTATTTCTCTCGTTTTCTTTCTTTTCCTGTGATTTCTTGCTGAATCTTTGGGATTTTCTATATGTAAGATAGCATCTGTGACTAGATTATTTTGCTTCTTCTTTGCCAATTCAAACGCCTCGTCTCCCTTTCTTACCTTACTACTCTGGCTAAGCTTTCTATTGCAGTATTGTGTAGAAGTCGTGACAAAGGGCACCCTTGTTTGGTTTCCATTCACAGGGAAGAAGCTTTTAGTCTCTCTCCACTGAGACGAATACTGGCTGTTGGTTTTGTATATACTCCCTTAGGGATTTCCCTTCTACTCCTATTTTATTGGAATTTTCTGTGACGTTCCTTTTTGCATCAGTCGATATGATCGTGTGGTTCTTTTCCTCTGTCTTATTGATGTGGCGAGTTACAATGACTGCTTTCCCAGTGTTGAGCCGTCCTTGCATGTTTGTCATGTCTCACTTGGTGATGATATGCTGTTCTTTTATCTTTTACTGAACTTGATTGACTAGAATTTTGTTGAGAATTTTTGCTTTTATGTTCATGAGGGGTATTGGACTATAATTTTCTTTTTTTAGGGCTATCTTTGCCTTGTTTGGACATCAGATTATATTTACTTCATAAATGAATTTGGGGGTATTCCATATTTTTTTTTAAATTCTGGGAGGGTTTAGTAGACTTGTGAGCTCTTCTCTGGATGTTTGTAAGAATTTTCCAGTGAAGCCACCTGGGTCACACTCATCGACTTCTTATTAATAAATGTAGAATGCATTGTCCTGAGCATTTGAGGTCAATGATACAATAATAATCTATGTCCATTAGGTTGCTCTCTGAGCTAAGTATTGTATACATGTCATTTAATTCCTACAGGAGTTTTGAAGTCCTTTATATTAGTTATTATTCATACTTGCCAAAATATCTTCACTTGCACCGTGCTCCTTTCTTAGGCCCTGTTATTATGTTGTGCATCAGGAGATAACATGGAGCAATAGGGAAGTTAGGTCATTGCCAGATGCCCAACCGTTACTGGCGAGCCAGTGTGAGAGTCCTGGTGTCTGAGCTCAGACCCAATACTATTCAGCATGACATTACACTATTAGACAAACATTTTCAACGAGGCTTTATATTATAGCATCTTTATAAAATTACAGTAAAACCATTGTACCTTAATCTAATATTTGAAATTTTAACTTAGATCCTTGGTTATCCATATTTAAACATCAGAAACCAGTCATCTGTAGATAAGTTTTGAAGTCATTTATATTATAGTTATTAATCATACTTGCCAAACTATCTTCACTTACACCATGAGCCTTCCTTCTCTAGCTGAGCCCTTCAAGGCTCTCTGATTGTACCTTCTCCATCTCTTTCCATGCTCTGGCTTCCTTTTCTTGTGCTGCCACTTAGGTGTCCCCAACATTTCCCCTTAGCCTCCTTCTCATCCCTCTTATCTTCAATTTGATGACTAAGGTAGTTAGAGATAAATGGCTCGGTGAGTCTTGCCTTTCGAGTTCTCGGGTCTCTTGCTCTGTGATAGTCAGACCAGGGAGCAGCTGTCTTAGCCAGTTCCCTGCTTCAGCTGGCAAGGTTCACTTCCTGCAGGACATCCCCGAGGAGAAGCCACATGGACCTACCCCAATGCAGCCCTGGGTGCTGGAGCACCCATGTGGAGACTGCTGCCAGTGCTGAGATGCTTACACGTTCACTGATTCGGCTTTCCTCCTAAAGTCAGCATCATAGTGTGTGTTTTGTGAGATGGAGGAGGGCTTTGTGGATTGGTGTCAGACATCTGGGTTAATGGGTTAATGTTGGACTTGTGGGCTTGGGCAGCACTGGGTTGGGATGTTTTCTTGATGTGCACTTAACCTTTATATAAAACTCTCTCTTATACATGAGTTTCTGTAGATTTGTTTCTCTAATGTACCCAGACTAACACAATGACCTTGAGCAATGTCCATCTCCTTCTGAGGCTTTAACTCCAACCATCTTTCACCGATGACTTCCAGACCTTAATCCCCCAGGTCCTTCTGTCCGACTTCTAGACTCCCAAATGTCCCTATGCTTAACACTAATTGATTATCCCACAGATATCTCAAATTCAACTGCTTAAAAAAAAAACGTTTTTCTTCCTTAAACGGGCTCTTCCTCTCCTTCCCATCTTGGTTAATGGCATCATCGCACTTGAGCCGGATCAGCTTATTCCTCATGGGTCACCAGGTCTGTTCTCCCAAGTGTCTCTGATTAGGTTCTCCTCCTCCACCCTCACGAAACACTGCCCTAGTAATTGGATTCGACCAATGAATGAACAGGCTTCTGGCTTTCTAGTCTTTTTCCTCTCCAACCCCCACCCCCCATTTCATCACTACCCTTAACTGACGTTTCCATGTGTCTCTCTCTCTCTTGAAGACCTGCCCTTGCTTATAGGAAGAAGCCGTAGATTGTCTTAAAAGTGAGGAAAAGATCATGAGTGTAACTTTTAGGCAAGATATGAGTGCAGACTTCTGACATTATGTTTTTCCTTCTTTTCCTCAGGAAGCAAAATGTGGTGGTTATAAAGCTGTCATAGTGGAAGTGTCGGGAAAAGCCCATTACACGGGTACAGCAAACTTCACCGTTGAAGATGATGACCCACTGAGGGATGGGTTTCTTCTCCAGTGACTTCCTCCATGACTCTTAAGTGCCTTTTTTTTTCTTCAAGCAATTATATTAGTAATTTTCTTTAACTCACGTGAAAACCAGTACCCAATGTTTACACATGTAAAGGACCTTCCACTCGTTCTAAAATAGTGCCCAAGACAAACAGTCACTAGACTTCCTCTTGTCCCTGAGGAAGTGGGAAGAGCCTCACTGCGAACGGCGAGCTCAGCAGCAGTCTCTCCACAGCAGCAAGATGCAGCTGCTGCTCCCGTAAAGATTGACCGCATTGGAATCCCTACACCTCTGGTGTCACTCGGGGAGTTGAGGAGTGTCATCACAGGATGACACTGTCAGAGGGAGGAACACCACAACGACTGTCTAGAAATTTCTGTCCCGCGTTTCAGCATAAATAGCTTACTTTTTAGTAAAACTATCCCTGTAGTTAATGATAGCGACAGAAACATTTTGCTTACACGTATTAACATACCCACAAGGCTGAAACTCTGCAAGTTCACCTTTTGAACCTTCTGATGTGCGCCTGTCAGAGCTGTCATTAAATGTCATCCAATGTCGGTGACATTTTGAATTTTGTGGTTTCATCTGCACATACTGTTTTCATTATTGCAGTGTGTCTATAGTAACTCGTTTTGTTAAATCTTCTGGTGTTTTAGCTACAATATTGTTATAATAGGTATTCATGAACCCATATCAATAACGGTTTTGAGAAATAAGTAATAAAGGAAAAGGAGAAAAGACTTAAAGGCTTGTGCTCAGTTACTAATAATGTAACTAGTAATGTATTCAATGAGGAAAATCTATGGGAAGTTCTACTCTGCCCTGTAGGGTCCCTGTGAGTCAGAATCAACTGATGGCAAGGAGTTTCCTTTTTTTCGAATATTTGCAAATGTATACAAGAACCTTGGTGGCATAGTGGTTAGGGACTCCACTACTAATCAAAGGGTCAGTGGTTCCCCCCAGCCACTCCACGAGAGAGGTCAGGCTATTTGCGCCCATGAAAATGTACCGCCCTGGAAACTACAGAGTTCTTCGGTGTTGGAATGAACGTGATGGCAGTAGGTGTCAGTGGGGGGATTCCATGAGTGTTGACTGTGGAGCCCCGTAAAATGAAATTGATGACAACTTCTTTTCTCTTTTTTATGATGTTGTTTATTGACCCGGATGTGAGGGTTCTTGTTTTCCTTACATTAAGGTAAAAACCATACTGAACTCTGTAGTAGTTGACCTTCATGAGTCAGCACCACAAGTCCCCTTCACTTTCTGCAAACACGGCCTGCCCCCTGTGTATCACAGGTTGTTAAACCCTGTGATATCCAATCCGATCCTGATGCCACACTCTCCTTCTGGCCACCCAGCTTCTCTAGTTACTGATGCCTAAACGAAAGAACCTTGTTCTCTTTAAACTCCCTCTGGGTCTATGTGCTGGTTCGTATCACCACGGTGAAGTGCCCTGGCCTTCCAATTCGTCTGTGGTACCCATAACTTACAGATGAGGACATTTATTGTTCATTTTTGTCAAAGTAAATATAGAACTACTATTTTCTCTCCAAATCTTATGAGTGACATTAATTTTGGGAGGAAAGTGCATAAAAGTTAAATTTCATATCACTCTGTCACATGCTGCCACATATGCCTAATAAGGGACACTATAAAGAGGGTGTTACCCTCTGCTACACTTGAAGCATGGTGCTGATTAAGATCAACAACAGACTGCAACACAGGTAAAACAAGCACCAACACAAGGAAGCCAGCCCCACATTCTCACAACGACCAATGCATAACATCAGGATCAACAGAGAAAAGATTTCGAAATGGTCAAGGGTTTCATCTTGCTTGGATCTACAGTCAATTCTCATTGAAACAGCAGTCATGAAACTAAACAATACAGTGCACTGGGTGAATCAGCTGTACACAATGTCCTTAAAGTGGGGTTGGCACTTTGAGGACTAAGGTACATTTGACCCAACCCCTGGTATTTTCAATCACCTCATCTGCATGTGAAAGTTGGCCATTGAATAAGGAGGACTATAGAAGAATCGATGCCTTTGAATTATGGTCCTGCTGAAGAATATTGAAACTACCAGGGACTTCCAGAAGAACAAACACATTTGTCTTGGGAGAAGCACAGCCAGCACAGTCCTAGGAAGCAAGGATAGTGAGACTTCATCTCACATAATGTGGACATGTTGTCAGGAGCGATCAGTCCCTGTGGAAGGCTATCAGGCCTGGAGACGTGGAAAGGCAGTGTAAAAGAGGGAGGCCCTCCATAATGTGGATTGACACAAGGGTTGCAGCAATGGATTCAAACATAACAATCACAGCAGGATGGCACAGGAGCAGACAGTGTTTTGTTCTCCAACTTGTTTTCAGTATTTAAAACAATGCACTTGTTGCTATCTAGTCGATACTGACTTATAGCAACCCTACAGGATAGGGTAGAACTGTACCATAGAGCTTCCAAGGCCAGTCTTTACAACAGCAGGCTGCTGCCTCGTTCTCCATCGCTGTGGGTGGTGGGTCCAAACAGCTGACCTTTTGGTTAGCAGCCAACTGCTTAACCATTGCGTCAGCAGGGTTCCTCGAGGTTACATTAGTGACTGTGAACTTAGGAGTTCTGACTGAAAATCCAGTGTGTTTCCACTACACTGCCTCCACTTCTCAAACAGGGCAGTCAGGACTTGTGCTAGGATGTACTCATATTACTGCACTTGAAAATGTTTTTCTTGAGTATTGACTTACATATTAAAATAGATATTGCCAAAATCTTTTAAAAGTTAACCCAAACCAGAGCTGAATCCTTGGAATCATTTTCAATCTCCCTGTACCCTTCCCTGTCTCCTTTGGATTAAAAACCTCTAGGGAAAATTAACTCTTCTCACTTGTGTCTAATGGTTACAAAGATCCATCGAATCTACCACATGCTGGCCACTCTTACCCTTTCCCATTTTCTAGATTCTCTTCCTCAACTCACGCAATCTATCTCTATATATAGATATCCATATATGTATATATTGAAAGTACCATGACCTGTCAGAAGAACAAACAGATCTGTCTTAAATATTGACAGAACGCTCCTTAGAAATGAGGATGATGAGATTTTGTCTCATGTACTTTGAATATATTATCCCAAGAGACCAGTCCCT
Organism: Echinops telfairi; assembly: GCF_000313985.2. Taxonomy (NCBI): domain Eukaryota; kingdom Metazoa; phylum Chordata; class Mammalia; order Afrosoricida; family Tenrecidae; genus Echinops; species Echinops telfairi. The sequence continues at coordinate 46,747,508 of NW_022103915.1, forward strand.
GGAAAAGGACATTATGCTTGGTAAAGTAGAAGGGCAGCCCAAAGGAGGTCGCTAAATAAGATGGATTGACACACAGCTGCACGAATGGGTTCAAACTGAACAGTTCTGAGGATAGTGCAGGAGCGGGCAGTGTTTTGCTTGACTATAGGATGTGTTATTCATAAGTGGCTTAACCTCACCCCCAGAGTTTTAGATTTAAAAAGGTTATAGATTTAATTGTGTTCCCTCAAAAGATATATTAAACACACACACACACAATCCTCATACTTGTCAATTTGACCTTGTTAGGAAACAAGGTTGGGTGCTCTGTTTTACCATGGGGTCTTACTGGATTGGTGGGCCCTAATCCAGTATGGAGGTGGTCTAAGGCACAGTGGTTATACATAGAGCTGCTAACTTCAAGGTCAGCAGTTTCAGAACCACCAGCAGCGATTAGGGAGAAAGATGGTGCTTTCTACTCCATAAGAGTTACAGCCTTGGAAACCCACAGTTCTACTCTGTCCTACAGGGTCACTATGATTCAGAATCGGCTCAATGGCAGTGAGTTGAGTTGAATCTAATATGAGGAGTATCATAATGAAGAGACAGACAGACAGACGGAGGAGGGAAGAAAGCCATGTCAAGACCGAGGCAGAGAATGGAAGGAAGCATTTATAAGCCAATGCTTACCAGAGACTACCAGAAGCTAGGAAAGATCTTCCTTAGAGACTTCAGAGAGCACAGGGCCCTTCCCAATGTCTTAGTTGTGTACTTCCAGCCTCCAGAAGTATGAGATATTCACTTGCTTTTGTTTTAGCCCCCTCCCCACTCCTAGTTTGTGGTGCTTTGATTTGGCAGTCTTGGAAAAGAACATCCTGCTTGGTAAAGTCGAGGATGATTAAAAAAGGAAGACCCTCAAGAGATGGATGGACACAGCGGCTGCAACAATGGGCCCAAACATAACAATTGTGAAGGTGGCGCAGGACTGGGAAGTGTGGGGTTTTGGTTTGTTTTTTTTTTCTATTGTACATAGAGTCACTATAAGCTGGAATTGACTGACTGGCAACCGAGAGAGAGAGGGAGAGAGAGAGAGAGAGAGAG
>NW_022103915.1:46748687-46749769 GCF_000313985.2 Echinops telfairi
GAGAGAGAGAGAGAGAGAGAGAGAGAATGAGAATGAATACAGTAGGCCTGGCATGGGGTCCAGGACTCTGCATTTCTAACAAATTTCCAGATGATTCACATGGTGGTCACACTTCTCTGCAACATCAGAGCCATGTCCAGAAACTGGAGCTGCTGCTCCCCTGGGCAGTCCAGCCTTTCCTGTTCCGGAATCCCCTCCTCCAGGCCAGATACTTGGAGCTACATCTGTGCCAACAGGCTGGCTGGCACCTTAGATTCCAAATCCACCACATCCTAGAGAGCAGAGGAAGGTTGCCACCGCCCGCCAACACATGTCACCAGGAATCCAGGTGACATCCTTGCTGCAAGGTCCAAAGGCTAGCTCTTAGATCACCTGCCTCAGAATCAACTATGACATTTGGATTGATGGGCCCACCCTTAATAACGGTAGGAGTCAGGCAAGGAATCTACATTTTAAAAAGTCATCGATCTGGGTCTGCAACATCATCACCATCTGGAACTTGTTAGCACTGCACATTCTCAGGCTCCACTGAATCTGAAACTGGGCTCAGAGCCTAGCCCTCGGAGTGGCACTGGCACGATCAGATTTGAGAGCGACTGGCTTAAATTATTCTGCCCCTCTGCCCCCCAATTTCAGAACTGCGGGTTTGGATTCTCTCTTTCTCTCTCTCTCTCTCTCACACACACACACACACACACACACACACACTGACTGGTTTGGATTGGTTCTCTGACACACACACACACACACACACACAAACTGACTGGTTTGGATTGTCACACACATACACACACACATTGGTTTGGATTGTCACACACACACTGACTGGTTTGGATTGTCTCTCCAACACACACCCACACACCCACACTGACTGGTTTGGATTGTCACACACACACTGACTGGTTTGGATTGTCTCACACACAGACACACTGACTGACTGACTGGGTTCTAGGTTCTGACTGTCAAATCAAAGCCCCGTTGGACCTGCGGGCCACTGGTACCCAACAAGAGCGGGCCTGAGAATCCTGTGCACTTGGCCGGGAGGAGGCCCTCGGGCGCTCGGGGGCGGTGCGGCGGGCGCG
>NW_022103915.1:46750779-46762812 GCF_000313985.2 Echinops telfairi
CCCGGGAGGCGCCGGCGGCGGCGGCGCAGAGCTTCCACGGCTGCCTCTACCGGACCTCCCCGGACCCCGCGCGGCTGGGCGCGGCCTACAGCGTGGGGCTGGTGGTGGCCTGCTACCTGCTGCCCTTCCTGCTCATGTGCTTCTGCCACTACCACATCTGCAAGACCGTGCGCCTGTCGGAGCTGCGCGTGCGCCCGCTGACCACCTACGCGCGCGTGGTGCGCTTTTTCAGCGAGGTGCGCACCGCCACCACCGTGCTCATCATGATCGTCTTCGTGGCGGGCTGCTGGGGCCCCTACTGCTGCCTGGTGCTGCTGGCTGCCGCCCGGCAGGCCCCAGCCGCTCAGGCCCCCTCGCTGCTCAACGTGGTGGCTGTCTGGCTGACTTGGGCCAATGGCGCCATCAACCCGGTCATCTATGCTATCCGTAACCCCAACATTTCGATGCTCCTGGGGCGCAACCGGGAAGAAGGCTACCGGACTAGGAATGGGGATCTTTACCTGCCGACCCAGCGCCCAGGTTTGCGGACACGTAGCCGCAATCGCCTCCGAAACCGCTATGCCAATCGGCTGGGGCCGTGCAGCAGGTGGTCCTCGTCCAACCCGGCCAGCGGGACGGGAGGGGACGTGGCCATGTGGGCCTGCAAAAATCCAGCTCTGCTTTTCTGCCGAGAGGGGCCACCAGAGCTTGTGGCAACAGCAGCCAAACCACCCAAAGCCGGAGATACGAGCCTTTAAGAGGACTTGTGCCTCAGGGCTAGTGGAAGCACATGCCCACCCCTTTCACTTAGCGCCCAGAGGCAAATCGTGGGATTTCATAAAGCCAGATGTTTAAAAGAGACAAGGGGAGGGGGACCGACCACTTCCCCCAGAGGACCCCTTTAAAGAAAATGTTCCCTTCTTCAAAGTGCCAAAAGGGATGTAAAATGCGAAAATTAAAACAATCTTAAGTTACCCAACCAAACATTGTGAACTGTTAAGTGCCGCAGGTGACAAAATCAAAATCACCGGACAGCTTCTATAATAGGAATCTCACTGTGCGACCGACCCACCACCAACCACTGAAGGCCATCCGTTTTGCTCACACAGTTTCAGGAGTGAAAAGGAGAGCCTCAGAGCTACTGGAAGGTCATTCTAAGTCACCAGCAGCCAACAAAACTTGGGATTTCTAGAACTTGTACCTCTGACAAATGCTTTGAACACTTAGGTCAGAGGAGGTTGATTTTTTTAAATGCTTAAACCCGTTGGTGTGCTTTCCTCATCCATAACGTTTCTGGGAAATTAAAAATGCAAACCCATTTAAAACAATTTTAGCATTTGAAAAGGTGGCATTTCGCTAGATAACAGTCAACATTTTCTGAAGGACAAATGGAAGAATGAACATAGAGAAATGTGACTGATTTTAAAGTATCGCCCCACTGTGCATCATGTCCCTTTTCCCTGCGTCCTAGACCCCAAACGACCTGCCTGGCAATGCTGTGCAGTGTTCCCTTATTCTAACCTGGTACTTTCATTCCTGGTAAGTTTGGGAATGCTACTTTTAGAATGTCTCACAGTTGAAAAGAAAATATATCTTTCATAATAATAAATTAGTCTTTCGAGGGAAATTTTATTTTGGGATACCGCCAAAGATGTAAGTTAAGGTCAAGCTTTAAATAAGGTGAGTGATATATATATATATATACACACACACACACACACACATATATATATGTATATACTCCATTCTTGGAGTAAGCATAGAGCTTTTTAAGAGGATCATACTCTTACACTTGGAAATTTGAGTATGTTAAGTAAAAATGCATCATTACATGATAGACATGGCTCGTCAATAGTGGTCCTCATTAGAATAGTAGGGGTGGTTCTATGTAATAGAGTATTAACAACATAGGCATGAAGTTCCAGAGGGACTTCAGTTTAGCTGAAAATAGTATCTTTTTCAGAAATTTGCAAAACAATGGTTGTTAAAATAATCCTAAAGCACAATTCAGGATGTGTGTGTGCAAAGTTTCTAACAGTAAACGTGACTCCATGCAGAATCATATACTCAGATATTTTTGCCCTCCCTCTTTCCTCTATCCCAAGCCCCACACACTTTTTTTTTAACATTTCATAACCTTAGTTGAATAAGTACTTTAGATATGAAATAACTTCAGTTTTCATTTGAAAATCCCAAGAGCCAGCAATGTTATTCCTTGTAAAACAGTTGAATATGTGTAATAGACTTTAATCATCGGTGTGACAGGGTGTGTGTCATTATTTTGTAATCAAAGACGGAGATCCATGATTCATGTCAGAGCTAAGGATGCTTTAACTTTCTCTCTTCCTCGAGCCGTCATCGCAATCAGAAATGCATCCATCATCTGTGTGGGTGTCCGGTCAAGCTGCATGTAGTGTGAAGCACATTTTATGGCACTCTAAGAAGATGGAAGTCACATCTGGTATTCGAGGAAAAAAAGATCAGTCTGCCAATTCTGAAAGATCTCAGGATAGAAATTCAGCAACCATGACTAAGGGGCAGAAAGACTTAGGGACCTTGGGGGAGTAGGGTAAGAATGCTGCTATTGCCTAAGAAGAATAATTGGAGGTAGGTAGATTAAAGTTGATCATATTTACCATCAAGTTGATGATCAAGGGGTCCCTCAAGGGGCCCATTACCATTAAGTTGATTACAACCCCTGGTGACCTCGTGTTCTGCAGAAGAAAGCTGCTTCATAGGAGTTAATTGGCTATGAACTTCCGAGAAGCAGAGCACCACACTTTTCTTCCATGGTACCTAGGAACCACTAAAGGTCAATATGGCATGCAATAAATCCGCCTGGTGGCTGAAGGGGAGATATTAAAGGATCAGAAGGGACAAAGTGGGCATGAAGGACTTTAAGGAAGAAAAGCCTCTCCAGTGGTAGGAAGTTTTAGGAAAGAAAAGAGTGGCTTGTAGATGGGATCCTTTTGTTAGTGGCTCTAAGAATCGGTTGGCCATTTTGGAAGGGAAAGGAAAGCTCAGCAATAGGTTACTGAACAACTTGCAGTCCTGTTTGTCTGTCTGTCTGTCTGTCTGTTTGAAGCAATGTAACTAATCAGTGATAGAACTAGGATTGGAACTATAGTCTGTTAGGTCACAAAGCCTACATTCTCATCTATCCACTGCTGTCCGACAAAGACGTGTTGTTTGGGAAATCAGCTATGAGATTTGATCCTCACTATAAACACTACTATTTTTCTCCTACTTTATGTAAGACAGTGGCTTACGTGCTAATGCTCCTAAAAGGAAGAGACCACCGTTGCCATTTTCAGGGTTAGGGTTAGAGACTAATGAGGAGCTTGTTTTATCAGAATTAATCATAACTAGGAATTGGGACTCATTTGTCAATTTGTCAAATTGTGGTGTCTTGTGTGTTACTGTAATGCTGGCAACCATACCACCTAGTTTTTCAAATACCAACAGGATCATCCATGGTGAACAGATTTCAGCAGAACTTTCAGACTAAGCCCAGGAAGAATAAAGAAGTGGTTGGCCTGCTTCTGAAAAGCGATCCACTGAGAATGTGCAGAGCAGCCGAACACGTCTAACGTGGTGCTAGAAGACGAGTCCTTCAGACTGCAAGGGACCGCAGCTCTGAATGAGGACGAGCAGCCTCCTCAAAGTAGGGCTGACCTTCTTGATGCCAATGGAGCAAAGCTTTCAGGGCCTTCATTTGAGAAGGAGAAACAGCTTCAAACATGTATTAATAATTAGACCATGGAATGAATGAAGAAGGGAGCTAGGAAAATTGAAAGTTGTAAAGCAATTAAATGGAACACATCGAGACCAAGATCCTAGACATTAGTGATCTGAAACAGGCTGGTATTTGTCATTTTGAGTCGCAATCATATTGTTTACTAGCTGGGACTGAAAAAACTCAAGAGAAATGTCACCACATTCATCAAAAAGAACATTTTCAGATCTAGCTTGACGGACAGTACTGCTTGGTAGATAGGAACTGGAAACACAGGGAATCAGGACCAGTGGTGAGAGTGGTGATACTGGGAGGGTGGAGGGAAGGTGAGGGAGAAAGGGGGAACAGATTACAAGAATCTACATATAACCTCCTCCTTGGGGGATGGACAACGGAGAAGTGGGTGAAGGGCGACGTCGGACAGTGTAAGATAAGACAAAATAATTTAAATTATCAAGGGTTCATGGGGGAGGAGGGAGAGGGGGAAAATGAGCTGATACCAAGGGCTCAAGTAGAAAGCAAATGTTTTGAGAATGATGAGGGAAACAAATGTACAAAAGTGCTTGACACCATGGATGTATGGATTGTGATAAGAGTTGTACAAGCCCCCAATAAAATGATTTTTTAAAAAAAGAAAGGAAAGAAAAAAGACCAAGTGACTGTGAGAAGAGACTGCATCTGGCTCTAGAATGTAGACCACTTAACGGCAATGGCAGAAGTGATGAAGTGAAAGAGTTGGACAGAAAATGTCCCAGAGTCGCTTGAAAAGGCTATGTGTCATAATTAAAGGTGCAAAGCCAAAAAAGGAAGAACAAGCTCAGCATTTCTCAGGCAGAAAGAACGAAAAAAACACTTTTCAGATCTCAGGTCCAATCATGAAGAGTACTTTGGGCAAAATATTGAGTGATGCAGGAAGGGTCAAAAGAAGAGAGAAGGAATAACAGTAACAACCAAAAAGAACGGGTCAATAGTCAACCATCTCAAGAAGTATCATGATTAGGAACCAGTGGTATTTGAGGAAATCCAAACTACAGTGAAGGCTCAGTAACTGACAAGAATACCAACTGAAGTATTTCAATCAGCTGATGAGCCACTGGAAGCGCCGGTCTATGCCAATACATTTGGAACACAGCTAACTGACCAAGTGACTGGCAGACATCTTTATTTGTGTTCATTTAAAATAAAGGTGAACCAGTGGAATGTGGAAAGTATTGAACAATGCCAGTAAGTCACATACAATATTTACAGGGAGCTGCTAGAAAATGATGCTGACCTGAAGAGATGTGGCATGAGGACTACCGTGGCTGATTTCAGACAGCTCTTGGATGAAATCAGGGACTACCAAAGAGATGTTTACTTGTGTCTTATCAGCTATACAAAGGCACTTGGCCATGTGAGTCATAACAAACTATGGATAACATTGTGAAGAAGGAGAATTTCTGAACTCTTAATTAGATGCTGATGTGGAACCTGCACATGACCAAGAGGCAGTTGTTCATTCAGGACATCATGCTTAGTAAAGTAGGGAATGAACAAAACAGAGAAAGGCCTTTATGGAGATGATTGACATGGGGGCTGCAATCATGGGCTCAAATGGAACCGCAGTTATGAGACGCGTAAGACTGGGCAATATTGGATGCTGTTGTACAAAGGATCACTTTCAGTCACAATTATTTCCATGGCTCCTAATAACAGGACTTTGTAGTTGTGGAGGGGAAAAGCGCAGCATCTTCAGAAGTGTTCCTTTTAAAAAGGAGGTGAATTTGGAAGTAGAAGATACATAGCTGGATAAAATATCTAGAAAGCTCTGTCTAGGAATGTATAATAAAGGCCAGGAAGCACTCCTGACTGGGTTGTAAATGCTTAGAGACAACGAAACAATGACTTTCACAGATGATAGACAAAGCATGACTCCAATAAATTGAGGACTGGGAACTTGGTCCACATGGATGATGAGTGCACAATTGTAATGTCTGTGTGGGGAAAGGAAAGCTATGAAACATGGGGACATAGTCAAATATTATATAATATGTAAATCCCAGAATGAAACGCTTCGTGTCTCATCCTGCTCCTGATTTATTTAATTTAGATTGCAATTATAGCCACTACAAGTAATAATATAGCACACTCATAGTATAGTAATATAGCACATTTAATCATCAGACCACCCTGATGACGTGAGTACCATGATTATCGTGCCCCACTTTTTACAGGTAAGAAAACTGACATACAAAGCTGCCATGGTCGTACAACAATTACATGATAGACTTGGGCTTTGTGACAGACAAATTGGTTCCAGAAGTCCTTTCTTAAGTGCCACACTGTATTCTATTGGCAACGGGGAACTTAGGGGGAAAGCTGGGGAAGATAAAGACAGTTATCAAGTTGATGGGAGAATACCAATTGAAATGATGTATTGAAATCACGGAGTCACCTATGCCAAGAAGTCTGGAAGACATATATCTGTCCAACTGAATGGAAGAAGTCTGTATTTATGCCCGTTCCAAAGACAGGTGACACAGGAGAGCGCAATTGTTGAGCAATATCATTAATGTCATGCAAGTAAAATTTTGTTGAAGATAATTCAAAAAAATTTGAACTGCCAGAAATTCCAGGTGAATTCAGAAAAGGACATGGAATGATAATATCAGAAGGACCTTGGCTGAAAGCAGAGGATACCATATATCCTCTAGTCTAAGCTGACCCGCATGACAGCTGAGGCACCTAATTGTACCACAAAATCTGCATTAAAAAATGTGCTGAAAAACTCAAGCTTATACATGAGTATATACAGTACTAGGAAAATGTTTATTTATATTTTATTGACTATGCAAAGGCATTTGACTGTGTGGATCATAACAAAGCATTGGGAGGAATGAGAATTTTATCACAATTGTGCTCATACGGAATCAGTACATAGTCCAAGTGACAGTAGCTCAACCAGAGATTAAGAATACTTCATGATTTCAACTCAGGAAACTGTATCAGGGTTGTATCCTCTCAGTATACTTATTCAATCTATATACTGAGCAAAATAATCCTGAAAGTTGGCCTATGAAGAAGAATGTGGCTTCAGGACTGGAGGAAGACGCATTCACAACCTACAACATACAGAGGGTACAACGGTGCCTGTTGACCGCGAAAAGGAAATGAAACACGTGATGAAAATCAAAGGCCACAGCCTTTAGCATGGATCACCGCTCAATACAAAATAAAACAAAAACCCTTACAATCGGACCAATAGACATCATCATAATACATGGAGAAAAGATTGAAGCTGTCAGGGGTTTCATTTTACTTAGAATCAATGTCTACGAAAGCAGCAAGTCAAGAAAGCAAATGATGAATCATATTTTGCAAAATGCTGCACTAAAACTCTTTAAACTCTTATAAAGATGAAACCTTGAGGGTTAAGGTACACCTGGTTCAAGACAAGCCTAGAATTGTTGCATTTGGATTATCGTGGTGTTGAAGAACAGTGAATGTACCATGGACTGCCAGGAGAACAACAGAAATCCATCTTAGAAATAGTACAGCCAGAATGCTCCTTAGAGGTGAGACTGCTGAAACTTTGTCATGTATACTTTTTGTCTGTTTTGGGTTTTTTTTTAAAGATCATTTTATTGGGGACTCTAACAGCTCTTATAACAATCCATACATCAGTTGTAGCAAGCATATTTGTACACCTGTTGTCATCATTATTTTCTAAACATTTATTTTCTATTTGAGCCATTGGTATCAGCTCCTCTTTTTTCCTTCCCTCACCCCTTCTCACCCTCGTGACCCCATGATAATTATAAATTATTATTTTCATATCTTACACCAACTGCTGTCTCCCGTCCCCCATGATTTCTGTTGCTTGCACTCCTGGAGGGTGGTGGTGGTTCTGTGTAGATCATTTCAATTGGTTCCTCCTTCTTCCCCTCCCCACTTTCTCTCTCTCCTCCTGGTGTTGTTACTTCCAATTTTGGTCCTGAGGGGTTTATCTAACCTGGATTCCATATGTTGTGAGCTCTTATCTGTACCAGTGTACATGCTCTGGCCTAGCTAGAACTGAAAGGCAGGACTGGGGTCATGACAGTGAGAGTGAGTAAGCTTCACTTACTCACTTTGTGTGTTTCACACACAATATGTTTCACACAAACATATTGTGTGTTTCATCTATGCTATACTATGCCCTGGTTGACTCATCCCTTCTTTGTAACCCTTCTATGAGGGGATGCCCCATTTTCTACAGATGGGTTTTGGTTATCTACTCCAAGCCCCTCTTATTCTCAACAATATGTTTTTTGTTTGTTTGTTTTGGGTCTTTTAATGCCTGTTACCTGATCCTGACACCTCATGATCACACAGACTGGTGGGCTTCTTCCGTGTGGGCTTTGTTGCTTCTCTCTAGATGGCTGCTTGTTTAACTTCAAGCCTTTAAGACCTCAGGCACTATATCTTTTGATAGCTGGGCATCATCAGTTTTCTTCACCACATTTGCTTGTGCACCCATTTTGTTCTCAGCGATTGTGCCGGGAGGATGAGCATCACAGAATGCCAGGTTGGTAGAACAAAGTGCTTTTGTGTTGAAGGAGGGCTTGAACAGAGGCCCAGAGTCTGTCCACTACCTCAATGTATTGCCATATAAATATATGTACAGAGGCCAATACCTCTATTTTTATGAATTAATATATTTACATAAGTGCATACCTATGTTTATACCTCTGTCCATAACTTTGCTTCCTAGATTTTTCCTCTGTTTTCTTTTACCTTCCTCCTGCCCCCCCCATCACACTCACCCTTCTTCTGCCTCTTAGTCATTCCTCTCAGCTACATTGCTGTTGCTCCAACACCCCCAGTATCTCTACATCCTCATTATGTTGATTTTAATTCCCTAGTTGTTCCCCTGTCTATGGCATTGTTTGCTCACTACTCCCTCCTCCGCCTCCTCCCCCCCTTGGAGCCCTCCCCCCAGAACCCTTCCTCCAGAACCATTGGTCTTTTGTTCTCTCCTCCGGCTTGCTTCCCAGGCCTATCTTGTATAGGTTGGCAAACCAACAATAACCGAGACAAAACAAACAGAAAACAAAAGACATAATAAAAAGGGGAAAAAAACCAACAACAACAACAATGAAGGCGCATACATAATTCCAGGTCTGTCCGCTGACCTTTATGACAAGGGAATATAACAGATCAGCCACGGGAGCAAAGCCAAGCCACAAAACCCCCGAGGAGCCCCCAAAATAGATTTCAGGTTAGGAGGGGCAGTTCCAGGGAGCCCCCGGACTGTGGGGAGATTGTCCTGTGCACTTTGAATGGATTATCAGGAGCGTCCTGTCTTTGGAGAAGGGCATTACGAGGTAACGTGGAGGGTCAATCCCTTCAGTGAGGTGGATTGACACAGTGGTGCTTACAATGCGCTCAGATGGAACACCACTGTGAGGAGGGCACGAGACCGGGCAGTGTTTCCTTCCCTTGTCACTAAGAGTGGGGACCCACTCTGGCACTAAAAACAACAGCTGTGTTTCACACAGGACTTAGCACACACATCCTGCCCTGCCCCTGGGCTCATTTAGCAATGTCTGTCAGACATTTTTCTAGGTGGCACATTAAAAAGGAGCCCTGGGGCACTGTGGGGTAAACGCTGGACTGCTAGCCCCAAGGAGAGCAATTCAAACCCTCTAGCACTGACGGAGAAAAAGGAGGCTCCCTACTTCTGAAAGTTTCTGAAAGAAACTCTACAGAGGGTTTTGAGGCAAAATTGAATATTGAGTCAGAGTTGACAAGACGGCCATCGGTTTTCTGGGTTTTTGTTGTCGTTGAATATATTGTACATTAAAAACCTTCATCTATCGAGGGGTACCCCAAACTTGGATTTTCTAAAGCTATGTATTTACATTTTTTTTTAACAAAACAACCTTATCACCTTCAAAGTACTCTCCATGACAGTTAATACATTTGTCACATCTGCAATTCCATTCTTGGAATATATGTTTCATACTCATCTTTTGGATGGCTGACAGCACATCCCTCATTTTTTTCTTCACCTCTTCTAAGATGTCAAATAACTGTCCTTTCATATCCCTCTGCATTTGAGGAAACAAGAAAAAATCGCACGGAAAAAGGTCAGGTGAGTCAAGTGGGGGTGGGGGGCAAGAGAGGCATGCTGTTTTTTGCCAAAACTGGTGCACTGAGATGGCTGTGTGAGCAGGTACATTGTCAGGGTGGCAAAACCAGTCCCCCATCTGCCACAAATCTGGCCTTTTTTTGTTACATACTGTTATGAAATCTTTTCAGAACCATTAAATAAGCGGTTCTCAACCTGTGGGTCATGACCCCCTTGGGGGTCAAATGACCCTTTCACAGGGGTTGCCTAAGATCATTGGAAAACACATATTTCCAATGGTCTTAGGAACTGAGACACCACTCCTCTATCTGTCTCCAGGCTGGTCCGCCTACATCCAGATGCACCCACATACGAATGCCTGGCATGAAGACTGTTACCCATGCTACACCAAGCTTTCAGACAAAATTTCATTTGTCATTAGAAATAAATATTTCACAATATATAAGTACATATTGTTTTTGTGATTAATCACTATGCTTTAGTTATGTTCAATTTGTATCAATGAAAATACATCCTGCATATCAGATATTTGCATTATGATTTATAACAGTAGCAAAATTACAGTTATGAAGTAACAATGAAAATAATTTTATGGTTGGGGGTCACCACAAGAAGAAGAACTGTATTAAAGGGTCACGGCATTAGGAAGGTTGAAAACCACTGCTCTAAATAGAATGCTTGTTTAACAGTCTGACCTGGTGGAACAAACTCCACTATCCCCCACATCAAAAAAGAAACCAAATGAGCGTCATTTTGATCTTTGATTTCACTTAACAAGCTTCTACTGAGCAAGGTGATGATGGTGTTTCCTACTGACTGATAACTGATTTTTTTTTCAGGGTCATAAGAATAGCACCCTGTCTTGTCCCCAGTAATGGCCTTGGGGAAAACGTCTGGGTCACTTTGGAACCGTTCTTTCAAAGCACGGCATGTTTCCACTCGACGCTCTTTTTCCTGGTCAGTCTGAACCCGAGGCACACATTTCACAGGGACCCTTCTCATTCCCGAATCTCCAGTTAAAATTCTCTGAACCGAGCTCCAGGATAGTCCAGATAACTCCCCATCGCTTCAATAGTTCATTGTCATCAATCGACATTTCACCTCTTTTGAAACAAGAAAACCACTCATATACTTGAGTTTTTCCCATAGTGCTGTCCTTGTAAGTTGTGTTCAACATCACAACAGTTGCTTCAGCATTTTTCCTAAGCAGGAAACAAAATTTCACAGCCATAAGCAGAGCTTTTTTATATTTTTGGGTTTGGTTTTTTTTTTTGGATACTCCCTCATATATACCTCAAAGTTCCTGGAAAACAGAATTGAGAGCTAATGGAATTTTCCCCATGAACTTTTAAATATATATATATATATGGTCCTATAGGTGTGTAAGAATATATATTCTTTATTGACAGTTACATGGAAAATAGTTGCATTTTACATTTTTTCATTTTCCTTTAAACTTTTTTGAAGCCCCTGTATTAGTAAACGATGCTGCAGTAAATAACCTTATACGTAAGTCTTTTTGCATAAGGTATTTTTATAGGGTAGCTTGCCATATAGAGGAGGGATGATTCAATTAGTAAATACATCTATATTTTTTCTAGAGAAAGCCAAATTACCTTCTGTATGCATGATACCATTTTTCATTCCTATCTGTCTTCTGTGAGGATAATTGTTTTCCCACAGCTTGTCAATAGAGTATTTTTTTATTCTGTATTTTCGGGCTGTGACTCACAACATATTGGTAGGTCAGGAAATTAGTTGAATGACTTGTAACTAACATTTGAAATAAAATTAAATTGTATGGAGAATAGAAAATTTAAGGCTGGATCATATATTGTTTGGTGGCTTTCAAAGATGTTCACCAATTGTTTGATGCCCTCTCTTCAATAGTAGAACCTGCTGTTCCCTCCTTAGGTCCAGTCTAGGAACACTGGTAAACAAGACACCTCAGAAAATTAGTCAGGGTTTTGTGAACTTTGGATTTCAGAAATACATGATGATGTGTATTAGCTCTCAATGTAAAACTGGATTCTTTCCTGTGGGTTGCAGTAAAAACATTTAAAAACAATGCTAGTCTGATCAAACCAATTTCTATTCTGAGATCCTGCTATTGCCTTCTGATCGCTACATGGAAAGGGAGACATTGGTCCTTGCTACCTTCAGCCTCAACCTCACGCTGAGTTGGTCAGGCGACTTCTCCCTCTCC
>NW_022103915.1:46764687-46771972 GCF_000313985.2 Echinops telfairi
CTGTGTTCCTGGTGTTGTCCCCCGCAGGGCCATGGGCCAGTGAGGAGCATCTCGTCTCATAGTGGGGTTGGCCATGTGGTCGTCTCTGTGGACTGGCTGCTCTGTTTGGCCTAGTGGGTCAGGATGTGCTCCAGTCTCTCCTCCTCCCCCGTCTCCCTCTCCATTTCACCACCAGGTCAAGCCACAAGGACATATGGGGGAGATGGGACAAAGGTCATTTCTCAGAAATGTACCTGCAACTTAAAACCTCTTGATTTTCTCTCGTTCAAACTGAAGACGTTATTGTCTGGACTCGGGTGGTCATTTGGACATTTAAAGCATCATAGTTGCTCTCAGACACATGAGCTTTGCTAAAGTCTTCTGTTCCCTGTAGGATATAGCTTATAAACTTAAACTATAAACCAGATAAAAATCTGTCTGGAAAGCCCTGGCTGACTCCTTTTAGGAAAGGCCTGGATGCAAAGGAAATACAAGACTGGAGGGAAAGGTGAGAAGGGGGAATCCCTCAAAGAACGTTTGAGAAGATGGTTCTATATTTCCTGCATCTGTTTCAGCTCACATTTCTTTCTTATCCTACTTCCATTTGCGTCCGACACGCACCACTCCACAGAATTGATCACCAATGACTTAAATCCAACGGGCACTTTTCAGCCCCCTTGCTTAGCCTCTCAGAGCATGAAGGCTCGGCTGGCCCGCCTTCCTTCCTTAAGAAGCTCTTCTCTGGGCATTTCTACTCTCTCTCCTGCGGTTTCTTGTACCCCTGGGGCAGACCGTCCTGAGCCGCTTTTCTCGGGCCTCCACCATTCTGTCAGGACTTTCTTTCTTTTTAAGTACTTTACTTTAAGTAGACAATATCTGCACATCGTGCAGCATGGAAAAGGTAAAAGGGATGCCCCCTGAGCAGTAAGTATTCCTTTGATCCTTGTTTTCTTTGTTTTGCTATTGTTGTTGTTGTTAATAAAAATATTTATGTTGCATCTTGTACAGAACCACCTGAAGTCTGCAACAGGTCAGTTACCCAGGGCTCGACAGACGGCGAGTCCATCTCAACAGTGGGTTTCTGGGAACTGGGGACCCACACGAACACAGGCAGGAGTTGGGAGGGAGGAAGGGAACGTGGCAGCAGTGTCTAGCAGCCCTTTTGGAGAGAAAAGGCAGGAACACTGGTGTCCATGGAGTTTTTAAAAGGAACACGGTGCTCTGGGGGACGAGGCAGGAACAAGGATCTTGTTAAATAAGATGGTAAGTTCTTCTGGCAGGGGATGAGGAAGGAGGCTTTTTATTTTTCGTTGTCTCAGATCCAGGAGCTGCAATCCAAAGGGCTATGTCTAATTGTGACTAATTTAATTTCCTGGTTCAAAATGAGGTGACAGACTCACAGGGGCTAGATCATGAAGATACTGGTCTTTCCCAAGTCCCCATCTCTGCCCCACAGCGCATGAAAAGAAAAGGTCAGAGGGTAAGTGGCACATGTTCCAGAAGCAATCGGCATATAGATCACAAGAACCACTGATCAAGTCAAATGCCCGGGAGAGACCAGAGAGCCAACAGCGGTCTACAAACTGCTGCTAGAAGTGTCTACATGAGACCCCAGGGGATGTCTTGATCACCATTAGCTGGAGGCACGGCAAGTGCAGAGAGTCTGAACGAGGTGAATACTAAATTAGTGGGGAATAGATCACCTCTAGGGAAATCAATGAAACAGACAGGTGCCAGTCACAACAAACGCCATGACCTCTAGGCTCACCGGCAGCAAAAGAAATCACTACAGGTGTCCTCTTCCCATAGCAGCCTGAGGTGACCTGCCCAAATGGTTCACTACTCACTTGACCCAGAAAACCCACAAAATCATGCAAATCAAGAGGGTTGAATCTCAGGGTTCATTTTAAGAACACCCAAGAAACTGCCCAAGCCACTAAGGGTTTGCTTATCTGGAAAGCCACCGAGTATTTGGAAGACGTCCCTCTACAGAAGCAGTGTGTGCCCTTCCGACGTTACAATGATGGAGTTGGCAGGTGTGCCCAGGCCAAACAGTGGTGTTGGACCCAAGGTCGGTGGCTGAATTTTGTGCAGCACATGCTTAAAATGCAGAGTCATGCTGAACGTCAGGGTTTAGATGTGGATTCTCTGGTCATTGGGCACATCCAGGTGAACAAAGCCCCCGAGACGGGCCACCGGACTTACAGAGCTCATGGTCAGATCAATCCATACGTGAGCCCCCGCCCCCCCAATGATGATCCTCACTGAAAAGGAACACGTTGTTCCGAAACCAGAAGAGGAGGTTGCACAGAAGAAAAATTTCTCCCAGAAGAAACTGAGGAACCAAAACCTTATGGCTCAGAATAAATTAAGCTTAAAATAAAATTTAATAAAAGTTAAAAGAAATGTCCAGCTAATCAACAGGTCTTGCTGGAGGTGTGTGTGTGTGTGTGTGTGTGTGTGTGTGTGTGTCAGTCCGGGTTGATTAGAGAAACAAATCCGGAGACTCATCTGTGTGTAAAAGACAGCTTATATCAGAGGAGTACAATTGTACATTGATAAAACCTCCCAGCCCAGTCCGGATCAAGTCCTAAGTTAGCTACTGGCCCATAGGTCTGATTTGAGCCCATGAATTCACTTCAGCTCACGCAGAGCTGCAGAGGACACAGCCTTGTTTGCTGAAAGTGAGGAGGACTTGAAGCCCTTGCTGATGGAGAGCGATGATTACAGCCTTAGTGTGGATGACACCTCAATGTAAAGAAGACCAAATTCCTCACTACTGGCCCAATAGTCATGATAAGTAGAGAAACAATTGTCGTTGTCAAGGATTTTGTCTTGGCTGGAAACACAGTCAATGCCCATGGAAGCAGCAGTCAAGAGCTCAAACAATGCCCCTTTTACGTGATGAAAAGTAAGAATGTCACTGAGAATGAAGGTGCACCTGACCCAAGCCATGGTATTTTCAACCTCCTCCTATGCATGTGACAGCTGGACATCGAATACAGAAGGCTGGAGAAGACTAGACGTAGTTGCATGATGGTGTTGGCAAAGCGTGTTGAAGGCACCATTGATGACTGAAAGGACGAACCAGTCTGTCTTGGAAGACAGATGAAGCACAATGCTCCTGAGAGGCATGACGGTGAGAGTCCTCCCCCGAGCGCTGGACTTGTTGTTGGAAGAGACGCATCCCTAGAGAAGGACATGTCAAGGGGAGGGGCAGTGAACAAGAGGGATCGACACCGCGGCTGCAACAATGGGCAAGAACAGCCGTGAGGCTGGCGCAGGACTGGCAGGATGTCACTCTGCCATCCGCCGGGGCGATGGGAGGCAGGTCTGACTGGCCGGCACCTACCAACAGCACCACGAGCTGCCGTGACCCAGGCGGGATCTTCTCTACACCAGACCTGCATCTGCACCGCAATGCTGATTGCTACTTTGCAAACACGAATAGTCAATAACGTCCCACTGCGGCATAAAGTACTAGTTAAGAGCCCAGGAGCTGTGGTTCGATTCTGGTTGGTCTGTTCCCCTGATTGACTCCTATTTTCCCAGCAAGTCTCAGCTTAACCCAGTTAATCTCCAATAGACCCATCCCAGTTTACCTAAGAGTACTTCTTGACTACTTCCTGCGCTCCGTCACTGATTAGCCGCTTTCTCTTTCCCAAAATAACTTCAGGGAAATTCAAAATGGCTACGCCTTAAGAAAACATTGGGTCCTCTTGTTGAATCTGTCTCTCCTCTACTTATGACCCACGTCAGGCTCTTGCCATGTGTCTCAAGGCCAGATGGCCGAGTTCTGGGTTCCCCTGAGCGACCCTTCAGCATCCATCACAAAGGGTTCTCAGGATCCATGTACTCTTTCACATGTAGCTGTGATATTTGACTCCGTGCCAGGAAGGATGATCTCTGCGCGAGCAGGTCCGGCACCACTGTTAGTCCAGGGACTTTGCCAAGAAGAGACGGTGGGCAGGACGCAGAGAATGGGCTGGCCCTGGTCACATGCTTCCAGGGTGGTGCCCTCTGAACGTCTCTACCGTCTCAAAACCCGCCGCTAGAGTCACTCGGAGTCAGGGTCAGTTACGGGCGGTCTCTGCCATCCTTTGTGATGCCTAGCCGTACACATGTGCAGCCTAGTCCATGCCAAGGGTCCACTGGAACCCCGTGTGGGCATCCCCTTCCGGATCTAGTTTCCCTTCCTCTGGTCTCCTAGGTCACAAATTCCAGCCACTTCCATTCCCTTGGACACCAACAGCTACTTTCTCATTGCAGTGAGACCACCGTTCCATATTGGACTCCACTCCTCTATTTCAAGGTCTGGAAAAATGGCCCCACGAGAAAAAAGAGAATCATTTATATAATGCACTGAAAACACTTAGCATGATGTTGGCACAAAGCCAACGATTGATAAATGCACATTTTCTTGATGAAATCTACATTTATGTATTTGAAATTACAGCAATAATACTTTACAAAGAAAAAAATGTTATAGGATAGTGTATTTGGAATCATCTCCTTTTTATAAAATGAATCTGCATAGAAAAAATCTGGGTAGGATACATACCATAACTATATTATTATCAAATGATATTCTGACCAAAACCAAAACCGAAATCACTGCCAACCAGTTGAAAGGTCCCCGGTGCGTTCCGAGGCTGTCACTCTTGACGGGAGTAGAGAGCCCATCTTCTACCATGGAGCAGCCCCCCTCGTCGCCACTCTGCCACCAGTCTCTACAGAGTCGGACCAGATCACTAGGGATGCTCTTCAGATGTGATCATTTCCTCCATTGTGTTTTTCCATGATGAGTACTTGAAAGATGAATGATGAGACAAAGGACAGACACATTCTGACTCTTTTGAAAAAGGAGGAGGAAAGTCTTCTACTAGGGCTCAGGAGGAGTGAAATCATTTGTCCATTTATCAGATACAATCGACTCAGCTTTCTCCGGTCTATTGGCTGGAGATATTGCCTTTCTGATCAGTAAACAGACCATGAATGAGACCTGAATTACTGGCCAGAGTCCTTGAAAATATACCTTGCCACAAGAACACCCCTACGTTGTATATTTAACTGTTGTTGTTGTTAGATGCCGTCCAGATGGGCCGGCTCAGAGTGCCCCTACGTACTATAGAAGGAAACACTTGCCCAGTCCTGCGCATCCTCACGATTGTCTTATGTCTGAGCCTATTGCTGCAGCCACTGTGCCAATCCGTCTTGTCGAGGGCCTGCTTGTTTTTCGCTGCCCTTCTTCTTCACCAAACATCATCTTGTTCTCCAGGGACTAGTCTCTCCTGACAACATGTTCAAAGCATGTCAGATGAAGTCTCACCATCCTTGGCTGTAAGAAGCATTCTGGATGTATTTCTTCCCTGGAGAAAACACTGTGAATCTGTACACCGCTCTTATATCATGCCCCAGATTCAGATCATTTTTACATCCTCTGTACTCATGAGTGGAAGATTAGAGGGCGGTCTGATTGTATCATCACCCCCTAGCTCTCGACTGCTCTTCCTGCAGTGGATCTCTCCGTGGATCGTTGGGTCAGAAAGCATAAGCCCCCAGATTCTAATATTTGCCATCCTGTTCACCCACAGAGTGAAGCTTGCCTCGCTGGACGGCTAGCATCTCTCTTTCAGAACACTGGAGGGTTTTTGCTTTGTTTTGTTTTTTGTTTTTTGAGGGTTGTTGCTGTGTGATATGGAAGCCCCTTTATTCAAGGAGAAATTGCTCTCTGGTCAAGAGTAGAGCTGTTACCCCACTAGTTTAAGGCAAACCATCTGTCTGTCTGAATTAACATGCCCAACACAGAGGCCGATTAGGAGGTAAACAATTGTCCACCGACCTGTTGTTCTCCATCCAAAGAACCTAAAAAATAAATTTTACTGAAGACACAAACCAATTTCATGCTGCTTTGGTGGCACTGTGGGTTAGGCATTAGGATGTTAACTGCAAGGTTGGCGGTTCAAACCTACCAGCTGCTCCTTGGGAGAAAAATAAAGCGGTCTGTTCCTATAACACGTCAGTCTCCGACACTCTACATGAGGTCCTATGAGTTGGAATCAATACATGGCAGAATGTTTGCCTTTAGCTACGAAGACAGCATGCAGCTCCAAGGGGCAGCATGTAGCTCAGTACTTCCAGATTGTTATTAAGGTCAGCTGACGTCTGGGATCTCCAGGCAAGTGGGACTCTCATTGAGACGGGGCTGAGGGTGTAGGGAAGAGTAACGGCATTTATTGTGGTTTAAAACCTGAAGTACCACTAATTCTCCACAAGGGGGCTCCATTGCCAAGTACAATTTTCAAAGAAGGAAAAGTCCAACCATTTTTAAAAGCAGCCTACCCGGGGACACTTACATGACTGTTCCAAACCAAAAGCAAGCTCACTACCATCCAGTGACTCACAATGAGGCTGCGATCCTTAGACACTTTAAAAGTTCTTATTGATTACAATTTGGCTGCCATAGTAATATGCATTTTAAAAGTACTGTATCATAGTGCTATGCAAAGCTAAGGCAAATGTATCATGTTACATCCATAACCTAAAGCTGAGTGTAACAGAACAAAGGAGCCCTGGGCTCACTGAAGGTTAAGCATTGGGCTTGTATCCACAAGGTCGGTGGTTCAAACCTACTAGTGAAAAGACGAAGCTGTCTGCTTCCTAATGATTTATGGTCTCTAAAACCCCACATAGATCGGGTCGTCATGACTCAGAAACTACTCAAAGACAGTGGGTTTGTTTCTGTTTGTTGCAACAGAGCAGGGAAGAGTTCTTTGGCAGGGAGCGAAGAAAGTGGAAGTTTGGTAATTATAATAAAGTGAAATTTCTTTAAGACTCATCTATACAGTTTTTTGACTCATCTATACATTTGATCCAAGAGTTGTCACACAGATTAACTTTGGCTTTCAAAATTTGACTAAAAGGATTAAACCTCGACTAAACTGCGTTAGTAACATAAGGCAGAAAATCATTACCTACGTAGCTCTTTGACGAATCAAGAAACTTATAACAATAGCATTATTTTAATAATACCTTTGAAAAATGAAATCACTGAATACTGACTGGATGTTGCAAAATCTTAAAATCTTAGTAACACCATTTCTAAATGGGCATAGATTTGATTGAGTTTAAACTGTAAATATAGACCAGATGTACAGATAAATAAGTTGTTGCACCTAGGTCTCTCTATGATGCTAACATTAGGTTTTCTTTATGCCAGCTCAATTCATTGAGAAAAGAACTTAGAATAAAAGTCACCTTTGTGCAGTGCTTCTCAACCTGTGGGTCTTGACCCCTTGCGGGGAGG
>NW_022103915.1:46772133-46783820 GCF_000313985.2 Echinops telfairi
CACCACCACAGGAGGCACTGTCTGAAAGGGCGGCGGCCGTCAACTTGTTTCAACTCATCGTGGACCCCACCGACCAAGCAGATCTACCCCCGAAAGTTTCCAAGACTACAAACCTTTACGGGCGTAGAAAGCCTCCTCTTTCTCCCGCGGAGCAGCTGATGGTTTTGAATTGCCAACTTTGTGCTTATTGGCCCAAATGCATCACCCACGATGCCACTGGGGCTATGTTTAGTTAATTTAGTGTTAACTAATTTATTTAACACTATATGGTGTGTGGCTAGCACATGTCAGGGCAACTGAGACATAAGGTAAATTTCTTACATGAAACAATAGAGTGGGTCTGTGATTTCGATGTCGTCCTTCTGTGGTACCCTGGGTCGCCATGAATTGGAGCAGACGTGGCAGCCCCTGACAACATCAGCAGCACAACGCTCATTCCTTTTCTTTCTTTCAGAGAAGGGGCTTTGGGAAGCAACGAGCATTTCTCAGGCACCTATGTTGGGTCCTTTGATTATATTGTTCCTGTCTCTGATCTAGATCCTCACTCCACTGTCGGCTTGTCATACTGTTGTCCTTTGCAATTTGCCAGCAAGGTCACGGTGATGAACAGGTTTCAGGAGCGCGTCCAGACCAAGAGCAGATCAGGAAGAAGCATGAGGCTTTCCACTACTGAGAAAGGAGCCGCTGAAAGCCTTAAGAGTAGCAGTGGAATATTGTCTAATATGCGTTCATGATGTGCTAAGATGAGCCCCTCAGGTTGGAAGGTACAGATAATTGCTCATCTGCAAGCTCACGTTGAAGTTCAAGGAAATGGAAACAATTCCATGAGAGCCAAAAATACCACCTTCAGGCTGTCCTACCTTAATTTGCAGACTATCTCGGGAAGTGATTTGACGAATTGAACACTAATGACCGAAGACCTGACAAGTTGTGGGATAATATCAAGAACATCATACAGGAAGAAAGAAAAAGGCCATCAGAGGGACAGAAAAGAAAGAAAATGCCAAAGTAGATGTCAGAAAAGACTCTGAAATTTGCTATTGAACTTAAAGTACCTTAATAGAATGTGAGAAAATATGAGGTAAAAGAGATGAACAGAAAATGTCGAAGGGCAGTTTGAGAAGACAAAGTCTTAAGGTATTATAATGAAATGTGTGAAAATCTGAAATTAGAAAAGCAAAGGGAAGAACATGCTCAGGATGTCTGAAGCTGAAGGAACTGATGAAAAATTCAAGTCTCAAACTGAAATATTAGAGGATTCCATGGACAAAATATTGCACGACACGGGAAGCACCAAAAGAAATGGAAGGAATACATAGAGTCATTGTGCCAAATGAGAATCGGTTGACTTTCAACCATTTCAAGAGAGAGCATATGATCAAGAACCCAATTTGAAGGAAGGTGCCCAAGTCACAACGAAGGCATTAGTGAAAACAAGCCTCCAGGAATAGAGGGTATACCAATTGAAATGTTTCAAAAGACTGGTGTGGTGCTGGAAGCACCACTAGCCTATGCCGAGACATTTATAAGACAGATAGTTCTGTACATAGACCAAGAGGCAGTTGTTTGAACAGAACAAGGGGATGCTGCATGGTTTAAAATCAGGAAAGGTGTGTGTTCTTTTACTATAGTTACTCAACTTGTATACAGAGCAAAGAATCTAGAAACTGGGTCATATGAAGAATAAAATTGCATTAGGATTGGAAGAAGACTCTAACTATAAAACGCAGATGTCACAATCTTGTTTGCTGAAAGCCAAGAGAACTAGAAGCGCTTACTGATGGAGATCAAAGACTACAGCTTTTAGTATGGATTGCAACTCAACACAAACTAAAACTAAAATATTCACACCTGGACCAATAGACAACATCTTAACAAACAAAGGATTGCCTTTGTCAAGGACTTCATTTTACGTGAACCCACCATCATCACTTGTAGAAGCAGCAGTCAAGAAAACAAACGATGTATTGCATTGGTGAAATCTGCTACGCAAGACCCCTTTAAAGTACTAAAGACAAAAAGATGCCGCTCTGGGGACTCAAGGGTGTCTGACACATGGTATTTCCAATCTCCCGATGTTCATGTGCAAACTGGGTAATGAATCCGGACGACGGCGAACAATTGATGTATTGGAATTTGGATGTCAGCAAAGAACATTGAAACCATCATGAATTTCCAGAAGAGCCAAGAAAGCTCCCTTGGATGAAATGCAGCCAAAATACTCCTTAGACGCAGAGACATTGAGTCTCAGTCTCATGTACTTTGGACATCACACGTGGTAAGGTAGAGGGTCAGCAAAAGAGAGTCTGTTCCTCAACAAGATGGGTTGCACAGTGGCTGCGACAGTGGGCTTAAGCACGACAATTGTGAGGACGCTTTCTTCTGTTGCGCACGGGGTCGCTACTGAATCCAAATAGACCGGATGGCACCTAGCATGGGATAGATAGTCTCGTTCCCATTCCACAGATGAGGAAACTGAGGTTCAGAGATGTGAAGTCACTTGACCAAACTCAGATGACCAGCTGCACAGCAGCAGAACTGATAATAGAAGTCAAATCATTGGGGGATGTGAAAGAAGTGGGTGCGGATGGAGATGCCTAAGCCTGAGAGTAAGGAGCTAGAAGGACCTGAAAGGGGCCCTCGTAAACAGAATTACACAGCTCTGTTAGCATCGCTCCCGATCAGCACCTGCGCTGCAGGGTGAATCTCTACTTTTTCCCTGTCAATCAGAACTAAAGTATCGATATTCTGTTGGAAACATGCGTGAAGTGATCTATTTTGAAATAATTACTGTGTACTTAAGCAACCAACTCCTAACTGTCTACAGTTATTCTTGGGAATGGACAGAAGTGTGCTGACTGGAGCCCCAGGTATTCAGCCTCAGTCACCATCTCCAGCAGTCTGGGGCCATGGGGTCGCTGCATTTCACCGATCTCCGTGGACTAGGAAGAACAGGGTCCTGGGATCCCTACCCCAGAGCACATCACCCACCCCTCTCTGTCAGCACACCACTGCTTGTCTGCAGTGGGGAAACCTGCCATCTCTTTTTACCCATCACAGCAGGGAGCCTTCTTTTTCTTCCCAGAGTCAAGCCAGCAGGTTACATTAGAGCTCGCTTTGATGACTCTTCACTTGTTAAGGACCTTCAGAGAAAGGGAAAGTTCTCCTACTTCTGTCTTTGTAATGGGAAGTTCGTCTTTATTAAGATGAACACGAATAAATCATCCACCACAAAGACTGACTCAGGGGTGGGGTGGGGCGGGGGGCTAGGAATAGCCTATTTCTCTTAGAAATTGTGCATAATAAGGTAAGGGTGGGATGGAAAGGATTTTTGGTTTGGGAGTCCTTGTCTTAATTATATGTGACATACCTGAAATTTCTCCCTTAGCAACAATGCCCTCTCTAAGCATTAAATAAAGTTTATGAGCAACTGTTAACCTAAAGATTGGAAGAAAGGCCTACCAAGATACTTCCATATAGATTGTAGCCAAGAAAATCCCACAGAGTAATATTGCACTCACTCCTCCATAAATTCTACCTATAAACCCAACTAAACCGAAATAAACAACCATAGACTATTACAATAAACCATTGTCTCAAAGTGATTTTCTGATTTAGCCTTATTTTCCTTTTTTTCTTAGTTGGGATAATGGTTTTTAAAAGTATGGCATATTCACATGTTTTTAAAAGAGTTGCTAAAATATATTCATTTATTATTATATAATCTACTTGATATGCCTATCTATAAAAAAATTCTCAAGAAATATAGAAGGGAAAACGCCAGAGACAAGTGAATATTTTGTTTTAAAGCAGTGATTGGGATACATGCACGATAGAACCAATCTGAAATTAAACTCAATGTGATGGATTTAGCATGAAGCAGCTACTCTAACAGCCAATTGGGGGTGGGGGGTGCGGTGAGGATGGAGGTAGGGAGGGAGGGAGAGAGAGAGAGGAATCAAATATGCTTGTGCACCAATGCATTCAAGCCATTAGCAGAGGTGAACTTGAGGCAATGTTGTCAACTAAATTCTAAATAGTTTCCAGGTTGGTGCTTTGCCTTTGGTGCCAAGGAGGCTAATCGACTTTGTACACCTACAGTTGACCTTAAAATTATTACACTGCAGATGTGACCGTCAACCACCAGTCCCACTCTATGGCCCTAACAACACTAACGGGCCTGGACACAGACCCTGGCTCTGTTCCTTCCAATGTATTGTTTAGCTGCACCTGCAAACAGATTCACTTTAGTTATGGAGAAACCGGTATAGTCTTTATGAAATAAAGTTTTCCTCTCAAAATCAAATTACTCCTTTGGAGAAGGGTTATTATGAATACTTTTAACCTCAAGTAGCATAGCTAATGTGGCAAAGGGGATGTGGACATCGTTCCTTATCATAGTCCCCCAAAGTGACAACATCTCAACATGTCTAAAGTAAGATGTCAGCACCCTGGTTGGTAGTGCTACTCTGAAAAGGTAGCCAGGATGTCGTTTGGAGGCGAATGTGTCTGTTCAGCAAACATTGAAACATCAATAAGTCAATTCTAGGAGACACGCAGAGAGAGAGGGCAAAGGCTAGAGATGCTTAAATGGTAAGACGTAAGAAGAAGGACAGCATCAAGACCCTGAGGACAACCTCATGACCGGGAGTTCAGCTCTCCCAGCAGTGCGGGTGTGAGTCACACCCTCAAATAAGCCACTTAGACCATCGAAGACTGTAGCCAAGGGTGAAGATCATTTAGAATGGGTAATAGAAAGTCCCTGGGTGGTGCAGACGGTTAGGATCTCAGCTACTCTGGGAGATAGGAGTCTCAAGTCCACTCAGAGATGTCTTGGAAGAAAGGTTTAGTGACCTATTTCCCCCCTCCCCCCCCAAATTAGTCACCAAGCACCCTGTGGAGCACAGTCCTACTTTAACACCCATGGGGCAGTCACGAGTCATAACAGACTCGGTGGCAACAGGTTTCTGGGGGTTTGTTCGCGTAGTAAAGAAGGGAGATGTTGAATATTAGTTGCGGTCCCAACAATTGCTCTGGTAATAGGAGTTGTTCGTCCCACTATTCTCTCATGCATTTTGTCATCCGTTATAGGATTTATAGAAAAAGCGCACCAACCTGAGTCTCAGCGAAGTGGTTGCTCAGATTAATGTTTGATATGAATCGAAGCATTGGAAGGAGCGGACTGTGGCGGATGCTGCTATGTCCTATCTAGTTACCTGCTTCAGGCTCAAGGCATTCATTGCCTGCCCAGTTGATGACCCAGAGCTAATCCCTCATGAGGAATTTTTCTCAGAAGAAAGGAATCGCTTTGCCCAAGGTTATTCCCACTGCCCAGGGGCAGCCCACACACATACAATTACTCACCCCTGTGAGGGTCCAAAAAGCCAGCCCTCTTCTCAGTTTGAAACCACCTGAAGGATCATTCCTGTTCCAGAGCTCTCGTGGGAAGAGCTGATATTGTTCTTGTAAGTTTATCAAGTTCCACTTCTCCTTTTGCCCAATCCTACTTCCTTTACTCTCTCGCAATTTTTATTCCTGAAATCACTAGCCATGAACTTCCTGCACACAAATCTCCAGTTTGCTATCTATTTTTCGTGGGGAAACCAACTGCAGAGAGCTTATAAACTCTTTTTAAAATAAGCGGAAATGAAAATGTTTGTGACACATTTATCAAAACTATGCTAGAAATGTGCTAAGCTTGGGTTTATGTTCACCAGTTTAGCAAACTTGGTAAAGAAATGTAAAGAGATTGACAACAGAATAACATTAGGCAGTTAGTTGCAAATCAGCGGCAGACATTCTAAACATGTTGGCTTTAAGGCTAGGTTTCATTTTTAAGTAATTGATGTATGTTTCATCAAATAAAATAAGCCAATTTAGTTCTTTTCATAACATTTGAGGTAGTTATATAAACACCAATGATGGTATGCTGTCACTTTTTCATGCTTTTAATTTATCAAAATTTTTCTTTTAACTGAGCTTTGTAGTCACAAAATGCTTGTTAGGTCCAAGATTTATTTCTCAGCCTTGATCTTTCAATACTTTGTTCTACTTTGAAAAGCTCTAGAAATCATTCAAAATTATTTCACTGAAATTTTATTTTTCTACAAGGGGGATGGTACATTAGAACTCACTAGATTTCCATGCTGGTGTTAACTTAGAGGTACTAAATAATAAAGTAAAATTATCATTTTAATTAAAAAAAAAATCTAGACAACGACTTCTCCAGAACTCAGTTTGTTTCCTTTTTTTCTATAAATCACATATCAGATCACAAAATTGAAGGGAGAAAAGCTTTTGTTTCCACTGTCTTGAAGTACACATCTAGGATCTATAATGCTGGGAGATGATGGCTCTACAATTAACATTTTGAGAAGTTGCTAGGTTGTTTTCCCAAACTGGTGCTTTCCCACCAGTAATGGATATAGGATCTTACTGGCTGTAATATTAATGGACGCAGAGGCCGGCCTTTCTTCCATACCACTGATTAGTGGGTTTGAACTGCCAACCTTTAAGTAACCTGTTTGTACTACGAAGGAACCTTCAAGGTCATTAAGCGTCTGGGGCCCAAGAGAAAGGTTTGGGCTAAAGAAGCAGGTTTTGAATCGTCAGGTGCCACGTGAGGCTGTAAGTGTGCCTGCCCATCTTTCCCTCTTCGTGTGTACTATGATGCTCAAGCTGGGACTCTGCAGACCAAATGTCTGCTCTGCTACCTAACTGGCTCCTTTTGAGACTTTACCAATATGTCAGGGGACTGGGCAACTGGAGAAAGGTACAGGGTAACCAGCCACATGAAGCCTTGGTTCTTGACTCCAGCAGTTCATACCAGTAGCATTTGAAGGAATAAGTATGCAGCTTTTCTAACCCATTCTAACTGCTTCCTGAGACTGGCACTCAGAAACACAGGTGGGTGTTATTGTTAGGTACTGTGAGATCTCTCGTGGGAGAGAGATACCTCCGTCCTGGGCTTCCAGTGAGAAAGAATTCACTCCAAAGACTGGATTGTGATCTAAGTGAGTTTTATGAAAGTAAGAAGAAATTTCAGGTTGACACCGGCACCTTCAGGGCCCTTCACCCCCTTACACCTGCCTAGAAACTGCTGGAGAGAGGAAGTCACTCGGTGGGCTCCGGGATCCTGCCTTTTTCAATTCCTCTGCTGGGAGGCATGGTTGATGATTCCGGTAGACCCCATAGGCTGAATTGAATTCACCTGGCCCAGATGGGCCAATCCAGGTGTAACACTGTGCCACCCCTTCCTGGCCAGAAGCTTGAACCTCCGAGCATGGGCAATGGATGCCCAGTCCCTATGCTAAGCTACCCAACAGTACCATTGAATTCGTTCTGATGCATCCATGGTGACCCTATGCACAAAAGAACAAAGCAACTGCCCAGTCCTGCACCATCCTCACAATTGTTATGCCTGAGCCCATTGATGCAGCCCCGTGCTAATCTGTCTCGTTGAGGGCCGTCCTCTACCACTGCCCCTCTACTTTACCAAGCACGATGTCCTTTTCCAGGGCCGGGTCTCTCCTGACAACACGGCCAAAGAATGTAAGATGACGTCTCATCATCCTTGCCGCTATGAAGCAGTCTGGCTGTACTTCTGCCAAGACAGATTGGCCTGGCCTTTGGCAGGCCAGCACCACAATTCCGATGCATCAGTTCGTCCATGGTCTTCCTTCTTCACTGTCCAACGTTCACACGCAGGCGAAACAAGCGAAAATACTGTGGTTTAGGTCAGGGGCGTCCTAGCTCCCAAAGTAACATCCCGGCTTTTCAATACTATTCTCATGTATCATTCAGCGTGCTGTCCCCACGGCCCATGTGTGAGGTTTCGGTCTTCTTGACATTGAGTTGTAACCTCTACTGAAGGCTGCGAGCCTTCGTCTTCAGCAGCAAGTGAGGCACGTCCTCCTCACTTTCAGCAAGCAAGGTGTATCCTCTGCCTATCCCAGGTTATTAATGAGCCCTCCTCCAATCCGGATGCCACAGTCCTCTTCATATAGCTCAGCATCTTTCCCCCAATAAAATGATCAATTAAAATGAATAAATAATCATTATTATTCAGGAACCTGATGGTTTGCTCAGCATACAAAGTGAATAAGTATGGTGAAAGATACAACCGTCACACATCTTTCCTGATTTTAAACCATGTAGGACGTCCTTCTTCTGTTTGCACAAGTACCTCTTGATCCGTGTACAAGTTCCACATGTGCACAATGACGTGTTCTGGAATTCTCATTCATCTCAGGCCTGTCCATAGTTTCTTATGAACCACACAGTCGAATGGCTTTGAGGTCAATAAAACACAAGTGAATCTCTGCTTTGAGCCAAGACCCAGCTGACATCAGCAATGATATCCCTTGCTCTGTGTCCTCTTCTGAAGTCAGCCTGCATCTCTAGCAGCTTTCTTTCAAGGCACTGCTGCAACCACTGTTGGATGATCTTCAGCAAAGTTTTACCTGCATGTGTTTCGAGATCTCTGTGTTTCTTTGCTGAAACATGAATAGCAGCCAGTTTTATCCCTCTCTGAGGTGCTCCCCCCCCCCCCCACCCAACTAGGGCATCTTCTCTAAGTTCCAGTTTTAATATCCAAACTTTGCCCTCTGCTCCTTCAACCCAAGGGGTGGTAAAGACTTACCCAAGGCATGGCTTCCGCCATGCTTGAGTGTGCTCTCCACCGTTGCACTCACCCAGTTAATTACAGTATACCTAGTTACCAAGTCTGTATAGTAATTTCTCTTGGTTAAAACAACTGGTGCTGTCCAAGTCCTAACTGGACCAGCCCTGACTATTACAGAATTAATATGGGAGACCTCAGAGCAAGTACAAAGAGTAAAGAAAGGAGAGGGGTTTACAAAGAATCTTGGGACCACCAACACCTGTAGACCACAGAGGTGGCGAGAAATCCCGAAACGTCTGCACTTGCTGAAGCAGGAAAGGTGGGGTGTTCAGACCAGGGAGACAATCATGAGTGGAGGAAAGTTCCTGAGGAGGGCGGTGGGACTAGCCTTGGTCCCTGAAATAGCAGGAAAAGACTGAAGGTGGTGAGGAAGACAAGCGGATACGTGGGGGTCCGCCATCCTCCGAGAGTAGCGGATGAGACGTGAGGAAGGTGGAGGCGGTTTGCCGTGGCCCCAGAGGAGGATGGGAGAGAAACGGGGCTGAAGGCCAGAGATTGCAATTTAAAGTGACTTCTATCTATATGACTGTGTTTTATGTGTTTTTATTTTGCTTTTAACAATTAGGGCTTAGCAGACATTTGTAGGGCCTGGAAAACTCAGATAATGAGATTAATCTAGGGAAGGAATTTGCCAGGTGATCAAAACAGAAGCGAGTGTTGGCCAGAAAAGGATAAACCGGGGGACCTTGGGACATAGGTTGATTCAAAAATAGGATGGAACTTATGGGGGATGGGGTGGGTGGGGGAGGACATGCATACAAAAGCACACAGTTAGCGTTTCTAAGGATGTTGTGTGCGCGTGTTTTAACCATTGTATTCTTTCCAAGAAGCTGGAGAAGAGCCAGTTTTCAAATGTGCTCTGACTGGAGAGAAGACAATCCCCCACAGAGACAAATACTAGATTTAATTTTCTCAAGAAAATGAGTGTTTCAAACTTAGGTCCAACCTAATTTACACACTGCCCTTATCCAGTGGCATCTGCTGCTGTTCTTGTGAGCCAGTGATTTTGACTTACAGAAACCTGCGTGCGCCATATGGTGTCCTAGATTTTACTCTCTAACGGTGGGATGACACGGCCTTTTCTCCCATGGCGCTGCTCGTGGGCTCAGACCATCAACCTCCTGGTTAGCAACCAAGTGCCTGACCCTTTGCGGCTAAGACCCCTTAAAAAGAAGACATAAATCTGTACATTTCAATTCCTTATTTAATTCTGGATAAGGGCCCCGCCACGATACGCTGTGTAACACTCGCTAAATAAATGTGACTGTTGTTATTAGCCACCGATGACTCCTGGCGACCTTACGTACAATGGAAGAAAAGGTTGCCCAATCCAAGGGCCAGCTGGTTCGAGTCCATCATTACAGCAGTCTTACCCATCCATCCCCCTGTTGGCTCTTCCTCACCCTCATGGACCCTCTACTTCACCAAACATGATGGCCTCCTTTAGTAACTGATTCCTCGCTGCTGCTGGTGTGTGCAGAGCAAGCAAGCTGGGCAACATCCTGCTGTGAGCGATAGGTTTTCACTGACGGATTTTTACAAACAGAGTGCTAGCCTGTCTTTCCAGCCTGTCTTGGTCTGGAAGCTCCATTGAAACCTCCAGTCTGGTGACCCTGCTGGTATTTGAAATCCTGGTGACACACCTACAGAATCATAGCAACACAATCGCCACCGCAGTACCGCAGATAACAGACGGAGGCTGGGAGAAACCCACGATTGCTGCTGCTGCTGCTGTCAGGTACTGTCAAGTCTGTCCAACTCCTAGTGACTTTGCGTACCGCAGCAGGGGACACTGCCTGGGCCTCGGCCATCCTCACAATCATTGCCTTGGTTGGTCTGGTGGCAGACACTGCCCATGCACCTCATTGAGGGGCTTTCCTGTTCTCTGACTCTCCATTTTACCAAACATGATGTCCTTTGTCCGGGAACTGGTCTCTCCTGATAGCATATTCAATGTATGTGAGAGGAAGTCTTGCCATCCTTGCTTCTAACTCGTATTCTGGCTGTACTTTGTCCAGGATAACAAAACACAAAACAAAACAGATACAAACTCACTGCCATCAAGTTCATTCGGACTCATGGCCACCCTCTAGGACAGATGGAACTGCTCCCGTAACTCTCCATGGGAGTGGAAAGCCTCCTCAACACAGTGGACTGGCTGGTGTTTTCAAACTGCTGACCTCGCGGTTAACAACCCAACATGTACTTCACTCCGCCCCCAGAGCGCCTCCTGTATGAAACCGCAGCGGCATCGTTGTGTTGATATAGGTCTACACCGTCTGTTTTACCACTCTACATTTTCTTTGGATTGAGGTTAAGTCTGATAAGGATGTTAACTTAGGCAAATGATGATGGTAATAAACTATTATGCCACTGCAAAACGGATGCCCAGGCTACTGACCCTTTCCAGCTGTTCACTTGTGCATGCATTTGCACGGGGTAGTCTTCCCCTGGGACAGACCATAACTTTAAAAACGTCATTCACCACAGTCCTGTAAATCACCGTTTCCCTCTTATGTTGACGAGTAGTCATTTATTTTAGTAAAATTGCAAACCTCACTAGGCAGGCTTTGCTGTGTGTGTCCTTCCCTAGTGCAAATGGAATTTCTTCAACATATTGTTAGGAGGCATGAAAGTTATTAAATTAGTAAACATTTACTATATGTTTACGCCAACTTATATTTTGCACAAGATGACTCGTATATTCATGACAGACACATAAGCAACTAAATAAACAGTTATTGATAATTTCTACACTGTAAAAACAGAGCTTTTAGTTGCTGAATATTTTTAAATTTACTTTTTCGTAATACTGATTATTCACTACTTGTCTGTCAGTTCGTCATATTGTGATGGCTTGTGTGTTGCTGTGATGCTGGAAGCTATGTCACTGGTATTTCAAATGCCAGCAGGGTTAGATAAACCTGCTGCACAAGACCTCTTTAGAGTGGCCATCTAGCTCAGAAGCAACAAAGCCCACATGGAAGAAGCACACCAGCCTGTG
>NW_022103915.1:46785324-46828629 GCF_000313985.2 Echinops telfairi
GATCATGATAGTGGGGGGGGCGGGGGGAGCGGGGCAGGGAAGCATTTAGGAACTAGAGAGAAGTTGTATGTTTCTTCGTTGCTACATCGCACCCTGACTGGTTTGTCTCCTCCCAGAGACCCCTCTGCAAGGGGATCTCCAGAGCCACACTATTTCCAATTGCTTCATCTGCATATTAAAGCTGGACATTGAATATGGAAGACCGGAGAGGAGTCCATGCCTTTGGATTGTGGTGCTGGAGAAGAACATTGAAAGCCATGGACTGCTGCTAAAGGACAAATCGATCTTTTGGGAGGAAGGATGGCCAGAGTGCTTCTTAGAGGCAAGGACGGCAGGGCTTCATTTGACAGACTTTGGACATGTTGTCAGGAGAGACCAGTCCCTGGAGAATGACACCATGCTTAGGGAAGTGGAGAGACAACAAAAAGGAGGAGGGTCCTCCACGGGTCCTCCACAAGATGGACGGACACAGGGGCTGCAACAATGGGCTCAAGCATGAGAACAACTGTGAGGCTGCTCAGAACCAGGCGGTTTTTTGCTCTGTTGTGCACAGGGTCGCTCTGGGTCAGAACCAACTCCATGGCACCTAACAAAATGAACAACAGCAATAACAAGCATTTATAGAATAAGTTATATCAGAGACCAGAAGTGATTCCTGGGTAGTGCATTGCAGATGCAGCCATCACTCAACTGTCAGGGGAGACCTGAGTGTTGAAATGATGCGGAACTGGCTTCATCAGAGCTTTCAGACTAAAGCAGAGTAGGAAGAAAGGCCTGGTGATCTACTTCCCAAAGGCAGTAAAAACTCTATGGATCACCACAGTCTGATCCATAACCAATCATGGAGACAGTTCAGGATCAGGACACACTTCCCTCTGTCATGCGTGGAGTCATCATGGGCTGTGAAACTCCATGTCAGCTAACAAGAAGGATTTAAATTTAAGACCCATTTTGTTTTGTCATTTACATGGTATTTATTGTAATCTTTCTTTAGAAGCAGAAGGTTTTCTGGTCTAAGAAGTTTGTAGGCAAGATTAACCAGAGTAGATGCATTAAAAAAAAAAAATCAACCACAGAAGCAGTAGAAACATTACATTTATCCAGAAAAACATAAGATAGTGAATTTTTCATTAAATGATAAAGTGCTAAATTATTTAAGAAAAAAACCCAAAATTCT
Organism: Echinops telfairi; assembly: GCF_000313985.2. Lineage (NCBI taxonomy): Eukaryota > Metazoa > Chordata > Mammalia > Afrosoricida > Tenrecidae > Echinops > Echinops telfairi. Next base: position 46,786,502 of record NW_022103915.1, read on the forward strand.
AGTGCCGTGAATTGTAGTTCTACCTTACCTGAAGGCCCCGCGTGCGCCTGTGGGAAACTCTGGTGGGAAACATCTGCAGCATCCGCCACAAAGCCTGTAGAAAGAAGTTATTTAGTAGGGGAAAACCATTGCAGTCAAACAAATACAGATTCACTTCCTCGCTCAGCCATTTACTATCAACTTGATCTTGGTCAACTTAAGTTTTCTTAGTTACAACAACATTCTTTTCTTAGTCACAATGCCCTTGTCAGAAAATTGGCGACCCTGGTAGAGTAAAATCCATGAAAGCTGGAGCCTGTGTAAAGCAGGAAGCTGGTGGAGACGGGGAGCTAGAATCTTTCCCCCGAAGCGGAACAAGAGAAAAGCGTTCAGACTGCACCCTGGCTAAGATGGGAAACAAGTTGTGAGATCCAGAAAACACATCTGTTCTGTCAGATCCAGTTCTCACGGGGTTCACTGTACTTTCCTCTCAAGGCTCTGTGAACAGCAAGGATGAGGGTCCAGGGTGCAGTGAGGGGGCTAAGGCAGAGCAGCCTCCCTCCTTTATAGTGCCGACTCCCCTGGGCCTCGGGTTCCGACCTCCAAGTCCGTCAGGGAAGATATCAGGTAAGATTTTGTTAAAACCCAAGAAGCAGGCTTGGCCTCTCCTAACTGGCCTCCAGCTGCTGACTGGTTCCAGGCTGGTTTCTACTCTGGAGACTGAGACTCCCATGACAGAAAAGGAACTTGTTCCTCACTGATTTCCATCAAACGAGGGAACAGTAGATGACGCCGTTGGTAATGTCTTTGTCAAGATGCCCCCAACAACTATTATTTTTTTGGAAAAATGACTCTGAGAGCAGTTGGTTTCAAAATGGATACAGGTTATGGGTGAACAAGATGCTGAACAAAGTTAATTTCAAATGTTTCATTATAGAGATACTTACCAATTAAAATAAAGCAATTCGAATAGTCAAGCACGTGGAAGTGGCTGAGATAAGGATTGGAAGCACACAGGAGCAAATTCTCTTGTTCAAAGAATTGCCTTCATGACTCCTTTATGATTATATTCCACCTAAGGATGAATGGTGTGATGATTTCATTGACTGTATATTGGAGCTATAAAAAAAATTGCAGCTGTGGTATTGGTTTGGTAAAGGAATGCCTTGACCAAATGTGGGATTCTCTCCACAGCAGCAGGTCATGCTGGTTTCTCCTCCGTTTGAGGTGGTGCAGGGGACTTCAGTTTGTGAAGAAGTCCCCATTGGAAACCTCATTAGGCCCATAGAACCGACCTCATCAAACTCAAGGCTTTCTTTCTTCTACACGCCCCCCGCCCCCAACTTCTATCAACAGTTTATGGCAGATGATCCAGAATGCTTCATCTGAGCCTGTCTTTCATGCCCTGTCCCCATCTCTAAAGGTCTGCTAGCCACCTTCCCCCGTTGTCCCTTCAGGGCCAGCGCTGAACCCTTCGTCTGCCTCTGACCGCAGCCTTAGCTAGTGGCATGGCTCGCGTCGCAGCCACAGGAACGCAAAAGCTCTGGTTTCTCTCTGCTTCCAAAATGTCAGCAGTCGCCAGATTCAGAAGACGATATGGAACGATGGATGTCATTACTGATGTCAGCTGGGTCTTGGTTGAAAGTAGAGAACACCAGACAGACGTTTACTTGTGTGTATTGGCTACAGAAGGGCATCTGCCTGTGGAGATTGTCCCAAACAATGGGTAACGTCTTGATGAATGGCGATTCCAGAATACTTATTTATGCTCATGCAGAATCCGTACATGGATCAAGAGGCAATCGTGCACACAGGACAAGGAATACTGTATGTTTTAAGGTTAGAAAAATATGTGTCAGCATTGTATCCTGTGGATAGACTTATTCAATCTTATTGTGGGCCAAGGATCTTAAAAGACAGACTATATGCAGAAGGTCATGGCACCAGAATTGCAGGAAGGTTCATGACACCCTTTGATGTGCAGATGACACAACCTTGCTTGCTAAAAGTGAGGAGGATTTGAAACATTTACTGATTAAGATAAAAATTGTCATCGATTACAGTTCAATAGTAAGTAAACAACAGTCCTCACAACTGGAACAATAAATAACAATGTGACAAACAGAAAATAGATGGCCATTGTCAAAGATTTCATTTTACTTGGATCTACAACCAATACTCAGGGAAGTGGTAGCCAGGAGATCCAAGGCTGTTTTTATACTGGGAAAATCTGCTGTACAAAATCTCTTTAACTATTAAAGAGATTAGATGTCACTTTGAGAATTAAAGTGTGCTTAACCCAAGCCATGGTATTTTCAATAGCCTCATATACATGTGAAACCTGGGCAATGAATAAGGAAGACCATAGAAGAATTGATGCTTTTAAATTGTAGTGTTGATGAAGACCATTAAATATACCAGGGTCACAAACAAGTTTCTTTGGGAAGAAGTACAGCCAGAATACTCCTTTGAAGCAAGGCTGGTGAGACTTTGTCTCCCACACTTCGGATATGTGATCAGGAGAGACCAGTCCCTGGCGAACGACATCCTGCTCGGTAAAGTAGGGAGTCAGTGAATAAGGCCCTCAATGAGATGGGCTGAGACAGTGACTATAATAATGCACTCAAACATAGGAGAGATATAAAATTGATCAAGGATTTGCAAGGGTGGGAGGGAGGGGGAAAGGAGCTGATACCAAGGGCTTAAGTAGGAAGAAAATGTTTTGGAAATCATGATAGCAACATATGTACAAGTGTGCTCAATACAATTGAATTATGAATTGTTATAAGGTCTGTAAGAGCCCCTAGATAAAATGATTAATGAAAAAATTGTGGCCCTTATTTGTTTTGTTATTTATCTCTGTATGTATGTGTGTGTGTGTGTGTGTGTATATATGTACATATGTATGCATGCTGTTTTTACTGTTCTGAATAACGCTGCTGTGAGCATTCATGTTCAAGTTCTTTCACCTTGGAGATGTCTAGGGGTAGAACTGCCCCTGATTTGGACTGCCTTCTGGTGTTCCACAGGAGCCATGGTGGCGCAGTATCTGCATGTCGGGTTATGACCCACAAGGTCTGCGGTTCAAAATCAGCAGCAGCTCCTCGGGACGTTCTACTCCCATCAGCAGTTACAGAATTGGAAGCTCACAGGGGCAGTTCTACCCTGTCCTATAGGGTTGTTTTGAGTGGGTATTGACTTCATGGCAGTGAGGTTGTTTTCTGTTGTTGTTGTTGTTCTATGAGGAGATCTCCAGGCTTCGTAACTAATGAACACAGAGGAATGTGATGGTTAGCGTTGCTCTCATAAACTTAAAAAGAAGCCCATTCTGCTGCCATCATCAGACTATCACGCTTTTGTACAGGAACTGGGTCATAACTCACCTTGACTTACAGCAGAATAAATGTTGAGCCACCAAATCTACTGATTATCTAATGAAACTCCTACTTAATTAAATGTACAAATACACAAACTAGGTATTTAATGTCAAATTATTTCAGCAAGACTCCCCCTCCTTTATGCCATATTTAGTTTTTTCATTGCGAAGTAGAACTCCATGCTTCCCAGGGAAGGCAGGAAGGCTAGGGACCCTTGGCAATAACTTTGATGACACCAATGTTGCATATTACCTGTTGACTTGCAGAACTGTTCAATATTGAGAACCTAGAATATCCTAGGCTCTGTGTCCGGGTTCAATGCAGAGTATAAACATTTTACTAAGGCATGTCTGCTCGCTTCAAAACTCCCACAGCCCAGTATGAGGACCAGCTCCCAGCTGAGGACAGAACACTATCAGTACAGTGACATTGACATATATGTTGGAAGATAAGTCAGATTTGGGTCAGCATATACATTTGGAAGAGACATTGCTGAATCACACACCAAGAAAACATGAGTGTGAAGCTGGGTATGGAAGCAAGCAGAGTCTATATTGAGAGTTCAGATTTAAATTCTCAGACTGTTGCTTTACTGAGTAATACTTGGGGAAAGTCCCTTGAAGTCTCCAAGTTTTAGGTTTTGCTTTTAATATGTAAAATAGTATCTGGTATATTAAAGACATTCATCTCACGCTTTAAAACGTGGAATGGTTCAGTAAAAAGTTGGTTCCAAAGGGTTTGGGGGGAATATAGGTAGACAGAAGAGACCGTCACACTTGGTGCAGTGGAGGGGCATCGGAGAAGAGGCAGGCCCTCAACGAGCTGGGTGGACACAGTGGCTGCAGCAATGGGCTCAAGCACAGGCACACTTGTGAGGACGGCGCAGGACCGGGCAGGGTTTCCTTCCGTCGTGCATGGGGGTGGAACTGACTCCATGGCACCCAACGACAACCAGGGAGCCCCGAGTAGATGAAATCTGTCCTGCAAAGAGCCTCGAGGTGAAAAGCTGTAACTCAGTTCCGCAAGCAATAAGGAATCACAAAGATTTGGGAGTAGGAACCCACGTCATAGAGCTTTGATTAGCCTGGCGTGTGTGTGTGTGTGTGTGTGTGTGTGTGTGTGTGTGTGTGTGTATGTGTGTGTATGTGTGTGTGTGTTGGGATGGAATTCTGTTCCTTTTCAAAACAGCACTGCAGTTGACCTGGACAATGGTAATGAGGAGCTAAAATAAAGTGAGGAGCATAGAGTTAAAATTAAGGATCAAACTGAGGAGCTTTATAAAGGCCCACTTAAAAACTTGCAGCCATTGAGTCAATGCTGACTCACAGTACCCCTATAAGACAGAGTAGAACTGTCCTTGTGTGTTTCCGAGACGGTAAGTCTTTGCATGAATATAAAGCCTCATCTTTCTCCCACGGAGCACTTGGTGGTTTCAAACTTTAGACCTGGTGGTTAGCAGATCAATGCACAACTTAAAAATTACTGTCAAGTCAGCTCTGACTCATAGCCATCCCGTGTGTGTCAGATAAGAACTGTCCCCCGTAGAGTTTCTAACTGCTGATTTTCCAAACCAGACTGCCAGGCATATCTTCTGAGGCATTTCTGAGTGGACTTGAACCACCATCCATTTGGTTATCAACTAGTTTGTAATCACCTCCACGACTCAGGTCCTCAATGCAGAACACGTATTATTGTAGCTCGGTGCCATGAAGTCCATTCTAACTCATAATAACCTCATTTATAATAGAAAACACTTTGCCTGGCCTTGAGCTAGGTATCTCTCCTATGTTTGAGTACATTGTTATAGTCACTGTCTCAGCCCATCTCGTTGAGGGCTTCTTATTCACTGACTCTCTACTTTACCGAGCATGCTGTCTTTCACCAGGGACTGGTCTCTCCTGATAACATATCTGAAGTACGTGAGACAAAGTCTCACCATTCTTGCTTCAAAAGAGTATTCTGGCTTCTATTAGAAAAGGAGAAATATGGAACATAAAATCTAAACTTCCTGGACCAGTTGAGATAGAAGGCATTCCCAAGACTGTTGAGATACTCTTTAAACCTTGACCCCAAATTATCCTCTGAAGCGTTGATTCTCAAACCTATTTGGCCTACCACCCCCTTTTCAGAAAAATCAAATGTCTTGGCATATTAACCCACCCCGTGATAATGAAAACCCCCCAAACATTTCTACTAATCCAGGATGAAGTGTAGGCATCTGCTTTTGCAGCCCCTCTGAATTGTTCCAGTGCCCCCAGGGGTGGTACTGTCCACTTTGGGAGACACCGTTCAGCTAATAAACAATGAATTCCTAAGGTAAAGACTATCACCTATGACTGCGCTTCTGTAAAAAGTCGTTCACATGTGCCCATTGGTGAACAAGTACTCTAAAGCAAGGTCGAGAAGACAGGAGGCGAGGAGACCAGGTTATTGGAAACATAACAACTGTCACAAAAAAGAATAATAAAGAAAACGTTGGCACAATGTAAAGAATGCAACTAATGGAACTGAACTAATGTATAGAAATTGCTGAATGGGAACCTATTTTGCCATGTTACAATATTATTGTTTAAAAAGTAGAAACAACCTAAATATTGTACATCCAGAAAATAGAGTATTTGCTGTCAATATAATACTAATATATGCTGTACCTAGATGAAACTTTAGAATGTTATGCTAAGTGGCCATAAAGGACTACATACTGTAGCATTTCTTGTGTAAAACGTAGAAAGTAGATTAGTGGTTGCTTAGGGACAGGGTAGGGGTAGGCCAGGGAGAATTCAGAGTGACTGCCACTGAGTACGGGCTTTTCTTAAGGGGATAAAGTAATCTAAAACGGATTTGCTGTCAGTTGTAAACAGCTTGATGATCGTACTAAAAAACAACATTGCTTGTACATGTTAAATCAGTAAATTGAATGGTTTGTGAATTATACCTTGATAATGCTGGTTTTTTAAAAATCAGTCAGATAGTTATTATTATGAGAGGAGGAGATATGGTAGTCAATGGTTCCATAAACCACTGAAGATTCTCTTTGAAAGAAAAATTAAATATTTGAATGGGAAACTAGCAAAATCTCCCCTTCTCAAAGCAGGTTTTATGAAAGCAGAAGATAAGGGCAACAACGCATTTGGCTTTTGCTCATTTCTATGGGACATTTTACTTCTAGTCAAGATATGGTAGTTATGTAATCTGGTGTCAATTTAAGACTATTAAGAGCGAAGGGGTGGAGTTTAGCCTGTCAATCAGGTCGCAGCTTGATGACTTCATTTGGAGGTGCTGCAGAGATCAATAGCTCACTGGAGGCCAGACGTACACTTTGCTTCCTCTTGCTGCTGACAAGACACATGGGATTATGCTGATGGAGCTAGAGTCGTGGAGCTGCAGGAGCCACATGGAGACCCCTGTCAGTGCTGAGATGCACCACCACTGGATCCACAAGACTTCCCACCCACTGGCCTGTGATCTTCCTGCATTCAGCGTCGTTGCATGTGTTGCGTGAGTCTGTAGAGGGACTTACAGATTGGCGTCAGACACATGGGCTAATACTGGACTTAGGGACTTGATTTGGACTGGGCTGGGATGTTTTCTCAACATACAATTGCTCTTTTATATAAAGCTCTTTCTTATACACATACAAGTGTCTCTGGATTTGTTTCTCTAGTTAACCCAGAGTAACACACAAGATTATACTTAGATTTAGATTAGTTAGTAGATATTATTATTATTATTTTACTCCTCTGTATCTCGTAAAAGCAAAGATGAGTGTTTTGCCACTGGGTAATGGGGAACTTTTCTTTTCAGCTTCACTGATACTTATTTTGAAAGGCACTTAACAAAAATGAGCATCCCTCCATCCGCCCCTCCCCCCTGGTTGGCTAGCTATGAGTATTTTAACACAAACACTTTAAAACTTATCTAAGATCTTTTAGCAACTGGGCTGTGCACAGGGACTATAAAAAAGGCAGCTGTGCCGTCCATCACCATTGCACACTCCAGGCCAGCCGGGACTTGACAGAACATTGGATCACAGAAACCCTGCAAGTGAATAGCCTGGGAAGCCAGTCTGTGGCCGGGCTATCAGTTATTTGCCCAAACACACACTGACTGTGGTGTGACCACACAGCGAGGCACAGAAACACCGAGAGGATTTCTGACCCACTGAAGGCACCTTGGACACAAAGACAGCCATCAGATCATCTGTTGTCCTGAGCAGATGTCAGGGACCGGCTGAAGAGAGCAGGCTCTATTCGGCTGCTTGCCAAATCTCCAGGAAGCGGAAAGGAGGGCCTGGGAATGCTGGCTGCCCGATAGCAAGAGTCGGAACTTGGTGCCAGCTGTCCTGTGCCCTCTGAAATGTCACTGGGAGGGACACGAGGTGGCCAGCACCAGGTGGCCAGCCTGGTCCTGGGCCCAGAGATGCTAGGAGAGTCAGGAGAACTGGAGAGCCCTCCTGACCCATGTCATCCAAAGGGGGTGGTGTTCCTACCCTCCCGTAAATCCTTGTAGTTTCCAAATATATTTTGCTCGATACTTCCGTGTTTGGGCACTGACTATTCGTTTTCTCAGTCTCTGGCTTCTTGTCCGGCCACCTCCTACTAGTCCTGCCCAGCTCACCTCCACAATTCCCGCAGGCAAAACGAGTCACTCCTCCGCTGAACACAGCCCCGTCCATCACAGCCCCCCCCCCCCCTCGCCAGCCTTGGGGAGCTTCACTCACAAGGAGCATAGCTTCTATTTTCAAATTTCGATTGCTTCGTTTATCTGGCATATCCTAAGAACGTAATGAATGTCTTGTTATATTGCACCAGATTGAGATATGAATCTGTGGCCCGAAAGTATGTCGATGAGCAGAGCCAGCTGCCCAGCCCCAGAGAAGCAACGAGAACATCAAGTGTATGTATGCGAGCAATTAATTAAGAGAATATTAAACTGAACCAGGGCCAGGGCCCAAAAGACCTACTCTAACAGGAGGGTTCCTAGGGGCAAGGGGAGAGAGATGGATTCAAGAGCTGCTCTAAGGGAACTGCCAATTTTGCTGGAGGCTAAGGCTTGCCTTGGGCATCAGTCCTGCCATCTCTTATCTTCTTCGAACTTGCCTTCTGACCTATGTCCGTTTGCCAGTGCGTGGCCATCAGAACTGGCAATGTGGGTGGAGCCTGAATGCTAACACCGACTGGTGCTTTTCTCAGGACTGAACCAGGGGTGGATGGGCTAGGGGCTCTGGCCTGAGGAGCCCTTCACAGGGTTTTAGATGGTCTGGGAGCCTTCACTCCTGCTACAAGCCAGAATCATCCGGTCCCCACGTCTGGACTCAACACAAGGCTGGTGCCAGCAAAATAAATAAAAAGATCAATGTCTTTCCTCTTTGAGTACTGAACTGATTTTCCAAACAGAAAAGAGTTTTAAAGAGAGACGATCATAATACTATTATAGAGCTGTTCAGAGGGGATTCTTCATGGGAAGAGTCAGAAACAGAAACAGAAAAAAAACCCCAGACCACTGTCACTGGGTCATTGATTCTCACTTCACAGCCACCCTAGACTGTACATCTTTATGGCAGCAGGCAGCCTGATCTTTCTCCCAAGGATCATTTGGTGGGTTTGAACCCCCGAATTTGAGGTTGGCAGCCTTATGCTTATCCCATGGTGCTACCAGATTTCTGCATGGAAACAGCAATACTGGAGTAATTTCCTGGGATAAAACGAGTTTGAATTTCTACAACTGTCATCCTCTTTCTGTTTAGGTTTCTCCGCGTGAAGTCCTCGGCTATCCCCAATGGACTCACATGGGATTCTTATTTACAATGTCCATTCCTGTGCCCCACCCCATGCCCCCCTGAGTCAGAATCTCTGCGTGAGGTTAGGAGACCGAGTTTTAATTCCTGCCTTGGATAATTCCTTTCCACACTAGCAGGTGAGAACCACTCTGCCTGAAATGTTGGTGAGGCGAGAGAGACCAGGTGCATAGTCTGATCCACGGAGCCTGTAGCACCGAGAGATGAAAACAGCCGGTGCCTAAGTGGTAGGCACTGCCAACCCAGCCCCGATGCAGAGTCTGCGGGTCTGCCCACACAACTTCCTTTTGTCTCTCTCCCTTTGTTCTTTGAAGTCACCGTTTGATCGTTTCGTAGTTTTAAAAATGCCTGAAAGTGTTTTAATTCCAAAGTACTCTGATGTAGGTGGTTAGTAGAAAGAAGCTCTCACATCCAGCTGCTGAGAAGGTAAATGGGTGGATACTTGCCAGAGAGCATTCTGGCGATCTGTAATGAGAAACGATGAATTCTATTTCTAGAAATGACCTTCAAGGGAAAGGAGAGTCTTTGAAAGATTTATATTCTAAGGTTCTCATCTTAACCTGATTTGTAACTGTGGCGCATGTCTGTCATGGATGGAATTGTGTCCTACCCCAAATATGTGTCAACTTGGCTGGGCCATGAGGCTCAATGGTTTGGCAGTTATGTGATGATGTTATCACCACCACCCCCTCCCCATGATGTGAGGAGGTGCGGGTGGGATGCAACAAACACCCTTAATCGGATCACAGCCCTGATTCATGGAAAGGGAATTTCTCTGCATTGCTTTGTATCTGCTCAGAGGGAAACAAGGAGAGAGAAGCAAGGAGCGCTGAAAGGGCCCGACGACCACCGAGAAAGAAGAGTTGGGAGCAGAACATGCCCTGTGCACCCACAGGGTCTGCACTGAGAACCTCGGAGACCCCGGAGAAGATTGATGTGAACACACATGTAACTTTCCAAGGCAGGTCGAGCCCAAAGACACAGAAAGGAGACAAGGGCCTTCTTCTGTAGAGCCAACAGAGAGGCTTCCCTCGACCTGGCACCCAGAGCATGGACTTCCAGCCCCCCAAACCGTGAGGGAATAACAGTCTGTTAGCTAACGCCACTCACTGGGGTATGTCTGTTCTAGCAGCACTAAATAGCCAAGACAATATGGTATAGAGAAGGAATTGGTTAAATACATAAAATTAAAATATCAGGTACCCAACACCTACACCTACAGTTATGGACTTACTTCCCACTCACAGCTACCCTATGTAGGGTTTCCAAGGTGGCAAATCTTTATGGGAACAGGCAACCTCATCTCTTTGTGGGCAGAGTGGCTAGTGGGTTTGAACTATTGACCTTGTGGTTAGCTTATCCAACAGCATCACCAGGGTTCCTTAAAATATTAGGCCTCAAACCAAACTCATTGCCATTGAGGTGACTACAATTCATAGAGGCCCTACAGGACAGGATAGAACCACCTCATATGGGTTTCTGAGGCTGCACCTCTTTTTTTTAATTTCTATTTTGTTGGGAGCTCTTACAGATATGACAACAATCCATAGTTCAGTTAGATCAAGCATGATTGTACAATTGTTGCCACCATCATTTCCAAACCATTTTCTTTTAATAAATCATTTTTATGGGGGCTCTTATAGCTCCTATAAAAATACATACATCAATTGTATCAAGCACATTTGTACATAGGTTGCCATCATTATTTCCAAAACATTTTCTTTCTACTTGAGCCCTTGGCATCAGCTCTTCTTCCCCTCCCCCCCATCCCACCCTTGTGAACCTTTGATAATTTATAAATTATTTCTATTTTCATATTTTACACCATCCGCTGTCTCCCTTCACCCATATTTCTGTTGTTCATCCCCCAAGGCTGTAACTCTTTACAGGAGTATAAAAACCTAATCTGACCCACTGAGTGGCTGGTGTGTTTGAACTGCTGACCTTGGGGTTAGCAGCCCAGTGAGTAACCGCTACTATGTCTACTTGTTTGAAGTGGTCCAGGGCTTCACAGGGAAAGGAAAAGGTAATAGGGAGGGAAGCCATCATCTCAATCTTCAATAAATGCAGGTTAATCCGTTGCTTTCATCTTCACTACAGCCAACTTGAATTTGGGGTGGAGATGGAAGTGGGAAATTAGATACTAAAACACTTAGGGCAGTAGCTTCAAAAAAATTTAAGTGTATAAGAATCATCTGGGGAAAATACAAATTCCTTGGCCCCACTTCTAGAAATTTCAGAAAGGTCCGGGTTGGGCTTAATAATCCTTATTTTTATAAGCATCTGAGGTAATTTTGCTACAAATGACTTAAGGATCACCCCTGAGGGAAGTTCAAGTCTGACAAAACCCCAGGGGAAACCCAGAGAAGCAAAGATTCATAGGAAGCTGGGTAAAGGACAGGGAAGTGATGCCAAATTTTAAAATCTTCCCTTTCTTTTCCATTAAAACCTTTACAAGGAGTGCTGGAACAGGGCTGTCTGAAATACTTCTGAAGGGTAAACTGGAAGACACGATCATTATGTTAACATGATTTCAAGTGGAAATATGCTTCGAGTTTTAACCAACCGACTCCCATCTGAACTTTCATAATTTGACTCATTCCTATTGTGTTAGTCCGGATGGACTAGAGAAACAAATTCATAGACACGCATATGTGTATAAGAAAGAGCTTTACATAAAAGAGCAATTATATATTAAGAAAACATCCCAGCCCAGTCCAGATCAAGTCCATAAGTCTGATATTAGCCCATATGTCTGATACCAGTCTATAAATTCCTCTTCAGACTCACGCAAAACATGTAATGACACCAAATGGGGGAAAATCACAGGTCAGTGGGTGGAAAGTCTGGTGGATCCAGTGGCACTGGAAGCATCTCGGCACTGGCAGGGATTTCCACGTGGCTCCTTCAGCTCCAGGGCTCTCATGTAGCTCCATGTGTCTCGTCAGCAGAAAGATAAAACAGAGAGAGTGTATCTGGCCTCAGTGAGCTATTTATCTCCAAATGAGGTCATGAAGCTGCGACCTGATTGACAGGTAGACTCCACCCCTTCACAAGTTGACAGGAGATTATGTAACTGCCACACCTATGCTGGTTACTATTAGCTTTGGCTTCCCTAACGTAACCCCCACGTGTCTGTCTCAGTGTGTTGTGCTGTGGTGATCTGCATGCTGCGTGACGCTAGGAGGTATCGCACCAGTATTTCAAATCCCAGCAGGACCACCAAGGTAAACAGCTTTGAGCGCATGCACACTTTCCCCACGTTAATCTCTTGCATTAGTGTATGGTATATTCGCTACAATTGAGGGAGCCATCATTGATACATTATTATTAGCTAACGTCTGTAGTTTATGTTTTTTTAAAAACCCAGCAGTGGTCATGTCAATCCTAACGCAGAGTGACGCCGCATGTGTCCAAGTTGAATTGTCCGCTCTTCGAGGGCTGGCTTTGGGAAAGCAGATTACCTGGGCTTCCTTGGTGGAACCACTGGGCGGGTTCACGCCTCAACCTTTAGGTGAGCAATTAGGTGAACACCTTGTACTATTTTAATCCGCGTCATGATTATTATTTGTGTAAAAGACCTCACCTGAGGAGATGAATCGCAGAAATTTAAATGGCCATATTTCAACAAGGTCACGTCCACAAAGTCATTGAAGCTTGACAACATGGTCGAGATATTCTTGGACTCTCCACAGCGAAGCCCAGCAGGAGAAGGCACAAGGTTAAGGACCCACCCGACGAGTGATCACAATTCACTGGGGCTGCGGAATTGTGTTCTCTCAACCCAAAGACGTTTTGCAGGATTGTGGCCGCCCCGTGGCTGGTCCGGACACCGGACAGCCACAGGAGCGGCACAACAGAAACGATGCCTCACGATGTGACAGAGTCGCCCCAGCTTTTCCCGAACTTCTCCCCAATGCAGCTCGTGGCGTGGCCAGGGGGCATGTTTCTGTGCACACGTCATCACACCCCACGTCCCTCCTCCGGTGGCAGACCGGAGTGGTTGCAGTGACCCTGACCCACAGGAGCTTCAGGCCCACACTGTGTACAGGCCTTACGAACCCACCGGCTTCCGGCAGCACCTCACGAACCAGGGCTCTCAACCCAGCAGAGCCTCTGAAGTCCGGGGAGAGAATTCCTCACACGCCCTTCATCACAAGCACCTTATGGGGCAGGGGAAGTGGGGAAAGGGGCTGTTTCGAATGCCTATTTACAAATTATCCTGGTGTGACCGGAGTTAAGTCTGAGAGAAAAAGACTCCTGACAACCCCACACACACACACACCCCGCCCCCCCAGGCACTGCCTGGACATACATCCTTCCTCTGGAGGCGGCGACAGGGCAAGCTGCCTTCCCTCCCAGACATGGACATACGTATTCCAAAACTCGGTGTCAACCCTCCGGAAGTCACCCATCTCATTTTTTTTTAATCCCATGACCTCGGCGCCTCGTTCACCACCTGTCTACCGCTGATTCACCCCTCACCTGCCCACGTGAGCTCCCAGAAGGTGAGAATGATTCTGACTTGTTTAGAGTCTGTACGGGGAGACAAGGTGTGACCACATGAAATAGGAGGGACAGGGAGACATCAGTAGGAAATGAAAAGCCCTCTCTGGGACTCGCCAGCTCCGGAGGGCCCCACAGCTTTCCCAACTTGGCCTTGAGCTCAGGCAAACCCCTTCTCGGCTGGAGGAGATTTCAGCACCGCAGGGAACAGGGTCCACACCAGTGACCAGGCCATGTTCGAAGGACCAGGCAATTCATTGAAGTCGTTTCGGATGCAGGAAATCCTGTGTTTACTACCTAGGAAATTCTACCTAAGGATTTGGACTTTTTTCGACACCCCTTCTCCCCCACCCACTCACCCTGTGTAATGCTCTTTTGAATGGGAATTTGGCAACAAAGCCACTGCTGATAAGAACTTCATAGGAAATGACAACACTGGCAATAACAGATCATACAGAATGGGCTCTACTTTTTTGTTGTTGTTCCCAACGTTAGTTCTCTGGTTCCCAACGGCCAGTGGGACCACTGTTTTCCTCAGGGAGCCCCGGCATTCAGTTTCTTCCCAGGCCCGTGCCTCAAGCACCAGCGTTCGTGTCGAAAAGGACCTTTGAGAGAAGCACCTTGAAAATACGGAACTCACTTGTAGAGGAACTGGAGTGTGACCACGAGCCTCTCTGTGTGTGTGGGGTGTGTGTGTGTGCTGTGAATCAGGGCCAACTCCCAGCGGCCTCCTGCACCACAGAATGAAACACTGCCTGGGCCCCGTCCTCCTCACAATTGTTGTTTGCAGCCCGTGTGTCAGTCCGTCCATTGAGAGCCCGCCGCTTTTTGCTGCCCCTCGGCTTTCCCAAGCATGATGTCCTCCTCCAGGGACTGGTCCCTCCCGATAACACGCCGGAGCAGACGAGTTTCCTAGCTTCGAAGCAGCACTCTGGATGTATTTCTTCCAGGACAACTTTGTTTTTGTGGCAGATTCAGCAGTCTACCTTAACCCCATACTTCACGTGCATCAATCCTTCGTTGGCATTCCTTAGTTCAGCTTCTGTCAGGCTCTCCAGTGGAGAATACCTTGGTTCTTGGCATCACACGCTGAAACAATTCACGCCGAGCTGAAGCCAAGGGTAATCCAAGTGTGTTTTTATGAAGGACAGAGCAAGTTTCAGGTTTTACAGTCTCAAAGGGGTCCACAACTGGACAAGAGCAACCTCGTGGAAATGAACATCCACATGTGTGGAACTGGGGGGGTGGGGGTGGGATCCTAGGGCCCAAGGGGTGGAGGGAGCAAGGGGCAAGAGCATGGGGACAAGACAGCAAGGGGCCAGAGTGGGGCCGAGAGGCTGTGGGCCCCAAGCAGGCCCTGAAGGGGTATGCCCAGGTGGCGCGTGTGCACCCCAACTCTCCGACCAGGCACTGACCAGGAGCAGGGGTAAAAAGGAGAGAGTAAGAGGCTGTGGGCTCTGAGGAGGCCCAGAGCATGTGCATGTCCTGGTGAGGGTCTCCCTCCCCTGCCGCTAGGACTCAGTGAGAGAGACAGAGGCTCTCCCACAGCCAGGATATTTCAAGCCTCTGGATGGGGAGGCGTGGTTGATGGTACTGGTTGACCCCATTGGCTGGGTTGAGCCCACCTGAGTGATATCATGGGCCTGAGCCTAGTTTGGACCACCCAGGTGTGCCTCCCACCTGGCTCAGGGGCTTGAGTGAGAGCATGCTTGGTTTGGGGTCTTCCTAGGCATCAAATGTTTGCCTGATTTCTTTCCAACCTCGATGTGGGCCTTTGCAGGCATGGGAGGGACAACCCCCGTTCCGTACATTTGAGACAAAGAATACCCTATTTCAATAAATTCTACATATACAATTCAGTGACATTGTTTATAGTCTACACGACATAATGTATCATTTAAAATTTGTATTAGTATTAAAAAGTTGGATGTACACTGGTACAGATAGGAACTGGAAACACAGGGAATCCAGGACAGATGAACCCCTCAGGACCAGTGGTGAGAGTGATGATACCGGGAGGGTGGAGGGAAGGTGGGGTGGAAAGGGGGAACCTACTACAAGGTTCTACATATAACCTCCTCCCTGGGGGACAGACAGCAGAAAAATGGGTGAAGGGAGATGTCGGACAGTGTAAGACATGACATAATAATAATAATTTATAAATTATCAAGGGTTCTTGAGGGAGGGGAAAAAGTGAGGAGCTGATACCAAGGGCTCAAGTAGAAAGCAAATGTTTTGAGAATGATGAGGGTAACAAATGTACAAATGTGCTGGACACCGTGGATGTATGTATGGATTGTGATAAGAATTGTCCGAGCCCCTAATAAAATGATTTTTAAAAAGTTTAAAATCTTTGAGATACTACCTTCCTAAGATTCAAAATACAAATGAAAGTATGTCCTCCAAATATGCCTTATGGAAGATTAGGCTTAATCATTTATTCGTTTGATTTGGCTCTTCAAAAATGTTAATTACTTGTAAGATGGATTTCCATTTTTAGTCACCCATTCACATATGTATTTCTGAAAACTCTGTGAGGGCCTGGGGTAGATCTCATTTTCTCTGGCTTCCCTATTGCTACGAGGCCGACCGAGGTCAGACATGCCTCCACCTTCCTATCTCTCTACCAATTCGGGCACCAGCCCCTCCTCCCCTAGCACTCCTCTGCTGTGCAGTGGCCACACAGACTCAACAGACAATGCTCACAATCAAGGGGGTTGTGCTGGCTTAATTAATATCCACTATTTTATCTCTCTCGTTTCTATCATCCATTGCAATGGCTACACAGAATTCCCAGACAAAATCCATTAAGGAGTTCATTAAGGAAGCTGGCAAGTTGTAATGCCAGTGAGAATGCTGAGGGTGGAGTGAGTTATCAGGACATGTCACAAAGTTCTTTCAGATCTGCTAATGAATGCCCAAAGGGACAGACCACTGTACTGTGAGCCTCAACTGGAAGGCATTCAGCTCAAGCTGTGTGGGCCAGCAAATCCAGCTTCCCAATTAAATGCCCAGGGACACCCCACTCCACAAGCAGCATCCTGCACAAAAGCACTCATTTTTACTTGTTCCGTGGGTTGGAGGTCTGTCTTTCTGTTCCGTGCTCTGGCTTCTGGCTCTGCTGCTGCTGCTCCCTGATGTTACAGCTATCTTCTGGATCCAGGAGGTTCACTACACAGGGATCTTGAATCCAGAGAACAAGCTCCATTTCACGCATGCACGCATGCACGCACACACCGTCACCCAATTCTCAGAGCATTCATTTTATACAAAGCAGGATGGCATTGCAGGAAATCTTTTCACAATTACTCACAGGCAAATCCTATCTATCAGTATGTTCCCCCACCTCCTTACCAGATCTACTCAGGTGGTTTCACGGGAGTTAATTCACTGCCCTTTATTTGGGAATCAGGGTTAGCAAGGGCATAGTCATTGGGCCAAAACAACACTTCTCCTCAACCAGTAGTTAAACCTATCTGGTCCTCAGCCTTTTGGCCACATGGTCCCCGAGTCTCTGCCTCCACGGGACAGGAAACCCGCCCCCTGCTCACCTCTACAGACTCATCATCTAGCAGGAGCTCCTGTGCTTGCCTCAGCCTTTGGTCTGTACCTGGATCCTCTGCTCTGTTGCACGGTCTCCATGTCAGTCTGTGGTGCCTCTAGTCTCGGCCCCCCCTCCTTCAGAGAGATTCTGAACGTGCTAGCCTGGTGGCTCTTCTTCCAAGGGCCCTGGGATTTCTCTCTGTGCCTCCAAGAGGGTTGCAAATGCAGAGGAATGTCTTTGATGGTTCCTGCCTTTCAGCAAATCATGCATACCTCAAAGCAGCAAAGGGCGATGACGTGGTTCACAGCGTGATCCTGTCTATGAGCATAGCAATGAGCTAACTCCCTCCAAGTAGGGATTATAGGCACAGGCATAGATTCCAGGACTGCCGACACATCATACAAGAAATTATGGCTAGAAAGATCATATAGCCCAAATGGGCTATATTTCAAAAGTTTACCCTTTCTTAACATTTTTACCTACTCATCTCCTCCCTAAGAATTCTTTCAAATTAATTCGTCCTTTCCATACATATTGATTTAGTTGAGTTTTCAAAGTTGAGTTTAATGCTGTTGTTTGGATTCTTGACTTTCTCACACAAAATTACCAGTTTCCTTTTGTTTCTAGAAACCTCACACTCCATCTTATTTTCGTTCATCTGCTACCTTGTTTCCACTAATTTTATAGAGCCTGCACTCCTTTAATTTCAGAAAGAACATGACGTAGCAGCTCTCTAACATGTACTTGTTTCTTGGAACAGGCCTTGCAAAGGGATTTTTCCTTTTTAATTTCACTTATAATTCACCAATACTTCAAGGTACTCAAATACATTTTCTAGGTTGTAATACTTAGAGGTATTTTCAGTCATCTCCTATGCATTTGAAAGCGGGACTTTGAATAAGGAAGCCGGAATAAGAATTGATGCATTTGGATTAGGGTGCTGGCGACGAATTTTGAAACTAACAGGGACTGCCAAAAAGGGCCTATAAATCTCTCTTGGCAGAAGTACCGGCAGCATGCTCTCTAGAGGCAGGGACGGTGAGACTTCATCTCGCATACTTTGGATATGTTGTAGGAGAGCTTAGTCCCTGGAGAAGGACGTCATGCTTTGTAAAACAGAGGGGAAACAAAAAGAGGCCGCATTCAACCAGATGGGTTGACACTTTGACGAAACAATGGGCTCAAGCACAGGAATAATTGTGAGGGCAGTGCAGGACTGGGGACTTTTGTTCTGTTGTACACAGGGTTGCTATGGGCTTGTGTTAGTCTGGATACATTAGAGAAACAAATCCATAGGAACTCATGTATCAGAGAGAGTTTTATATAAAGGGTAAGTGTGCATCAAGAAAACATCCCAACCCAGTGCTGCCCAAGCCCACAAGTCCAACATTAACCCAATGTCTGACACCAATCCACCAAGTTTTCCTCCATCTCGCAAAACACACACTATGACGCTGACTGCAGGAAGACAGCCAAATCAGTGAATGTGTAAGCCTCTCAGCGCTGGCAGGGGTCTCCACACAGCTGCTCCAGCACCCAAGGGTGCATCGGGGTAGGTCCATGTGGCTTCTCCTTGGGGATGTCCTGCAGGAAGTGAGCCCTGCCAGGTGAAGCAAGGAACTGGCTAAGGCAGCTGCATCCTGGTGGGACCATCAGAAAGCACCAGACCCGAGAACTAGAAAGACAGGCTCACCGAGCCATTTATCCCTCAGCCCTGCGATTAACTCCACATGCGCTAATCGGCCAGGTTGGCACCATAAACCTTAACTGTCTCAGGGCTGGAACTAACCTGATGCCACCTACCAACAACAGCAACATCCACAGGAACTGTGCACTGGTTAAGTGCTCAGCTGCCAAGCAAAAAGTTAGTAGTTTGAATCTACCAGCAACTATGTGGGAGAAAGATGTGGCATAAAGATTTATAGCCTCGGACACCTTCTGAGGTTGTTCTACTCTGTCCCATGGGGTCACGATGAGTTCAAATGGACTCACTAACAATGGGTTTGGTTCGGGGTAACTTCGTGTTAAGGAAATAAAACATGGTGGCTATGTAAAATGATGACAGGAATACAAAGATGGTTGAGTTTTAGGATCTCTCTTAATAGAACTCACTTGATCAATAGATCTACGGGAAACTGCCCTGCGATTAGCTCCACAGGCACCGAAAAAACCTTTCACAAAACTCACCACTCATATTCACAAATTTTTTTGAAAATAGAAATGGATGATTATTTCCTCAGTGCAATAACACATATGCTTCAGTTCTAAATTTTTCCTTGTGGCACAAACCTATCGGGTTCCCCTAATGGTCAGAAGCAAGACACGATTCAGACTGTCTCCACTACCACTGAACACTGTTAAATAGCAATTAAACTACAAAAGCATAATTAAAGTATAAAAGTAGGAAAAGCAACTGCACCTATTTCTATTGGTAGATGGCATGAGAGTATTGCTGGAAAGCTCTAGAGCAAGGACAGTGAACTACAGAGGGCAGGTCAAGTCCAGTTTGGTGCCTGTTTTTTCCAGCAGAGTTTTAACGGGCACACAGCCCACACCCACTAGATGTTGTCGACGCCGCCTTTGCACTGCAGTAGCAGAGGTGAACTGCTGTGACAGGACTGGATTGCCTCTACAGCCTAAAATAGCTAACTATCTGGCCTTTTGCAGAACAAAATGCCAACCCCTGCTCTAGAGATTAATGATAACATTAATTCAAATAACAAACCCAGGAATCAAAATAGCAGAATACAAAATTAACATACAAAAAAAATCACATTAATATGCAAGAATAATGGTCGCCAGAAGTTAGAACAAATGAGGAAAATCCATGCATGCTAGCAGTAGCAAAGGTAACTTTGGAAGGGGCACATTGAACAAGGAATGCTCCAAGTCTACATCAAAGAAAACTATAGAACACTCCTGAAAGACAGACAAGACTGAAAAAACGCAGACACGTTTTGTTTGGGGTTAGGATAGTTCAATATCAACTTGCAATTTAACATCTAACCCTAATGAGATTCCAATAAAAGTGCCAATAAACTTTTTATGGAGCTAGACAAAGTTGATCCTATGGAAAACTAAACATACAAAAATATCTAGGAAAACAGTAAAAAGCAAAACCTCATCTGGTATTAAAACACACTATAAACTCTCCGTAATTACAACAATATGGTACTGGAACACATATAGGTAGTACAGGGGAAAAGAACAAAAAAATCCCCCAAAGAGTCGACTACATATGAAACCTAGTAAGTTACAAAGATGGTATCTTAAATACTAGGATGAAAATAGTCTTTTCAATGAACCGAGTTGAGACGACGTGAGTGCTGTTGTGCGTGGGTCCCAGGGGTTGGTTCTGACTCATGGTGACTTTATGTACAGCCCAACAAGCACCGCTGCTTCCTGTGCCAGCCTCACTGTGGTGGCTATATTCGAGTCCACGGTTGCAGTCACTCTGCTGATCCATCTCATTGAGGGTGTTTTTCTTATTTCCCGACCCTCTCCTTTCTCAAGCGTGATGTCTTTCTCCAGGGACTACTCCCTCCTGATAACATATTCTGGTTGTATTTATTCTAAGAACATGTGGTACTTTCATTATTCTCCACCAAGACCATAAATCAAATGCATTGACTCTTCTTTGGTTTTCCAAAAGCATCTCCCAGTTTTCTCATACATGTGAGGTTATTGAAAGTAACATGGCTTGAGTCAAGTGTACTGTGGTAGTTAGAGATTAGTCAGCTAGTACTCCTGACTAGGGTTGGAGTCAAACTTGTCAATCAAGTTGCAGCCTAATGATACCTGTTTGCTATCATAAGGCTTGACTATACGAGCAAGGCAAGCATAGACAACCGCCCTCTGACACTTTGCCTTCCTCCTGGCTGGGACTTTATTGGGACTCGGTCTCTGCCTCCAGGGATGGCCCTATGTAGGCTGCCGGACCCTGACAACTCTCAGGGTCCTGTCGTGCGCCCACTGACCTGGGATCCACTGACTCTACACTCCCAAGCCTCTAATCTTCCTGCAGGCCACATCATCTTTGTGCATCTTTGACCTACCGTTAAGGGAGTCTGAAGCATCTCAGCATTGGCAGGGGTCTCCATGCGCTTCTCAGTACCCAGGGCTGCAACAGGGTAAGCCCATGTGGCTTCTCCTCAAGGGTGTCTCACAGGAAGTGAGTCTTGCCAGAACTGCCCAAGGCAGCTGCCCACTGGTCCGACCATCAGAGAGCAAGAGACCCGAGAACTAGAAAGGCAAGGCTCAGAGAACCATTTCTCTCTCTGCCCTTCAATTAATCCCACACGTGTTTGATAGCCAGGTTGGCACAATAAACCTTAACTAGCTCACTCTTCATTAAAGGAAACACAAGGAACAAGGTCAGGTCAGTCAGGTGCGTGGGGCAAGAGAGGCACGCTGTTTTTTGCCAAGACTTGGTGCACTGAGATGGCTGTGTGAGTAGGTACATTGTCATGGTGGCAAAGCCAGTCCACCGTCTGCCACAAATCAGGCCTTTTTTGTTGCACGCTGTTTGTTATCTTCTCAGAACCTCTAAATAGAAAGCTTGGTTAACTGTCTGTCCTGGTGGAACAAACTCCAGATGCAGTCTGAAACAACATTTTCATCCGTTTGCAAAGTTAACAGACGTCCAGAACGAGGTTTGCCATCAATCATTTCACCTTTTTTGACACGAGAAAATCACTCGTACACTTGAATTTTCCCCATAGCACTGTCCTTGTAAGCTGTGTTCAACATCATAACAGTTTCTGTGGCATTTTGCCTGAGCAGGAAACAACTTCACAGCTGCATACTGTTCTCTTAAATCAGCCATCACAAAAGACGAGGTTCAAGTGTGACTGCTTTCATGAAAAAATTCACTGCGATCAGAGAGAATCTTCCCAGGTGACACCACTGGGTGCACGAACTCAGAGCCAATTGCTCGATGCTCACCTAGCAGAAAAAAGGCATACTACCAAAGCTCGGCCCAAGGGAGCTTTTTCCTGTTTGTTTGTTTGTATCTCTTTGTATGCATTTATGAGTTAATTCAGAAAATATGTAAAAATTTCCTTATACATATGAAAAGATGTCAAATTCACTCATAAGTAGAGAAATGCAAAATTAAAATATACTGAGATATGTCTTGCACATCAGTCTGATAAACATTTAAAAGCTTGACAAGGTGTTGAGGAAATAGGTACACTTACATGTTACTAACAGGAATGTAAAATGGCATAACTCCTACGGGGGAATTGGAAATATTTACCAAAACAACACATGTGTTTACTCTTTGACCTAGCAATCTCACTTCAAGGAATTCATTCTGGAGCTTTACCTCTTTCTTAGGCTGGGTTCTCTAGAGAAGCAAGACCAGTTGGTTTAAATGTATATCTACAGAAATGCTTATCTAAGGAAACGACTCACACTATTGACGAGGCAGGCAAGTTCCACGTCCGTGGGGCCGGTGTGAGACTGAGGAACCCCAGGCCAGCAGGGTAGCTGGCAGGTTGCTGGTGACTCTTAGGATTTGCAGGCAATACATTTCAAGGCAGGCTGCTGGCTCAAGTCCAAAGAACTGGAAGTCAGATGACCAGCCAGAAGCAGGATACAGGCCCCACAAAAGACAAGCAAGCTTTGCCAAAACATCCTCATATATTGGAAGCAGGCCACACCTCCAAGGAGACTCCTTTTCAGTGGATGGCTGCTCTGAGCAGATCTCATTATGCAAATGATTACATTGTATTAGACCTCATTGTGGGAAATGATTACATCTTAACTGTCAAAACTCTGAGAATGCTGGCCCAGCCAAGATAACCGTAACTGTCACAACCCCCAACAATTTAAGATACATATGCATCACAAAGCTAAATGTAAAGGAAATATAGACTGTTGCTTAAATAAAAAGAAGATTGAGTTAGTTAGTTTATTGTGGCAACCTGGCTGATAAACACATGTGGGGTTAATTGAAGGGCTGAGGGATAAATGGCTCCCCTTTCGAGTTCTCGGGTCTCTTGCTTTGTGATGGTCACACCAGGGTGCAGCTGCCTTAGCAGTTCCCTGCTTCAGCTTGCAAGGCTGACTTCCTGCAAGACATCCCCAAGGAGAAGCCGCATGGACCTACTCTGATGCAGCCCTGGATGCTGGAGCAGCCGTGTGGAGACCCCTGCCAGCGCTGAGATGCTTACACATCCACTGACTCGGCTTTCCTCCTGCAGTCGGCATTGTTGTGTCTGTTTTGTGAGATGGAGGAGGATTTGTGGACTGGTGTTGGACATACGGGTTAATGGGTTAAGTTGGACTTGTGGGCTTGGGCAGCACTGAGTTGGGATGATTTCTTGATGCGCACTTAACCTTTATATAAAACTCTCTCTTATACATGAGTTTCTGTGGACTTGTTTCTCTAAAGTACCCAGACTATTACAAAGACTTATACACAATAGAGTACTATACAGCTATAAAAAAGCCTGAGTATGAACATAGCTGTGAATTGATATTGAGCAATTACAACAGATTTTATTCATTTTAAAAGGCACATTGCAAAACAACACATATTAGATGTCTTAACATTTTACGGAAATGCATATTATGAAAAACCCTATGTAGAGATTTTAGGTTTTTGCACAAAAAGAAACTTTTCTTAATTTATAACATAGCTGAACAGAATTTAGTTTAAGCCACTAATAAAGTTAAGACATCAGTTTGAAAAGAGCCCCTATCAGACCAACATGAATTCTGCAAAAATTAACGCAAGAACAAGCATCAAATTAGTAATGAAATCATTGATGTTTTATGAAAAAATTGGGGGGAGTATTTTCCAAAGAGCCAAGAGCTCTGGTGGCATAATGAGTTATGTATTGGGTTGCCAATTATAAGACCAGCAGTTTGAATCCACCAAACCCACCAGCTGCTCTGTGGGAGAAGGATGAGGCTTTCCACTCTTGTAAACAGTGACAGTCTCGGGAAACCCACAGAAGTACTTTCCTGTCCTGTAAGGATGCTGTGAGTCAGACCCGCCTCGATGGCAGTGTTTTTGCTCCAAAGAAAGCAGCACACAGATGGATCTCATTAGAAGAAGGGGTAGAAGGATGTTGAAGATGAAGCTTGCCGCAGCGGGTCATTCACATCCGTTTGCAAGGAAACAATCTTGTTCATGCCCTAATGTCCGGGGACCAGCAATTCACTGCAGGACCGGTAGCCAACACCAGAGGCATGCCGATCAGTTTAGCTCACACAATTCTGACTGGACATTCACGTTGAGCAAACCATCTGCTGTGTGCGTGCCAAACGTGTGGCCCTCAGATCAGCCGCAGACACTTGTTTAAAATTCCATGGGCTCAAGATCCTGCAGCAGTTCTTCAAGGGACTGCAGCAGGAGATGAAACGCGACTTTACCAATATATCCTTGAGACAGAGCACAACCAAAGTAATGCTGACCAGGAGGGGAAACGCTCCAGCCAAAGCAAACGTGGACAGGTCAATAGACAAGGTCACAGCAACAGGTTTTGGGGGGATGCTCAAGGTATGTTGTTTCTGAAGGTCTAAATAAGAATAACGTCTACCTATGATGAGAGTGTTTGTCAAAGCTTTCACAGAAAAATGCCCAGAAAAGCTTCATCCGAGAGCCCTTCTCCACCTTGACAAGAGTCTCCGTGCAAGCCTCTCACCAAACGAGCAATTTTGCGAGTCTCACAGGGAAATCTTTAGGCATCCACCTTACAGCCTCAATTTGACTTCTTCTGACTTCCGTTTCTTTCCTAATATTAAAAACTCATTAAAGAGCACCCATTTCCCTTCAGTTAACAATGTAAAAGAAAAAAAAAAAAAGACTGTACTGCCTGGTTAAATTCCATGAAGTCAAAGACATTCATCAGTGTTTTTGTCCTCAGTTCCCGAAAGAGCTGGTTGGTCTTCCACGCATGTCTGTCGTTCTGCCTGATCTATTCTGTTCTTTTATATCTTAAACGTGTTTGTCTTAAGACCCCCCTTACACTGCATGGTCTCAATCACATGAAACAGAAACTTCTGTTCCCAAATAGGATTACAGTGAACCCTCGCCACTTCGCGCTTCGACTTCCGCGGCTTCACTCTATCGCGGTTTTTGTGTAACAGCACCCATTGCTTACACCCGCTCCTTCAGAGGAAAAAGACGGCGACCCACCTGTAGAGTACATCCCTTAAGTCATTTCATAGGCTATTGATTACAGTATTTGTAAGAACTATGTATAATAATACTGTATGTGAAATATGTAATACTGTAAACTAGATGCCATAAATAATATAATAATAAATGATAATTGTAACGTCCAAAATGTTTTACTGTATTTTCCCTTTTTCGTTTAATAAATTGGGTAATACGAGTGTAATGGTGACTAACGGGTGTTTTTTCATGTCCTCTATGCTCTAACAACGAAAATATTTGATTTACAAATAAGGAATCCTACTTCGCGGAATTTCATTTATCACGTTAGGGTCTAGAACTGATTAACCGCGATAAACGAGGGTTCACTGTACTACATCCACAGGGACTGGGGTTAAGATGTATAACACATCTTTGAAGAACATAATTCAACGCGTGACAGTTGGTGTGACCTTTGATTTTTACAATCTGTGTATGCGCATGGATGCTTCAGTGTGTGTCTACGTGTGCATATATGCACACTTTTGTTGTTGTGAGGGGCCATCTGGTCCGTTCCAACCCCTAACCACCCCACTGTGCAAAACGGAACGAGACACTGCCCTCCTCACAAAGATGGGTCCTGTGCTGCAGCCCCGGGGCCAATCCATCTTGTCAAGAACTTTCCTCTTTTTTTGCTGCCTTTCTACGTTACTGAGCAGAATGTCTTCTCAGGTGGATATTTGTTATGCACGTTCACGGATAGATGAAAACATTCAAGAAGCAAAGTTAGTTTTGTCTTTGGTCTCTAACACCAGTTTTCACTAGAAGACCCCAGAGCTCCTTGGAGAAATACCTGGCCCCAAGGCTGGGGCAGGGCTAAGTCAAAAGGTGTTGTTGCAAACCCATATAAATGCCACCACTGCTGTCGAATCAGTTCCAGTTCATAACCACAGTTCACAGGGTCTTTGAGGTGGTAAATCTTTACCAGACCAGAAAGCTTCATCTTTCTCGACCATAGAAATCAGTGTTAAACAAAAATGTCAAAATGTGAAGCTATCCTTCTCAACACATCCTCCATGGAGGGCTACACACTTCTGTAAGCAGAGTTTCCCTGTGGAACCCTTTCCCATGGACACCTGTGCAGTCTCAGCACCCTCCAGGGTCGCAGGCGCGTCCCCTTGAAATGTCCTTTGAGTTTGGGGGAACAGGACCAGGGCTGTAGGGTGGATGGGGTGAGGTTTCTCATCGAGATTCCCCGAGGACAGCCCTTACTTCACTCTAAGAATGCGTAGGTCCATCGTTGTAGTGGAAGAAAAACAAACCCCAACACACTTCTTTGGCCCAAATTTCCTGGCAACTTTTCTCACCAATGCTGTTTCCAACTTTCTTAAAACATCTTCATCATAAGACCCTGTGTCCTAGAAGGACACGTTATTCTGTGTCCTTCTAGAAAATCTATCCCCGAGAAAAGTCATCCTAACTTCTGAGCTGACCTCTCTGTCTTGAATGCATCTTTGAGACCTTCCCCACCATCCCCACGATGCTCGAGCTACCTGAGAGCGGTGTTCCAGGAGGGGCAGCGTGCCTGGGGATGTGTTACAATGCTTCCGTAATTTGGGGAGATGCTGTTTGACTGTATAGTGTCACATCAATATAATTGTATGGAATTGATAAATGTATTGAAATCAGGTAAGGGCATAGACCCTATTCTCAGGACACGCACACTGGAATATTTAACAGCCAAGGGCCATGATGTATATAAATTATTCTCAAATGGTTAGAACAACAGTGAAATAATACATGTGAGGAGAGCAGAGGACGATGCTAAAGTCAACAGGCTACTAGCACACCGAGTGAACCTGGAGGAAGGGCACTGGGCTTTCCTCATACCCAGTTGACCTTTGAACGGCAAGGGCTTGAACTGCTCGGCCCACGTACCTCTGGCTGTGTTGCTGTGTTGGTGAGCTCGCGTGTGATGAGTGTTCTAATCCTCTCCCCGGGAGCAGTTGGTCTTCCCACTGTGGAGACAGGGAGTGTCACACCGGGATGTAAGTGGAGACTCACCACACTTGAGGTCACAACTGGAGCAACAGGAAAAGCAGCCTGTGCATAGGTGGGCCCGTGCAGCGCAAAGGCACGCTCTTCAAGGTTCAGCTGTATTTTCACTTTCCCCGCTTTTTTCTAACTTTGAAGCTACTTCCAAAGAGGAAGTTAACAATGTCATCTATCCAGGCTGTCCCTTACTACAGAATTTCTAACACCATCCCCTGATGTGATGGATGGACCCAGTCTAGAGGTTTGATTACCTCTAGAGATGGGGGCCCTCATCTGTGAGGCGGCCTATTCAATGGCTGCTTGGTTATAGAAGTTTGAGAGTTCATTAAGTTAAGAAAAAGGAGAGAGTTGGTGACTTTCATTCATTGGCTATAGCCCTGCCTTCTGGTGAA
Source organism: Echinops telfairi (assembly GCF_000313985.2). NCBI lineage: Eukaryota > Metazoa > Chordata > Mammalia > Afrosoricida > Tenrecidae > Echinops > Echinops telfairi. The sequence continues at coordinate 46,814,259 of NW_022103915.1, forward strand.
ATGCAGGATAAGTCTTCTCCCTCCTCACGTATTTGGGGACAGGTACCTTATCTTCTGAATAATTGGCTTCCTAGGCTCATGGCCTCCTTATCAGTGGATGCGGGCAAAGACGCTTTGATACTTCTTCGCCGGCTGGACCGCCGTCTTCAGGACAAGCTTTCGTCAGCCCATGGGGCGGCTAAAAGGCAGAGTCTGGCAGAACACTGTGGGATGCAGAAGGGCTTTTCCCAAGTTGTCCCCCAATACACGCCAAACCTAAGACACTGCATGCAACCCATATTCAATGACTGGGCCCTCTGAGGTCAGCTCGCTGAGAGTTATCAGCCATGTGGAGCAATCACGCTACAGTCTGTCCCACCCTAAGTAGGGCCCACTCCCTTCTGAGATGGATAGTGGATTGTTTCCCTGAAGGAGAGCCCAGAGACAAGGTCAAGGAGGACTAAGGTTAGGCTGCCATCTTGAATCTAGGGTCCGCCCATCTTGTCACATGTGTATCCTTAGTGCTGCCTCTTCCTATTGCACGTACACCCCTAGCTTGTCCCCCTCTGATTGATGTATGCCGATTGTATAACCCCTTCTCATTATGATGTAATCAGGGGGCTTGCATGTCCCCAAAAGTGTCTATGTGCCGTGATTATTACTATATTCTCTCTCTCTGCACCTGGCTGCGGAGATCATGGCCATCCGGGAGGTGAGCAACTACATGCCTTATATTGTCTGATGTCTAATTTTACCCCTCAATGATACAACTGCCCCTTACACCCATTCAATTGTGGGGGCTGGTACCCCATAGAACACAATACCCCATCGTGGCCCCTCCAGTGCAGACAATTGCGCTCTTCTTAGGTCCCCCCACCCCAGGGAAAGCCACGTGAATGATAAACATCGGGCTTGTGGCTAGATGACTGCATGGGTCTTGTGTGACCCAGATGAGGCCCCAGGGACCAGTGTTACCACGGTTCCCTGATAAAATAAAAGGAAGCCCGGGAACAAGTCTCCTTACGGCTAATGTGCACGAGAACAGTGCTCGAGGCCATTGCCCTTCCACCTCTCCCCTTCCCAACAGGCAGGGCAAGCGTCCTGGTCTCTGGGCTGGGGCAGACAATCATTTAATTCTAGGGTGGAAATTGGCTGTGGTGAATTCCCATCACCCAGGGGCCGGGAGCCTGGGAGACAGGACTGCAGCCTCCTGCAACGGAAAGTTTTAGAGGCACTCTGCTCAGCGTCCATAAAAGGAAGCAAAGCCGCGGAGGAGACTGACCTAGGATGTTATCTCATGCTTGCTGGCAGCAAAGAGAAACTGGAAATTTGGAGGCCCTAGGCTCCAACGGCTGTTTAGAAATTGGTGCAAGGAACAGACTAGATAGATGCCAAGTCAGGTGGAGCAGACTTGGATGACTACAAGTACCAGGATTGGTCAGGGCCACTTTGCCAAGTTTTCGTGTGGGAGAGTCAGTGCCAACTGCACACGTCCTTTACAGAGACCGGTGAGGCAGGGTCCCCATGGCCCCACTCCCCACGGTGCCTCCAATCCTTGCGTCCTAGCAGACATCGGAAGGTCATTCTATGAGCGTCCATTCACCAGCCACAAAAACATCACCAAAGAGCTGCTGCTTTCCAGGGTCAAGCAGATTACATTCAAGACTGTAGACCATCGTTGCAAAAGGTACTTTAAGAGAATTCCTCATTCTGAGGCCTTTCGGATGGTGGCTTACCCAGGGGAGCTGCTTGAGCGAGGAAGGAAAGGTGCCTCCTAGGGAGGGTGAACTTGGCCTCTCAAACCTGATTCGACTTGGGAACATTCTGCTTCACTGAAAGCAGAGGCGAGGCCACAGAAATGCCCGCACGCTGTCTGAACGGCTCAACGGACAGGGAGGATCATAGCGAAGATCACCCTTCAGAGCCAGGCTTCTGGCTGCTGTCCCTTCTCCCAGGGACAGGACCCGAGTGGAGAGCATACTTTATTCAGATCAAGAGGGAAACATATACCCACGCACCACGTGGGAATCCCTCCTGCTCATGCAAAGCAAAAACACACCCAAGGTTTAGCAAAAAAAAAAAAAATCTCCTTTGCCCGAAAACCCTGGTGTGTGGTTCTGTGCTAATGTTTGTTTGATACCATGGACACATGGTTTATTGGTGCAGACAAAAGCATGTCAGAGAGACCAAAGGGCAGGTCTGATGTTTCCCCCACAAGCCGGATGGCAAATCAGTCTGATTGGTCTCAGGTCGGCAAAACAATAAAACTCCTATAAACACCAAACTCCTTCCTCCAGGTGCGCCCAACTTCCTGAATCCTCCTTTCTCTCTTAATTACAAACTCGTAGGTCTCTAGAGGAGTAAGGTGGACGTCAGGACCCCCCGGGGGTACAGTTAATGCTTCCAGCTGTTAACTCAAAGGTTGAAGGTTCAAATCCATCTAGAACAGTGGTTCTCAACCTTCCTACTGCCGCAACCCTTTAATACAGTTCATGTCCCCCAAACATAAAATTATTTTTGTTGCTACTTCATAACTGTAATTTTGCTACTGTTATGAATCAGGTGACCCCTGTGAAAGAGTTATTCGATCCCCAAAGGGCTCGCAACCCACAGGTTGAGAAACGCTGATGTAGAGGCACTTTGGAAGGGAGGTCTCATGATCCACTTCCCCCGAAATCAGCCTTAAAAAGCCTTAGAAAGCAGTTCTACTCTGCCACAAATAAGCTGGGGTGGACCCAATGGCAACTGATTTTTTAGAGTTCAAGGTCATAAGGTAACAGGCTATAGGCTTAAAACAGTGTATGCACTGCATAGAGAAAACAAGCACGTGACTCGCGGCAACCGCACATCATAAAATACCACGATTCAGGCAGTCCTAGGGTCCTCACTAAACTCAGAAGAGCCCAGTGCCATCGAGGTGCTATCGACTCATAGTGACCCTATCGGACAGAGCTGGACTGCCTCCCTGGCTATCGGGCTGTACATCTTTACGGGAGCAGCCTTCTCTTTCTCCCACGCGTGCCAGGTGGTTTCACGTGACCATCACGGTGCCTCCAGGGACGCTGAGAACACACAGCCCACAGATCAGTGACGCTTGGGCTTGTGGAACATCAACTAGCTGCCAAACCCTGGAAAGTTCTTGAAGCCTCAGAGAAACCTCTCCAGAAGTTGGCCATTTGAGAACATTCTTGACACCTTTGCTTCGCCCTATCCATCCTCTTTGCCTTGCATTGACACACGTTCCCATCACCCACTGCCTTCCCATCACTTCCAACTCTCAGCAACCCAGCCCGCAAGGCAGTTCTTCCCTAGTGTTGACGGGAGCAGAAAGCCTCTTCATTCTCTCATGCAGCAACTGGTGGATTTGAACCACCAACCTTGTGGTAAGCAGCCCAATGCGTCACCCATGATACCACCTGAAATAAGTTCACTTCCCTGACAAAAGCACTCCTCCCATGATGGTTTCTTGGGGGAAACAGGAGGCATAAAGGCAAGTGTAAGGAGCTGAAGCTTTGCTTGCCCATTTCTGCCAATACTCTTGAGCACAGCCCAGAACAGAGGTGTTTCTAACAATCACTCCACTCTCAAATGTAAAATGGGCAATGTCACTGTTCGCATTTGGGATGGATTATAAAATTCGTGTAGAATGGTCTCTCATCTGAGTGGTGGGATCCAAGAGCAATGCTGCCTTGGGGTCACATACAGTAGCCAATGACGAAATGGAAAAAACGAGACAGCCCGCAGCTACAAGCTCTGCCCCGTTACCATGAGCATTCTACCACGAGGCTCTGCTCCCCAGACTAGACAGATGATCAGTTGGTGTGCTTGCAGGCTCCTCTCCTGGGGCAGTTTATTTTGACCCTAGCTCCAAACTGGGTTGAAGATAGGCAGGCAGGCAGAGGGTGTGGGGCCAACTCTCAGAAGGATGCTTATAAAACACACTCTTTGCTCTGCAAGGGGGCACTGCCCACACTGGCCTAGATGATTTTATTTATTTATTTTACGATGAATTTATTTTTGAGAGAAACGTTTCATAATAAAAAGGGTTCTGATTCCAGAGACAAGAGATTTTCTATGCTGTCAATTGAATAATTTTACCAGTAGCCCCGCCACACATAACATGAAACTGTGTAACTTGACGTAAGTGAATATAGAAATTGGGAGCAAATGCTACCCTGTGGACTGACTGAATAATGCTGTAACAGAAAGCCAGCAGCTTCTAAGCCTCTCTATAAAGTTAAACACACCCGTGTTTCTGATTTAGTGAACAATCTGCCGTACTTAAACTCAGTGGGGAGGAGTACAAAGAAGGTTGATGGTATTGTTTTAATAACAAATCATATATATACACCCAATGAATTCAACTCTTTATTGCATATTGCTATTAAAAAATGTACAGTCTCATAACACATACAACATCTTTTCTTCTTGGAACTGTAACGACAGGTCTTGCGCCCGAAGACTAAGTGGATCCAACGACTAAGCTAAGATACAAGACATATCATTAAGATACAAATTATAGTGCTGTTGCTTTTTGGCATTAATTTAAAAAACAAATGAAAACTTTAAAATATACACCCAAGAGAGAAAAGTGGCTACTTACACCAGCACCGATCTAAAAAGTAGGATTCTTTGTTTTGTTTTCTTCTACAATGGCACATGGAATCACCTGCACACAGCCTTTAGGTGGGGGGGGGGAACAACCAAAATGGAAGTGGCAAAGGAGGCCGGCCAGGATGGCCGTGTCAAACTGAGGACAACGAACAAGGGCAAGAGGGACGTGCTTAACAAACTTGCTCCTTTTTGTGTGTGACTCTCCCTCCACTTGACCATTCCTAAGATTGTAAAACAAAGTCATTCCCCAAATACACTTCTCAAATGGAGCCCGACCAATTTTTTCCTGCTATAAATAGAAAAAAAAAAAAAGAGGCACTTTAAGTTAAGGAATAGACGAAACCTTCCATATATCCCACTCCATCTCGTCTCCAAGCCTTTTTGAGCAAAGCCTGTCCCGGTAACAGAGTGTGTTTGCAGACCTTGGAAAAAATAGCAGTTGGAGCGCTTGGCCTCTACCCTACAGTTTTATTCGCTAGAGTCTTTTTACTTTGACAGAATGTGAGAAAGTCGCTAAGTTTGCAAGGGGTGGGGGTGGGGGGTGTAGAACCACAGCTCTTGGCAACTCTTAGAGCGTTATTTCACAGCTTTCGAATAGCACAGCTACCAAGCCGTCTGTGCTAAGCATTATAGTTTATACATATTACTTATAAATAGCATGACTCCTGTACAGCGAGCACATTGGTGTTCTAGTCATCCCTCAGGGTCCCTGCTGGAACCTACGCTCCGTGGGGGCAGGGACTCTGTCTTGTCTACTATTGTAGCCTGACTATGACCGGCACATAGTAGGTGTTCAATAAATATTTCTTAACTGACTGAAAGACCCAATTGCGTGAGTAAATAATGTTCTAGTGCAACAGGACAAACTACTCTTTCCACAGGAAACCCAACCATATACAACAGGATGGACAGAAAGAAGAGAGAATCCCCCCCCTGCCCCAATGACTACAAATAAATAAAAACCAAGCCAAGCCAAAAGAAAGGAACGGTCCTCTTTATAGACCTTATAACTTAAGGGTATTAAGCGTTTGTAGGTTAATGGTAAGCATCTGTCTTATTTTCTAATGTCTACTGTTTTTATTCACTTCTCCCTGAGAACTTTTTTTTTGGACTGAAATATTACAGGTAGCTTTACCGACACACAATTTCAAATGACCACATGTAAACAGCAAACCAGTTCACATGTACAGACAGACAGTCGATGTCAGCATCGTGGTGGCTGCCGGGGGCTCGGCACGCACGCACTCACAACGCGCCCTTTCCCAGGCATGGATTTACTTACAGAAGATGCAGTTTGTGCTCCGGAACAGAAAAGAGGAACCACCCCGCACACCCACCCCCAATAGAGAATGAAGAAGCACCCCCATTTAAAGGGGAGAACCAACCCCCACCTTTTTATAATCATCATCCTTTCAGGGGATTCTTCCTGTTAAGTCTTGTTTTTTAAAGTTGATGCTTCTATATTGAGAGAACGACAGCCCATTCTAGCAATCTTGTTCTCTTCACAGGAGCATGGGCTGTATTGAGAACGAGGTTCTTTCCAAAAGCAGTGTAAGGAAATCCAAAGCCCTTTGGCAGAGAACTACATGAGCCTAGGGAAGGAGGATGGGGGTAGGAGGTGGGAGGGGAAGGGATGACGTTCAAGTTTTAGATCTATAAACAGTCTTGACTGACACTCTACGTAATTCAGATGGCAGATTAAGGTATTCTTAATCTACATGTACAGACTGTATCCCCACACCACCATCACATAGTCCTACCTGGTCCTGTCGTGACCCATGCGAGACCCCAGCATGACCTTGTCAACAATCAGAAGCCATTTTTAACTCTATTTTTCCAACAGCAGTTCCACCAATGAAAATAACTTCGAAGTCTGCCAAGCTTGAAAACCACGAGACAGCTCACAAGCCTTTTGTGCGCCTTCTTTCTTTCTTTCTTTCTTTCTTTTTTGCGTTTGTTTTTTATTTTCTCTAGGAAATGTCTCTGTCATCTCTTTCAGGAGACAGTGTTGTGCTTCTGAACAGTCAATGGTGTTCAGGGAAGGAAAAGGAGTCACACTCAATTCTGAGCACATACATTAACATAGTTTTCCTTATTAAAACACACAAAGGCCTCCAGACGACACTCAGACTTTTATATACAAGGTGTGCACACACGTGCACACGCACGCACACACGCAGAAGAAGGAATTGCCACTGTTTGGATTTCAAGGCAGTGTAATGAAACATTCTAGTCAATTCAAAGGGCTGCTAGTGAGCTTTCTAAAAAAGTGTTCAAGGAAAATTAGAAGTTCAGCTTTGTGACAGGTCTCTCCCGGCTGCTGTCTGTCATCTGGTTGGTAATGCGCTTCCGATTCCGTTTCAGTTTAGAGAGGTCTTTGTCAAAGACTTCTCCTGAGCGTAGAGCTGACACAAGGTCATCGAACTCGCCACCCTCTTCGCTGCTCTCCTTTGCTTTCCTCGTTTTGCGCTCCCGTTCCCGCTGCTCTTTGAGCTGCAAAGAGATGGAAGGTGCAGAGCGATCTCAGAGAAGGGCCACACGCTTTGTTTCAAGTACAGGTGATGTGGCTGGGCCGTGACAACGCCATTGGCCACATCAAGGTACGTTCATCTATAATTGCCAACGCTCTCAGGTGTCACAGGAGGACACGTTCCTCCGCCCGCCCCCCACACATTGTCAGCCTAACAATCGATGGGTCTGTAAGGTGACCAATAACACTAGGGAGGTACAAGCTCCTTAGAAGAATCCATTACTTTGTTATCAAAAGGAGAGCATTTGCCCAGCAACATTGTTTTGGAGGCAAGAAAGGTTAGAAAACAAACAAGGCTGGACACCAACTTAGATGCTTTACAGAATGTTAGCATGGGTAGGTCTGTTTTTTTTCTCATGATAATACTAAAGCTGTGGCTTGAGAAGAATATCAGAGATGAAATTTCCTTCTCCTCACATCATGTTAGAAGATACATGATATCAACATGGTTTCTTACTTGCAATGTTAGCCTTGATCACACGTGTCAAGTTTTTCCTTTGGAAATAATAGTTTCCCAATCCATCTTATTTGTTCAATACCAAGTAGGTTTCCAAAGTTACGTAGGCCAGATCCTTTCCCGCCCGCCCCACCTCTTCAGTGAGATGATGTTACATAGTTGTAATACAATTTGTCACAGTTGACACTATATCCTGGGGTCTTCACCATTAAAAATATATTCATGAGGAAAAAGAAAAAAGAAAACAAACAAGGACGGAGGAAGAAGAGCTAAGCGATGCTACACTGCGGAGCTGCAATTGACTACAAGAAAGATGCTCGCGGATTGTTGGGTGGAAAACGGAGGAAACCTTCCGGGAGGACGCCAATGGACCCAGTCATTGTTCTTTTACCTGAGCCTCCAGGCGTGCTCGGCGCTCCTCCTCCTCCTTCCTCTTCCGCATGTTCTCATTCTCTTGTTTGGCTTCTGCCACTGCTTGAAGAAACTGATCAAAAATGCCGAAGAACTCATCGGGCTGCACTTTGCCAGCCTCTTCTCCAAAGTGCTTCACTGCCTTTGTAAACTAGAAAGAGAAGGCAAGGGCATTCCGTGATCACCGCTCTCTCCCTAGAGAAGGACCGAGGGTCAGATGGGGTCTGGTATCAGCTTTCAATGGATTTCAGGGAGCCTATTGCTTATTGTGGGCTGTTGAACAGATCCAACAATCATTTGACAAGTCAACTCTTAATGCTCCTCATATTTTGAACCAATTCATTGCTGCCCACCTCGTTTCAGTTCAATATCTACCACTGCCCCGATCTTGTTTGTTTTTAATGAACCGAACAGTAGTAAAAAGGAGGAAGTCGAATACTGTAGGGCAGAGTACCCAGGCCATACAATTAACGGCACACTCGGCAGGGGTAGGGAAACATGTACTTTTAACTTTCCTTTGAAGTTGTTTAAGACCCTGCCTTGGTGTCACCTGGGCCCGGGGCTTTCCAGCGGTGTGTTCTCGTCCTGAAGATGCTGGCGTCTGTGACAGCTCATGGCTTTGACGAGAAAATAACAACGGATTTTGACATCATTCATGTCACCTTTTCGTTTTTTAACCTAAGGAAGCCTAGGGTGTGGTGAGGCTGCCAATGCAAGGTCAGGGGTTCAGCTCTACCAGCTGCTCTGTGGGAGTAAGGAGAAACGTTCTCCTCCTGTAAAAACAGACAGCCTTGGCGACGCAGGCACAGCTCCACCCTGTCTGACAGGTTTTGCAATCTACTCAATGACAGCGGTGTTGTGTGTGTAAGATTTGGGGATAATTATTTCCTACCATTACATTTATAATATACTATTCTTTTTACCGTAGCCTCTTCACCGAGTTGTTCTTAGTGTTTTACTTATTTGGAAATATTCCACTAGAAGAGAGGTCTTAAGGGAAAAACAACATTAGTCACATACCAAACAAATGCAGGAGCTTGATCCACTGACCTAAGTTCTAAACACTCTGGCAAAAACAAAGTAGCCAAAACCATTCTGGCTACAACCACGTTTCTGAAACACAGAGGCCTGTGCACTTGTGCCACCCCAGTGATCTTTCTCCGCAGGAATTCTAGCGACCAGGAAGTCATGCACATGTCAGTCTTAGAAGTCGTCTAAAGAAAGCTAGGCTCAAACGAAAGTTCTCACCCTTGAAGAAAAAGTAGACTGTGGGATTTATTTTTAATTAAAACTTACTTATCTAATTGATTCTTACAAAAGTACTTGATAAAGTAAGTACTTTATTGCCGAAGGTGGGTGATGGTGGCCTTTCCTTTACTAAGTACATAACAAAAAAACAAAAAAAATGACCGCTGCCAGCGAGTCGATTCCGAGTCACAGCAGCCTATATAGTAAGGTTTCCGAGGCTTTGTGTGAAACCTTACAGGAGCAGACAGCCTTATCGTTCCGCCAAGGAGCTGCTGGTGGATTCAAACCAGCAACATCATGGTTAGCAGCAAGGCTTACCCTATGGCGCCACCTTGGGTGTGACAAGACTCAAAAATATAATAAAGAGCTTTCTGTTCCTGAGCTGCTCCATGTGGTTACGCTGCCCTGCAGGTTTGGCACACCGTGGTGGGGTCTGCACTCACACTTCCTTTTCTGAGAGAGGTCTACAGGGCTGGTCCCTATCAGAGCCAACCTGCCCCCTGCCCCCACTAGAAACACGTGCCACAGAGGACAACACTAAAACCCGCAGGCTGGGGGAAGGGGCTGGACTGCCCCGTCCACAGAGAAGCAGACCAAGAAGGAAAGAGAGAGAGCGAGGGGCTAGACCCCACACGGGCACACCAAGCCCTATGGATGCCGTCCCTGCGCGGAGCTGCTAAGGCACAGAGAGGACTGTAGGGCTGACAACAGCTCGAGGGGTGATGTCCCCTCGCCGGAGCTTACCTGGACAGAGGACAACACTGGGGACACACGGCGGGGAGTGTGTCTGGTGTGAACCAAGAAGGGAACCCAACGGAGCAGCCATGGGAACAAAGCAAAGCCACAAAACGATGAGGAGCCCTCAATGTGGACTCAGCTAGGAGGGCAGTTCCTGGGACGCCCCAGGGCTGGTGGGGAGATAAGCCATGAAGGTCAGCAGACAGACCTGGAATTATGTATGCCTTTTCCTTTTTGCTTGATCTCTGTTCTTGTTGTTTTGCTTACCAATGTAAGATTGGCACGGGATGAAAGCCCGAGGAGAAAGCAATGGGACCCGAGCTTCTGGAGGGACCTGGGCGGGGAGGAGAGGCAGGGGACAGGGGTGGTGAGCAAACAACGCCACAGACAGGGCAACAACTAGGGGATTAAAAGCAACAATGAGGAGGACGCAGAGATCACGGTGGGGTTGGAGCAACAGCAGCTAGCTGAGAGGAATGACTAAGAGGAAGAAGGGCGAGGGTGACGGTGGGAAAGGAGGAAGGTAAACAGAAACGGAAGAAAGGTCTGGGAAGCAAAGCTATGGATAGTGGCATAAACATAGGTATGCACTTATGTAAATATATTAATTCATAAAAAGAGGCATTGTCCTTTGTACATATATTTATATGGCAATACACGGAGGAAGTGGACAGACTTTGGGCCTCTGCTCAAGCCCTCCCTCAACACAAGAACACTTTGTTCTAACAACCTGGCATTCTGTGACCCTCACCTTCCCGACAAGATCTCTGAAGACAAAATGGGTGCATAAGCAAATATGGTGAAGAAAGCTGATGGTGCCTGGTTATCAAAAGATACAGTGTCTGGGGTATTAAAGGACTGAAGTTAAACAAGCGGCCACTTAGCAAAGAAGCAACAAGCCCACATAGAAGAAGCACACCAAGCCTGTGCGATCATGAGGTATCAATGGGATCAAGTATCAGGTATCAAAAGATCCAAAACAAAACAAAAAAATACCATATTGTTTAGAACAAGGTGGGTTGGAAGAAGAGACCCAAAACCCATCTGTGGGCAGTAGGACATCTCCTCACAGAAGGGTCACAAGGAAGGGACGAGTCAACCAGGACGCAGCATAGCACCGATAAAACACACAATATTCCTCTGCTTCTTTGAGGTTTCCTCATCCCCCAATATCATAACCCCAAACCTGCCTTTCAGTTCTGGCTAGACTGGAGCATGTACACAGGTACAGATAATTGCTCACAACACGCGGAATCCAGGTCAGATGCCTCCCCCCTCTCCCCCCGGAACAGAACTGGGAGTAGCGATACCAGGAGGGTAGGAAGGTGGGGAGAGGAAGGGAGAACTGATCACAATGGTTGATGCATAATTACCCCCCACCCCAGGGAGATGAACAACAGAAAGGAAAAGGGAGACAGTGGTCAGTGTAAGATATGAAAATAATAATTTATAATTTATCAAGGGAGTAAAAAAGAGGAGTTGATACCAAGGGCTCAAATAGAAAGTAAATGTTTAGAAAATGATGATGGCAACATATGGACAAATGTGCTTGATTCAACTGATGTATGAATTGCTATAAGTGCTGTAAGAGCCCCCCCCAAATGATTTATATATAAAAAAATAATAATGTTTGAGGGAAAGGGCTGATGTTGGGAGTAGCTGATATAGCTCAGCTTGGTCTCTTCCTGAATTTCACCCACTGTGTACTCTTACAGCAGTGGTTCTCAGCCTTCCTAATGCTGTGACCCTTTAATACAGTTCCTCATGTTGTGGTGACCCCAACCATAACATTATTTTCGTTGCTACTTTATACCTATAATTTTGGTACTGTTATGAATCGGGCAACCCCTGTGAAAGGGTCGACCCCACCAAATCATCCATTTTTATAACTGGACAGTTAACCACTGGGCAGTGCCATCTATTGCTTCCGTCTCTAGGGAGGAATCAGATTTAAAGCAAAAAAAAGTTTTGACAGGACAAGCAGACACACTAGAAGACCCCTATCGGGGTGGAGTAAGGGCTTGATAAACGGCACGCACACACTAGAAGACGGAGCGAGTGTTTCCTGTGTGTGTAGACAGGTGTGTGATGTGATGGATTTAAACCGGAAATGTCAAGGCAGAGAGCAGATGCTGAGAGCCAGCAATAGAGAAAGTCTGAGAATGTGAGAAACTGAAAAGAATGTAAGGGGCCTGGAATGTTTTTTTCCCACTGAAAAATAAAAATTTCAAACAATCTTTAAAGTAACCATCTTAAAAAGAAATGCTCTCAGGGAGTGAGGGGTGTGGGTGTGGGGAAGACTCCTATAACAAGGCTGGGGATTGTAGCACGGGCCGTTTCACAAGCTCTCCCAGAGACATGAGGAGGACAGAAGAGTGCCCTGTCCTCTGTGGACGTCTCTACAGTGAGCATGTTACCTGGAGGCACTGGGCACACTGCTTTCGTCTCACCTGACTTCCCCTTCAGCCTGCTCTTGGTTTCGGAATCTATCCTGGCTCCCGGAGATAAGCACCTACCTGCAGTATCAACTCAGGGAAAACGGGCTTGACACCACACAGATCTCTGCGGTCTTGCTAACCTAAAGGCAACAACAGGCCACCAAGATAAGAGTCTCTTTCAACTGCTCGGGGGCCTGGGAATGAAAATACATCTACGGTACACCAAACAACGGCATGTGGCAAGCAACTACCTGCACTTTATTTCCTGCACTGTGATGCTTGGATCCTATTCCGGCGGTTGCCTGGATGCTCAGAAATCAGAAAGTATTCATTAAAGTGCAGCCCTGTCAAACAACACTCAGCAGGCAGTGGGGAAAACTTACCAAATCTTTCGCTTCTGCTAGAAGATCTTCAACATCCGAGAAGCTGAAGCTGGCTACTGTGATGAACTGGCTGACCACAGACACGAACTTGTCTCCGGGCTGCAGAGGCTGCGATTTCTGATATTCCAGCTCCTTCAACACAGGAAAGGGGTCATGTCATCAGAGGCTCTGATCTGGACACACCTTGTCACCTATTCCACATACCTCAAGTCTAATGGATCAGGAAGGCCAAGACATAGAAACTTGCTCTAAGACATCCTGTGGTAGTCTAGCTCCTCGTCCTTCCTTTCACCATGCCAGGGCCATGCCCATGTCCCCCACATACATTTTTGCCAACAGAACGTCTGCCAGTCATCTGGGTACCTGATCACTGCGCTGTCTCTTACTGACTGGCTTTAGAAAGCAAGTGGATAAAAATCTGGATAGAAATTAATGGATGAAGATGAACAAATAATAGGCGAGACGTGGAAGGGGCAAATGGAAGGGAAGGGATCTGAGAGTGAAGGCGAGAGACGGTGACGGCCACTACCCTGTGTGGGAATTCTGCTGCCTTTACTTTCTTCTTTTTCCCCATGGCAAGTCTACTTCCTTCCTGATCTGCGTCAGTGGAGCCCCAGCTGTAGGATTTGGCACCTTCATGACCACCGTTTCCTTCTTGGCCATGCGATTTGGTTTTGGTGACTAAGTAGGAGCATGACCCAAATACCCACTGCCGTTGGGCCACTTCTGACTCAGGTCAACTCTGTACAGGGTTTCTGAGGTGGTAAACCTTTACCGGGAGCAGCGGCCTCACCCGTGCAGTTGGTAATCCAATGATCCCCGACAGCCCCACCAAGACTCCTTGGTAGGGGCAAGGCTCTTGGTAATAATCCATCCTCTCATTACCACAAGTGATGAATGCACAGATGATTCAAATCTGTCAGCAACTAGCTTCAACTGTTTCTAACCGTATGTTTTATGTGATTCCCACAGAAAGGCCACAGGCATTACTGTTGCTATGTCGTGGACCCGTGAACTGCGGTTGAGGCGATTCTGACTCAGGGATCCTACGGGACAGAGCAGAGCTGCTCCACAGGGCGAGGGAGACTGGACACATGTGTGGGGCCAGGCTGCTTCACAGTTCCCTTGCAGCGGCACGAGCAGGCTTGAACGGCTGACCTTGTGGGTGAGCAGCCCAGGGCCAACTCCACTCTGCCACCAGGTCTCTTTCTGCTGAACTTTAGAGGGATTGCACTCTTGCCCCAAAGTCAAGTAGCTGGCAAGTGAGAGAGTCAGAATTTCAACCCAGGCCTGCTTGACTTCAGAGCAGTAATAACAACTACCGTACCCGGAGATGGACCAGCAATAGGAAGGACAGGGCCCACAGCCTATGGGTTCTGACCCATTCTAGCACTAATTAGGTTCCTGGGCAAGTTGCTCTGGGTCTCAGTTTCTTCCCTTGTAAATGGAGGGTGAGATCTGTTTGACTGAGAGAACCTAATGGAATAAGAGAAGTGGAACCTCTCCTAAGTTATGAAGTCAGAGCTCCCAAGGCTTTGACTTTGGCCTGGAAGAGTGAGTGAGTGAGTGAGTG
>NW_022103915.1:46829343-46831696 GCF_000313985.2 Echinops telfairi
CAGACCCTGGGGTTGGAGAGCGCCCAGCGGAATAGTTTTTAATCAACCAGCAACATAGAACTTGGCCAGCTCTCTCTCGGGGCATGCTCTCCACCAGCTGCTCACAGCTCCTCCTGAAAAGGCTTCCACTGGGCGGAAATGGCAACAGGGTCAGGGTCATCAAAGGAGGGGGCCTGTTCCCGGCTGTCCTTATCTAGCCTGGCCTGGGAAAGCCCTGGAGGACGGGCCCTAGGAACTCACATCTCTGACTCTGGGCCCGCTGGGGCTGGAGAGAAACCCGGCCACACCATCAGTTAGTTCATCTCCGTTCGTTTCTTAAGTAGCCAAAAAAGGAAATAAAATTCACATGCACCTAATTCTAGGAGAACACACAGAAAACTTTGGGCACTACAGATGCTACTCTTTGTTAGTGGTGTATCTTTAAGGAGTGCTTTCTGAAAGCTACCTCTGCAAGCAGAAAGAAGTGGGGGGTGGGGGGTGGCCTCGTGACCCAACTGAGGAATAAATGCGAACGGTGAAAGATACTTCAGGGCGGCGTCTTTCCCAAGCAGCCTGCTCCTTCACCAGGAGCCAGAGCAGAGCTACTGCACAGACTCTCCTGACCAGCATCCCCAACGATCCGTTTGGCCACCTGTCCTCTTTACTGGTGGCCGCATTTACACAGGATCCATGTGGCACTGTGTGCCCCGCAAATGGTCACATTCAATTTTCCACACCTGACCCCTCTCTGCCTTCAGCAGCCTTGCTGGCTTTCTCTCTGCGGAGGCCTGGGCACAAACCAAACCAAACCAAACCAAACCAAACCAGACCAGACCAGACCAGACACTGCCATCAAGCCGATGCCGACGAATAACGGCCCTCAAAGCCACGGTAGGACTGCCCCTGCGCTTGTGAGACCGTACCTCTTGTGGAGATGAGAAAGGTGGTCTCATTTACCCTCAGCTCTCTCACGCCCACACACACCCAAGCGACAGTCCTGCAGGCCAGTGAGAGAAACAAACCCAGACTTGGCCATCGAGTCCACGCTGACCCACAGGCACCATCTGGGGCAGGAAGAACTGCCCTGTGCATTTCAGAGACCCTAACTCTTGACGGGAGTAGACAGTCTCCTTTCTCTCATGGAGCGGCTGGTGGTTTCAAACTGTTGACTTTGTGGATCTCAGCCCATCGCCTAACCACTGCGCCAACCACGGCTCAGTTCAGAGTGAACTTCTTCCAGAAAGAACTCTTCTCTCTCCAATACACACCCATCACGCCGTAATGCTCTTTCTCACACGCTTCCTCCTCAAGGCAATTCTGATATCACTGCGCTTCTCTCTCAGCCCTTGCAACACCTCATGGGCAAGGCCACTGAATCACCGCGTCCCTCTGCCTTGAGTCCCTCCCAGAGTCTGCCCAATGCACACTTCTGAGGACGGACTTTTAGGGGACAAAACTCACTGCCATTGAATCATTGCTGACTCACAGTGATTCCCTGTGGGTTTCCAAGACTGTAACTGTGGACGTGAGTAGAAAGCCCGTCTCTCTCCCAAGGAGCTGCTGGTGGTTTTGAACTGTGGACCAGGCAGATCGCAGCTCAATGCATAATCACTACACTACCAGGGCTCCTTTAGAGACAAAGGAGAGGTCTAACTGATTTCTTGAGAATAAACATTGCATGCTAATAGAATGTAAGAAATGAAAAAATTCTTGATTATCTAGCCCAGATCACTTAAAAAAAAAAAAAAAGAGGGTTGCCTTTGTGTACTTTGTGGTGTCAGTTTACCCTGACGTCCGCCTTGGAGTGTGAGCCCAAACCTTTGGGCGCAGTGACTCATTTCCCACCCCCCACCCCCCGCCAGTGTTTGCTTAAGAAGTTTACACAAACCTTTGCCTGCTTGCTCTATGACAGACATACAACTATCTTTGCAGAAATTATCTGCCAGAGCTATAGATGATCGGGAGTGTTCAACCCACTCATTTTCATGACTTACGGCTCACAGGTGAAAAAGTGGTGGAAAGCCTGGGTCCTTTCCCAGCTACCGGCCCACAGACCCGCCCACAGACCCACCCACAGCATCCTGCTGCTGCCCATCCGGATGCCAGGCCACACAGGCCCGCCTATCTGCTTCTTTGTTGCTCTCACTCTTTTTTACAGTCACTGTTTACTCCTGGGCAAACCACATGCCAAGGCAGCCGCCGGTGACTCATGTGCTGAGAGCGACCAGGGCTAGAGCGAGGGAAGGACCAGGGTTTCAAGGGGGGAACAAATACTCACTGTCTCCACTGCTTTCAAGCCGCTTCTCAAAGTACTTATTTCTTTGTCCAGCTCAGTCATGCTGTGGTCAAGAGCAACATTTTAGTGATCAATACG
>NW_022103915.1:46832200-46836639 GCF_000313985.2 Echinops telfairi
AAAAAAAAAAGACATTTACTCTCATAGAAATCTTAGGCAAATTACTGTAGGTGGGCATACACATTTGGAAATAAATTTCCTGCCATATTTAGTTCCCTTTGAACAAGTGAAAGAAAATGGCTCATCCGCAGCCACGTTCCCGCTGCACGTCTCCATCATCCGTGCATTACTCCGCTCTAGAGCGCGGGAATCTTCCAAGGCAATAGCTTCAGTTTCAATTCACAGATTCCGCCCCCCACCCCACCCCCCACCCCCCACTAAAAGCTGTCCTGAGCAGCTTTACTTCTCATTGTGTGTGTGTGTTTTCTTTAAACAAGGTGCGTTTCCTGGGCTTTTCCCACCATGTTTTCCGCTGGGTGGCTTTTAAATGTTAGAGGGGATCTCATCCTTGCGGATAATTCACGACATGTAAACAGGGCTCCGTTTTACAAGTTCCATGCCTTCCCCAGCACACGTTCACCCAACTCCACACACGCAGAGGGAAAGCTTGGCCTGCTGGTCATGCTTTTCAAATTCCTCACAAGAAACAGTCGTTTGAATGTATGGTTTGTGTTCTGGAATTTGAAAGCGGGGTGGTGGGGAGAGAACACCGCAGGGAAAACGGCCAGCTCCACGGCTTGGAACGTGGTGTGAAATTTGCGGTTAGAAAAAAAAAAAAGAAAGAAAAAAAAAGTTTGGCCACGCTCCATTTTATTTTTAGTTTCTTTATTTGCATAAAGACTGCTTTCCATTAAACGGCTGCCTTGGTTTCTGGGAGTGTGTGCATATGTAAAAATTATTGGCAACACCCTTACATTTAGGGTTTCTGTTTGCTTACCCACCTCTCCTTATTTGACTAAAAACGCCACTACCTGTGCTTTAATAGAAAGGCATTTAAAACTCCTCGTGAAACCACATTCCTTTCCCACACTCTTCATAGCTCAGAAAATTAGGTTCGGTGGAAGGTGAAAATGGCATGCAGCACTATTCCCAAGGAGTCGGAACAAGAATCCATTCAAAACCTGACACGCATCGCATCTGAGTGATTTGGACATGACTTAAAACTTTCACTTCACATACAGTCAAAGGACTCACCATCTCTAAGCGTTAACGCTCGGCCGGCCCAAGTGGTTAAAAAACTCAAACAGCTCACTCAGTACTTACTTCACTTTTGCTGCTTCAGGGATATCCCTCAATTCTTCATGAAGGTTGAGAACCTTGGGGTATTTCTTTTCCACAATAGTGATGAGATAGTGCAAAAGGGTAATGTTCCTAGAGATGGAGAAGGGAAGAGGATTAACAATCGTGCTAAGGTCAGCCTGTGATTTATTTCCACGGGCAAGTGGCTGAACCCACAGCAATGTCATAGCCCTGCATCAATTTCAAATTTTTGCAAGTCCCTGAAAGGCAGGGTCCTGTGATGAACGACAGGAAGGAATCTGTACTGCTGCTGATGGGGACCAGCTGAAGCCCACCTTCAGCGTGCAGCTGCCTAAAGGGAGCGTGTCCGCTGCAAGTTCAGAGCAAGCAGTGGGTAGAGTGGGCTGGGGCAGGGATTCAAAAATGTTGAATCCTCTCAAGAACGCAGATGTTTTCTAGTCTTAATGTGCAGAAGAGCATCTCACTGATGACGATTATTGATCATGCATATTTAGGATTTCTTCCAACTTTTAAAACTACGATAACATCCCCTCACCCCACCCCCCATTTGTTTTGCTGTTGCAACCAAGGGTGGTCTGAATGTTAGCATGCCCCTGCCCTTGTATTTCATGGC
The DNA here is from genome assembly GCF_000313985.2 of Echinops telfairi. Classification (NCBI taxonomy): domain Eukaryota; kingdom Metazoa; phylum Chordata; class Mammalia; order Afrosoricida; family Tenrecidae; genus Echinops; species Echinops telfairi. Next base: position 46,833,954 of record NW_022103915.1, read on the forward strand.
TGTGCCTGGAAGTGGGCCATGCGCGTGCAATCATGAGTATGATATCCTTGCAGTTGGGAATCCACTTGCTAATCTTAGCAACTATCCTTCTCATAACTACATAACCCCCGGTAGTTCTAACAGTTGGCTGTGCCAGCTCCCTCTGCAGCGGAGACAGCGCAGACCCCTGAAAGGCCTGGACCGTGAAGGTGGGCGTCCGATAACACTCTCTAGTCAGCAAAGGTGTGAGTCTGGTCCTGTGAGGTGTCCCTGCCTCTGCTGAACATTACAATTACAATCACCTGGCTCCCAGATGCCAGGGCCCACCCCAGGCACCCTTTTAATTGGAAAGAGGTGAGGGCAGGCCTGGGTATTTTTCATAACTCCATGGTGATTCTCACATACAGCCAGGATCAGGAACCACTAAGGCTAGGGGTGGGAACTGCCAGCCCTCAGGCTATGCAAGGCCCAAGAAACCATCAACACCGGCTAACTTCACCCCCCTCACCGCCAGAGAAACGCAGCCCCAGTCATCACACCGGGGATGAGTGAATGAAATGTTAGACCAAATACAGGCAGCTAATTTTTAAGTTGATCATTTTGTATGGTCCAAGAGTATTATAAATCCCCCAATGGCCCTTGGCCTTAAAAAAAACAAACGCCGCCCCACCCCCTAGTCTATTGGAGTACCACAATGAGGAGGGCACATACGCATTCTCTGCACATGCTGCCACCAGTTCCGAGCGTGTGCTAATTCAAGTCGGGGCACTCTCACTCACCTACAGATAAATGAAGGGTTTCCAGTGGTTTATTTTCTGTAACAGTGAGCACCGCAGTGGATCCATACACACAATGCAGTCCTATTCCTTTCGGTCTCCCCAGATAGGTTTTAGCTCTTTCCCCCCACCCCACTTTGCTGTTAGCAATGAGCCACAGCAGCAGCAAAAATTGCCCAGTGAAGGAAAACAGTGGCCAATAGTTCTGATCACTTATTTTGCAGATGTTCAAGCTGCATCATCCCATTTCAATTTTGAAGATCACAGAATCTGCAGGGGCGGAGGGAATGCCCAGATACCTGATAAGAAAGGACAGGGCTGCTTTTCTTCATTATTTAGGGAAACTTCCGACACGCTGTTAGCTGTCCACGCGTACCTTTACTTGGGCAGAACAGCCTGCCATCAGGCTAGGTCTCTGTATTGGTTTGGCATCCAAACAACATCTTGTTTGTCTGAAGGCAAATTCTTGAAGAAGGACTGATAATAACTAGACAGACACACATATTAGATTATGCCCTGGTGGCTGCCAATTACTTAAGGCTTCAACACAGAGTAAATACAAAGGGGCGTCAAAAAGTTTGTGGAAAAGTTACATTATCTTTCAACAAGAACTATTTGAAGCCCCTGCTTGTATGTCCTTTCATGCCAATTGTCCCACTATTTGTGCAATTTAATTAGATTCAATTTACCAAACACCTAATGAAAGACTGATTATAGAAAGGCACTGTGGGTCTAATATGCTGGTGTCTTTGTAAGACACTGTAGTAATCCTGCGAACCAAATACCCACCAGTAGGAAGGCTGAACATGTAATGTATTCTTTCAGGCGGTTATTACCCTAGCTAAATTCTGTAGAAACTTCAACAAGCAGCTCACCATGCAGAAAGTTCCAGTGGGAGAGGGAGTTGCTTTCCTGTAACGGCACTGTTGACCTCACTGGTAGTGAGGGTTTCCTTCCTCTCAGAGCTGCACACCCAGTGGAAGAGATCGGCCTTCCGCAGAGAGATGGCTGTTTACCTAACAGGCCAACTCGACAGGCTCCCAATAACATTCACATTTTGGTCGAGATGTGGGCAGACCCACAGAACAGGTGTCACCGTCTCTGCATGACCTGATGCTTTGCTTGTTGTGACTTTGTTATTGCTGCTAGGTGCTAATGAGTCGCTTTTGACACAGAGTGACCCAGATACCATGGACCCAAAGGCTGCCCGGTCCTGCGGTGCCCTCACAACTGTTCCCGGGTGAGCTCACTGTAGGAGCACTGTGTCCATGCATCTCAGTGAGGGTCTTCCTACTGTTCCCTGCCCCTCTACTATTCCAAGCATGGTGTCCTTCTCCAGGGACGAGTCCCTCCTCTAGGGACATGTGCAAAGCATGTGAGATGAAGTCTTGCCATTCTCGCTTCTACGGAGCATTCTGGCTGTACTTCTTCCAAGACAAATTGGCTCTTGTGGCAGTCCATGGTGTGTCCATTATTCTTTGCCAACACAATAATTCAAAGGCAGCAATTGTTCCTCACTCTGCCTTATTTGCTGTTCAGCTTTCCCATGCATGAGAGGCAACTGAAAATACCTCGGGTTTGGGTCAGACACACCTTATTCCCTGAAGGCACATTTCAAGGAGGTCTTTGCGGCAGATTTGCCCGTGGCAATAGGAAAGCTCAACTGTGCTGCTGGACCCTGCCTCGCTCTCATGACCTGATAGCAGACATCAATCAGAGCACCTGTCCTGAATACTGTCGGGTGAAAGGGAAGGTGGAAGTGGTCTACAAAGGGTCACGCACTTCATGGAAACCGATCACCTGGTGCTGCCACAACAGAGGGCTGAATGCTGAAAACCCGTACGGGTTTTCTAGGCTGCAGTTTTTAGAGAGGTAGGTCTCCAAGTCTCTCCTTCTGTGGAGCCACTGGGTGGATTCAAACTGCCAGCCAA
>NW_022103915.1:46836739-46838265 GCF_000313985.2 Echinops telfairi
TAAGCTAGAAAGATGTATAAAAAACCAGTAAGTTGCTGACACTGTCTAGCAGGATCTGTATTGAACCTACATTTGACCCGAGTCTCAGTAACAGGTCACCAATAGGAGATGGCAGCTTAGAAACCGTGGCAAATGGACTGCTTTTCCTGGTAGTGCCCCGTCAGCTCCCTGAACACTCACTGCTGCTGCTCAGTGGAAGATTCCTCCTGGGGAACGCTGTAAGGATGCAACCTACCAGGAGAAACTCATTCTGGAGACAAATTTCCAGGGGGAAGAGAAAATCACAGACTACAGTCTCTCTCCCTGCATTACCTGTACCACACCTGCCAAGCCCTTGCAGTGGGTTTGCCGTTCTTGGAGCAGTTCGATGCGATGGACACAGGTACACTATTTCCTCTGAACTTACTCAAAGCCAAAGGCTAGGGCGGCTTTCTCAGGATTCCAGGACAAACTGCCTCCTGGCTCCCGTAATTTCTGCCACGGCAGAGTTGACTTCTTGCTGTTAGGTAGGTGTTGAGTAGAGTGGCCCGTACGGGTTTTCTAGGCTGCAGTTTTTAGAGAGGTAGGTCTCCAAGTCTCTCCTTCTGTGGAGCCACTGGGTGGATTCAAACTGCCAGCCAAGAGGCCGGCAATCCAGGTTTGAGTCCCAGAGGCACTTAGAAAACAAACTTGGCATTCTGCTTCTGAACCATCACAGCTCTACTCTGCCCATGTCAGGTCCCCAGGCGTTGAGCTACCTCAATGGTAAGCAGCAACAGCAACTGCCAGCTGCCCTTCACTCATCGATCGCTGCAGGAGGCAAACCCGGGTTTGACCTGCACCTTAATAAGCACACTACTGATCTTTTGTCAGATTGATTCAGGTTTCAATCAAAAACCAAACTCACTGCCATCAAGTCAGTTCTGACTCATAACGACCCTATAGGTCAAGGTGGAGCAGCCCTAGTGGATTTCCGAGACGGTAACTCTTTACAGGAGTTGAAAGCCTCACTATTGCTATGGAAGATGGAAGGCAAAAAAAGCCTCGGCACTGAGAAAGAATTCGGGTGAACTGAGAAGAACCTTGGTACAGAGAAGCATACCTTAAGAAAACAATGGTGCAGAGGTCTTTGAAGTCAGTGAGAACCCCTGAGAAGCAGAGCTCTCAGGGAACTGCAGTTAATGTGCCTAATGACCTAACCTGCTATTCACACCGCACTTTCACATCTCGGTGTCACAGCGAGAAATCTGTTCATTTTCTAGGAAGCATTTTAATGAGTCTTTGGGTAAGCAACTGAATAGCAACAGCCAAAATGCTTTTATACATCAGATTTCTTTTTTCCTTCACATAGCTGTTGCATACAGGAAAATATAATCTTCTAGCACACACAAGTGGTCCGTTTCTCTCCCCTGGGACCCAGGACTTGGCTTTGTTTTTAAAGTGCTGCCTGTTAATGGCTGCAGGACGAAGCATGCCCTCCCGGCACTGCCTATGTATAGTCAGAGATATATAGGGTAACTTATTTTTTGCTTAAAACAATTTTAAAA
>NW_022103915.1:46839049-46893485 GCF_000313985.2 Echinops telfairi
AGCCCTGGGTGCTGGAGCAGCCGTGTGGAGACCCCTGCCAGGGCTGAGATGCTTACACACTCACTGATTCGGCTTTCCTCCAGCAGTCAGCATCATAGTGTGTGTTTTGTGAGATGGAGGAGGGCTTTGTGGATTGGTGTTGGACACATGGGCTAATGTTGGACTTGTGGGCTTGGGCAGCACTGGGTTGGGATGTTTTCTTGATGTGTACTTACCCTTTAAATAAAACTCTCTCTTTTATTCACTAGAAGTCTAATGTGCTATCCATTTGGCTACAGAGCCTCCTAAAACGCTCTCTCTTATACATGAGTTTCTGTGGATTTGTTTCTCTAATTTACCCAGACAAACACAGGCCCTTTCATCACGATCGCCACCGGGAGGAAGCCTAGCCCACGCCCCCTCCCAAGACCAACATAGACCATCACGCTTAGCAGTCAGCTTCTCAAGATGCTGAAAGTAAAACTGTCCCCGGATGATAAAGAATCCTACACAACCCAAGCTCTCCGTAACATCAGGACACTGAAGCGGTTGCCCTCAGTTTTGTAAAGAATGTACTTACTTGTCAATACTGGACTTTGTATCAGCGATCTTGTTTAGGCTGGAAATCTTGAATCCATATGCATTGCCTCTTTGACCTTTATTCATATAATTTCCAAAAGCCAAAACCACTTCGAGCAACTGCCTCAGGGCACTGCTCCTGAAGACCTCTTCAGAGCCACATCGAATGGCTTCAAAACAAGAGACAAAACAGTGACAACTAAGACTTCCCAGAGATGCCCCTGGTATACCCACCTCCCGCCAGACAGACAGTGAAAGATGCAAGATTGGGTCATGAGACTACTTGGGAACACTTCTGAGACACCCCAAACTAGAGTCTACAAACAAAGGGGCTGGTGGGACCAGCTACAGTTGTTCAAGTTGACCAGAAGTGGCCGCAAAAGCCTGCTCTTACTCTGCTGTCTCCTCCGCAGAAGCACCAGACGTTGAGCGTTTGGCGCCACAACACCAGTGATTGCCTTTCTGACATTCCTTTGCAAACACTTACTTGCCTGGCTTCAGTCAGATCAACATGATGACCGATCAAGTCCACTGATTACAACAAAACAAAAGCCACCAAAAGTAAGGTTCTAGCCCTTGTGCTAAGGCTGTGAGAGTCAGTTGCTTTGCCTGCATTTTGAACCTTTACAAATTTAACAGCCTCAAAAGCAAACCATGTAACAGCCTCAAATCTTCCTTCAGGAAAATCTAGTAAGGCAAAGCAGCGATGCTAAAGCTAATTATAGGTTTAATAGGCTAAATTCATTCCTGACCACAGGCCGAGGTGGTTAAAGGCCTACCAGTGGACAAGAGCCCCAAAGGTGGGTTAGGAGCACCAGAGCCCAGGCCAGAGGAGCACGCCAAGGGCTGTTCATCGGAATTTCAAACTGCTCAAGTGAAAAGTCACCAAAGGGGTCGTGTTTACCATACACACTTGGGTGGCACTTGTAACTTGGCATTTCAAACAACACCGTTTCCCACCTAGGCAGCTTGATTTACCTTCCACTTTAGGCTTGACTTCTGCCACGCGCTCTGCAAACTTCTTTTTGAAGTATAGCGACTGCAATCTTTGCTGATAATGGTTGATTCTGTAAGAGCAAACACGGATAGTAACGGTTCATTTACTACAGACGAGGGACACAGAGGCACCTTGAAGCACTAACCTCCCCCCACCCCCACCCCCTGCCATAGCTCTTTACCCCACAGGTGCACAGATACTTTGGGTGCTGAGTCTACTTTGCCTAGAGAGCCACTTCCACTTAACCAGCAGGTGAACTTAGGTAACTGCAAACACCTTTAACTCCCAAACAAATAATGTCCCTAATGAAAGAATGAGAGCTGGCCACCATTAGCTCCCTCGGAATTCTCGTACCTCATCCCCCCACCCATTGGAACATTTAACTTATTTTTCTTTTTAAACCGCTTTATTGGCTGACAGTTCACATAGACGTATTGGCATCCAGTTTTAGTCACTGTCTCTGTGGATTACCTATCCTGAATTTCACATACAGAAAACCTCAACCATGGCAACAAAATACAACACAGAGAAACTTCAATCCAAAAGAATGGAGAATTGAAACAGGTCAAAAGGGAAAACAAATGGTGTTAAATGTCAATCTCTCTATATCTGTAGTGGAGCCCTGGTGGCATAGGGGTTACATGTTGGGCTGTGAACTGCAAGGCCAACAGTTTGAAACCACCAGCCACTCCTTGGGAGAAAGATGAGGCTTTCTACTCCTGTAGAGAATTACATTTTCAGAAATCCACAGGGGCAGGTCTACTCTGTCCTATAGGTCCTTATGAGTCTGAATCGATTCAATGGCAGTGAGTTTGAGCTAGCTGTAGCAATCCGCTTCCTAATGCATGCTGTAGGAGGGCAATCGGGTACCTCTTCTGAACACAGATGAAATCAAAGGGGTGAAAACATAAGAGATTCCTCCTCCTGCTGCAAATAAAGGGCAGAGTCCTATATACTTCTTCCCGGCTTCTTAATTAACAAGCCCAAGTTTTGTCTTTGGCAAAGGTGTAAAATCAAAATTGTCTCTAGCACCCTGAGTCTACTCACTTTCCTCCCCAAATCTTTCTCTCTCTGTTCAGTTCTCTCCTGAGCTCTGGTTTTGAGAGAGCAACAAGCAACAGCTGAGTCTCCCTCGATCCCCTCCGATGACTGCCAAGATAAGCTGCCCCACGCTGCGGAGGGCGTCCAGTGGGTTTGCCCATTCAAGCCTCCAGCACCAATGCCTCCCCTGTCCTTGTCCAGAGAATGAAGAGAACAACTGCCTCCCTAACCATCCATGCCGGCAACAAGGCTAGAGGGTCACATGGGACGGACACACTCAAAGATCCAAACAGCCATCAAGTGGCAATGGCAGCGAGTGGCCACTTATCTGTGCACACACAGGGTTGGCTGCTTGAGGCACGGTTCAGATTTTCACAAAATCCCTCTGTCCAACCGAAAAGTGGGTGAAGGGAGACGCTGGACAGGGCAAGATATGACAAAATACCAATTTATAAACTACCAAGGGCTCATGAGGGAGGGGGTAGTGGGGAGGGGGGGGGAATGAGGACCTAATGTCGGGGGTTTAAGTGGAGAGAAAATGTTTTGAGAATGATGTACAAATGCGCTTTACACAATTGATGTGTGTATGGATTGCGCTAACAGTTGTATGAGCCCCTAATAAAATGTTTAAAAAAAAAATCCCTGTCCTTTGGTAGCATACACAACCACGAGTTGAGATGTAAAAGATGAGATGGGACATGGCAGACATGAAGTGAGACACATGCTCATTCACCTAGGCTTCATGGGAAGAGCAGGCCTTTGGGGCGCAGAAGCGGAGCTGTGCTCTGGGACTGACTGAAAGTTTCAGGACCGACCACTGACCCTTCTCTAATGCAGGCCTAGAATGGCAAACAGACTCCACCCTCACGCCAGACCAAATTACTAAGCAGAGGCTGCCTGGGGGGCATTCTGGAGAAGGGCTCAGAAGCCTGCCATGGTTCTGTGAGGGAGACTGCCACCATCGATTAATGATGTCTGCAAGTGTCAGGATTTGACATCCGGCCTGAAGCTGCTCAGTGATGTGGGGTCTGAGGTCGGCATCTCTTGAGCCCATCATTCTCTACCCTTCCCCCGCTTTTATGACAGCCTTGAAGTGCCAAGGTGCTAGGAGGTGCGAGCTACCACCCCAATGAGTCAAGGTGGTGAGGGGAGAAACAGGGGAGCCAGAACCAAAGGCATGTGTTAATTAGGGCAGATCACATGAGCCCAAGAGGTCCAGAGGTAGAGATCGTAGTGAAGAAACCCTGACCCTGGTCACTCATGGTCACGGGCTCTCCCGAGTCAGTCTGACAGCCAGCGGCCCCATACTGACAGAGCAGAGCTATGTGCCATAGGGCTTCCAGGGCTACGACCTTTCAGAAGCAGAACTCCAGGCATTACTTCCAAGGTGCCTTGGGGTAGGGGGTGGGGGTGGGTTGAACTACCAACTTTTCCATGAATAGTCAGCACTTAACTATCAGTGCCCCTAGGAAGCACTGGTGGCACAGTGGTTTAAGCACTTGTCTGTGACTCAAAAGGCCAGTGGCTCGAGCCCACCAGCATTTCTTCGAGAACTGTGGAAATTTGCTTCTGTAAAGCTTTACAACCTTGGATACCTTACTGTGGGGTGGGAGGCGCAGGTCTCATCTCCTAAAGGGTGGTTCTGCGTCAGAATCACCTGACAGCATTGCGTTTTCAAGGACTTCCACTAGAATCTTAAGAGTTTTCAAAGTCAAGCTAGGTGGCCCAATCGTTCTCTTGAATTCCTCCTTCAGACAGGGCAGTGGCATTTGTCCTAAGAGTGTTTTCAAACTCACCGGCTCATCTCAAAGAGGAATCTGTCAGCCTTGGCCATCCGATCCAGTTCGTGCTTGTGCTCCTCCAGCAGGTCAACGTCGCTCTTCTCAGGAACAAATTTCAAGAGCTAAAAAGGAGACATACATATCAAAAGGGAGGAAGTCTCTGACATGCCTGCAGGAGTTTGCCGCCCTTGCAGTTAGTTTGTCCCAAGATGTTTGCCTTAGGAGTTCTGCTCACAGTGGGTGATTATTAAGATACAATCAGAATGATTAAAGGCTTCCGGGGGTTTTGTTTTTTTTTAACCTGAAAATAGTTCAATGGATATGACCCCTTTTCAGGCCGCCTTTCTGCTGGATATTGCCATTTTGATCGGAATGATGGAAGTTAATGGCCAGGACAGACGGCCCAAACTCCTAGGGTGGTCTTCAAGGCCATTCAGTTCCGCCTTCTCGTTCTAGATGTTGAGAAACTCAAGTGGGGAGAGCTCCACAGCTCCCTCAGGATCACAGAGCACATTCTCCTAACGGTCTGTCGGAAAGGGACCCTACTGAGGGCTCCTGACGCCCAGCTTTGCCTTTTCCTGTGGCCTCATGCTTGCAAGAGTCATTCCGTGTGCATTTTCCCACTTGATTTGCTTATTTATCTGATTTCTATCTCCCTGTTTTGTTCCACAAAGGTTGGGGATTGAGCTTCCCGATTCCGTGGTTTACTGCACGTGAAGTGAAGAAGGAAGGCCAACAGTCCTTGTGTGTGTAGGCTTGTGTCTCATGTGAGTCACTAAATCAGATGCCCCTGGATTTTCCTGTTTCTTTCTTCATTTTTTAACACAGTGACACTCCCCCCCCCCACCTGCTAAACTCTTGAGATCCTTCCCCATAACATAATATTGGTAATGGGAAGGAGCTTCAAGAAGTTTGTGGAAAAATGGAATGAAAAGATCATGGGAAGGAGCTTCAAGAAGTTTGTGGAAAAATGGAATGAAAAGATCATGGATTTTTTTCCCCATAAACATTTTGAAGATCCCCTGTAGAAAATTTGAGGTAGGCAGCCAATCTGGGTGCCACCAGCAGGGAAAGAGATGTAGAAAGACGGAAGGAGTAGAGGAAAGAAATTGGAAATACATCCCAATGAGAGAGGCTTGCTGGGGTATTGCTGGGTCCCGGGCGGCTGGTCTGCACAGCCCAGCATGTACACAAGGGGAAAATGGTGTCACTGGGGCTGGGGAAGAAGAAGAGGAACAGGGGAGGGGGCAGGCCAGGGAGCAGCAAGAAATGAGGAAGAAGATGATAAAGGCCCTATAGGAAGTTTAGACTTCATGTGGGGGACACTGAGATAAAACAGATTTTAAGAAAGGGAACAAATTTGAATTTTTAAAAGATGACCATACTTACAAAACAGCAGAAAAGCAACCAGAAAGAATCAAAAGTGCTAAGGGGTATGATTCGGCAACTAGGGCAACAGTCCAGGTGAGAAATCCTAGTGGCCTGGCCTGGGTGAGGGCACTGGACACATTCTAGAGCCATTCAAAACCAGCTGCTGTCCAGTTGATTGGGACTCAAGGCAACCCCATGTGCGTCAGGGTAGAACTGTGCTTCGTAGGGTTTGCAAAGGTAGTTTTTAAGAAGGAGGTCAGCAGGCTTTCTCCTGAGGCACCTCTGTGTGGATTCGAGCTTTTAGCCTCTTGGTTAACAGCTGAGAGTGTTAACTGTGTGCACCATCTGCTTGTTGATGTGTCGCTCCAGTGGGGGAGGTAATGGTTGAAGTTGAGGTCTGGGTTTCTACCTTAGGCAACTGAAGGTCATGAGCGACTGAGAAGAGATGGTGGGAAGTGGGGTGGAGTGACGAGAAGATGAGTGTGGTGTGGAAAATCCTAGCAAGGGAACCAGGTGGTGATTTCTAGTAAAGGTAGCTGGATCACTGGTCCTGAAATCCCAGAGAGATCAGTATGGCGCACAAAGCAATCGTGTTGGATGTGAAAGGCAGGTTACTAGGTGTGTGGATGTAAGATAATCAGGGGAAGTACCAAGTGAAAATTAAACAGGGCCAGGAGAGAACCCAGCATTTAAGGAAGGGGAACAGGCGACGAGGAGCCTTCAGAAAACAGCAGTGAAGGAGTAGCCAGAGAGGTCTCTGTGGAAGCATGGGGTCAAGGGAAGAAAGATTTCATCGTGGGAAGTAGCCAACAGTGACAGCCACCACCAAAACCTCAAGAAAGAACAGGAATGATAGCGTGTCTGCTGGCCTTGGCATCCAAGAGCTGTGGACATCTTTCCGAGGAGTGAGGCAGGCAGAGTGACGTGGATTGAGGAAGAGGGAATGGCTGGTGAGTGTGGACAAGCTCCCGAGAACTTTGGCTGTGTCAGGAAAGAGAGGAGGTAGCGATGTGGAGACACTGATTTCGAGGGGTGTGTGCGAGTACTGAAAGGGTGGACAGGGAGGACAAGCTGATGGAGATGCCACGGACTGGATGCCTGAGAGAGGGAAGGGATGGGGCAAGAGGAGAGGCAGGAGACACCTCCTCTTTCCTAAAGGGATGGGAGGGTGGAGGGAAACAGAAGTGGATGTATAGGATTTCACAGGTCTGGGGGCAGGAAGCTGGGTGTTCCAGATGGCAGCATCTAGGCATTTGTATTCCTGTGCATAAAGAATGAGAGATGATAGGTGTGTATATTTTCGGCCCTCTTTGGTGACAGGAGGGGTAACATGGTAGAGCAAGGACAAGGGACAAGTATGAAAAAAGGAAAAAAAGTCTCACCCCCCCTCAGCCCCTGATATCAGCTCCCCATTTCTTCCCCCTCCCCCGCCCCCCCCCCCCCCCCCACACACCCCTTTCTTAGACTTAGTTTAGATTTCTAGCTACTTAATAAACAAGAAAGCCCATTCTGCTCACTGGGGTCCTTGCACCGCTTTACCAACGTCCCCTGGGACTGTCTGGTCTCCACTCCCATTAGCTGTGTGAACCCACAGGCAGCACAGTACGAGGCTGTGTCTCCCAGGCTAAAGTCTCCATCCTCTCAGAGAAGAGGACAGGCTGTGCGGATCTTTTTCAGCGGCATGAGGCCTAAGCCAACGCTGGGGCATAAAGAGAAAGGGATGCGTTTGAAAGAAGAGTGTGCTCATCTCATCTGAGAGGACAAACCAAGGAAAACCAAACAAATCAAACTCGCTGCCGTCAAGTCGGCCTGACCCGAGCCACCCCAGGTACAGCGGAGAATTGACAGCGGCTGTCATCTTACCGAAGCCAGTTAACAGATCCAGTTTCCGTGGGACTGCTGGGTGGATCTGAACTGCCAACTTTTGGATTGGTAATCAAGGGACAGTCATTTGCACACCCAGACACCTAAAGGGGGTGGGGCCAATTCCTAAACTCTAAAGTCTCTGCCATCAAATCGAAGCTGATTCACCACGACGCAATAGGACAGGGTGGAACTGCTCCTGTGCATTTCTGAGATGGGTTATGGGAGTAGAAAACCCCAGCATTCTCCTGAGGAGCAGCTAATGGTTTCGAACTGCTGACCTTATAGGTAGCAGCCCAGTGCATAGCGACTACACCACCAAGGCTCCCAAGTGGGGGAGGGAGTCAAGAGCGGGCAGAGGGAAAATGGCACCTCGTTCGAGTAACGAGATGCTGGCTCCCGTGTTCTCAGAGGAGCCAGGACCCAAGGACCAGCAGTCACGATGGAGGGAGGCAGAGTACGGTGGGAGATGATGAGAGAGGGAGAGCAACGCACCCAGAATTAGCAGGAGAGACCAGGTCAGAAAGATCTTTCTTGGCAACAGCCTGCTTCAGTAGACTAATTTTCTTATGTGTTTATTTGAAGTACATTCTATTTGCTCGGAAAGCCCTTCTGGCAGGGTTTTGAAATCCTTTCCCTCAAGGAGGGATTTTGCTGGATGTAATTTCACAGTAACAGATCGTGTGGAATTTAAACATCGGCTTTGTACACAGAGCCCAAAGGATGAAGCCCTAGAGCAGCTCCACGCAGTCCTTCACGCTGGGCAGCAACACCCACCCCCACCCCCACCCTGCCCAGTGTCGAGGGCTCAGGTCACCCGGGAGCCACGGAGGGCGGCACTTAGCGGGGCCCACACTGGCCGCACTCAGGCCTGGTTGGCTGGTCTACAGGGCGGGAGGGGACGCATGAAGCCCTCGCTTCAATTACTTTTAATGTTTAGATTTAAGAAACACTTAGAAACTTCTCACACACAGGACAACTGGACTTTAAACACAGCCATCGATTATTCTGAAAATGAAGTCAAACTTTGAAAGGACGACACATCAGGGTTTCTCTCCCAGCACAATCGGCCCGGTGACCATGCAGCAGCATGTCACTCCTTCTGGCTCTGTGCCCGAGGCCCTGCACGGAAACGCCGGTGCGCATGCCCAAACGCTCTACCCAAGGTGCCTCACTGCTGGGATCACCCTTTGACTCTCCCCTGGTGGCGCAGTGGGTGAAGCCAGCAGTGTGTACCCACCAGCTGCTCTGCGGGCAAATGATGAGGCTTTCTATTCCCATGAGGAGTGACGGCCTCAGAACCCACAGCAGTTCTCCCTGTCATGCAGCGTGGCTCTGAGCTGGGCCTCTCGATGGCAGCGAGTTTTGCCTCTGCTCTGGGAGCTGAGCACACCTACAGGTGAAGGCCTCGGGCTCAGAAGTCAGGCTTGCCTGTGGCATGGTTGGTCCACAGAGGACCTGGGCCTCACAAACATAGGCCTCTTGATGCAAACCGCTCAGAATATGATTTGGTCCCAAGGATAGTGGGACTAAACAACAGGGCCGTTGTTCTGAGAGGCCTGCCACAAAGCACCCAGTCTGGGGGATGGTTAGTGGGGTGATAATCCCCAGCATACCAGTAAGGTCAACGACACCGTTATTTGAAGGGCAACGAGCAGAGCAGAAGACTCTCACATGACACGGCTGGAATGGCTACCGAGGGCCTGGCGCAGAAGCACTTCAGTGAGAGACCAGGCGGCCACAGCACACTTGCTACCTGACCACGGACGGCCAGCGTGATGTCCATGTGCCAGGAACAAGCGAGTGCACCGACAGCAGGTGAGACTGCCTACTGAGTAGCCCGGCATTTGAATCTGTTGGTGTGTACAACACAAGAAGGTGCCACACAACTGAGCCCCAAGAAATTTGCAGCCAGCCTTGCTGGCTTATCTCAAATTTGAGGATCTAGCTGTGGAGGGCGGTGCAGGGTGCTCAGCAGCAGCTTTGAGGTTGGGAGGAGACCAGGATGCCCTCTCCTGGGTGGAGTAAGAGGGGCGAAATAAATCCATGTACGCAGCACATACACCGTGAGCTCAGAGCGCTGCTAGGAGTCCAGATAGTCCAGTGTTCTGCTCGTGTTTGTAGATTTATACAATTTACCGAGGCAAACGGGAACCCGTTGTCATTGTGGGTTCTGGGTTGTGCTGCTAGCTGCAAGGTTGGTAGGTTCAAACAAACCACCAGCTGCTCTGAGGTCAGAAGCCAAGGCTCTCTACTCCTGTAAAAAGTTATAGGTTTGGAAACCCACAGGAAGGGACCATTCTACTCTACCTTATAGGGTCGCTGTGCATCAGAATGGCCTCTGTGGCAATGAGCATGGTTTTTGTTTTTTTACCACTTTCTCCTGCGTCATCATACCTGGGCTTGACAGCCAGAATCTGGCAGGGCAGGGCTCATGGGCTCTATCTGGGAGCTCACCTGTTCCAACATGTCCTTGGGGAGATCTTCCTGCTCATCCATGGTTAGAATTGCCCGTTTGATCTCATCATTGGAGAGTTTTAACCTGGAGAAAGAAGATTTTGTTGTTAATTGTGGCTTGAGGACCAAAATGTAGCACAAGACTCTTCATCTCGCTGCTCCAGCTGCAAGTTTTCAAGTAGTTTCCCACCCCACCCCCTCAAAATCGCTCAGTGAAAGCTTATTTCCTGACAATATTGCACCTAAAAATAGTGTCCTGAAACAGCTTCCATGTTCCTTCAGGGCTTGGTCATATTCTGCTGACACAAGAAGACACAGCTGTTATGTCCCAACAGTGCATTCCCACAAGGAAAGGAGCACCGCTCCTTTTTATTTTCCACAAAGCGCCGAGAATTGCAGGTGAGAGGAACGCTGAACTCCTAACTTGATTATGTGCCAGGAGAGTGGGATTAAGATCTCAAGGCAGTTGAATATGATTGCTGGATAGTTGAGCAATAATCAATGCACAGAATAAAAAGACATCTGCACTTCACGTATTTTATTCCACCTGAGCCTCAAACGAATGGTGGTGCTCATGTTTTTAACTGACGAAGAAACTCTGGCTCCGAATGGCTCTGTGATTTGTCCCAGTCCAAGCACGACCATCACTGGACCTAACATGACCTCTGATGGCCAAAGCCAAACTCTTTTCAAGAATATCGCTTTCTCAATTAAAATCTCAGAGGGAAGAATGGAAGCAAAAAACGCAAATCCATTTTTCTGTTCTCTGTCCACCCTATGCTTAAAGGATGCATGGATATATTGAGAGATGTATGTCCTGCCAACGTCAGGACAACAAGGTACAGCAATCTAAGAGTTGTGAACTTGAACGTCCTTATTGTGCATTTATTATGGGCCACCCGCTGCCTTGAGCCGGAAAAGGAATCTTAGTCTAACCATTGGCTGTGAAAAGGGAATCATTCCTTGGTGTTCTTTGTAAGCGTTAGACACACGCATTCTTTTAAAAACCTTACTTCCTTACAGCCTACCACGGACGTGGCGCAGTAATGCCACTTGAGCAGCACTTCTACTCTTGGCTTTACCAGAGGGATCCCACTTAGGGTGGAAGATGGAGAAACACACAGACAAACGTGCAGAGAAAGATGTACACATGTCACATCTGATGCTTGAAAGCAGGGGTGTTGTCATCAGCCAGGCAGGGCCCTAGTTCTGGCTCTGACACTTACTGGCCAGTATGGCCGTTGGGAAATACTTATTCAGCTTCAGATTTCTTATCTGTAAAATAGGGATCATAACTACATCAGAGGAAAAAACAAACGGAGTCTTTGGTGAGGAGTAGTTGAAGTAACCTGTATAACATGGTTAGCATAAGATGGCTAGCCATAGAAGGGGCTCTGTAAACGAGCAGGCTGGTAACCAAAACGCTGGCATTTCCAGTTCACCCAGAAGTGCCTGGGTGAAGACAGCCCTGGAGATCTACTTCTAAAAACCAGGCCTCAAGGCCTCATACGGATCTCAGTTGTACTGACACACGTGGGCTCACCATGAGCTACAGTGGACTTGGTGGTAGCTGTTTTTTCTACTACAGGGCTGGGCTTGGTGGGAGGGTACAGGGTACATGGCTGGGTACAGGGGGAGGGAGGGGTCGGGAGTACTTTTATAACTTTAATTAAGGTTCAGGCATCTGGTCCTCAAAGAGTGTTATATTATGGTCATTATGAGCATGCCCCAAAGCATGCTCATATTTCACTGCGTTTCCTTTCTGCATACACTCCTAGTAGGCCTGAGAACTGGTAATGAAATTGGAAAATGTGGTCCTTATTTTAATCTTAGGAGCTCTGGTGGTATCGTGATTACCGCATTGGGCTGCTAACCACAAGGTCACCAGTTCAAAACCATCATGTTCTCCTTGGCAGAAAGACAAGCCTTTCTACTCCCATAGAGTTAGGGTTTCAGAAACCCACAAGGGCAGTTCTCCTCTGTCCTTGTTGGGTTGCTATGAGTTGGATTAGACTTGAGGGCAGTGAGTTAATTTTAATATTTTAAACATTGGGAGAAATCAAGTAACAAGCTGAAACACCCTTGATATAAAGTGTTGTAAAGCACACACTCACCCATAGTTTCGTGAGAGGATCAAAACTGTGTATATGTGTATGGGTGTGTGTGTGTGTGTGTGCGTGTGTGTGCGTGTGCATGGTGCGCGTGCTGGGCAGGTGATGGTGGAAGTGGGTGCAAACAGTACATGAGGTTTGGTGAAAAGAGGAGTAAAAAGGCCCCAGAGGGAGACAAGAACTAGCCAGTGGGGCCAGACAAGCCGCACTCCACTGTAGACAGACCCGTCTCCTTGTCCTTCCCTCCAGATTGGACACAATTTTGTTAAAATCGCCCAGCTGACTATGTAAACCGCCTGCCGTTTCCTCTATCCACAAGTAAGAAAGGATGGAACCAACTTTGGGATCCTGTTGTAAATACACTGTTCCTTTCTGCTCTATGTTCTTAACCCCAAACATAGCATCAAAACGCTGAATGGCCCATGTTAACGGTAAGGTTGGCCCCATCACCTGACCCTGTCAGACTCCTGTGCGGTGCACACCTTCCCCGGGACCAGCCTTGCCTCAGGAAGTGCTCACCAGAACACCTTGCGGGGGAAACCATTGAGCTACATTACAATGGGTAAAGTAGCCCCAAACAAAAACCTGCTGCCAATGAGTCAATTTTGACTCCCAGTGACCCTGCAGGGCAGAGGAGGGGGCCTGGGGGTTCCCAAGGCCTGTAAACGGTTAAGGAAGCAGAGTGACAAGTGGCTTTCTCTCACGAAGCAGCAGGTGGGCTTGAACCATTGCCCTTTCACTTAACCACTGCCACCAGGGCCCCTGAGTGAAGGACAACAGGGGGAAAACCAACCCACAGAATCCATCTTTCATTAGCATGTGCTCTGGGGAGTAGTCCTAAATCCCAGGGCGCTAGCCGGGCACTGCTTGGCTGTGTCCTACGTCTGGTCGCTGTGAGTCAGACCGATTTGATGAGACCTCACAACAACAGCAAAGGCTTGTGAGGAGTCCTCAGTGATGCCACATGGTGCCTAGGTCGGCTGCAAAATGAGAGGTTGTAGGTTCAAGTCTACCCAGAGGCACCTCAGAAGAAAGTCCGGAGAATCTCATTCTAAAGCATTGAGAACCCTATGAAGTATAGTTTCACTCTGAAATACGTGGGCCACCGGACTCAGCACCAACTTAGTGGCCACTGGTTCCTTAAAGGCAATGCAACTACAAACACCATGGTGAAATGAACACTGCCAGGGAAGCGTTAAACCGCCATTAATGAAAACCAAATGGTTGCGCAGACATCTACAATCACCCAGAGAAGTGCTCTGCTCATACGGAAAATAAATAGTAAATTAGCTCTGTGTCCTTTTCACACTGGGTTGAAGAGACCATTTTATGGGCACCAGGTCTGCTGAGCCCCTCTGTTTTGCATTTAAAAGAAAAGGAGTTGAAGATCAAGTGAGAACAATACTCCAAGTATCAGATTTGCATTTCATTAGCTCTCCATATGGAGGGCAGAACTCGGAGCTTTTGAAATTGTATATATTTATGCTTCTCGGCCCCCAGAGGCTGTCTGGACTAAACACTAGCTCTAATTCATAACAATTTTGGTTTCTCTTAATGTGGCCCGCGAAGAGACTTGAGACTTTAATGGATGGTACTTAAGGAAATCTACCTGTCAACATGCCGCCTTGCACGCGGCCAGTTGGATCAGACAAAGAAATTACCTTCCAGGAAAGTGGAGAAGGACATGCCGCCCTAGGGGTGGGGGTGGGGGTGACTTCTATAGGTTGGTGACTTCTTAGGATCACCTGCCATCCACAGAATGAGTCTCTAATCTCTGTAATTTAAGGACCCTACTAATTCTAACCCCTTAATTGCTTTTAAAGCTTGGCAGCCGGTCTGGTGTGCCAGAGGGCAGTAACTCCTGAGACTTCACCGGGAAGTGCTTTATGAGGCAGGAAACAAACCAGCCACCTTAAATGGCGTTTAACTCTACCTTGCTCTACCCAAGTATCGCACATGTTTGCCAGGAGAATTCGAACTAGAAGCGTAGTTAAAAGGTGAATTGCTAGCTCAAGGTTGGGCCTTAGCTCTGCTTTAGTGGACTTAAGCCAAATCTCTCTACTTTAAAGCAGCTTTTTGTGGTTTACTACACTCTAGCTGCTGTGTTAAGTGGGTGTCTGGGAAGAAAACCAAGGGCACAGCATTTTGTAAAATTGTATTTTAAATGAGTTGTCTTGTGGTACAAGCCTGTTCCCAAGTGTCTCTCTCTCGTTCTTCTTTCTTTCCAAAAGGCGCGCATTTGGAGGGAAGAGAGGAGTGTTTTAGAAAATAGAGTAAACTTTAACATTACTCTCTGCCATCTATGTACGGGCAGAAGGAGCTCAGTATGCCAAGGTCAAGGTCAGTGGGTCTCATTCTAAAGTATGTGTGCCCGCTCAACCCCTTGCCCTCTGTGAAAGGCATGGTGCTTTTTCTGTTGCCAATGCTAGCCCTCGGAGCAATCCCAACCCCCAGCCAGAGCCGTGAGCAACCTTGGCCGTATGCAGGCAGGAGACGTGCCTGGCCCTTCACCCCTGCCTTGACTCTGACATGAGAGTCTTTCCCCAGCCTACTCATCGCCCGACATGCCATAACATGTTCCCCTGTGACCAACGATGCTACCGACTCTCAAGTCATGTGGGTGAAGGAGAGCTTCACAGAGCAAGCAGACACCGAGGGCACACTGTAGTTACTAACACACACCCTGCAGCAAGGCCTCCAGGGTGGAGGAACTTGAAGTCCTGACTGCATGGCTTGGAAATCAATTCATAGATAGATTAGATAGATAGATAGATAGATAGATAGATAGATAGATAGATAGATAGATAGATAGATAGATAGAAGAGGTTTGTCAGGAACAAAAGAAGACAGGGTAGACAGGTAGGAAATCCTGATGCCATCTTTGAAACATTCCTGTTCATGGTTCCCGTGCTGTAAGTCTACCACCATGCCCACTCCAGGGTTTCTTCACTCATCTCCACTCTCTCCCTTACCATGTCTTATCTGGACAACAGGCAAAGACTGCCCTTGCTCCCAGCTTTGGGCCCCTTCCAACTTATTCTGTATTCCCCTGAGAGACCAGCCTTAAAACCCTGTTAAAACAAACACTTGTTCTGAACTAACTGCACTGAGTCTCAAGCCCATGGATAGGCCAATATGGGCTGCCACTGATCCAGCAGCTACTGTGTCCAGGTACCTTCCAAGGCTATTGGGGCTTCTAGCCAATATAAACTTATGAACTCCAGTTTATTGAGCAGAAGGTGCTGACTTGAACCCACCCAGATTTCAGGCTATCCTACTTAGTCTGATTTAACCCATGTGATCTCATGAGATCCAGTAGGTAATTCTCTGCTACAATCACAGGACTCTGTCAGCTTTGCCTAGTCCCTTTCCACGCTCCTGCGGCATCCCCTGCCCCCTCCAGATGCTGTCCTCGCCCCTCAAGGCCAACTCTCTGGGAAAGCCTGCTGGGCCTCTCTCTGTCTTTGAAGTACTCCCTCCGTCTCCTTCTCTGCCTATGACTTGAAGCCCTGCAGACCAGCCACTCCCAGAAGAAAGACGGGGCCGTCTGCTTCTGTCAAGATTTACAGCCTGTCCTGTAGGGTCACCCTGAGTCAGAACTGAGTCAACAGCCACAGGGAGGGCATCCAACCTAAGACCAGGCACCGCCCCCACTCCCCCAGCCCCCAAAAAGAAAAGAACAAGAGAAGAAGAAAAGAAAAGGAAGCATGCTTCACAGAGGTGGTGATTGGCAAATGACACCGTGTGGAACATACTTTCATCTTAATTCCGGCCTCCTGCACTTCCAGTGAGCATGCAGGCCCCTCCTATGTGCATGAATGCATGATTGCTGAGGAGGGAAATAGGCGGTCTGATAAACTGTCTGCTTAAATAAAAACAACTCAAATTCAAAACCGCTGCATTGACTTCATCATCTCCACCACACGTGTCAGTCATGTGCTTTCCTGACAAGACAGTAAGACTAATTAATGGCCACCGACCAGACAGCCTGGACCCATTGTGAGGGCAGAGGTTTGAGAACCTGATCAATAAGACTGGATGACTGCACAGTCAGCTGGGACTCCAGATTACTTTATTATGCACAGCACACTTATTAATAGTGCTCACTGTGATAACACTCACTCATTAAACTGGATTTTAATTGATACCCTAATAGCTATGAGGCAGTTCTGACATTGTCTTCTAGGGAGAGTTTAGATACATCCAAGTTCTATGTTCCCTGACTTTTGAGGTAACAAGGGAATTAGATACCACAAATATGAAACAATTCCTTCCGTAATGGAACGGGGAATTTGCCAGAGAGAGTTGTACGCTTATCTGTCACTCATGCAATTATCCTGGTAGGCACCTAGCACTGAGAGTATCTGTCTGGGAGAAACTGGGTCACTTTTTTTTAACATTCCGACAGGCACATAAATGCTATATTAGGTATAGAGTGACAGATTCCTCTGTCAAGTTGTTTGAGTATGTTCATCTGGACAGCAAAAGCAACCAAAACAAAACAAAAAACACGGCGAGCTGAAAGGGGAGGCACTTTAGAATAAAAAACTGTGCTTTTATTTATAAATTTGTTACACAGAAGGAAGCAAAATAATCTGCATAGACAATAGAATAGGGGGGAAAAAGTAGACCTCCATATTATTTGCAGTGGTGCCTTCTTAAGACTGATATTTTGTCTAATCAGACCACGTGTTCATGGATCCAAAGTGGGATAATCCCAAGCTCGGCCGTGCACACAGCATCCAGCGAGACGCAGAAATGGACCGTTAACAGCAAGGTTCACCTTGCCTTACTAGTTGTATTAAAATTCAGTGACCCCACGGCACTTTAAGTTCTCTTTCGCTAAAAGAAACACTTGTTTCCCAAAGTCCTGTTTATCTGGCTAACAACCAAGCTTCCATACTGAACACCACGCTGCAGTTCTTCATGCTGAAAGAAGGACCCTGAGACCAACTGGAAAACAGCCCGCCGCGGTCCCTCCTCTCTCCTCCCCTTCAAAGAGAAGACACCTGACACCAGCCTCGACGCACGTGCGACGTGCTTTCTAGACTAACTCGTGTGCCTTATCCCTAAAGCCCCCAAGCTTGCGGTTCTTTTCATCCACCTCCGACGTGGAAGTCCCTTTAGAGAAGAAACTGGCGACGACGGAAAAGCTCCGTGCACCACTCACTCCACACACGGGCTGAAGCTGCACTCAGACTCCAGCCCCGACTTCCTTTCTTCTTTTCAAGCTCCAAGGCTGGGGCGGTTCACTGATTATGAGCCAGGCTTTCCAACAGGGCTGAGCTGCACACATTAGCATTTCATTGAGGTTGAAGATTTACACTTCGCTTTAGTTACAAAGATCCAAAAAGATCATGCAACCCTATAACCTCTAAGTATCAAAAGGCAATATTAGAAAGCAAAATAAAGCAGAGAGCCCCATAACCTTGATCCCGACACTGGTGCCGAATGGCAAAGAGCTCTAAAGCAGAGAACAGACCAAAGTACAGCGCTATTATCTAGTTTGTCAATAAAGCCCACTGTACAGGCTCGTGGGGGCGGGGGAATCAATTTGGGATATTCTGATTTTCAAATTTAAAAATCTGTGGAAATTAAACTCGAAGGCAGTAGCGATTCAGCTCTTATATAGTCCACCGGGAAAACTAAGCACAAGAGTTTCTCCTTGCCACATGCAGTAGGAACACAGAGAAATGTATCTCAGCAGAGTACAATTGAAAAAACAGCAAACAGTACAAAACATGTGGTCGTGAGCCAAATAACAGCCAAAAGTTGGTCCAACTACTGAAACGCGCATTCGACAGCAGCAATACCTCGAGAGAAGGATGTTGCAGTTCTGGGCTCTGCGACCATCAATCACCGACAGCTCCTTGACTTTAAATTTCGAACTCAGTGTGTCATCAATGGCATCTGCTTCTTTCTATAAAGAGCACAAAAGACATCCATCAGAGCCAGTGACAGTCAGACTTCAGTTTCTTTCCACGTTCTGCTCGCACGCACGCACGCAAAGCTGGGATGATGAGGTGGGGTGTAACAAGGGAGACAGGGGAATGGAAGGAAACAAAGGCTGAATTCTCGTCGGCAAAGGCAGATAATAAGGAAAGCTGACCACCCACATCTGAGCAGCATTGTTTGGACTACAAAGTGCTTGGGAGTTGGAGATGCTCACTGTGCACAGATTACCAGGGAGTGGTACCCTCCCTTTGTTCCCTAAGTCCCCACAGATAGCTAACAGAAGAACTGTCACTATGAATCAAGCTTAGCGGAGGCTGGCCATTGCTGCTCCAGGCATTTGCAGGGCACATTCACCCTAGAACCATTTGTATCCTGAGCACTCAAAAAAGCAAAACAATAAATTCTCCCAAATGGCCTTAAGTACAGCACAAGGGTCCCAAGATCAGATGGTACCTCTCCTTACGCTGGGCTTCATAGACAACGAGAGGGTGGGGAATAGTTCAAGGCATTCAATTAATTTACTGGAATTAACAATAAAGGATGAATTGCATCCTCTGCTGCAATCTATATAGAAAGTGATAGGAAAGGATGGCCAGTCATCGTTTTTGGTGGGACAGGCACAAAACAATTATATGTGAAGTAGTATTTAAGTAAAATGAGCATCAGAGGTATTGATGATAATTTTTAAAAATTCAAAGAAAAAGATCCACTTTATATTTATCATTGTTTACTGATATATTATCAATCCTGGTTTTATTAGAGTTCAGGATCAATGGAAACCATGAATGGTATAATAGTTTAAGAAACACACACAATATGGAATTTATCATACAAAGAACTATGGGATCAAATTTCAGTTGTCTCTTGCATTGAGATTTCAGGCATACCCCCTCCAGATACTCAGTTAAGAGCCAGAAGACCAATATAAACTGAAATATACATTGCACTCTGCCATCTAAAACCAAAAGGGATAACCAAGAAATTCCAAGCTTAGAGTGAGCTGAGGTTTAGACTCTAAATGTTAGAGTTACCCAAGTGAGGTAGTTAGTTTATTGTGCCAACTTGGCCGATAAACAAATGTGGAGTTAATTGAAGGGCAGAGGGATAAATGGCTCAGTGAGCCTCGCCTTTCTAGTTCTCGGGTCTCTTGCTTTGTGATAGTTAGACCAGGGTGCAGCTGCCTTAGCCAGTTCTCTGCTTCAGCTGGCAAGGCTCATTTCCTGCAAGACATTCCCAAGGAGAGGTCACATGGACCTACCCCGATGCAGCCCTGGGTGCTGGAGCAGCCGTGTGGAGACCCCTGTCAGCGTTTAGATGCTTACACATTCACTGACTTGGCTTTCTTCCTGCAGTCGGCATCATAGCGTGTGTTTTGTGAGATGGAGGAGGACTTTGTGGATTGGTATCAGACATAATGCTGGATTTGTGGGCTTGGGCAGCACAGGGTTGGGATGTTTTCTTGATGCACACTTAACCTTTTCATAAAACTCTCTTATACATGAGTTTCTGCGGATTTGTTTCTCTAAGGTACCCAGACTAATACAGCAAGGTTTAGACAGTAGTAGCTCACACTTACCTGCTTGGAGTTACTGTTCACAAAGAAATCCTACAGCCATGGCAGAAGCATGGAAAAGGTAAACCAGACACATGCAGTTCAGAAATGAGAGCCATAACTCAGGGGAACATCCGAGCAGTCAGGGGGAATCAGTGCTACTGGGCAAGGGGCAGTTTGTGCCTCTGGGCCCATCTCAAAGAGCCGGTGGAGATGAGAGCGCCTGAATTAAGATACAGTGACTGGCACTGTATCAGACATTCAGAGTAGTGCAAAAGAAAGGCATTTTGCTCTGCAAGGAGCTCTGTGGGGGCAAAGCAAGGTCAGGAAAGAGCTCAGAAAGACCCAAGCTGAGCAAGGAGCGGCAAGGGTCCCATTCACTCAACGGGGTGCTTTTCCTCGAAGCAGTACATCAAGCCATGTCAGCACCGTGGGGAGACCACTCCCATAGTCACGGATGACCACTGACACATGCTTTCTTACTTAAAAAACAAACAAAAAACAAACATGTTGGTGAGCGTGAGGTGGACATGATCTCTTGTCTTCTCATGTCATAGGAAGGATGAAGGTACAAAATGACAATTTCAAGAGGACAGGTCAGTCACACGAAGGGGCTTCAAGGAGTTTGTGGAATACTAGAATGAAAGAAAAGATCATGGAATTTGTCCATGACCTTTTTTGAAGCCCCTTCATATTAACTCTCTCAAGGGTCCAAACAATGTCTTGTGGGTGCTGTGGAAATAAGGCAGAACACCAAATTCAGCGATAATGAGTGGTCGGTGTGGTGTGGAACCATCGGTGGGCCCTGTCCCAACAGCCTCAGGAGGGCTCAAGGATGTGTGGTCCACAGCCTCTCCTGAAATCATTCCTAAGAAAGACATGCAGTGAAGACAAGGCAAGAGAGACGAGCTGTTGTCCTGTGATAAGGATGTTACACCTTTTGTTGCCTATTTCTGGAGTGCTGGAATGTGTAAGCCTTTAGTGTCTGTGTAAAACACACCGTGGCTTTTGAGCCAAAGGCTTGCCCCGGCAGCACGCTGGTCAGCAGATTCCTGGAGTTCTCGCTGGTCTTGACAGCCCTGCCAAGGCCAATTTAACACAGCCGAGCTGCTTCACATAATCCGTCTAGCAGGAAACAAAAACGTGTCTTCCCCTTACTCTGCCTGTTCAAGAAGGGGCTGCTTCTCTCAAATGGCACTCAGAAAATATATTGATCACCAGAACAAATCTTTCTTCCCCTCTGTTGTCCTTTGTCTCTGTTGCAACTCTGAAGTTTTCACTCTCCCAAAGCTCCTTAGAACTGTTCCCTCTAAAATTGGTTCCACTTTCACAGGCGAGAAAAGACTGGGTGAAACAAATTCCATGAAGATGTTTTTTAACCTACTTCTCTCACTTAGAGAGAGACAATTGCTTGCTGCATTCAAATCCTGCTCTCACTGGTCTTCAGAGAAGAATCTTTTACAAAATTCTTTGGTAACTCCTATCATTTCAGTTCACACAGCTAGGAAGTTAAGACTTCTAACCTCTAGTGTGGTGGGTTGTGGAATCAGGCAACTGTCATTACCTGGATGGACAGCCTTGGGCTTAGTCTCTCTGTAAAATGAGGATAACAACTGATTATTGTAAGAACTAAATATGGCCATGTAGAAGCACATGTGTGATCTGAGGATTGTAAATAATAAAACCCAAATCCAGAGGAGGAAATAGTATCAGAGTTTAAACTGCGAACCTCCGGTTTTCAGAAGGCTATGGATGAAAATAGAAGCCACAAATCCATCTGAAAGGTCCCCCCAAAGTCAAGTCTCCAGTGAATCCCCTCTGATCATAGTTGAGGAATATGAATAGCCTTGCTATATCATACAGAGGGCATTATCAAGTCAATGATGGCAGATGTAGTAAGGTTAAAACCCCTACCATTTTATCTCCCTTTTGACTCATTTTAAAGTTGTTTCAGTTAATTATTTTCTGCTTTCTCTTTGATTGAGGTTTCCTGATGTTTTGTCCGCTCATTGCTATTGGTTTTGTTTGTGTGTTTGCTTTGCATGATTGTATCTTGTTTTGCATGAATTTCTGTATATGAAATCCAGGATAAGTAGATGTACAGAGACAGCAACTGTATAGGGGCATGGCAGCGGAGGATGGGTGGTGGTGGGAAATGGGGAGCTAACAACTAGTACAAGAAGAAAATATTCCAAAATTGTGGTGATGCTTCTAATTATGACTGAACAGTTAAAACGGTACGATGTGACATATGTGCCAATGAAATCATTCTAAAAATAAATGATATCATGCATAAAAAGCATGTTGTATTGTACCTGACACACATTCATGAGTTCAATACCTGAAAGCTATCAAACAACACAATTATCTCTTCCAGTTCATGATTGAGTCTCTGTCTTCCCCTTTTGTTGTTTTGTGAGGCGTTGAGACTAGCTGGGCAAGATAGCCTCATTTGTAACCAGCAGCAGCCAGAAGCCTGGCAACCTTAGAGTTAATTCTCATTCAGAGTGACCCCATGGGATACAATGGAACTTTCCCACTGGGCTTCCTGGGCTGTCGTCTTTGCAAGACCACAGTAGGAGGTCTTTTCTCTTGCGGAACTGCTGGCCACTTCAAACTGCCAACCTTTCAGCTAGCAGTCCGGTGCTTAAACCATTGTACAACCAGGGCTCCTTTCAAGTGTGACTGTCAACAGCTCAGAAATGCATCCTCTCTGTCCAGAGGTGGGGATGGGAACTTGATGAGACAGTGTGGGTGTGCACTGTTTCCTTTCGGTGTCCTTTGATCAAAACATTGGGAGCAGAATTACAAAGCCTCCGAGTTTGATTAGAGGGTGATGTTCAAAATGATGCTGCGTCCAGGACCACGTCAAAAGAGTTCACCTTCTTTCTGAAATAAGAAGCTACTCAAAAATTAAGAGGGAAAGAAAGCTACTACTAATTTACTTTGGGCCAAATATACAAGAATCATTTCTATTTGGCTCCACCCCACAGGCTGTCTGACTTTCCCAGATGTTGGTTGGCATCGGACCAGGGCTCCTGTAGGCATCAGGGCTTGGCACACAGACGGAGTGCGGAGTTGAGTTTTCAGGAACCAACAGACAGGGTCCTGCAACAGAACAAGGACCGAGCACTTCGTGGATCTGGGCAACTCCTTTTTCAAGTGACAATTCTTTGGAGGTTGGTGCAGCTTTGCAAAGATGATTAAATCTGGGGTCCCACTGCAGACAATGTCTAGACTCATATTTAATATACAACCCTGTCCTCGACTAATTCTGGCCATGGTGCCCAGTTTTAGAAGCCCTAACCTCTAACTTTAAGGGATTAAAAAAAATACTGTGAGGTGGCTTTTAAAAGTTTGTGAGAAAATGCCATTATTCTTTCTATTTTTCCGTGAACTTTGTGAAGGTCTTTGTAAGCACAGCGGAGATCCCCTCTGCGCCTTTCAGCGCCAAGCCTCCGGGACACAATCACTGCAACAAAAACCATAAGTCATAACCACCTTTTCAATGTGAAAATTGGATGGACGAAATCACTTATTTTTAAGAGAGAAACCACTCTCTTTGATTACTTAATATCAGAGGATGCCAATGAATGAGGCCAATGAATGGTCCCCAATATTTGTGGAAACTGAAGTGGTAGTCAGGGGCTCCTCAGCTCTCTAGAGCAGACTGGGGAGGCAATGCTATCTTAGGAGCTGACGGAATCCTTAAGGAAGGGGTGTCCTTAGACAAAGCGGAGACATGGGTGGAGATAGTGAGCTGCTACTTTGTTGCTAAACTGATATGGACTCTTGTACCCAAAGCACCCTGCCTGCACGCACTCTTCTTCTTAACACCCTACGCATAATTACTTGGATCAGGAGAAATTAATTTATAACACCTCGGGATGAAAATTCCCCATAAAATGAGGTGACTATTATTCAATTGCACCAGAGATAGTACTACAATGTGCTACGCAGTGTCTTCAAGTGAGTCTTTTGTGGGTGAAAAGAACACATAGTGTAGTTTAAATGGGAAAGGGGGTTCTGAGATTCAGGGAATTGACTTTCAAATGAACTTGTGGAATGTGAGCAGGGGAATGACCACACACTATTAAATTCCACTTCATGGGCACATAGCTTACATAAGGCGCTCTGCACACCTTTGATATCCCGGAGAAAGACAAAAAAATTCTGGAAAGGAGAAAGTGGTCTTGTTCTTAAAAGTGGAGTTACAGAAAGTCCTCTACAAAGCATCACATTCATAATGTATAAAGCCAGGCACCAGTAAGAACAAAGGGTAACTGAGACTTGTGCTGCGTGGAACCTGTTGGGAACCAGCTAAGCCGTGTTTTTGGCATTTTTCTGGTGTTAAATAGGATTAAAAAAGAAAATAAGTACAAGAGGCTCTTTGGGAGCTAAATGTGAGGATCGAGAGTGGTTTATGAGGGGGACATCAAAAAGTCTGTGGAAAGATTCCATTACCTTTCAATTCTATTTTTCCACAAGCTTTTTGGAGCCCCCTTGTGTCTTATTCAGCATCAGGAATGTGATGACTACTTATATTGATTATCAAATTTGAATCCTGCGTTGTGGTTATTTGCAGATTTTTCGCCTCTCTGCTTTTAGGTTAGAAGCTACTTTGTGAGCTTGGGTGACATTTTAGTACATTTACAACCTTTTAAATTCTTCATAGGGAATCTTGAATACAAAGCAAACAGGATAGGAATAAAAGCCTGTTTTCACGTCAATACTATAATTTTTCTCAAATCAACCAGATATCTTGTTTGTGTGCATGCTCCCTAAGCACCACTCCTTAGAGTTCACAAAAATGATACCAATCTAATAGTTGCTGGGAATCTTTTAAAATAATTGTATTCTTGGTAGTGTTCCTGATGTGTGCCTCTCAGGGAAACTTAGCTGGCAAAACACTTGGCTGAAGTACACAGAGTCTGACCAGGTTTCATAACTCTGGAAGGTAGAACAAGCTAGAACATCATCGGAGGAGGAAAAAATGGGTTCCCAACATTCATTCAGGAATGGAAATGGGGGAAGTTCAAGTGTGATAAGTACATTGTTTTGCCAAGTCGGAAATCAAAATGCATACGTCTTTGATGCTGCAATTAACCAGAAGGTGAGTGGACAGTTGATGGCAGGTACCTATTTCCCTCATGGCTTACTAGAATGCTTGCAGTTTTCTATGTTTAACCCTGCAAGATTGGGCAAGTTCAATAAAATGGTCCAAACAGCTTAATTGGGAAATGTATTTATGATTAAAAAATTTTTTGCTCCAAGAGGGGAGGCCTACTTGAATTACTCACGCTGAAAAGCTGTGTTGAAACTTCTCTTCAAGAAGTGCTATTGAAAATACAGTCACAGCTGATTTTTACTTACAAGTCTGCTTTGTGTTAAGTACAAGCGAAAAGGTTCTGGTCTATCCTGACTGGGATGACTACTGATTACTCAAACACTGACTGGTTGCTAGGAGACAATTACCCAATGGCTAGGCTCTATGCAACTCTTCCTGCCAGAGTGCTAGAGGACCGTCC
Source organism: Echinops telfairi (assembly GCF_000313985.2). Lineage (NCBI taxonomy): Eukaryota > Metazoa > Chordata > Mammalia > Afrosoricida > Tenrecidae > Echinops > Echinops telfairi. Next base: position 46,864,264 of record NW_022103915.1, read on the forward strand.
ACATATTTGTCCCAGAGCATTTTTGGCAGCATCTTTCCGCACCTTCTGCTGTAAGCCAGTTAATGACGAGTCTTGTAAACTTGGGCCTTTCAACCACCTGCCTGCATAATAAGTACAGCCCACATGCTCAGACTTGAATGGCTAGGAATAGCTGCTGCTATTCTTGCTCATTCGCTTCGCTAACTTCCCATACCTCCATCTCAGGCAGCCAGCATGGACCGTGTGTGTGACTGAAACAGAAGTGGGGAACCAACAGGTTATACGACCTGGTCAGAAAGTTCTTTACACTGACCAGGGAATTTGTCAGCGTGGCCTAAGACTTTCATGCCGAGGCTCTAGGGCACGGCCCTGGGACAGTAGGGAGGGAGGAGGTATGCTGTGGCCGATGAGGAACGGGTCAGGTGCTGAGCACCTGCTGTGTGAAGGTGAGATGCACCCTGTTTCTACCCCTGAAAGCAGGTGTCTTGCTTTCCACTGGAAAACGGCTTTTCTTCTTTGTCTGCGTTATCCTTTTATCTAGTGCACGCAGGACTGCACCACTTTGCCTTTGTGGTTCCCAGGCGCCCCAGCACCTGCTGATGCCTATGCCCCGTGGCAGGTTTTCCACTGGTAGCTTTGTTTTTGTGAAAACAGCACTGTAGGCACCGCAGGGAAACTTGGCGGCCTCTTTTGGATGAAAAGAACATCAGGATTCCTTCCCTCCCTCCCTCCCCACTCCAGGTAAAGAAAAACCACTATACAATACACTAAACCAAACCACCCTTGGCTTTTGTTGCTCCCCCAGCCTTGGGCCCGTCTTCTGCCTTGGTGCTTAGCACTTCTCTTCTACGATGCTCTCCCTTGGGAGACAAGCCAGGCCTAAGAAACATAGGAAGTCTGCTGCCCATCTGAGGATGCTCCACCCTGGACGTGATTCACCGGGAGCTGAGCCTGGGGAAAGCCCCGGTGCACATGGCCGGCATCTGTGAGTTCCTGTTGGAGACACACGCGGCTCTTTGCCCCTCACTCTTCTTCTGAGGCATCCCCAAGAACCATTCTTCTCTCACTCCTGGATTCCACAGCTCCTTCTCCAGGTCTCGGGTTTACCAGAGCCTGCTGTGATCCCAACTCCACCTTTTCTCTGTCCCTAGCTGTCGACCAAGATGTCTTTGTGAGGAGTGTGGCATACCATGCACACTGGCCTTGGCCTTGGCTTCAGTGGGCATGCGCTGAATCCCGTGCTCTTCTCCCATTATGAAATCTCTGCTTGTTTTGCAGGAACCTGGCTCGAGCCGCTCCTCTTCCCAGTCGCTGCCTTCTCTACCTTTTTGCAGCTCTTGAAGCCCTGCTTTTGAATCTACCTCCTGTTCACAACAGGGAGTGAGCACTGCCCTCCAGGGCCTGTCCAGATGCCAAATTATATTAATTTAGCAAGCCCCATCCACAGGGTCTTATCTGTTTCTAACCTCTGCCCACCTTCTGGAGAAAAAAAATCCCTTAAAAATGATTACTATTGTAAAAATATCCATGTGTGGGCACCTGACCTCCTCTAACTTTTCAAGGGGGAAAGAGAATGGTGATTAGCATCAACCCCAGGCTGATTCCTTTGAAGAGGGGGTCACACATATCTCCATCCCTGGAAACTTTTTTAGATCTTCTAACACGAGCCAACCTGCCCAAGGCATTGTCTACTGCTCTGCTGTGCTGGATAATTTGTTGCAACAGCCACACAGAACTCATAGCTGTGAGGATTCAATAGGGAAGTAACTAGGTACAGTTCAGTATCAGGGCCTATTCTTCCATCGAGACACCCCCCTTTTCAGCTGTACACACACCAAGGTATTAAGCCCTTAAACACCATACTTATTTCCCAGACTTATTTGGCCTATTTTCAGGAGGAAAACCCCAAAAACGTTCTCAGCACCCCCTGGCAATTACAATCCCTTAGCCCAAGATAAAGTGTAGGTATCTGCTATTGCAACAACACCCCCCACCCCATCCCGGCCCATCGGTCATTCTAGCACCCCCCCTTGGGGGACACTGTGAAATACCTTCAACTTGGACACAGTGATGGCACGTGGACACACACGCATCCTGTGTTTTAGGAAGACAGGCAGACAAACAGTCGAGCACTGAGATGTGTAATTGTATCAGAGCAATGACGGATGGCCCAGAGACCATGGATAATGGCAGGAGTTTCCCTGTTTAGTGTCTGGAGGGAACGGGCTGTTACCTGCTGTCTTTGGTAGGCAGAGAACGTTCTTTCCAGGTCTTCCAGATCTAGAATTTTAAAGACTTTCGTATCATCGATTTCAGTCCAAACGGTTCCTTCCAATTTGTTCTGCAAACATCAAGTTTTATAGTTGTACCAACAAAGAAGATATATGGTTACCAAAAATGAAAATAAAAATAATTGCTGCCCATCCCAAATGATCTGTTCTACCAGATACTCAAAGTGAGCTGTTTGGGTAAACCATGAGTCACTGCGCCAGAAGCCGTGTCACGCAGGGATCTGAGCGGGTGAGGCCCCTGATGCCATATATGGGAAGACAGAGTCATCCGATGACAAGGACCATTCTCCTCTACGGCGAGGAACACCATGAGCTGCGTGCGTGCGTGCGTGCGTGCGTGCGTGCGCGCGAGCGTGCATGTGTTCTACTAGGGGAGAAACTGAACAAGCGACTCACCTCTGGCAACTTAGACCAGTTGAAGGATTTCAGGGCATTCGCGGGCTGAGGAATGTTCTTCTTCTTCAGTGCCAGACCCAGAGGCGCCCCAGGAGGTGGCAGGATCCCTCCTAGAGGAGGGGGTCCTGGGGGAGGCGGTGGGCCCCCTGGGGGGAGGGGTGGTGGTGGAGGAGGAAGGACAGCCCCCGACACGGATGCAGGAAAGGGCCCCCCTGGGGCTCCAGGCGAGGGTCCACCTGGGGTGGAAGCACAGACGGCCCTCTGCAGAGGCAGAAAGAAAACAGGAGGCGGTCAGTGCAAGGAAGAACTTTGTTTCCCATTCTGAGAGACTGCCACTTGGCCTAAAATGTGGGTTACAGAGAAATTCACACTTCTGAAAACATGAGTTTCTGGGAAACGCTTCGGGTAAGTGGACTTTGGGGGGCCTTCATGGATGCTATGACATGACGCCCTTTAAATTTGGGGGCCCAGCATTTATGTTCAAAGCATTCACAGCTCTCTCACTGCCTTCTCTAGCAGTTTGGTGTGGACAGGTCGCGTTGTAAGATGCTCATGTGATTTCTACTGCTCCTGTCAGAAGATCCGTGTGTGAAACGCTCACTGCAAATCCCCTCGGCCGCCTAACTACGCGGTCACAAGTCCCGTGACCCTTGTGATCGACCACACGACACATTTCAGATCCTGCTCCCCCCACCCTGTGAGCAGCTATCCCTGGGAGGATGAGGGGCTTCAGGGCAGCGAGGTGTGGGCGGCTGCTGTGATGCGAAGGCCGCCCTGGGCGGGCCCTGGTGCTCACCCTGCTGAGCTCCTGGAGCTGGGCCGTGAGGTCGGCCACTTGCTGCTTGACTTGCTTGTGCTCCGTGGTCTCCTTTTCAAGCTTCTCTTTCATCTTGTTCAGGGTCTGCATCATCTCCTCCTTCTCCTGGGTCTTGGCGTCACACTCCCGCTCCTTCTTTTCCAGCTTCTGCTGCAGCTCATTGTGCTCTGAGCACAGATGGGGGACAGGGGACAATCGGCTGTGAGAACAGAACCCTCAATGCCAAAGGAAACTGGACGGCTGGGGGGTGGCGGGGAGGGGGAGGGCGTGGTGGCTCCACATGAGGTGAATGCCATCTCCTTTCTCTAGCAAGGGGCTCGACTTTCTGGCTAAAAGGTGCTCATGCTTTGGGGGGGCCAGGAACGGGGAGCGGGAGGGGGAAGGTTTCAGGCAAATCATTTACTAATTGCATTTTGGAAAGAGTTGAAGAGAGCCATAGTTTAAAAAAGAAAGACAGACAGAAAGTGAGGGCTGGCTTGGGCAACTGTATGCCCAGGAGAATGGTGCCTGTGTGGAATTTCATCCACAATCGCGCCATAGACATGGTCGCCCCTTTCACACATTGCAAATGGGGGATGAGAGAAGTCCAGCTCTTGCGGGGTTTGCTGGCTCGAGTGGGACTCACAGAATGTCTGCCGAGCAGGATCCCTCGCTGTGAGGAAGAGCTGCTGCCAGCCCCAGTGTTTGTCCCCAAACAGTCATCTCCCCACCCCCCGCCCCCCAGGGTTACTTGGACTTGAAGCATTTTATGCCTCAGGCAAACAACTGTTATGCTTGTGAAGAGAGTGTTCAGTATCTGACACGTCAAGGCAGTGGTTTGGGTGGAGCAGGGGGATCGCGGTCATTGGGGAAGAAAATGACCCTCCGGCTGTCTGCCGTTTGACTGGCTTCCCTGGGCGCTGCTATTAGGGAATAGGGTTCCAATTCAACAGAGCATGTATTCACACTGTCAATAAATATGTGCTTGCCGATTCCAGCCGTGACAGGAAATGCCGAGCTTTGGAAAACAGAACGACTAAAGTTTAAGCTGAAGATTTTTACTTCAAATACTTGGCCCCAGTTCCTATTCTTTTTATATCAATAAACCCACTGGAGACATAGTCCGCTGGGGCAGAGCTATACGAACTGGTTTCCATTACTGAACTTGACCCCACATTCAAACCCTTTCCTTCTCTGTCTCTTTCTCTTCCCCCTCAAAATCAGAGGGTGCAGAGAGGGGCTCAAACTGCTAAATGCCTTGGATCGTATTTTCAACCTGGATATTGACTGAGAAAGCCACCAACGCACTTCTGTTTACTCAGACTTCTTCAGAGGGTCATGTAGAAATCACTTCGCTATATCCCATGTCATTTCTCTTTGACCATTTTGAAAACGGAGACCTTGCTTCTGTGGCCAGCATTAGCCTTTGGTAAACCTGGCTGTGCCTCAGAATCACCTGAGGAGTTTAGGTGTTTGGGGGACCCCCAGGTCCCACTCCACAGGGCAGGGCAGAACTTCCCAGTCTGTGGTTGCAAATGCTACTTGGAAGATCCTGTTACATTGCCAAGTTTGGTGACCTCCAGCTTAAAGGACTCGTCCCACAAATAACATCCGTTTACCAAGCATTTTCTGAGTTCTTACTATTCACTGGACGGACGAATGGACCCCAGTGCTTATGCTCTAAGAATTAAGACTCAACTGCATGCCCGAGTGCTCACGCTCTGCCTGGAAATGTATTGCTAAGAGATCCGCTCATCAGCAAGTGCCTCTTTGGTATAACAGCTCTTTGCCTAATTTTGAGTCAGTGCTTTGCCTGGAATTGGTTTGTGCAAATGCTTGGGCAGACTTCACCGATGTGGCAGCAATCTGAGCTCATAGGAGGCACCACAATCTGACAGGGCCTCCCACTGACACTTGTCTGCTGCCGGTGGCAGCTCTGCGTTTCTGCTCAGTGGAAAAGGACAAATGTGGGGAGAGTAAAAGAAGTGCTTAAACTTTTCTCGGCACCTCTTCCCAGCACACTGAACATGGGTGAGAACTGGTGTATTTCACTGGCTGCGCCTGCAAAACTTGGACAAGGAAAAGGAAGTCAGTTAACCAGCATGGTCAGAGCACAGGGGCTGAGGTCAAGTATGGCCATTTTCATAAAAGGGCCAGCTTAACTTGCTGGTATTTGGAAGGGAGAGGGAACGTTGTGTCCATTGCTGTGAGTGGCTGGTGCAGCAAAGGGCACACGGGTCCCATCTGTCATCTGATGCTGAGCAAGAACATCAGAGATAGGTGTGATCAGACCAGCTAATGTTTCATAACACAAATATCTGCAAAGGTCAGTAATTTTTCCTCTCGATTTCTGTTTACAACTGGTGGCAAACAAAGGGCAGGTGGAGAGTCAGGCTGCTGAAAACACACTTCCGGAGCTTCTCTTGTGGAGGATCACGATGCTGCCTAGTACCCAGTGCCCCTGACGGATCTTACTAACACCCAGTGTGGTTTACAGAGCAGTGATGACTCAGGGAGAGGGTTGGCGGGATTAGTAGGTAAGAGCATTTAAATGAAATGAATACGGAATAACATGCTTTTCAAAAGACTGTGCATGGCTCTGATAAAAGGATGTTTCTGGAAATCGGCATGACAACCAGAATAGCTTGCTTTCAGACAAGCCAGCACAGACTGTCCTGAAGACATCTTTAGAAAAACAAAGAAGAGAAAAGCTGTTGGATGCACCAACGTCAAGAAGAATCATTAATGCAAATTTCCGAAGCATGCAAAAAGCAGGACATGCGGGACCACCCGAGGGCAGGGCCTCCTTCTGCTCAGGCCCCCTCGCTTACCTTTTCTCATTTTTTCTGCTTGCTCTTTCCACTGCTTGACTTCATTTTCATTAACCAACCTGTACAACAGTTAAAAGAGTAGTCACTACAAAGATTAAAAAGGCCCACTGTCAAGTGCAGAGGTTCCCCGGTTCTCCACAGAACAGAACTGTGCTGCGGAGAAGATCCTGAGCCAGCTTGAAAGCAGTTTCAGTCCAGATGTGACTTAGATGTGTTATGCACGACTCAGGTTTGAACTCTAGAACGTGTCAGTTTTCCCAACTGCTCTTTTTAAATACGGCAAAATGAAAGCCTTACATCTCACAGGGAGCAAAGGAAGGAGAAACTTACATTCGTACAACATTCTTAATGTTAAAGTTTTCCAAAGGCGTGGAGTCGGGGTCTTGCCCTTTGTCGTTCTGGATAACTATTTGCTGTATAATTCTGTCGAGTAGTAGCCAGTACTGAACAGTGTTTCCACTTCTCTTATCTGAAAAAGAAAGTGATGGTGGAAAAGGATGAAGACATTTCAAAACAAGGATTCGTCTTTGGCTAGAGGGCTCACCCTTCCGAGGCACAGAACCAGAGAGCGCGTTACTGTGCTGGCACCAGGGCTTCCTGAGTTCTGACACCCGCTCATCATTAATTTACTGGGTGGAGGAGGACACTCTACCCCTTTCTAAATGTGTTGCAAGGCATGTATTTCTTTTGGATATTGAAGTAAATCACGAATCATTTTACTTGGAGATTTTCACAAGAAGCTGTGTGCTGACACGCATGGCGCTGTCACAGAACTCTGGCTTGGGATCCCTGGTCCGCACCCAGTCGACACAGCACTGTTCAGAAAGCAGGGCTCTTTGGACGTTGCCCAAACTTCCAAGCACACACGTGCAAACCACGAGCGCACTCACAAGGCATCTGGAGGCAGTGGTGTAGGATGGACATGAAGTGAGGGTAGGCTTCACTGTGCGTCAGCCGCTTCCGGGTCAGCTCAAACATCTGAGTCGCACTCTTTGTGTCGATGTGAACCTGTCTCACATGGAAAAGAAATCTCGGTCAAACATACAAGTTTCTCGATGCCCGCGGGGTGAGCAAATCCAAGGCAAACAGAAACTAATCCTGCCACTCAGGGAGCAGAACAGGGCTTTGATTCGGCTCCTGGGTTAACCCTGGTCCATGACAACTCTGTAAGACACATTACAAGGGGATGATAACCCTGGGAGCTGAGGAGTCCAATCAGAATAATTGTAAGCATACGTACCAGTTCAAATCTTTTGGCAAATTCTAGTTCGTCTTCATTTCGGAGCATTTCAAAAAAGTCTAAGTGCCTAAAAGATAATCAAAGAAAAGTTATTAAAGCTAGAACATGCTACAAAGACAGCAGATAGGAATCTGGACATTTATACAAGAGGGCTTCAAAAAGTGTGTGTGTGTGTGGGGGCTGGGAATGGCACTAAAAGATGATGGAAGTTTTCCATGACCTTTTTGAAGCCCCCTCATGCTAAAACTTCCTTACTTCTCAGTGATATCTCTAAAAGAAATACAACAAGATTTTATTGTCTTAACTGTGCTTTTTAAGGAAAAAGGCCATCAAGGAAATGAGATTTGAAAACCTCCCATGCCTAGCACATACTATCTATTACTGCAACCAAGCCAATTCTGGTTCTCAGTGACTCTATATCCACAGGGTTTCTCTCCAAGGCTGAAAATCTCTCCAACAGCCTCCTCTGTCTCCCAAGGAGCATCTGGTGACTCTGAGCATAGAGTTGGTAGCTCAACACTGACCCCACTGTGCCATCAGGATACCTCAGCATATGCTCAACATCTACTCAATTGATAAATGACACACTCGAGTGTCAACACAATGAGGTCAAGACTCTAGTCATGGCTCCCTTTGTGGAAAAAACAAAAACAAGCCCATATGCCATATGACTGACTAGCCACTGGATTAAAAGATCATAAAAAAATTTGTATCCCATTTGTTTATTCATTCAAATATTGATTGAGCCCCTCCTATGTGTTCTTCTACGAAGAGAGGGATATCCGAGTAAATGGAGTAGAGGATGCTGGGAAGTGAGGTGTGTGGCGTGCACACGTTTGGAAAAGGCCTCTTTGCCAGGAATAAGGGAAAGAGTCATTTTTACACGACTGTGGGATCTATGAGGAAATAACACATGCAAAGGCAAAGGCAAGGGTATGCTTGGCATGTTCACTGAATGCCAAGGACAAGCGCACGCACCAGTGTGCAACTGAGAAAGGGGAGTGGTAGACAGAGAGGTCTGAGAGGTAGTGGGACACTTTAGAAAATAGTAAAGTTATTATAAACAAGAGCAATTCAACAGAAAGATGAAAACATGCATGCCAAGTAATTCTACAGATTTTACAGCCAATTTCACAGCAGTCATTATCTGCATCATCACTATTACTATTTTTTAAGGCTCAGAAAATTTGAGTCACTTGGCCAGGATACATAGCAAGTAAGAGCCAGGTGTAGGATGTGGATTAGGCTTCATGCTAAAACCCATGGCAAGTTCTCTATACAAAGTCCTACTTCCTTTATCGAGACTATGGAAACTGAACTAACAGGACACAAGAAAGTCATGGGCTGGGATTTGGTGACATATGCACGACCCAACACAGAAAAGCCTGAGCTTTCTTAGTCTGACTTACCTGTCTAATGTAGAGTTTTCATGTTCTCTTAATTTATCTATTATAGGCTGAATTCCTAACATCAGAAATTCATAACGAAGATGAAGTCTAAAGTCCAAACTTTCCTGAAAACAAAAGGAAGGCAAAATATACATTTGTGATGTTTAGATTATTAAGTACCACTTTGGAAAATTATGAGGTACCAATGGATTTTATTTTTAATGGCAGTACAGAGGTGCTTACCACTCCTGCGCCTTGGCTTAGCACTGCATTGATGAAAGACATGATGGCAGTCTTGAGGCTCACTTCATCTCGATACCGCCCAGTACTTTTATCCAAGTCATTCATCAACGTCTAACAAGGAGAGGGATATCAACACAAAGGACAGAACCATTACTAACTGGATACTCATTACTTTTTCTATACTCACAAATTCATTTTTAGACCCGTGTTTAGCCAGAATCACATTGATCCAGAGAAAGCCATTAGTTTTTCCTAATGATTAGTCCTAAACACTCTACATTCAAAATGTAGCTATCATATATGTGTTCATGTATACATACGTACAAAGGACAGAAGGCTGTGCTTCATTGACTCTACTTGATTCGTATAGTTGAGTAACAACACAGTGACACCTCCCTGTTGAAAATGATCCTACATCGACTAGACCAACCTAGAATTTTTTTGTTTAAGAAAAAAATTTCACTTAATAGAATGGAAGGATGTGGGCTCTAAAATAGGAAGTAAGACAAAAGGCCAGACCAATCAGCTATAGAAAACGTACATTCTACTCTCTGGGCTGGACCCGAAGAGGAAGGAAATGCGGAAAGTCATAGTGTGGGGGATCACAGCAGGGGGGAACCTCAGGCTTCTTGGGGAGAAATTCGAGGGCACACCCACCTGGAAGCGGGTCCTTTCGCTGGCATACTTTTGGTAGTGCAGCATGGCCTGCAGAACCTTCTTGTGGCCCCCGGGAACCAGGCACACGGCGCCCAAGATTTCCAGCACAGCCACCTTTGTTTTAATGTTCTCTGTGCTCAGACTCTGAGCAATTACATTAATACTCTCAGAATGAGCCAACACATGAGCCCGGCCTTGAGAGTTGTTCATTAGGGCCTTTATACAGCCGATTAGAGAGGTATGTATCCGGGACTCCGAGGTCTCATAGTCCATGGTCTTCAGGAAGTTGAGAATGCACGACAGGCCGTCCAAGTCGATGAATCTTGTTACAAACCTGTTGAGACATCAGACTGAAATCCTTCTGGAATTTCGTAATATCCCAAAATGGAAAAATTGGGGGTGAGTCCCTGAAGAACTAAAAGGCTTTTGCTGTAAAGTTTTCTCAGTTCCCTGGCTTGTTCTTGGCATACAATATTTATACACAGTCAGGAGAAAAATCGCCATTTGACAGCAATAGATCTCATCTGGTACCAAGAACCAATGAGCTGGCCACGTGGACCACAGAAAATCAGGAGTAAGAGCACATTCAGAACACCTTTGCTATCTTGGATTAAAGTCATCTGTTGATTCTGCTATTGTACCATCCCATCTATATGTGCTGGCTACTGAAAGTCAAAGACTATCTGTAAACTCCAGGACACTGCTCGTCAAAGAAAAGAAATGATCATCTATTGTATGGATTGTGAGAAGAGTTGTATGAGCCCCTAATAAAACGATTATATATTTAAAAAAAGTTAAAAATCAATCTTTGTACAAAGAAACTTTGTACAAAAATGTTATCTTGCTTATAGGCGATTTTACAGGTATTGATACAAGTTAAAGCTGATCAAAATGTGTACTTAAAAAAAAAAAAAAGAAATCATCACCTATATCCTTAACTGTGTTGGTAGCAAGTTTTGTATGATGCCACATGGAATCCAACAATATAAGAGCAATACTTCATTAGTGAAATAACTTTTATCAATATTTATTAAAATACTCAGTCTAAAATCAATGAGGAGAATTCGCAATGTATATTTGCATGTTGCAGCCACTGAGAAGGTCAGAATGCATGTAACCTGTTTATTCAACTACTCTCGAATTTTCCAAACTTGTTTGGCTTTGGGCACCCGTGAACATCCGTCAATCTGAGGGAAACACAGAACAAGTTGGGATAAACTAAAAGACCCTGGGGTCATGCAGTAACATTGCACTTTTGATGGGCCAGCAGAATTTTGTCAGTCTATATTTTATAGTCAAATCAAGGAAAGGAATCATTATTTTCTATCATTTCACCCCGTCATTTGGCCTAGAGCTAGCCGCACTGGTTAAACCAATTGGCGTCCTTTACAGCACCTGTGCTAGTGAACTGTACCTTTAAGCAGCCCAAGAAACCACCAAAAATCTTGAGGCATTAGTAGAAAATGAAGGTGTGGGAGGTACACTGTCATAACGGATTCACCGTTGCCACAAAGTCTGCTCCTTTTAAAAATAAAAACCTGGGCTCTGATTCTCTCTCTCTCTCTCTCTCTCTCTCTCTCTCACACACACACACACACACACACACACACACACACACACACGGCACTCCCTTAAAGTGCACTATCCAGTGGCTTTCAGTTCATCTACTGCTGTCTGTACCCACGACCACACTTTCTCACTTGAGAACATTTTCATCACCACCTAAAGACCTCAACCCTCTACCTCCTTCCCCTTGGCAACACTAACTCATTTTTGGTCTCTGGGTTGGCCTGTTCTGGGGATTTTCCATAACGGAATCAGGCAGTAGGTGATCTTTCCTGACCGGTTTCTGAGGCAGCTCATCCGTGTTGTAGCACGCATGAGTACTTCATTCCTTTCCGCGGCTGACTGTATGGATCCATCACGTTTGGTTTCTCTGTTTATCAGCTCTCGGACATTTTTCACTTTGGGGCTATTTTGGATATAACAACTTGTGTACAAATAATGTGTGTACACATGATGACTTCTCTTGGGTATCTATGCATAAAATTCCTGCGTCATAGGATAACTCTATGTTTAACAATGTAAGAAACTGCGCAGTTGGTGTTCCAAAGTGGCTGCAGCATTTTACATCTTGACCACCAACGAATGAAAGAGGGCTTTGAATGCTAACATCTTCACCAACACATTACTGTCTTTTTAATTACAGTCATCTTACCGGTATCTACACCTCTTCTTCTGAAAGAAAATAAATTTATTGGATGTTCAGTGGTTAAACTCTCTCACTCATGGCTCACTTGCATGTTTTAAGTTACAGACTTCCTAGACGACCGGGCCGGGGCCGTGTGAGGTACACTGCCCACCCACCAGAGACGAAGTGTGCGAAGGGAGAGGGGAGGAGGGAGAAGGGAGAGCAGGGAGACTCTCGGTCCGCGCTCTGGGGAAAAGAAGTACCTCATGGGTTTTGTCCGGAGTGCCGTCTTCAAACTCTCTATGGTCTTACTTCTCTCTTCTTCCTCTTCCTTCTCTAAAGCCAGAAGAGACTTTCTCTATGGAGAGAAAACTCAAATTACTTTCACAAATTCCAGATTTTTTGTTTGTTTTGGTAAAATTAAAACAAACCTACAATGTATAGATATATCTTTGATTCAAATAAGCAATGAAGACATCTATGACTAAGACTGTAAGTCAAAATGCAGAGTAGCAGACACCACGAATCCCACAAACTCATCGTCCATTTTAAAGTAAAGCTTTAAGGAAACCCTTAGAAGTCTTCATGAGCAGAGACGCTACCCACATGTCTGTATAAGTGGTCTACAACTACACTCTGGTGTAGTGGATTCTACGACTAGACTTGTAGTTGAAAACATCATCCTGTTGATTACAGTCAATAGCACTATAAAACAGGGGAGCAGGCAGCACCTGGCCCCCCTCTCTCCCCCATCTTTTAGCTGAAAGTATGACCCGGACCAAGAGGTTGTTACACTGAATTATTTTTTTAAGGGGAATAATTAAACTGGACCTGATGTGAAGATGAAGTCTAGAATCCATCAAACTTAGAAATGATTTGGAAGTCGGGATGTGTGTGTGCGCGCATGCACCTGAACATACATGTATGTGAGTACGGGTGCATCATCTCACCCAAGGATCTGCCAGGGCAGTGCCCCTCAAGTGTGCATACTGACAGAATGGCAGGAGCACCCTGCTACAGTGCAGGTGCTGATGCTGCATGTCTGGTGTGCGGACTGAGAGACTGCATTTTGGACACGCTTCCAGGCCAAGTGGATGCTGTAGGTCTTACAAGCTTTACTTTGAAGAGCCAGGCTCCTAGTAAGCAGATCTAATGTGATAGATTTAATCTAAGAGCACAATGTATTTAATAAAAGCATAAAGACTAGTAAGGTTTAGATCAACCACACCTACTGCTTGAGTCAATTCCAACTCATAGTGGCGCCTCTGTAGAGTTTCCAAAATGACACCTCTTTACTGAAGCAGACAGCCTCATCTTTCCCATGGAGCGGTTGGTTGGCTGCTGACCTTGTGGATAGCAGCCCAACAGCACCATTGGGGCTCCTTAGCAAGGCTAAGAGATGTGTTCTACTCCTCTTCCTCCCATGATAATCTCTACATTAAAACTCTCCTCTGTCTATGCTCTCAGGAGCCTCCACCCAAGAGCTACCAGATCCTTCCCTTCATCGTACTCTCACCACATGCTTCTTGACTTTCAATCGTATTGCCTGTGAAGGAATCAGATAAAAGATTTGGCTGGGAAACAGGCTGGGTTGATCTATTTTAAAAGGTTCTTTTGGTACTTATTATCTTTGATCAACAGTATCAGTATTACAACTAAGCCTGCATGTGGCTTCACTGAGAGGAGAAGGAGGGTAGAACCCGAAGCACACCACCCATCAGTGTCATTTATGACAACTGACATGAAAATCGTGGGCTCTCTGTTCAACACTTAATTGTCTCTGCTAACGCTGTCTTGTTGCTAGTGATGGGTCTGGACAGCTGTCACCCGAGGACGGTGGTGGAAGAAGCTGCATGCAGAAATAGTCAGTCAATTCCACCCCGGCCGCGTGAGACCCATCCACTGGGAAACCCAGCAGAGTAGAGCTAATCTCCTGTGGCATCACTGAACTAGTTTAGAATCTCAAGGAATCACTTTGAAGCTGCAATTCACAACCAAATCTTTTATGAATACCATCACTTGTTCCTAGGCTTAATTACACAAACCTAGCCAAAATTTAAGGATATCCTAGCGGCACAGTGATATAAACACTCAACTGATCAATGAAGGGCTGGTGGTTTCCACACACCAGCTGCTCTCGCCACTGGAGAAAGGTGTGGCTGTCTGCTTCTGTAAAAGTTACACCCTTGGAAACCCAATGGGAAGGTCTATTCTGTCTTGTGAGAGGGCTACAGAAGCTGATGGAAACTTCCATGATCTTTTAATGTGTTTCCCCCACCAACTTGTCGAAGGCCGCTCGTGTCAGGTCACTAAGGGTTGGGATAGACCCAATGGTCTTCAATTTGGAACCAAGTCCTTAGAACTGCACGCATTTCTAATGGTGGGTCACTAACAGCTGGTAAGGACATCTATATTTATTCTCTACACAATCTTGATGAGGATAGATTGTCTGAATAAAGGCATTCTACATTAAGCCTCTCCCTAGCAGAGTTGAGAGATTTATGAAATGTCAAAGAAAATTAAAGTACAATTTCCTTTCCTAATATTAGAATGGAACATTACCTTTCTCTGAAAACAGGAGAGACTATAACCCTTTTTTTTTGGTATGCGATTCACAATTAGATTTGGATCTAAGATTGAATTTTTTTATATTAAGAAAATCAAGGCTAGATGGGTCAACCTGACATCCTAAGATGACTTCAAAATAATGTATATGAACTCTCAAGTTTTCAAACTTCAGTATTAGCAGGAAGGCTTAGCTTGCACTGTTTAGCAATAAGGGGATATGCTTGCATTGCTGATGATGACTCACCAGGCAAGATATCTAGTGTGCACCTTGGCACTGAGGGTCAGAGAAAAGGGCAAAGCCCCGCAGCGAGATAGACTGACGGACGCAGCAGCTTCAACAGTGGACTGAGACGCAGCGAGTGAGAATGGTGCAGGGCTGAGCAGGGGTGACGTGGCACTTGGAGCTGCCTCGGGCTGGAGGGACTCATGCAATGGCACTGACTAACCGCCGCCACCCTGGCTTTTGCTGCTCTCGGCCCTGACAAAGGAGTTTCTGGGAAGTACAAGGGACCACTCACTGCGAGGCTGGAGGTTGAAGGCCATTCAGAGGCCCCCTACAAGACAGGCCTGGAGATCTGCGGTTGAAACTTCAGCCAGCAAAAACCCTCTGGGTCAGTGTGAAGCCCACGGCCCACATATAGTCACCGGGAGTTGAGATGGAATTTGACGGAAATGGATTTGCACTTATGCAAGCAGTGGGCAAACGACAGAGCACACTCGGCCAGGGGACCTCCGGTCAAAGATGAAGGAGACACGAGGGCACGTGGGGCTATGCCCAGAGCAGGCACATGAGTCGGCCGGGGTGAACTCTGGAACCAAGTCCTGCTTTAAACATGGCCTTGTGGAGGGAGAAATAAGCCGGAGCACTAAGTACACTGCCGTCCCCGTCACATCCCTCTTGCTAGGGACCACGGAGTAGCTGCATACAAAGCAAGCCCAGGTCCTTCTCAAACCTGCTAGACGGCACTCTTTTATTAGACCATTTCTTTCACTCTCTGAAAGCCCACAGATCACTCAGGGGCCCTTTAAAGAACAAAGCGTTCTTGTTCTGAGGCTTACACAAAGTAACTGAACTTGTTCCACAAATGGCTTCCCAGACCAGTAAGTGCTGCGGTTCTCAACCAGGATCAGTTACCACACTCCTGAGGCTTTAAAGAAAACACATGGTTGCCCAAACCTCAGAACCTTGGTAGACCAGGGCGGGGGTGAGGGGGTGGAGGGATGGGGTTACCGGGTACCTTTTACAAACCCTTGGGTTTTAACAACTGTGTTAGTAATAGCACACGGAAAGGGGATGATAGGAGGTGGGAGAACCAGAATTCAAACCTACCAACAGACTTTAAACCTCGAGCGAGGTCACTTTTGTGGTTCAGATTCCTGATCTATATAAATAGCACAATACCCACATTGGTGGGTAAAGTGGAGAGGGGCATCAAAAAAGAGGAAGACCCTTGATGAGATGGGGCTCAAACATCATACCGTATATACTTCAATATAAGCTGACCCGAATACCAGCCGAGGCAGCTAATTTTACCACAAAAAACGGCATTAAAAACATGCTGAAAAACTCGGCTTATACCCGAGTCTATGCAGTACCAATGGTGAGGATGGCGCAGAACTGGGCATTGTTTCCTTCTGTGGTATATAGGGTCCCTGTGACTTGATGGCATCTAACAACAGCAGAGCACTGGATGCTTAGAAGGATTAAAACCCACATGTAAAGTGCCTGCTATTCGGCTGTCACATGACGTACATTCAGTAAGCAGTGGTCGCACTAAAGCTGCAGACAATGGGGGATAACCTGGTGCACAATGGATGGCGGCCCTTCAACAACTCCCCTAGAGCCTGGGATTTATAGGAACTGTATGCTTGCTCTACCAGGCCCTAGGACCCAATCCCTCACAGTATTGTGTTGCTTTACATTCAACTACACAGTTTTTGTTTTCTCTACAGGGATTAACCAGAACTACAGGAGGAGGAGGAGAAACCCTGGTGATCCTGTGGGTTATGCTTGGGGATTTTAACAAGGTTGGTGGTTCAAACCCACTAGGAATTCCAAGGGAGAAAGAGAAGGCTGCCTGGTCCCTTAAGAGATTTACAGTCTATACACATAGGGTTGCCAAGAGGTGCACAGGGGCCCTGGTGGCATGGCGGCTATGCGTTGGGCTAAGATCTGCAAGGTCTGCAGCTCAGAAACACCAGCTGCTCTGAAACTCAGGGGCAGTTATACCTGTCCTATAGGGTCACTATGAGTCAGAATTGGCTCGATGGCAGTGAATTCGAAGAGGAGCCATCATGGGCTAGTGGGCCATGCACTGGGTGCTAACCATGAGGCCAGGAGTTTGAATCCACTTGACACTCCATGGGAGAAAGATGAAGAAAGTTATAGTCTCAGACAGCCGAAGGGCAGTTCTCCTCTGTGCTGAGGGCCGTTAAGAGTCGGCATTGACTCCATGGCAGTAGGCAGGCAGTAGCAGAAAGGGGAAGTGGCAGCAAATATGGCAGAAAACGCACCACAGTGTTTCCGGTCTGGTCAGGCCTCCTTACGGGCTGCAGGAGTTTGGAGGCCGCGTCAGTTCATGGGCTGCTGTTGCCTTTGAATGAAGCGGACACAATCTGGAGCTTTAGGAAACCGTGTTACGTGTTTAAACAGCAAAGCACACTCAAGGCACTGACAAGGCAGTCCCCAGGAGATGCTCTTAGGGAAGGACTCTGGATTAAGACCCAAGCTGCAGACAATGAAAGAAGACAACAAAGCATTGCCCAGGGGAAGCGGGACGATGGAGAAGGAAGCGCGCCATGTACTGGCACATCACAGATGCCCCAGCACAGGACTAAGCCAGGTCTACTCCAGACAAGGCAAGAAGGGCAGGTCCCTGATAGACAAATGCATCTAACTGTCCTCAGATGGAAAAATCCACAGTGCTTTGTTCTCCATTGATGGAAGGGAACTCACTAACCGAAGAAGCAACTTCTCTTGTTAGACTTCAGACAATGCTGACTTAATTAGAACGAAAGTCAGCCAGCCTGGCAGTTCTTTTTTTTTTTTTTTAATTTAAAACATTTTTTTCTTTTTTAAACCCTTCACAGCCAACAGGGAGAATTCAGAAAATAGCCTTCAGTGCAGGCAGTGTAACAAGCTCTAAAATGATGAGTGGTTAGATGGACCCACAGAAAATTCCTGATGGTCAAGCCAAATTTCACATTCTGTTAGCATCTTCCTACAAACGCTGAGGTCACCCTTTTCTCATCTTTGGCAATGTGCAGGCAGGCTGCCTCGCAGGAAGATTTGATGAGTGCTCTCTGTTCCTTACTGATCTGCTTTTTAGCTGAGAAGCCCTCAGGGAAAACACGTAGTTTCTTTGAGAATTTATACAGCCTTGTTCACATTCACCAGGCTGTTTATTATTCACTGTAGGACAGCAGGAGGTGTACTTTCAGAGAAAAATGCTAGAAAAGAGGAAGTGACTAAACTTCAAGGTCCCTGAAATTTCACAAAAATAGGAATGGCTTTGCCGCAGCAGCAAAATCCTGGACCATCTGAAATGTTTGCTTTTAAGTGATAAGCACACTAATCTTCCATGAGGACTTTGGGGAAGGCAGGGAATAGAGAGAGAGAAAGGTATAATGGATGCTGTCATCCACTTGGATATTTATTTTATGCTCAGAGTTGACTCTAATGGGTTGACTATTAAAATTGTGAGTGTTGCCTGTTGAGGCAGTCTGCATGCCAATGTGGGCTGCCTCCAATTCTTATCAGCCACAACATCCCATAAAGCTACTACGGCTTAACGGCTGATGATCTGTTTTCAACCTCATCCTTTAGCTGTGATCAACAGGTGCCTGTTGTCAAGTTGCTTGTAATGTAGACAATGTTATCAGAGTTCATACGGTTTAGACACGGGGAATATATTTTAATCAATTAATGAACCAAAAATCCTAATGTCTAATCCCCTTACAGAAGGGTCACAAGGAAGAGACAAGTCAGTCAGGGTGCAGTATAGCACCAATGAAACATACAACTTTCCTCTAGTTCTTTAATGCTCCCCTCCCCACTATCATGACCCCAATTCTACCTTACAAATCTGGCTAGACCAGAGAATGTACTCTGGTACAGATAAGAGTTGGAAACAGGGAATCCAGGGCAGACAAACCCCTCAGGACCAATGATGAGAGTAGCCATACCAGGACGGTGAGGGACAGGTGGGGGGAGATAGGAGGAACTGATCACAATGATCTACCTATCACCCCCTCCCATGGGGATGGACAACAGAAAAGTGGGTGAAGGGAGACATCGATCCATGTAAGACATGAAAATATAATAATTTATAAATTATCAGGGGTTTATGAGGGAGGGAGGTGGAGAGGGAGGGGGAAAAATGGAGAAGCTGATACCAAGGGCTCAAGTAGAAAGAAAATGTTTTGAAAAGGATGCTGCCAACAAATGTACAAATGTGCTTGACACAATGGATGGATGGATGGATTGTGATAAGTTGTACGAGCGCCCAATAAAATGATTTTTTTTAAAGGAATAGAAATACCATATGTAAAAACAAATCCGAATGTCCAATATTTCCCAAGGACACCTCAGAGCCATTATTTTCATTATCATTCCTTTTCATTAAACCCGCCACTCCATGAGCACCTGGTTATGTTCATGTGTAAACGAGCACCTTATTGCTGTTGTCAGGTGCCAACAAGTCGGTTCTGACTGATAGGGCCCCATGTACGACAGAATGAAACACTGCCTGGTCCTACGCCGCCCTTGTGGTAGTTACATAATCTGGTGTCACTTTGAAAGGATTACAAGTGAAGGGGTGGAGTCTGGCCTGTCAATCAAGATATAACCAATGAGGCTTCTGTGTGGGCCTGGCCTGATCCTGAGAATTATGAGAACTCCTGGATTTCCTCCTTGGAGTCAGGAGACTCTCTCTCTGCTGCTTACTCCCTGAGAGATGCTCTTCTGACAAGACACTTGGTGCTATGCCCTGGGAGCTGGAGAAGCCACATGGACATACCCTGATACAACCAGGTCTCTGGAGCTGGAGAAGCCACGTAGAGACCCCTGCCAGTGCTGAGATGATTACCACCACTGGATCTACCAGACTTCCAACCCACTGGCCTGTGACCCTCCTGCATTCAGCATCATTGCATGTATTTCGTGAGTCTGAAGAGGACTTTAGGACCACCATAGTGTCCAGCAAAAGCAAGAACCAGGAACTGGCAAGTCCCCAGGCAGGAGGAGAATGGGGGGAGATGGTGCTGGAACAGTTGAATTATACTACATTGACATGGTATTAACTTTTGGAACACTGCTGCCAGGCCAGAGCGCCAAATGATCGGCAGGCAAGAGCAATTGCAAGTTGAAAGTTGAACACAGGCCAGATTTAAGATTACATTTCCTCTTATAACATTAAACTCACTTATATTTTAGTGTGTGCTGATTTTATTTAAGACATACTGGAAAAAGCATTTTGCCAAGGACCACTTCTGCCCTCTGTCTTCCCCCTGTGCTGAGAGCTGCAAATCGAGTTTGGAAAAGCAATGCCAGTGGGTTGTTCTTACACAAAACGAGTTTATTGTGCAACTGTGTGTTCTGCACTAGACTGGCATTTTAAACTGTGTGTCAAAGAACATAAGGTATACCTACAGCAGCCATGGAGTTCAGCTGATCGATGTAGAATTCAGGCCAACTTGTAGCTCCCTTGTTTTCTTCTTGGTCCTAAAAGGAAAAGAAATGAGTTATATACCACAAGATACACAAATACAACAAGCATAAGCACAGCTGACTTCCAGAGCATCTCCACGATGGCCTACAAAAACCACCAGAAGACGCTGTGATCGGAGAAACTTGTTTTGAACTGTTGGCTTTAAGGCATCGGGATGTCCATTTGACTAGAGTGGTCTTTCTGATCCATTTTCTTGGGGCATGTTTAAGAAGTAAGTTAGGTGTGACAAAGGGGATAATTTCTGGTCATGGGCCAAAGGCAGTTTAAATGGGAGCTCGCCACACCATGTTGTAAAGGTACTGAAACGAAAACACTTTAGTCCTAAACCCACCTTTTAAACCATGAACGTTTGCGAGTTTACATATAAAATGCAGTGAGCTGAAGAGGGAAAGAATTGAACCTAAGGAATTTGGGAACTGATTCCTAAACCACACCAGCCAGTTTTGCATCTTACAAACCAGGGATATCTGGAACTAGTCTCAGTGCTCCGAGGCTTCTGTGGATGGAAGGCTGTGTTGGCCTGAAGCACACCTCGAAATCCAAGAAGGAGCTGTAGCCTCTGCTCCTCGGGGACTTACACACACGCTTGCAAGCCTATGTGGCTACAAACCATGGGGAGATCCAGACAGACTGGAGGTGACTCGAAAAGGACAACGTCGCTGTTCTCTAGCCTCACACTCAGAAGGCAATGGATACCCCAGCCCAGCCCCGCCCACCCAGCCCAGCCCCGCCCAGCCCAGCCCAGCCCCACCTAGGAGAAGGTGCTACCTCACAATGAAGTACTTACTACTATTTTGTTTTAGCAGATCATTTAGGAGGTGGAAACAGCAAAGTACTCTGCAGAGCAGAGAATTCTAGTCCCTGGCACAGTGGTTTGAGACTGGGCTTTTCATTTCTGTCTTAGATTTCACTTCAAAAAAACCCCACAACGGCCATCAAGCTCAGAAGCAACAAAGCCCACATGGAAGAAGCACACCAGCCTATGCAACCACGAGGTGTCAAAGGGATCAGGTGTAAGGCATCATCAGAACAAAAAATCTTACCATAGTGAATGATGGGGGTAGTGCGGAGTGGAGATCCAAAGCCCATTAGTAAGCCACTGGAGATCCCCTTGCAGAGGGGTCTCGGGGAGGAGATGAGCCAGTCAGGGTGTGATGTAACAACGATGAGAAATACAACTTTCCTCTAGTTCCTAAATGTTTCCTCCCCACTCCCACTACCATGACTCGAATTCGATCTTGCAAGTCTGGCTAGACCAGAGGAGGTACACTGGTACAGATAGAACTGAAAATACAGGGAATCCAGGATGGATGAGCCCTATAGGACCAGTGGTGTGAGTGGCAAAACAGGGAGGGTAAAGGGAGAATGGGTAGGAAAGAGGAAACCGATTACATGGAACTGTGTGTGACCTTCTCCCTGGGGGACAGACAACCGAATAGTGGGTGAAGGGAGACGTCGGACAGGGCAAGATATGACAAAATACCCATTTATAAACTATCAAGGGCTGATGAGGGAGAGGGGAGCGGGGAGGGAGGGGAAAAATGAGGACCTAATGTCGGGGGTTTAAGTGGAGAGAAAATGTTTTGAGAAACGATGTACAAATGTGCTTTACACAATTGATGTGTGTATGGATTGGGATAACAGTTGTATGAGCCCCTAATAAAAGGTTAAAAAACAAAACAAAACCCACAAACAGCACTCTCTTTAAGCAAAGCTCACCAGGTAAGTCTACTGGGATGGAATAATGGAGGCATGACTTTAAGATGATTTTTTTCCCAGTAATCACAAACAGGGCACAAAGTACCTACTGCTGATAAAGGAGCTAGTGCCCTATAAGCTGGGTGACTGATCTGAACTTGGACCGTTGCATGGATTTCATCTGGAGACCGAATGAGCCAGGTGATAGGGACAAAGTGGTGGTTCTGAAGTTAGACTAGGTTACACTTCCGTGGCTTTAAACAAGTTTAGGAAATCTGATGAGTTTTAGAACAGCCCTTAATGACAGTTTAGCAAGTTAATAAAATAGTTAGAATGGTAGTAGAAGTGCTGAACTGTTCTCTCCTCTTAAAATGGGGTGTTAAGTTAGCAAAATCTCAGTTACCATTGCATTGAACCAGCCAAAACTCACAGTGATGTTCAATGGTATTTGAACCTATAAAATAAAATTATGGGTGACAGACATTTCTAGTTCTCAAATAAGGGCAAATTTCCAAAGCTAAAACAAAATCAGGTCCCCTGCCCGTAGCCCCATGAGTGCCTCCTCTAAGCTTAATTGTCGTGGTTACAGAACAGAGATCATTTTAGAGGCTGAAGATCAATATGTAAAGAAACATCTTACCACTTTGGAAAAGTCATGATAATGTCAACACAGTAAGACTAAGCCCAGTTACTGTAGTCAAAATAAGGGGGAGAACTGCACCTTAATTATACATGCTTCAGTGCTAAGAAAATCAAATGAGCTAAGGTATGTGAAAGCAGCCTGTAGATGTACTAACTACTCTCACTGCACGTGGTGGGGAGTGATCCTCCGAGTTCTCCGCTTGGCAATGCAGCCCTGGGCTCCCCTGTGCCACTCCCGGCCTTCTACGGGGATGTGCGCAGTAGCTAAGTGGACACACATCCTTGAAGTAGTTCTGCCCTCCTCCAGGTGGCTGTGAGTCTGTAGTTCTGCAAAGGCATAGGCCAGCGGAAATGAATGCAATTGGCCTGTGGGGATCCCATAAAGAGCACTGAAAGGTGTGTAGGGGGGGAAGGGGGTTAGGGTGGGGTGTGTGTGTGTGTGTGTGTGTGGCTCTCCCTAAACGTCTAGGAAAGAAACTGCTGGCAGAAGTCTAACACATACGGACTTCTATAACTTGTCTTACTCTTTACGCACCAATCTCATTCTATTTATTTGGTATTAGAAAACAGATGGAAAAATACAGAAGAGTCTATCAATGATATTACCGTAGTGGTAACGGAAGCAGCAGAATCTCTAACATCCTACTCCAAGCACTGCGCTCTTCATTTACTCTTTCCCGTGAGTTGGCTGCCTATGTTAGAGAGGGCTCAAACACCACCACCCATGGGGTAGGGACTCTACCCATTTTACGAAGGAGGTCACGCGCACCTAGAGGCTAGGTGAACCACCAGAGGTAATTACTGCTAGAAAGTCCAAGGCAGCGGGAGAGCATTGGGGCACTCTCTTTCCTAAGCAATAGACATTAAGTGCAAAACTGGCTTTCACTCTTAACTACCTCATATAACAGAATTCAAACATGGCTAGGGCCAAACATGAGTTCATCTTTCCCTAAGCCTCTTGCTATTTTTGTTATAAACAACATTTCTGGTAATTATTCCAAGCAAGAATACTAGCTCCATTTTATTCCTTAAAACATATATATATTTTAAATACAGATGGTTGGTACCAAGAGAAAGCTATCCTGTTGATATATAAATTCTAACATCCACATTAAACACTTTTTAATTCTATACACACAATGGAAAATTTCTATTAAAGCCTATTTTTTCTTGAATATGCTACAGCATTACATTTATATACCTATTTGCTGAAGGTTTTGGTTTTATTGAATTGGAATTGTTTGAGCAAGTTTGAATATGTCTGGATTTCAATCTCCAATATTTGTTTCTAAAATCTGTACACACGTTTTAAGCGTCTAAAATCCACTGCCATCCAGACTCCTAGTGACCCCAGGAAGTCGAGCCGAGCTGCTCCATAGGGTTTCTTTCCCAGGCTGTAAACCCTGGTGGAAGCAGACTGTCTCGTGTCTCTCCTGTGCAGAGGTTGGTGGGTTTGAATCATAACCCTACTCTTTACCTACTACACTGCCAGGGCTCCTTCTTCAGAGTCCATATACAGTATACCTCTGGAAGGAAGATGTTGTAGAAAACACATCTACTGTTGTAATTTGATGTTCCGATTTCAAACATCAGTCCATGTACGTGAGGGGGCTTCAAAAGGCTAGTGGAAAATGCCATCCTCTTTCAATCCCATTTTTCGATAGCCTTTTGGGAAGAAGCTATGATGGCGCTGGGGGTTAGATGCTGGGCTGCTAAGGACAAGGTTAGCAGTTCAAAGCTGCCATCTTAAGATGAGGCTTACAGTCTCAGGGATCCTCGCTGGGGTCACTTGAAGTCAGCATCGATAGTAGTGGGCTTTGTGTATAAACTTTTGGAGGCTCCATGTATTAATAATGTATGCTGTTCAGACACAGTTAATTTCCAATGGTGCTTTGTTTGCATGGTAGTTGAAGGAACACTCCCACGTTGTTGTTGTTGTTTTTAATTTTGCTAATACAACATTTCCTTTTCCTTTGTAGGATAAATAAACATCGCTGTCAATAGACAAGAAAAAATGCCTGCTAGTAAAGGGAACAGGTAGAGAAGGGAAAGAGACTTTAAAGGGCAATGACAACTTTATTGTTAGTAGTTATGCCAGGCTTTGATCAGATAAGTCACGGTGCTTGTGCTTAACGTGGCACAATTGCCAAGTGCCAGGCTGCTAAGCCAAAGGCCGTGGTCTGAACCCACCAGCCATTCTGAGGAAGACGCATGTGGCAGTTGGTGTCCATTAAGAGTACAGCTTTGGAAACCCTGTGGGGTGCTTCTACTCTTATTAGGGTCACTGGGTGTAAAAATGCATAACACCCACAGTGTCTGCTCAGTGACTGTGAACAGGTTTCGAATGATCTTCCCCTACCTGCTTTAAATCACAGCACTACATTTATTTTCTTAACATACCACTGCCCATGAGAGTATGTTTTGCATGGCTTCTTAGATTGCAGTCTCTGTGGAGCAAACAGCCATGGCTCCATCACCAATGCCATGCTGACTGTGCTCTGTGTCGTCCATCACCACGTGAGCACATGCACCAGCTATGTGGCTGTTAAGCAGGCAGGGGAAGTAGCGTTGTGACTCAGTTTTAGTGTACTTATCTGTGAAATTGATGCCTACCTCATGGTTCCTGGGAGAATTTAGTAAGTTCCGACTCACAGGGACTGTAAATTGAAGCAGGAACACTGGTGGTTTAGTGGTTATGTATTGGGCTGTGATCTGCATGGTTGGCAGTTCAAAACCACCAGCAGTTCCTTGGAAGAAAGACTGGGTTTTCTACTCCCATAATCAGTTACAGCCTTGGAAACCCATAGGGGTTATAATGAGTCAGCAGTGATTCTCAACAAACCCACAGGGGCTCACTGAGTTAGTATTGGCTCTATGGCAGTGAATTTGGTTTTTTTCTTGGTAGATAGGAGCAACCACTGTCGGGGAAAATTTTGGCAATAATTGTTCAGATTTAAAGTGGACATAGCCTTTGGTTCTCTAAGTCTACTTACAGATTCTTAAGTCTACTGTAAGTCTATGGGAATTGAGCCCATAATTACATGCTCCCATTTGCACAAATCTGTATTACAAAGATAATTAATCAAAGCATGGCTTTTATAAGTAGATAATAAAAAAGAAAACAAAAGATGTAGAGAGGGAAATGATTGAGTAAATTTATCATAGTAAAAGAATGGAGTAGAGCTATTTAATATTATATATTTATAAAAATTTCATTTAAACTTGTGCTTTTATTGACTATGGAAAGGCATTCAACTGTGTGGATCTTACAAACTATGTAGCCACATAAGAATGGGAATTCCAGAATAATTTATTGTGTTCATGTGGGATGAATGGACCAAAAGGTAGTTATTTGAACACAACAAAAGAATACTGCAGTCTTAATTGGACATCCCCTCACATAAGAGTCACAAGGAAGAGACTAGCCAGTCAGGGTGCAGTATAACACTGATGAAACATACAACTTTCCTCTAGTTCCTTAATGCCCCCACCCTCCCCACTATCATGACCCCAATTCTACCTTACAAATCCGGCTAGACCAGAGCATGTACATTGATACAGACGAGAGCCTGCAACATAGGGAATCCAGGACGGATAAACCCCTCAGGGCCAATAATGAGAGTAGTGATACCAGGAGGGTAGGGGGGAAGTGAGGAGAGAAAGGGGGAACCGATCACAATGATGAACATATAACCTCCCCACCCAGGGGAACAAACAACAGAAAAGAGGGTGATGGGTGTAAGACATGAAAAAAAAATTACCAAAAGTTCAGGAGGGAGGGGGCTTTGGGAAGAGAGGGGGAAATGAGGAGCCAATAACAAGGGCTCAAGTAGAAAGAAATTGTTTTGAAAATGATGATGGCAACATATGTACTTGTATTGCTTAACACAGTGGATGTATATGTGGATTGTGATAAGGGCTATACGAGCCCCCAATAAAATGATTTTAAAAAGAATACTGCAGTCTAATATAGACTACAACTCAATGTAAAGAAAACCGGAATCTTCACAAATGGACCAATAGGTAACATCATGATCAATGGAGAAAAGATTGACGTTGTCAATGATTTCATCTTACTTGGATCCACAATCAATGAATGTTCATGGGAGGAGCAGTCAAGAAATAAAAGTACACACTGTAGTGGAAAACTTTGCTGCACAAGATCTCTTTAAAGTGTTGATGAGCAAGGATGTTACTTTGAGGACTAAGGTGTGCTTGAATCAAGCCATGATATTTTTCAATACCCTTACATGCACATGCAAGTTGGACACTGAATATGGAAGATCGACAGAGAAATCAATACATTGGAATTATGGTGCTGGTGAAGTACACTAAGAGCACCATGAGCTGCCAAAAGAACAAACAAATTTGTCTTGGAAGAAGTACAGCGACAATGCTCCTTAGAGGCAAGAATGGCAGGACTTCATCCCATGTTATCCAGAGACCAGTTCTTGGAAAACGGGCATGATGCTTGGAAAAGTAGAAGGGCGTTGAAAAAGAGAAAGACAAGATGGATTGTCAGAGTGGCTGCAAAAATGGACTCAAACGTAACAATTGTGAGGCTGGCATAGGGTGGGGCAGTGTTTTGTTTTGTTGCACACAGGGTTGCTAAGAGTGAGTACTGACTTGACATTGGATAACATTAAAAACAACAGCAACAGCACATTTATAAAAGGCCAAATATACTGTTGAGAGAAAAAATAGTTCCAAAGAATATCATTAGTTCTCATCTGTAGGAAAAATAATGTATGTCCATTTTATATAAATCCATGCACACATTTGTGAAAATATATACAATAAAACTTAACAATGGCTACCTCTGGGTAAACAAACAAACAAAAGCCCCTCAAAACAAACTCACTGCCATCAAGTTGATTCTGACTTAGAGTGACCCTACAGGACAGGGTAGAACTGCACCCATGGATTTGAGGCTGTAGCTCTTTATGGAAGTAGGAAGCCTCATCTTTTTCAAGAGCAGCTTGAGGTTTGGAACTGCTGACCTTGTGATTAGCAGCCCAACACATAAATAACCGCTACATCAAAAGAAGTATTTTACTTACAAACTTCTGTATAATTAAAAGTTTTAGTTTTATCAAGAATGTGCATTCTTTCTGCAATTAAACTAGGAGTAAGTTCTGAAGCATTACCTGCTCTGTTATGACACGTGCTTGCCCTTTTCTGTAGCTCTGTTGAGAAATGAATTGTGTCAAGTGAACCCGATGCATTTGGGTCTCTGTTTTCCACTCCAATGCACATAAACACATACAATAAATTTAAAGCTTTTAACTATTAATTGTCTCTGTCACCAAGCTTTCTTTTTCTAAAACACACCCAAACACTAATACTATTTATGCAGACACAGAAATTATATGCTTTGGACTCTAAGAATTAAGTGCCTGAAGCATGTTGAACATTTCTCTAAACTTCCACAGACATATTTAGGGATTTGTGCGGCAAATGATTTCTTGGTAGCAGCTGAAGTCTTCCATTGATATAAATAGGACTCAAAGCCCAGTTTAAGAACCCAAGTCTCCTAACAAGAATAACTTCTTCTGAGCTCATCACCAGACCAACATTTTAATAGGAGCATCTCTGAAATATACGAGACAAGCACAGGGAGAGTTGTAGTTCAAATCTTCAGCTTAAGATGCTCGTATATCAAGGCCCGAAATAAGTCAATCAATCATAAAGGACATGTTCTGTGGTTGTTCACTAGACAACAAATCACAGGCTAAAGCAACATTTACTTGGTCCAACTGAAGCCATAAATCTCTATGCGCTTTTAGCTAATACTTTCTCAGTTAGTTTTAGGATAATCCTTGTCAGGAAAGACAGACACTCACTGTCTAGTTTGGCTAAAAATTCTCGAGAGCAAATGTACAAGCAGGCTTTCACTTAATGACCTCTTCAAGTTAGGACAAACCACACTTGGAGCCATTTATTTTTTCCCCCTTTAATAGCTCACCCTTAGGAATATGTACTACACACAACGTTACAGCGTGTCATTTGCTGGTGCTATCATCCTCAGATCTTTACTCTCAGATGCGCACTCTTGTAACTTATCGTTCCATGCCTTACCAAATAGATTTGATTTTTAAACCAAATCTGGGGCTCGAGCTGCTTGAAAGCAGTAGTCATGAGATCAAACGACCCATTGCACTGAGTAAATCTGCTGAAGAAGACCTCTTTACTGTGTTGAAAAGCAAGGATGGGACTTTGAGGACGAGGGCTTAGGTGAGCCTGAGCCACAGCATGGTATCTTCGATCACTTAATATGTATGTGAAAGTCAGACATTAAGTAAGGAAGACAGAAGAAAAATCAATGCTTTTGAATTATGGTGTTGGAGAATGGTATTCAAAGTACCATGGACTGCCAAGAGAACAAATAGATCTCTCTGGCAAGAAGTACAGCCAGAATGCTCCTTGGAGGCAAGGGTGGTGAGACTTCGTCTCAAGCCCATTGGACATGCTATCAGAAGAGACCAGTCCTATGGGGGCAGTGCGGAGTGGAGATCCAAAGCCCATTAGTAGGCCACTGGAGATCCCCTTGCAGAGGGGTCTCGGGGAGGAGAT
>NW_022103915.1:46894066-46900285 GCF_000313985.2 Echinops telfairi
AAATAAATAAGAAGAGACCAGTCCTTGGAGAAGGACATCATGCTTGGTAAACTGGGGGTGCAAGGACAAAGAGGAAGGCCCTTGATAAGATGGACTGACACAATGACTGCACGGATGGGCTCAAACATAAGAGCAATTGTGAGGATGGTGCACAGTTAAGTACAGAGCAATCTCTTAAATTGGGTGCTGGCAAACTTCTGTAAAAAGTTGAGACAGTAAACATTTTAGCTCTACAGCCACACAGTCTGTTGCAACTACTCACCTCTGTCATTCTGTTGCAAAAATAGTCATAGATAACCTTTAAAGCACTGAACATTGCTGTGGTCCATTAAACTTTATTTACAAAACTAAGGACCAAGAGCTGTTTTGTTCCGTTATACATACGGTCACTGTAAGTTGTAACGGACTTGATGGTACCTAACAACAACAGTTGCTTTAAAATATGGTCCCAAACAGAGCTCACTTTGCCAAAGACAAGAGGCAGACTCAAGAAGCAGTGAGATGGTGCTGTGAAACAGAGAAAGGCAAAAAGGGAGCAGACAGAAAACTCTGACGAATGCTACAAATGCTATCCCCATTCTCAGAGCGAATTCAGTTCATTGCAGCTGATCTAGTATCTTCCAAAGTGGTGGTATAACTGCCGCTGACAATATCCCCACATCATCCAACTCTTCATAGTAAGAATAACTTTTTATAATCTATATTTTCATGTACATATGTATGTACGTAAGTTTACATGAGTCTCCAATGCCAAACATGTATAAAGACACTGATAATAAAAGGCAGGAGTAATGAGAAATGAAAAACAATGAAGTATTTTGACATACATCAGAACCGACTTAGGAGGGAGTTGCTGGGACTGAACCCTGATGTAAGTTGGGGGACTTCCTATGACCTCAAAAACCAAAACCAAACCCACTGCCCGCAAGTCGCTGCAAATTCATTGTGCCCCTATAAAGGGTTAACAAGTAATTCCTTGTAGAAGTACCTGGATGTCTCAAGGACCTCCTGGGCAGGGGCTGGTGAGTGTTCAGCACTAACCTTGGAGTTAACAGACCCACACTTCCCGGCAGCACCGCCCTGGCCCCTCATCTGGGAACAGTGCCACCGATTCCAAAGCAGCAAAGACAAAGGAGCTTCATAATATCAAAGAAACACACACACACACACACACACACACACACACACACACACACACACACGTCTTCTGTAGAAGAATGTATCAATGTGGATTAGTCTAGGTCTAAGCAACGGGGGAGGAAGAGTAAGTAAGTTGGAAAAGTATTTCCTGGAAGGCCTTGCTAATAACTTCAACTAAGGTTCTCTCCCAGTGACTAGTAGTGTGAACAGCATGTTCTCTTAAGATGTCCATAATGAGGTACAGAACAGTCTCTCAGACTAGGGCTGTTTGGTGGACGACTGTGAAAGATCAGGCAGTAAATATTTTAGTCTTTACAGCTACATGATCTGTACAGAGGTGCAACTACTCAACTTTGTCATTCTATTGCAAAACAGTCATGGATAACATTTAAAGAATTGGACATTGTGGCATCCCATTAAATTTTATTTAGAAAAACAAGCAACTAAATAGATATGTCTGACTCGTCATAGTTTGTGGATCCCTGTGCTAGACTAAGCTTGGCTCTCAAGAGGGCTGGATTGCATAAAAAAACCCCAATGAGGTCACTGTGTTCCATGTTATCTACTTCTAAAGCCATTCTACCTCCAGCCAGCTCCAGCTGTTTAAATTAGGACCAGCGGCAATAGAGTTTGGCATTTGCACTGTAACCTGTATGTCTCCCCATCACAACCACTAGCCCCCCAAGAAGCAGCAGTAACCTACCATGCCTGGAAAACCTACTGTTATGCCATGCTCACTACTCAACGGAAATATTTTAATACTACTTTTAAACACTGTGGAACCCTGGAGGTGTAGTGGGTCATGCGTTGGGACATTCACCCCAAGGTTAGCAATTTGAAACCACGAGCTGCTCCACGGGAGAAATAGGAGGCTTCCTACTCCTGTAAAGAGTTAGTCTGGGACATGAAAAAATAATAATAATTTATAAATTATCAAAAGGCTCGTGAGGGAGGGAGGGTGGATGGGGGAGGGGGAAATGAGGAGCTGATACCAAGGGCTCAAGTAGAAAGAAAATGTTTTGAAAATATGATGGCAACAAATGTACAAATGTGCTTGACACAATGTCTGTACTGTAATAAGAGCTGTATGAGGTCCCAATAAAATGGTTTAAAAAAAAAAAGAGTCTTGGAAACCCACAAGGGCAGCTCTACTCTGTCTTACAGGGTTCCTTATTCAGTCAGAATCACGCAAGAGCAGAATCACGCAAGAGCAGTTCCTTTGGCTTGGCTTTCACATAGTGATAACATCATTGTTGCAGTTAGTTGTCATCCAGTAGGTTCCAACTCATGAAGGAAATGTTACCCAGGTATGTGTAATCCTCACAATTTCAAGTCCATATCAGCAGCTTGTGTCAACTGATTTCATTGAGAATCTCCTTCAAATTCCCTTGGCACTCTATGTGATGTCCTCAGCCTCCTGGTGACATGTGCAAATCAAGTGAGCAGGACAATATTCTGTCGTGGTCTCTATGGTCTTCACTGGCTATTTTTGAGAACTAGATCACGAGTTTGTCTTGGTCTGGAAGCTAAGCTAAAACTGTCCAGCATAGGCAACACTGATGGTATTGGAAATACTGGTGGCATGGGCTCCAGGATGATAGCAGCATACAAGCCTGCACAGAACAACAGACTTACATATGTGCAGTGGATATCATTGTGAGCTCCTTTAACTCTTGCTATCAATCCCAATTCATTCCACTTCTTATCCCACCCCCCCTCCAATTGGGAGGAGAAGAACCAGGAGAACCACAAATCTGACTTCCTACAAAGCCCCTTCCCAACACCTACTCCCTACTCTCGCAATGCACTAAAATTACATCCTACATTACAAAGGAAGGGAGTTGGTTTCAGAAAATAATTTCTACACTGTCACATTTTAAGATATGCATGTGGTTCCAAGGTCCTGGATACATTTTTTTGTTTGTTTTTGGGCTACTGCCACAATTATACATCAAGTGCATCTACTGTCAAAATTTGGTTGGACTCACACAAGGAATGCTTACAGAACAGTGACTTCTTCATCTGCCAGGAAACCTAATACCTCTTCCCAGTGAATGTCAGTCATTTTCCAGAAAGGCAAAGGAAACTTACAACAATGATTTTCATAGTTAGCATTTAGAGTTATAGTAGAAGAGCAACCACATTCTTCTATCTTAAAGAACACTATCTTAGGATTTTATCTCTGCGAAAAGCAGAGAATACCACAAAGGTATTTATGTTTTATTGACTATGCCGAAGCATCTGATGGTGTGCTTCATAATACACTATGGGTAAAATGGAAAAGAAGAGGAGTTCCAAAACAATTCATTGTGCTCATGCAGAGTCTGCACATGGATTAAGAGCTGCTGTGGGAACAGAACAAGGAAATACTGCATGGTTTAAATTCCGGGAGGGTGCACATGAGGGTGATATCCTCTCACTCAGTCTGTATGCTAAGCAAATAATCTGAGAAGTTGAACTAGGTGAAGAAGAATTAACATCAGGAATGGAGGAAGACTTATGAACAGCCTCTATCTGCAGATGACACAACCTTGCTCGCTAAAAGCTAGGACCTCTTGAAGCACTTGCTGATGAAGATCAATCACAGCCTTCAATATGGATTACAATACTCAATGTAAAGAACACCAAAATACTAACAACTAGACAAATAAATAACATCAAGATGAACAGAGAAAAGAATGACACTGTCTAGGATTTCATTTTACTTGAATTCACAGTCAATGCTGATGGAAGCAGCAGTCAACAAGTCAAACATTGTATTGCACTGGTCACATCTGCTGAACAAAACCTCTTTCAAGTGTTGAAAAGCAAGGATGTCACTTTGAAGACTTAGGTGCACCTAGCCCAAGCCATGGTATTTTCAATGGTCTTACATGCATGTGAAAAGTGGGATAACAGGGGGAAAGGGGGAGGGAGGAGAAAAACGAGGAGCTGATACCAAGGGCTCAAGTAGAAAGCAAATGTTTTGAGAATGCTGAGGGCAACAAACGTACAAATGTGCTCGACACAATGAATGAATGTATGGATTTTGATAAGAGTTGTATGAGACCCCAATAAAATGATTTTTTTTAAGTGGGACGATAAATAAGGAAGACTGAAGATGAAAAACTGATGCATTTGAATTATGGTGTTGATTAATAGTATTGAAACTGCCATGAACTGATTGTCAGAAGAGCAAACAAATCTATCTTGGAAGAACATCATGCTTGGTAAATTCGAAGGGCAGTGAAGAAGAAGGAGAAGATCATCATGGGGAAGGACTGACACAGTGGCTGCAACACGAAGTTCAAACCTATCAATTGTGAGGATGCTGCAGGGCCAAACAGTGTTTTATTCTTTTGTGCTTAAGATCACTGTGTTGGAACTGACTCAACAGTACCTAACAACATCAGCATCATCTTAGAATTACCTAGTTAGTTTAGTTGTTAAATGTAGAGACACCCTTGTCCACATTTCTCCTTGCTGCTGTTGTTAGGTATCATCGAATTGGCTCCAACCCATAGCAACCCTATTCCCCAAAGAACAAAACACTGCATGGTCGGGCGTCATCTGCATAATTGTTCCTATGCCTCAGCCCATTGATGTAGCCACTGTGTCAATCCATCTCAGTGAGGACCTTCCTCTTTCATGCCGCCCTTCCACTTTACCAATCATGATGTCCTTCTCCAGGGACTGGTCTATCCTGACAATAGGTCCAAAGTATGTAAGATGTAGTCTTGCCATGCTTGCCTTTAAGAAGCACTCTGACCTTACTTCTTCTAATACAGATTGGTCTGTCCCTTTAGCAGTCCATAGTACTTTCAATATTTTTCTCCAGCACCACAATTCCATCTGTTCTCCTATGGCTTTCCTCATTTGGCGTCCACTTTTCACATGCACATGAAGCAATGGAGAATACCATGGCTTGGGTCTGGCGCATCTTAGTCCTCAAAGTCACGTCCTTTACCTTCAATACTCTAAAGATGCCTTGTGCAGCAGCTTTACCTAATGCAACTTGTCTTCAGATCTCTTGACTGCTGCTTCCATGAGTATTGACTGTGGATGCAAGTAAGGCAAAAATCCTTGACTTCAAATTTTTTCCCACTTAACATGATGTTACCTGTGGTCCAGTTGTGAGGACGTTGGTCTTCCTTACATTGAGTTGTAATCCATACTGATAGCTACACGTCTTGATCTTCATCAGCAAGTGCTTCTCCTTGCAGGAGTCCCTTATATAAATGTTCTATTCAGTCATTGTTAGAAAGTTCACTTCATCCTGAATTAATATATACCTCCTTGTAACTTCAGCTTGTTGGTCTTAGTTTTGCCTTTGGGGACTATGTGGAACAACTATATTTTCTACGAATAACTAGCAATTTAAAAATAATAATTTGAACAAAGCCATATGTCCTTCACATGCCTTTTTACAAAGTCAGATTTCCTACTGCAGCACAATTTCATTTTTCTCTCAATTCATATATACATTTATAACTTTCCACAAGTTTATTACTATTTGCAAACAAATGTGGCCATTATTTGCAGACAAATCCAATAAATAAACCTAAATCTCCATGGAATAGGCTCTTCTCACATAGCAACAAAGCACAAGTTACTTACAGCCTCTTACTGAGAGGGCATCCAGAAGATCTCTGGAAACAGAACAGGCTCTCATTATCCTGATAGTCCACAACAAATAATATTTATGATTTATAAAAGACACATGCTATTTGGGCCTCTACTCAGGTACTCCATCAATACAAGAACACTTTGTTCTAATAACCTGGCATTCCGTGATGCTTAGCTTCCCAACATGATGGATAAATCATGCTGAGGATAAAATGGATACATAAGCAAATGTGGTGCAGAAAGCTGATGGTGCCTAGCTATCAAAATATATAGTGTCTGGGGTCTTAAAGGCTTGAAGATAAACAAGTAGTCATCTGAGAATCAACAAAATCCACATGGAAGAAGCTCACCAGCCTGTGTGATCATGAGGTGTCAATAGGATCAGGTATCAAAGACCCAGAACAAAAAATCATATCAATGTGAATGAGGGGGAGTGTGGAGTGGAGACCCAAAGCCCATCTGTAGACAATTGGA
>NW_022103915.1:46900837-46905345 GCF_000313985.2 Echinops telfairi
TTAAAAAGACACATGTTGTATTAGAGGTAAACATGCATACTTAAGCATGTTAAGGGTTAATATTTTAATGAATTCAAACATAAACTCAACAGTAAAATTAGTTTCTTTTTAAAAAGAAGACCAAGGATGCTTTAACTTGGGATTAAAAGAACTGAAAACAGGAATGTCACTGATGGCCACTACTTGCTAAGAACGTAGCAAGTTCAGGCCCTTTTGGAGCACTGTGGCTCTTTTCTTCTCATGCCTCTGGATTATACTGCTGCTGCCTCTGCTCCTCTCCGTGATCCTTATCCTTCAAACAGAGGAATCTCCTCGTGGTGTGGCTGTGAAGGCAGACCCTCCTGACTCCCCGAGCTCAGCTTCCCTTCTCTTCTAATACAGTTTCCCACAAAGAACCCCTCCAGTTAGCATATCTGAAAGATCTCAGATCATCGAGAATGAGTTAACCTCTTTGTATCAATTCTCTTAAGCTTAAAATTAGGTACAAACACACCTTACTTCATGTCCACAAAAAGGTCTGTGAGACAGGGTGTTATGTGATTTGGATGTTGTGTGAGCACCACAGTGTAGGCTGGTCTTGCTTTTTCTTTAAGCCTCACACAAAAAGTGTTAGGCCTTACCAATGACAGTCAACATGCAGAAAGATTCCCCTTTGTGCTCGCCCATAAGCCTCATCATTAGCAATGTCTCCACATCTCACAGAGGTTCCTCTTGAATTTCCCTTAGCTTTGTAACTTTCATTGGATCAAATGATTTAGCAGCTTGGATAATTTTTTTGTTTGTTTTTGAGGATCAATGAGATTGGAAAGTACAACATGCCTAAGTCACGACTAAGAGCATTCACTGATTTTTCCACCTTTATATTATTTAATAACTTTTTAATTCACTTCCAAATCAATAGTACTCTTCTATCTTTTTGGCTGCTGTTATCACTAGTACTGGTTTTCCTGCATTTGGGAGCCATGATGCATTTCCTAGTAACATTTTTGAAAGGAAATTAAACAGAGACAGAGCTACAATACTTGAGATATGCAATATACAAGATAATGTTTTCTAACATAAAATGACAGTGATGTCTCTAAGGTAAACCAAAGGCATATATATCCATATATATATATCCATATATATATATTTGGATTATGTACCAATAAAATTATTTAAATAGATAGATAAAAAGCCATGTTTCAGAGTCTCTTCCATTACTGACACTGGTCTTTTCTTTCTTTCCTGCCTGTTAAATGACCGTTTGCTTTTTTAATGTATAATGTTCTTGATGTCATCCCACAGCTCATTCATCTTTTGTTATTAGTATTTAATGCATCAAACCTTTTCTTGATATGTTCTCAAAATTTGGGTGGGATATCCTCAAAAGATCCTATTTCGGCTCTTGTGGACTTGTTCTACTTTCCTTCAGCTTCAGCCTAACTTACAAAGGAACAATTGAGCGCCTGCTACATAGTTAGTCCCTGGCCTGGCTTCAGCTGCCGACTGCAGGCTTCTCGATCATCTCTTCCCACAGACGCAGTCAATTTGATTTCCTGATTCAAAATAGCTAATACCAGTCCGTTTTGGCTCACCAATGCTTAGAACATCAATCTTTATGGGTTCCATTTCATTTTTGGCAATTTCCAATTTTCCGAGATTTATACTTTGTACATTCAAAGTTCCAATTATTAATTGGTGCTTGCAGCTGTTTCTTCTCAGTTTGAGTTGGGGCCCATCAGTAATAAAAGGTCTTGAGAACTTTACTCTTGAAAGCTTTATGCCTTCCAAGTCATCAGAGGTTGACGCTACGTTGAGAAGGCAGCTCTTCCTGTCATATCTTTGTGCCTTCTGAACTGAGCAGCTCAGCTTCTGACGTTATCTTGGACAAGCTCCTGCTACTATGTGCAAGATTTTCAATATCTAACAATGTTTCCATAAAGTTTTCAGTGGCTAATTCCTCTGAAGCGAACAGCGTATTCCTTCTTCGTAGTCTGTTCTTAATCTGGAAGCTCTGCTGAAACCCGTTCACTTTGGGTGACCCTGCTGGTATTTGAAATACTAGTGACAGATTTTCTAGCATCACAGCAACATAAAAGCCACCATAATATGACAAACTGACAGCCAAGCGAGGCCATAAAAATTTACAGCCTTGGAAACCCAAAGGGAGCAGTTCTATCCTGTCCTATAGGATCATTATGAGCCAGAATCAACTTCATGGCAATGTTTTTTTGGGGAGAAGCTCTGGTGTAGTGGTTATGCATTGGGCTGCGATATGCATGGTCGGCAGTTCAAAACTACCAGGTGCTTTCTACTCCCCTAAACAGTTACAGTCTTAGAAATCTACAGGGCTGTTGCTGTGAATTGGCTTTGGCATCAACAAGGCGGCAAAGAGTTTAGTTTTGGAGTTTGGGTTTAGCAGAATAGGGGTGCAAGATCAGGGCTTCCCGGTTGAGGAGGATACATTTAATGACTGAAAGGCTCAGGCTTAAGCAGAGCTCTTGCTCAAAAACATCTACTATGGAGATCTTTCTCCTGTGGAGTGGCTGGTGGTTTGGAGCTACTGAACTGGAGGTTAGCAGTCCGATGTGTAACCACTGTACCACTGGTGGTACCACCAGCGTCTTTAGAAAGGACCAGATGGGGCAGATTAATGCTAACCAGAGATGGTCAAGGAGCAGAAACTAAAGAGAAACAGGGGCCCTCCCCTAGAGCTGCCAAAGAGAGCACCTTCTCCTGGACCTAGAGCCTAAATTCAGATTTTCAGCCTCCGGTGAGAAAATAAATGTCTGCTCATTAAGCCCACCCATCTGAGGTATCTGTGCCAGCGGCACCAAGAAGACACCGTGTGTAGCCGAACACTATTAGCACTCGTTTGGACATCCCGCTTCAAATCCCAAGTATCATCAAGTCGATTCTGACTCAGTGAGACCTTTTAGAGCAGAGGAGAGTCCCTGTGGGTTTCCAAGATCATAAACCTTTATGAGAACAGGCAGCCTCATCTTTCTTCCTCAGAATGGCTGGTGGGTTTGAACTACTGGCCTTGCAGTTAGTAGCCCAATGCCTAACCCACAGTGCCACCAGGACTCCTCAAAAGCAAGCAAGGGACAAGGCATCACATCTTTGGATCTATAGTAAACTGATCTGAAGTCGCTGGTTTTACTTCTCATTCTTTTACTCCTTCAACAAATATTAACTGGTTACTTATAGTGGAGGAGGCACAGCTCTAGGTATTGGAATATGTGAATAAAAGCATACACTGCCCTGTTCCATGAATATGAACCACAAGCACTAACCAGACTTTTACGATGTTTCCAGAGTTTAGAAATGAGAACTTCTTAGAACTTCACAAGCTTACTCTGACAATAAGTTCTCAGTCTTTGCAAATACACCTTTAAAGGCTTAAACCCATTTTAAGACTTAACTTCTGCATCGCACAGTTCTTTTTTTTAAGCCAAAGATACTTCATATTTGAGGAAATCTACTAAACCCAAATCTCCAGGACCAAACTCACTGCCATTGAGTCAATTCCCACTCACACCTTCTACTTGAAAATGAAAAGTAACGCAAGCACTCCTGGGTTGAAACCAAAAACAAAAACCTGCTTTGGCATATTTCTTTGGTAGCACAAAATGCCCCAGTAATAGGTTCTATATGTCACACACTTCATTTACACCGACACAAACCATCAGAATTTTCTGTGGCCTGCAATGAAACAACACTCGGACTTGTGCTACAGCTCAGTCAGCTATCATTTCTGCCCCCAAATCACCCCCCAGGAAAGCCAGAGAACACCGCCGTTACCGTGGGAACATCACAACAGCAACAGCTCAGAGAAGAGAAGCCGCATGACCTCAAGATCAAGGCAATAACGGTTCTTCTCAGACAGCGTAAGGGCCCCATCTTTTCCACCACACTCTTCTTGCCTGGGGGGGCAAGGGGGAGAAGCCCTTGGGCTGATTTTACAGCATCCGAAATCCTGAAAGTCATAGGCGGCGGGATCCAGGAGAAGAGTGTATTCCATACGCAGGCATATCTTACCAAGAACTAAAAAGCTGCGACTTTGCGGTCCACTTCCCAAACGATCAGGCATTTGTTTATTTTAGCAAGTCAGTTCTTTGGCAAAGCACTCACAGTATGGGATAGACTGAGGCCTAAAAGTCCTCAGCGGACAGCTCCACCACCTGAAGCCAATTTTATCTGACCGCTCCCCTCATCTCCAAGGCAAGGGGAAAGCAGCCTTCCCCGACCACTATTTTCAGTGATACACCACCACCTTCCCCTGCAGGCACACATGTTGCCTGGATGCAAAGGTGCACAATGACATCTAACAAATCATTTCTAGGTAGCCTGCGAAGTCCAATCTTTGACCTACATGTCACCACGGCATGCTACAGACCCAGGTACAATTTGATCCAGCTGGCTGATGCAGTCACATGTTTGGATACACATCACAAAGCCCCGTGCAGTATGGAAATCCAATCAGTGGTGTCAATGGCCTTTGCTGCCTCACATCTTGCTACCAG
>NW_022103915.1:46906314-46907722 GCF_000313985.2 Echinops telfairi
TGTGAGGACGGCACAGAACTGAGCAGGGCTTGTTAGGGCCAACGATTAACTAGGGGCAAGGGGAGTCCCTGGAGGAAGAGATGGCAAATCTTTTTTTTTTATGGTATATAGTATTTGCTATCTATACCACCTTCTCCCATGCAAACAGTGCTAACTAATGAGTGGGCCACATCTTAATAAGGCCACTCATAAGCTCTGGATGCTTCACAAAGAGAGGCTTCCACTTTCAATTGTTTAGTTAGCAGTAAAGAGTCCTTTTGGCTAGCTAGCTACCTGTGAAGTCATTTGTGGTCCAGCTAACTAGGGCAGAAGTCACAATCCCGAGGATGACTGTGCACTGGCCTGGAGTGTCTCCTGTGCTGTATGTCACTCAGGGGTCACTGTGGCACTAACAACCAGGATGGGCGGCTAGTTGTGGATGCTGAAGTATGAGATATAGTGAGCTCCCTTCGCCATCCGAGATGCAGCTGTCAGACACCACTCACTCAGATTCCCTGCCCGAGCTCTCTAGGTTTCAAGAGACACAGCAGCTGTCTGTTTTCATGCCTGGTGCAATTCCACATCTGCAGGCTGCTGGGTTTGGGAGCCGAGCCTTTGCATTTCCACATGACAGGCCAGGGGCTCGAAGGGCCCCACAGAGTCACATTTAGAACCCCGCTTCCACAATAGCACTGTTGACAACCAGCACTCAATGGCGAAGATTGAGGGCTCTGCGAGTCATGTGCTCTGACCTCTGCAATTGATACACAATGGAATTTGTCCGCCCCAGAGCAGCAAAGGGAGCCGTCAAAAGGAAACCACTTACAACATAATGCTTTGCGAGGCCGCGTTAGCTCCTCGGTGGCATCTGGGAATATCACCCTTCCAGGGCTTCCATTCAAATCCAAAGCAACTGGGTTGGAAGCAAGGAGATCTCCCCACCTGGCAGCAGCAGCAGAGGTGGCATTGGTGGTAAGCACAGTGTGAATTCCGGGGGAGGTGACTTTTCTAACTCCCATTCCAGAAAAACAGAACTCCACAAGACACAGCCCCCATGTCCCCAGGTTGCCACATTAATTGCTTTGTCCAGCGGAGGTATTCTGCTTTTGCTCCATTGTCGACCCCTTTTAATTATTTGTTGTTGTTGTTGTTGTTACAGTTCATGAATACAAACACAGGGCCGTTTTCTCCTACCCGCACGGAGGGTGGTGTTCTCCAGTGATGGGGACAGCAAAAACTTTGATCCAAGGGTATAACGAACTGAACCAGTATTAGGAAGCACACACAGCAAGATGGCATCCACAAAGCAGGCATACGTTCACTGCGAGTACAATGATGCAAAGAAGCAAGCAAAGAGAGCCTTTTCAGACGGAAGAATCAACAAGGCCAAATTCCATAGACTGACTTGCTCATAGTTTAGATGTGGGGG
>NW_022103915.1:46909488-46911248 GCF_000313985.2 Echinops telfairi
CTTCCTCCAAAAAGTTATTGTTATAGGTTAGCTACTAACTACAATATTGTAGGTCAAACATCAGAACGTTTGACGATGCCAACGACTATAAAAACACTTTCAATGAAAACATATCCATTGCAGAATGAAGGAACTGAAATGCTCCTTTGCACCTAAAGCTGGAACAGCCTAGATAAGAAGCCGAGGGCTGCCATGCCAAGGCCATGGATTTGGAACCTGTCAGATTGATCCCAGAAGCCATCAGCGGTCTGCTGTCTGACCTGCTGACCTTGGATCCATCTGCCTCTGCAGCCTGTGGTGTTCCTGCTGATCCTGGGTTCATCAGCACCTGGAGTTATGCAAGTCTGAAGGAAGCTCCAGCTTCACAGCGGACACACTGGCTTGAAACTGAACTATACTTACCTTCTCTTACAAGAGTGCGAACCATTTACTTGTACAAATTTATATATTGTATATATATGCTATATAGCAACTATAAAACATAATATGTAGCAATTATGAAAATACTATATATTATCTATATATCTGTTTTTTCTTCTCCAGAGAACTGAGCCTGGCACACACACACAGTGGATTTTCATTTTAGTTGCAGATATTAGATAAGTACGTCACATAATATTGGACCACTTCTGGATTAATGGTTTCTTGGGTGTGTAGAAGGAGAGTTTGGGGGGAAATGGGGAGCTAATAACGATGAATACTAGAATGAAGAAAATGTTCTAAAATTGATTGTGATGATGCTCGCACAACTCTTCTTAGTGTGACTGAACTATTATATGATTTGGGGAAAATGTGCCCGTAAAACTGTCTTAAAATATTTGATTAATCCTACAATGATCAGTAAATAAATGAAAATAACCATGTCAGTTTGTAATGTGCAATGCAGCCAAGAACCAATACCAATTAGTAACCAGCAAGATATATCTACAAAAGGAGAGTCAGGCATAGGAGATACTGAATACAGCCAAGTAGCATTTCAGTGAATTTTTCTAATTCTAGTTCTACACCTCTAGGGGCATTTATCCAAGTGCAGCAGATGGTATCAGCGCCAACTCTTCTTTGCTGAGCTAGAGAGAAATCAAGAGCTGTTTTCTTTTCTTGTACCACCTTGGCAAGCAAGTCTAACAATCTCTGTTGAGTAGTCATCTGTCTGCAACATCATCTGCAATGTGATCCAGGGTGGCAGATAAGTTGTGAATGAAATGACTTCATCAAGCCTGAGAATATGATAATTGGATCAGAGTGCTTGAAGGAATACCATCTCAATCCCGGCTATC
The DNA here is from genome assembly GCF_000313985.2 of Echinops telfairi. Classification (NCBI taxonomy): domain Eukaryota; kingdom Metazoa; phylum Chordata; class Mammalia; order Afrosoricida; family Tenrecidae; genus Echinops; species Echinops telfairi. The sequence continues at coordinate 46,910,766 of NW_022103915.1, forward strand.
AGCTACTCAGACTGACGTCCAGTGCCACTGCAGGTTAAGCGCTGGGTTGTTCACCAGGTGGAAGGTTCGGACCCTCCAGCCACTTCGTAGGAGAAGGATGAAACCGTCTGTTCATGTAAATATTTGAAACCTATATTTAAATATCTCAGAAACCCGACCCAGGGTTGCTATGAGTCTCAGTCAACTTGATGGCAGTGGGGAAGGTAAGCCTGAAGGATATGTGATCAGGTTGAAAACCTTCATAATTGGTTCCCCAAATCAAATCAATTGCTGTAGACCTCTGTCCTTTTATCCAATAAAATCCCTTTCCCCACCACTAATCCATCTTTGTAATGCCATCCAAAAAGTAACTGAACTGTATTATAAATTCTTTGTTCCCTGGACTAGATTGTTTCTTTGTGGGAAGACCTTTAGTTCATCAGTTCTAATTTATGTGGATTGGTCTCTCCTGTACTTAAATGTGACTTTATCTCTCTCTTTTTA
>NW_022103915.1:46912687-46933567 GCF_000313985.2 Echinops telfairi
GTACCAACACCTCAGACAGTTAGGAACTAATTCACTGATGGTGTAAATGATTATAACCACTTCAGAGAGCAATTAAAGGTGAAAATGTTCATGCTGACCAACCCAATTGCAACATGTCTAGGTGCCTATTCTATAGCCATTCTTGAATATTTACATGAGGGTGTTCACTGCAATTTGTTTGTTTTAAATTGTGAAAAAAAATTAGAAAGCATTGTCCCCTGGAGATACCGTGGTATGTTCATGAAATGGAACACTGTAACACAATGTGGTATACGGTTTCTGATTAATACATGAAAGACAAGTAAAATGTCAAAAGAAAACACCCCACTATCAGACTAGACGTATCTATAAGCTTCAACTCTGTAGTGCTTTCTTTTCTTAAACACTGAAGGAAATAAGGTAAAATGTTAACATTTGTTAAATATGGGTTTCTATGATATTCTATACTTTTGTATATTTTTAAAATTTCACAGTAGAAATAGAATAATTAGTCAGGAAATATCATGACTGGAGGGCAAATTTATCAGAGTTGTGATTTTCTTTTTTTTAATGTGAATGTTAGAAAATGTCAATCTATCTGGACCCAGAATATCTGTTCTAGTCATAAGGCTTCTAACAATAACAATGCCTACAACTCAACTGAATCATCCTTTCATGATCGCCCGAGCACTGATGTTATTTTGCCAGCCGACCTTCAGAAATCACATGATGCTGCAAATTGGATCGGATGTGGTTGCCAAACCACACATTTGTCAATCTGGCCCGCTTCAACTTTCTAAGCTACCTATTTATGAAAATTGGCTTATTTAGTGTAACTTTTTGGCGTTGCATCCAATAAAGGGATTTTGTTTTCTCTTATTGCAAATAACCGTAGTTTTGCATCTAAAACTACTCATTAGTCTTATTTCAAAACCAAAGATACTAGTGAACCCCTTACTTTTTGTAGGCAATAGATAAGGCAAGAATTTTAATTTTATTTTTAAAATAGTTAAACTCATACACCAACTTCTCAGGTCGAACTAACTGGAGTTCACTACTAACTGCCTGCCAAACTCAGCCATATAAGGCTTCTCCCTGTGCTGGGCTTCGTCATCTGACCAGTACGCAGCCCCCCCCCCCCCCCCCCCCCCATGGGCACAGGAACGCGGGTTGGAAAGAAAAGGAATGTCTCTGGGCCTTGGTCTTCCCAAATATAGCTTGAGGGTGCTCATGAAATTAGATTCAGGGCCCAACCCCAGGGGCTATGGACAAGTTTGCCCACTGTTTCTTCCCAAAAGATGGGCACCTACTGAGGAGAAACAGCCATTAAAGCCCAAACTGCGAGCTCAGGACCATTCTGTGTGCTACAAGGCAGTGGGATATTAAGAGCTGCTACATGGTAACGTGAGTTATGCATTGAGCTGCTGAGGACAAAGTCAGTGGTTCAAACCCAGCAACTGCACTGTGGAAGATAGACAAGCCTGTCTACATCTGTAAGCATTTAATCGGAAACCGAAAGGGGTGGTTCTATTGTGTCCTATAGGGTCACCATGAGCCAGAAGCGACTCGATGGCAGTGAGTTGGAATTTGAGAATCATCTTTTACCGGAACCATTAACTTGGGTTTATAGATTGTCAGAGAACCTTTGAGTAAAAAATATATTTCGCCCTCCAGATGTAAAATTTGGTGTACATTGTTATAGCGTTGGATCCCACTGCAAGACAAAGAAAATGGGACACAGTGACTTTGGAAATTACACACGAGTCGGGTGCCGGGGGGGTGAGAAACAGGCCTGCCATGGATTTCTGGGCAGAAAGTTACTGCCTAAGGACATAAGAAACACAGGGTATTAAAAACTAAATGGCAGATCAATTCTTTCAGGGTATAGGAGAGAGGGAGAAAAGAAACCTGATGTAGAACAACACAAAATGTCAGGGTTATCTTGGGAACAGAAGGGTGCTTCAAAACGTTTATGGGAAACTGGAATGTAAAGATAATGGGATTTTTCTACAACCTTTCTGAAGCCCCTACTAAATGTACTGGCTCAATTTGAACTAACATCTGTTTGTTTTCTTTCCTCCTGATCTCAACAGAAATATGTGATAGCTTTGCAATGTTCAAATTGACTGGTAGAAGGAAGTATGTTCTACCTTTATGTCCCCAGGTAGTATGGGCAACGAGAGGCTTTTACTGGAGACTTGGAGGACGAAGACAGTGTCACAGCAGTCATTTTGCACAGTCCATGCGTGGCTGTCATCCCCTGGGGCTCACCTTGTTGGTGAGTCTGCCACAGCTCTACCTACTTGTTCCACCCCACCCCCTTCTCTAGCCTCCTGGTCCAGGTGTATGAGTTTACTCTGTGACCAGGGCCCAGCCTTCTGCAGGAAACTCACAACAAAGACAGGGGCAACAGAAAAACTGGTTTCAGTCCTTGTGCAGGCTGGCCAATCACTGCTCTCTTGCCCTTCACAGCTCTCCATCCGTCCATCCATCTTCCCTTCCCAACTGCCTCCTCTGTGACTAAGAGCTCCAGCATTACAAGCAAAGACAAGAACAGCCTTACAGAGACTGCTTAACCAGCTCCTGAGATTATAGGCAAGTCTCTCAAAAACAAAAATGTGCACGTGTGTGTGCATAGAGATCTCACTGGTCTTGTTCACATCTCAGTTAGTGGTCCTGATGCATACAAAATATATGACTGCATCTTTTTTTATTAAGAGCATTTTTTATTTTCACTTTTAGAGAACCAAACTTCAATGTAGAAAGTAAAAATAATACACTGGAGAATTTTTGGAAAAACATTAGAAGAAGTAGAAATCAAGATAAAGAAAGCCTGGAAATACAGGATAGCAGTGGTTACATTATGGCAACTACAATCAGTGATGTGAAACAAAATTTGTATAGATTGTAGAGTGGAAAACGGATTTGCTCTGTAGGCCTTCCTTCCATTCACAGAAAGTAAAACAAAAAGAAAAACAAACAAGATAAATGACCCACAATCCCCCACAACTGCTATTTCTATCTGGCAGTCCCAAGAGTGTGAACAAGATCCTTCCCTATCTGTGTCTTTTAGAATTTGTAGGTAAGCCAGAAGAGGCAGATAAAATTCTTATTTAGCCTTCAGTGCAAGTAAACTGAAGGCCTTTCATTCAATGATTTAAAAGCAGTACTTGCAGCAAGTGAAGGTGATTGTGATGAAAAAAAAACTTGTAAAAATGAATGGCAACCTATGTACAAAATGTGCTTGATACAACAGATGGATGCAGTGTTATAAGAGATGTAAGAGCCCCCAATATAATGATTTATTAAAATAATTTTTTTAAATGAATGGCAAATTAAGGTATTGTCTAATTAAGTGAGAAGTTCATAACCTAGAGACTTTGCTCATGCATTGTCAGTTGTATACCTTTAGAAAAATGAACATTTTATGTTGAGCCATTTCCCAAGTCATTAAAATTTCAGCGAAAATATGGCTTTTTAATGGCTGTGAGATACTGTTATGACCATCCTTCATTAAATTGTTTACAATTCCTGGTTTTGAGACACAAAATTGCAAAGGATAGTCTTACACATCATTTTTACCACTTCCATGAGATTGACCCTAGAAGAAGAAGGTTTAAGGCTCTCGATCAGTGGGTCTCCACCTTCCTAATGCCGTGCCCCTTTCATACAGTTCATGCTGTGGTGACCCCCCAACCATAAAATTATTTTTGTTGCTAGTTCATAACTGTAATTTTACTACTGTTATGAATCGGGTGACCGCTGTGAAAGGGTCATTCAACCCACAAAGGGGTCACGACCCACAGGTTGAGAACCGCTGCTCTTGATACATATTACCAAATAGTTTTGGCTACTTTCAGTGACCAAAGGTTCAGATCAATCAATAGCGCACATACTTAGGCCAGGGTTAAAAATATTTACCAATCAGTAGCATACCACGGGCATCAATGAGTCAGACCTAATTATGCAATGTGGAAATGGGGAACTAGAGTCCTCTGCTGTGCTCTGCCAGGAATAAGGCCTTTTAGTCCCTGAACCATGAGAAAAGACTGGTGACTTTTTGAGGAAGCGCCTGGGTAGCAGGGCAATTCTTATTGCAGGGCAGAGGGAATGAGGCAGCTGCTCCTTGCCAATAGGAAGCTGTTAATGCTCTGACACACAGCTTCACTGGAGGCTATACACAGTATTAGAGTTTAAATTCTGAGCACCCCGTTTGCAAAAGGCTATGGATTACAGTGAAAACCTAAAATCCATTTGCAGAGTCTCCTAGTAGATTAGGAGTCTATTGAACTCCTTCTGATCATTAACTAAGGATGTCGATAATCTTCGCTTCAGCATAGTGTATTGGAAACTGTATTGCCTTCACCCCTCTTTAGCCAGGCCAGGGAGGAACAGACTTTTGTAGGGGTTTGCCTGGGTGGGTCCTTGATGGAGATTACTGTACCGAGGACAGTACTAGGGGCGGGGGTTGGGGGTGGGGTGGGGTGGCGTTGTCACATAGTCAGGAATCATGCTGTGTCTGTCATGCTCTGACTGCCTTGGTCAGAAGGCCCTAGACCAATCTTGTCATCTTTTCTATCAAACATAACATGTGTCCCAATCATGGGCCTGCTCTCACTTATGTGGTCCCACCTGTAACTGTGATTTACTGATCTGCCACCAATCATGAATTTGAGACAGCTTCTTTTGTGCCATACTTTCCGTAACTATCATCTCGAATGTGACTCCTCACTGAATCACGTGCCTGTGTCTTTGTGTTGTCTTTGTCCCTTTTAAGACTTCATAAATATTCTTAAATTATATTTGAGATCGGGCTCTCTTTTGTGCCCTGAAACAACACTAAACATTAGCCAGTATGAAAGCCTCTACCATTCTGTCAACTAAATGAAATTATTTTAGTCTAATCAGTGTTACATTTCCCCCAAATGTTAAGGCTCTTTAAAGATTTCCTAACAAGCCCTAGAAATCATGGCTCACAAAGATCAGATTAAACCAGTGATCCAACCTTGACCTTTTGAAGAGCAGTAAGAGGAGTGAAGGACAAAACATGAATCAAGAGCTTAAGGGTTGAGAAAGGAACCAGTTTCTAGATGATGGAACAAAAGCATGCCAAACATCAGCTCTCGCTCGCCAAAGTAAGGAAGGGTTGGTTGTCTCTGTTACATATCCCACCCAGAGCTTGCTCCCAACTTCCCTGGTCCCCTAAAGCCTTTGTGCTCCCCTATCCTATAGCACTTACAACAAGCCTGGACAATTGTTTTGTTATCTACTTCTCCTACCAAAACCATCTGCTCCAGGACGTCAGACTTACTCATTTTATCATCCTCAGAATCTAGCCCAGTATCTATCCCACAGAAAGAGTCAATACATGCCTGATGAACAACACACCAATGGACCCTTTGCTGCTTGCGATCCTTCATTTATTGAAGCACCAGCTATTTGGTGTTGCCTGCTGCTTCCTCTGGGGATACATGTAAATCCTTGTCACTCGAAGCCAAGGGACACGAAGACAGAACAGAAAGTTTCAGCGTCTCAAGCTGTTATGTGTCCTCCACGAGTGTGCTGACTCTATGCATTCACAAGAGGGGAGAATCTAATCTCTACCCATCAGCGCTTCCACCACAGCCTTCAACCCCTCACCACATACAATTGCAAGTGCCAATCTGAACTCAGCACCGGGGTTAAAACTCTGGCAGGGGACCAAATCAGGTACCTTTAAAGAAGTCTAGAAATATAGTTATTGGATCCCAATTTTCTCCCTTTCACTGGCTTCTCTCCTAAATCCTGATGTCTTGCAAAATGAAGATGTACACAGCTAGGGCTCACTGTACCGTATCTTTAATCAACCACAATAAGGGGAAAAATGGATGTGTAACTTCTTTCTCAATCATTCCACATCAGATACCAAGCTGTTGATTCTCTTCCTAGTATACCCAGTAGAGTTTCTCATTAGGATACTGGGAACTCCAACCACTAAATCTCATCTGGTTTGTTTGACAACTGGGTAGACAATTGATGGCAACTAGCATCTTCAATTCCACTACTTCAGCATAACTCAAAAAATAAACTCACTTCCATCGAGTCCGTCCTGTCAGGCAGGGAGCACTGTCCCTGTAAGTTTCTGACAGTAACTTTTTATGGAAGAGGACCTCCTCTTTCTCCCAGGGAGTGGCTGGTGGTTTCGAGCCACTGCTCTTGTGATTAGCAGCTGACTCATTACCCACGGCATGGCCAGAGATTCTTTAACCTATGATCCTTTATATCTGTGTTTTGATCAAATCACTCTCTCACTCCACTCCAAACCTGGGCTTTCAACCAGTTCGCTCCAGTTTGATCTCCCTCTGAGAAGTTGCATTTCCACCCTGCAGATCTACTGAATCAAAAGCTACATTTTCACCAGATCCCCAGAGTGACTCATGTATATCCCTACATAATTCTTATGTAGGCATACGAATCATCTGGGGACCTTGTTAAAATGTGCTTCTGATGTAGCATTACCGGCTGGTGGTGGAAATGCAAATGCTCAGCAGGGGCTGCAACTCAGAATGAAGTCTGCTCCCAAGGCCTCCTGCTCCCAACACAGGAGTGCCTCCACTCTCCAGAAGCCGAGAGCACTGCGCCTTGATGCCTGTGCATAGTACACTTCAATCCTGGGGGTGTGTGCGCGTGCAAAGGATTCTTTAGGTGTGGGTGGGGAGGCGTGAGGAAGTGATCCCATTAGGACAGACAAGCCAGACTCAAGAAGTGAATGAAAAGTACCAGCTGAATTTTCGGCCTCTTTCCCTAGATGTCTCCAGAGTGTGCCTTGCGCCTGATCAGCAAGCTCACGCGTATCACAACAGCTGCACGGAAGCCGGGGCAGGAAAGATTCTTGGATGATTTAATGAAGCTGAAATCAACATGCACTCAGCTGCAGGGCAGGAGGTTGTGGAACATTCATTTTGTCCAAAGTAGGTCTTAAAGCGCACAGAGATGTAATGTGAAGGAAGAATCTACAGGCATTTACTTAGGTCTTTGTTTTAGGGATCAGAACGGAAAGAAAATGGAAGCGTAGGCATCAAATCCTACCTCATATACATCGGGCCCCTGCAGCAAACACCGTCCACTGCCTGACTGTATAAAACCCAAGATGAGGGAGGGGAAGCATTTTTCTTGCCACCGATGAGGTTTGGTTAGGTGATGCAACTAGTGCCACTGCTCCGGTGAACAAGTGCAGTTGAGGACCACGTCTTCCTGGGCTGCTAGGCCTGCTGCCGGCACAACCCAGTGGGGGCACTGCTTTATTGCCTCCCCTCTGAAAACCTGCTCCCTACTTTTCCCAGGCTCTAAAAACCATGTTCACAATAAGCGAATACAGCATGGCCAGATGCCTTTCGTGGTCAGATGGTTCATTGTTTAAAAAGCTTCAGCTTAAAATCCAAGAGATTGTTAACAGATGCAGTTTCTGGCTGGAGACTGGGAAAAACCTCACTTAAACAAAAGAGTATGTTGTGATTGGAATGAAAAAAGGGAATTACCTTTAAAGATAAGAACCACAAACATTTCCTATTTGAACAGAGCCCTCCTCGCCCCCAACCCCCGCAGGACCTTTTGGGGACCTCTCCAGAAAGCTTTACAAACTTAACAGGGGATGGCTGCAGATGACCAACCCTGGCCAATCAGCCCAGGAACTGTCACCGATTTGTTTGGACTTTGAACAAGGCCACAACATCCATCTCTTGCTCTCCCCCAGATTACTCAATTAGGCACAATTCCAGGTAATTTCTTTCCGATCCTGGTTGCCCCAGAAAGGCTTGTGCTGCATTCTTTTTGGCTCCGGACATGGATTTGCAAGCACAGAGAGACGTTTCAAAAAGGAGTACAGAACTTGATAAGCAGGGAGCCACTGCTGGGCTCAAGACGCTACAGGCTGCGCAGGTCCTGGCCTGCCTTCGGCTCCCAGTCTCCTTGGCCTCTGCACCCTCGCTTCACTTTTACCCTGGACGCCCCTTTCCACCATCTCGTGCTGCCTGTATCTGCTGGCTTTTGGTGGGGGGGTCTTCCTCCACGGCTTCACTATGTGTGAGCATGTATATAGCGCTCTGGGTTCTAGTCTTGAAAGATGGGAAACCAGAAGGAAGCCATGAGTTTAAAGCTGTCCCTTGCTGTGAGAAATGGTCCTGATTTTGCCGGCTGGTGTCAATGGCCTTGATGTGCAGAGCTACCTGAGCCATGTGCCTGGTCTTAAGAAGATCGTGAGCTGGATTGAGAAGGGCAGCATGTCCTTCAGCAAGTGACATTCCCGGAGGCAGGTCAACAGGCAGGCCCTTTCCCAGGTTAGGTTTCTGTAGGCTCATGGTCGTTGTCCGTGTTCTTCTGATTTCGTATGGTCCAAGCTGTCCGTTGTACACCAAAAGCATAGAAGTGTTTACCTCTGAGATGCTCCCGTGAAGAAAATCCTTCAACAAGCCAGGCTTCCTGTTCGAGTTACAGTGAGGGAGTGGCTATCAGCCCATGAGGTTCCACAAAGAGTTACAACGGCTTTTCTGCTCAGTTCACACACCCCCAGTCACAAAAAGGAATCCAAGCTGCTGGGATGTGGCTCGCCAGAGGAGTGCCTTCAGTGCATCTGGCCAGGTACTGGGGGGGTGGGGGTGAGGGGGGGCGGGGTGGGGGGAGCATTCACCAAGGGACGGGGTTCTGGAGCCCGGGTCACGGCATCCATTTTCCATCCTCCTACAAAAGCCAGCATGTGAGCTGAGGATTGCGAGGAGCGGAATCTGATAGGCCTGGAAATTGAAAAAGGAGCAGCAGCTGGGAGCTCGAGGTCATTACTATTCTCCAGGGCGTTTCTTGAAGGGGCAGGAGTTTCCATGATTAACTTTCGATGGCCGTCAGGGGTGTAATAAAATCTGGGAAAGAAGAAAACTTTCCCCTGCAGTCAGCTGCTCCCATTTTCCTGCCCTGTCCTTTCCCCCACATCTCCAATCCCCACCGCTTCTTGTTTCCTGATGGTGAGAAACCCGTGTGCCACGAGGGCCCACGCAGGCCAGGGTCGCAGCGTACGTCCTCAGAATCCCTGGAAGGATTCTTCAGTCTCAGTGGGCGCCGGTCTTTAAGATGGAAGCGGGAAAAGGCTCCTTGGTTCCAAAGGCCATCCAGCACCATCCATTTTGCACGTGAAGGAATTTTATTTTCATCCCATACTTCTTTGTCAGGATATGATAGTGCTCTCTAAGCCATGACGATCAATTTAACGACCGAGAGCGCCCCTGCTTGATAAGAGGTGTGCCAAAAGAGAAGGAGCAGATCAGAGGACCCGTTTCTTTGCAAAGACATATTGCTGGGCATTGCCGGACTGGGAAACGTGGGAATGTCACTGTGGCCTGATAGCAGGTGAGGGGACCAACCAGAGAAGTTACAGCTGAACCGCTCTCAGCGGTGGTCACTGCAATCAAACTGACAGGTGGAAAAGTAAATGAACTTGATCATGTTGGATGGTGTTCGATAAAGCACTAGGAACAATTGAATGGTTCAGTCACCAAATGCTGATTTCATAATAACAGATGCTAGAAACACAAAGATGGATAAGACTTGGTGCTTTGACACCAGAGCTGTTCACACCTGGTTGGGGAGAGACAGGCTCACTGGTGGAGCGGGAGCCTCCACTCAGTCATAGGCGGACTCTCCTGGGAAGGCAGCATGGTACCGACACTGCTACCAACCAAGGGGCAGACGGGCTGGGGCAAGGCAATGACCTGACCCCTCCTCCCCGAGGGAGGCTCCCAACTGCACACTTTGTTCTTAGCTGCTGTCAAGCTGGCCCCAAACCCGCAGGGAACCGTACACAACCAAGTAAAATGCCGCCCAGTCCTGTACCACCCCATGACTGGTGGCAGATCAGTGTTTTCCAGAGTAGGTTGCCAGGCCTTTCTTCCTAGCCCATCTGAGTCCAGAAGCTCCGCTGACACCTACCTGTTCAGCATCATGGTCATACATAAGCTTCGACCCCCAGACGAGGCAAAGGGGCTGGGAAGTGAACCCAAGTTTCCCTCAAGGAAGATGAGAACTCATCTCAACTCAACTCAATTCAAGTTGATTCCTGCTCAGAGAACCCCTATAGAGGGTTTCTGAGACTGGAAATCTTTACGGGAACAGGCAGCCTCTTTTTCCCACGTAGTGGCTGGTGGGTTTGAGCTACCGCCTTTGAAGCTCAATGGTTACCTCACAGCACCACCTAATAAATCTGTCCCCGATATTGGAGTGGGGTGGGGATATCTTGAAATGATAGTGCATGGTAGTTTGTTCCTGCTTCCCGGAGTCAAGAGTAAGAACTGGATTTCCTACTGGTTGTTGGAGAGAAAGATCCACTTCTCTTAGGGACCTTTCTAGTTATCCTATTTTGGGTCAGGGACAAATGGCAAGATGCGGTCATGAATAGAACTGGTTCCAAAACCTTAATGCACCACAGGGTTTAAAAGACGGAGGAGTAAACCTGACTTCGGATGATGTGGTGAAGCTTACTGCCTTTGGTGCTATGTTTTATATATAGAGATAGATAGATAGATAGATAGATAGATAGATAGATAGATAGATAGATAGATAGATAGATAGATAGATAGATAGATAGATGTATATATGAGCTACTGGCATTTTTGCCACCTTGGCATCAAGAGGAGCCTTCGCCTAAAGTAATACAGCTCTCAGCCTTTAACTGAGAGGCTTCCCTGAATAACTACATTACTCCATGCATCAAGGTGTGGCTATGTGAGTCAGCTCTGTCCAACAGGATGTGAAGGATGTATATACAACTCGTGGGCCATGCTCCTAAAGTGGACATCCTTGGCTTGAAAGGACAAATGGCTACAGTGCAATCTGAACCACGAAGACAAGACTCACCCCCTGCCATCAATCTTTATGTAAGTAGAAAGTCACGTCTTTCTCCCAGAGTGGCTGGTGGTTTTGAACCGCTGACCTTGCAGTTAGCAGCCCAACATGTAACCACCATGCCTTCTTAAGGATTCCTTATGAAGACAAGGGATATGGAGAAATGGAGAGTTAGAAGCAGACGGATCACAGAGAATTGTGAAGCCACAAAACTAGTCCTAAACTACCTAAATAAAAATGCTTATGTGAAAAATAGGGGGATAAAACACTTCTATTTTCTCATGGAGCTGTTAACCACAAGGTCTGCTCTTCAAACTCACCAGTTGTACCAAGGGAGAAAGACAAGACCGCCTGCCCCTGTAAAGATTTAACATCTCTGACACCCAAAGGGGCAGTTATTTGGGGTCTAAGTTATAACATGGTTACAAACATGGTTCCAGGTGCTCAGTGACCAGGAATAGGCTGCAAAAGGGTTTGAGGAACTGTGGGTATAAATAACATCCCCAAATCAGCTCCTTGTGCATTTAGCCCCAAGTCTATAGCATGGCACAATCAACCCGTTTTTCACATTATAAAGAGCAGTTAGAGCCTGGTGGTCAAATGACAAAGCAAAGAGAATCAAAAAGGATCATTTTCCAGTTTTCCATCAACGCAAAGGGCATCTTACCTTTTTCTTGCTACAGTATATTTGCCATTTTTTCTCTGCTGGAAGTGCAAACATGGCTTCCCGGTGTTTGTCTGTGAGGTCAAGTTCATCCTGAAAAGAAATAAGATAGTGTATCGTTGATAAAATGCAATAGGGTAAATTACATCATTAAGGAAGAAAATAAACCCAAAACACCAACATGTATTTAAATGAGCTTGGAAAAAGAGCAAGAAGCTAGGGAATGTGAAGGCTACCACTATAAAGAAAGCGTGTCTCTGGCACAGGTATAGTATGGCAAGAGAGATGAAGCCTGCACATACCTAAGGTTGGGAACTGGACTGTGCCTAGACACAATTCACAGGGGTTACGTGTATTGTTGTAGAGGGCCCACTGAGCAGGAGTGGGCATCTACCTTGGGGGTTTGAATCAGTCACAAACTCATTGCCATTGAGTCAATTCTGATTCACTGTGTCCCTGTAGGGTAGGGTAGGGTAGGGTAGACTGGCCCTGTGGGTTTCTGAAACTAACTCTACAGGAGTAGAAAGCCTCGTCTTCCTCCCACACAGCAGCAGGTGGTTTCAAAGTGCGCACATCATGGTTAGTGGTCCGACACGTAACCATTATGCCATCAGGGCTACTCTAATCACAATAAAGACGATGGCTTGTTGGGAATGGCTTCACGAGCACGGAGTATTAGGCTGGGTCTTAAAAGAAAGGCAAGGCCATGAACAGGGACAGAGACGGGAAGGGAAGGTCTAGGGAGGGGTCATAGAAACAATGGCAAGGGTGTGATAACTGACTAGTGTGCCTGGGGACAAGGACCAGTTTACCTGACACACTTCCTTTATGCAAAGGATCATCATATAAAAGTTAGGGAGTGGCCAGTTTGTGGAAGTCTTATCTGACAGAATCTAAGTGTTTATTCTCTTGATTATAGTCAGTGAAGGTTTGGGGCAAGAGTGACATCTTTGTCACCCCAAGCCCCACTATTATTTTTTATTTTACATTCCAAACATCATATAGAAAAATATTCTCCTCGCCCCCCTATCCCCCCAATTTACTTCAACACTCATAAGTACCACACCTGTTCAACAATTGGGGAAAATTTAGGCTTGCAAGAAGGCGACTTGTTCAAGACCATGTGCCTGGTATGATGGGTCTGGTTTTGGAGTCTAGAGCTCTCTGACTCCAGGGCTCAGGCTCTGTGAGCTTCTCAGATCGGCATTTGGAAGCATTAATTTTATGGTGCTGTGCAGTGATCCAAAAGGGAGGCAATGCACAACCACCCATAATTAATGAATAATGAGATAATGCATCTAAAGTGCTTAGAGAAAAACTATTGGCATTTAGTAAGAGGTCAATCCATGGCCAGAATTATTATTGATGGTGAGCCTCTGGTACATGTTATTTCTATAGGTAGTAGTAGATAGTGGTAATAAGTTATACCCTCATTATAAAAACGAAAAAGAGCTATAAATTAGGGCTCATAACATTAGATCCCTCAAGAGTATAAGCCAAGTCCTTCCCACCTGCCCCCCCCACCCCTGACTCCTCAGCACTTTCTGTGCATGAATGGACAGTAGGCTTAGGACATGGGCCTCTCATTTTAGCGTTATCTCCATTTAAGGCAGTGGTTCTCAACCTGTGGGTCAAACGACCCTTTCACAGGGGTCGCCGAAGACCATCAGAAAAACATAAATATTTCACAATACATAATTAGATACTGTTTTGTGATTAATCACTATGCTTTAATTATGTCCAATCTGTAACAATGAAAATACATCCTGCGTAATGTACTATTTACATTACGATTCATAACAGTAGCAAAATGACAGTTATGAAGTAGCAACGAAAATAATCTTATGGTTGGGGGTCACCACAACATGAGGAACTGTATCAAAGGGTCACGCATTAGGGAGGTTGAGAACCACTGATTTAAGGCGTCCTGGTGGTGCAGTGGTTAAGTGCTCATTTGCTAACGCAAAGGTTGGCGGTGTGGTCCCACCAGTGGCTCTGTGGAGAGCAAGAGGAAAGATGGCTCCTGTACAGAGCAGGGCCCTGGGGACCCTCTGGGATCTGTTCTGCTCTGCCCTACAGGGTTGCTGTGCGCCAAAATGGACGCAGCGGCAATGGGCTTGGCATGGGCTTTATCTCCTCTTATTCGTAGTCACCAAGTCCTATTTTTCCTTAAAAAAAAATATCCCAAGACTCCACCTTTTTTCCTTATTCCCACTGAAACCGTCCAAGTGCATGTCCCAGTAACAACTTCTTGGCTTCTTGCCATGACCGCACGTGTTCCTCCTTTCCAGGCCTCCCTACTCTGCATGGCCAGAATCCTCTGAAAACAGTGGCTTGTTTTCAGACGTGGCCATCCACCAGAATCACCTGGAGGGCTCATTAAAACAAAGACGCCGGCCCCCAGCCCCGATATTATGACTTGATATAGAGAAGCTGCAGTTTTAATAAGCTTCCAGGTGCCGCTGATGCTGCTGGTCTAGGGAACACACTTTATGGAACTACCGCCCTACCGCCCTAGAAAATAGAGCACCGGCGCAATCTTGATCTCCCAGCTCAAAAACTGTCATTAATTCCACATTGCCTACAAAACTAATTATTCATTCTTCAGGCTTTGGTTTATTTTTCATCATGGCAAAAATATACATAGCACTCGTCGGCCCTCCCTTTTGAGATATTCCATTTATGATCTCAATTTACCATCTTTCTTCCTTGTATGCTTACCTGCCTATTTTGTAAACACCTCCACCTCCAGGGCCTGCCTCCCTCCCTCCCTCACTGCCATCAAGGCCATGCTGACTCTTCCTATAGGCAGAGTAAAACGGTTCTTGTGGGTTTCTGAGAGTGTAACTCTTTACAAGAATAGAAAGCCTCATCTTTCTCCCTCAGAATGGCTCAGGTTTGAACTACTGATCTTGTTGTGGTTAACAGCCAAACGGGGAACCCACTATTCCACCAGGGCTCCCTCTTCAGCGTCTAGTTACTGCCTAATACACGGTGGTTTCCCTGGGGACATTCTTGATCTCTTTAAACCTGTTTTCATCTTCAGAATGGGCAGACCATCTATCTTGCTCTAGGGCTGCTCTATGGATTAGCCAAATCAACTAAGCATGTGGCATCACCTGGCTCAGAATTAACTCTCCTGTTAGTGCAGTCATCATTCAATACAAATTAGTTGCCATTTTCTTTTAAGGGCAAGGTACACCTGGTTGTTCTGTTGTTGTTGCTGTTGAGTGCTGTAGAGTTGGTTCTAGCTCAGTCACCCTATGTACAACAGAATAGAATGCTGCCCCATTGTGACCAATCCTTACAGTCATTGCTGTGTTCAAAGGCATTCCTACAGCTACTATGTCAATCCATCTCATTAAGGGTCTTCTTTTTCATGCACTCTCTACTTTACTAAACGTGACGCCACTCTCCAAGGCCTAGTTCCTCGTCATAACGTGTCCAAAGTACATGAGACGAAGTCTCACCATCCTCACTTCTAAGGAGCATTCTGTCTGGACTTCTTCCAAGATGGACTTCATTTTGTTTGCAGTGCATGTTATACTCAATATTGTTTACCAACCCCATGAGTTAAAGGCTTATTTGTTGGTCTTCCTTATTCATTGTCCCATTTTCACACAAACTCATTAAAACACCCACTTGAATACCCAACCACATACACACAAAAAAACAGCTATTAGGAATTTCAACAATGAACAACCAGGAAGGAAATAAAGAGATTGTAACCAAAAATCCCATTATGGAGGGAAAATGTTAAAGTTTTGACATGAAACTATTATGTATGTGAAGTCATTATTTTTTTCTCAATTTCCTGTACTTCAGGCCTGCTCTCACCCATTGATGAATGAGGAATATAATGGTGATATAAATCATTTTCCAACAATTCGAGGTGTTTTCTGGGGAGGTGGTGGGAGGTATGCATTAGGTCAGTCATTCAAATAGGTCAGTAATGTGGTGCTTTGTTTGTGGGAGAAAATTAAGCTACTGTTACAACCTCCTTTATTACACTCACTCACTGGGTGTTTCTTCACGGCACAACCTGTAGGAGATGTGAAGAAGTGTGTGAATGAACCCTGAGACCTAGCCAGCTGTGACAAAGGCTATTCATCTCACTGTCTTCTGTTGTTTGAGGCAGGCCAACCCTACTTTTTCGCAGAGGTGGAGAAATGACCAGTTTTGAACTGAGAGAGCACAGTGCCCTAGGATGTAGGGACAGGTGGCTTCATGCAAGAGGAGAATTTTTATAAAGCTAAAATTCAAAAAAAGTGATCAGAGCTCCGTACCTAATTTTAGATTACCGTAATAAAGCAAGGAGAAATAAATGGTGATAATAACAGCTAACAAGTATTGAGTGCTTCCTGTGTGCTTAACAGTCATATTTTATCAGGGTTAATTTATTTTAACCTCACAACAACACAATGGGTGATATTATCTCCCCATATTCCATGGAACTGAGTCACAGAGAGACTAAGTACCTTGCTCAAGGTAACAAAGCTAGTAAATGCTAGAGGGCAGATCTGAACTGGGGCTTGCTGGTTATAAGGAACCTGTGTGCTTAACTACTGGACTTTTCTATTTTTTCCTGCTGACTCCTGCTGAAGGTGGAATTGTGGCACACGCACCACCTGCTGCACTACCGAGTGTTTCTGAACACAAAGAAGGGGGGCTTTGCTTCAGATTTGGATCTTATAGCTTATGCAAGCATGGATAAGTGACTTCACCTCTGAACTGCAATTTCTTCCTCTGTAAAAATGATAACAATTATATAGACCTGATAAGTTATTGTAAGGATTAAACTGTTCAACTGAAAAAAATCTTTTAAAAAAAAATGTCTATGAGCAGCAGACATGGTACTATGATCAGGGAGTAAAAGAAGTATGTATCAGATCACAGTCCCATAGAGGAAAGCAGAAATTAAATCATTTCCAAACACTTGAAGGATGAGTCTACCTCGAGTTGTTTGGAGAGCGAGCGGCAATGTTCTCTAAAAAGGTGAGGCAGTGATGGAGCTTTCAAGAAAGTGACGGTGGAGCTGGAGGAGGCAAAGGAATTAAATAGGTGAAAAAGACTGCAGATAGGGAACAATGTGAACTTCAGTCTTCATCCTAAGGGCAAATGGAGGTCACCGCTGATGTCAGAGCAAGAAAAGTGACAAAGATAGAACTACAAGATAAGTGGGAGTGGCTAGGAATAAAGCCTAGAGTGTAGTAAGCCCCCTGCACTCTCATTCCAAAAGTACTTGTGCTCTGACTCATTTTAATAACACGACTGACTCACGCATGGGAGACTCTTAAGAGGCTATCATAGTCTCGCGGATCAATCAACACTTACCTGCTGCCCTCTGTATTCCTGGGCCAAGGCCAGGTAATTTTTAACAAAACAAGGATGAACAACAGACCCTGATTTCATACAATCTACTTCGGAATAAATGGTTTTAATGCTGGTCTTTCATTTCGGGCTCAAGTCTAAAATTGCTAAGCATACCAGGGCTTTCATGACAGCCTTCGGCTGCCTGCCCCACCTTACCTACCTTCCAGCTCGTTGTCTCACTGCCATTGAGTCAGTTCAGACTCAGCAACCCTATAGGACAGAGCAGAACTGCCCCTGTGGGTTTCTGAGACTATTGATCTTTACAGGTGTAGAAACCCTCATTTTCTCCCTTGGAGCAGCTGATGATTTTGAACTGCTGACTGTGTGGTTAGCAGCCCAACGTGTAACCCATTAGGCACCAGGGGCTCCTCATCTTCTGACAGCCGTCACCGCCCAGCACTTTGAATCACAAGTTGACCAATTCCACAACTTTGCAGATGCTGTTCCTGTTCCTTGGACGATCCTTTCAACTGCATCTAAGAACCAATAGGCTTCACGCAAGCTTTGACAGGGCATCAATGGCTTCCTTCATGCCACCAGTCCGTCAGACTTTCCCAGAACCAGGGGCTCCTCTGTGTTCTCCTTATCTGGTGGCACTTAACACATCAGTAAAGGTATGCTCTTGACAGGTCTGTTCCAGAGGACAGGCACTCAATCGGTTCTTGTTTGCTAGTCTCCCAACAAACTGACACTAGAACCGCCACAAATTCTAAGGAAGGTGAGAGCGGGAAAGTTGGGAGAGAGCAAGAAGGAAGAGAACATTGTGGGAGACAAGGAGGACTTGCATTTCAAAGGCTACAGGCTAATCTTCTCTTGACCATTCTTTGGAGCGCACAATGTATGAAGGGTGAGATGGCTAGGTTCTTAAGTAAACGATTTTTCAGTTTAGCAAAGATACAGCCTGGACTGGTGATAGCACTTTACATTTGGAAAACTGGTCAGGGCAACCACTTTACACAGCTTCCAGCCACCAACATATGCAGAGTGCATGTCTCCACATTCTTACCAGTCTTTGATGCTAGCTAGCTAGGGCGTTTTCATTGTAGCTACCTTAGTTTTTGTTAAGTGTTATCTCGTTGGGGCATTAATTTGTATTTCCCAAGGAAAATCAATGCTGACTATATCTTTTCGGGTACTTATTGGCCACTCATAAATGTTCACTGGTGAAGCATTTGTTTAAATATTTTGCCAACTTTTATTGAGTTACCTGTCTTGTTAATGGGGGGCCCCAGTGGGGTATGCCTTGGGTTGCTAACCACAAAGTCAGCAGTTTGAAACCACTAGCTGCTCAGCTAGGGAGGCTTTCGACTCTTGTAAAGGGTTACAGTCTCAGAAGAGGCAGTTCTCCTCCGTCCAACAGGGTTGCTATGAGTCAGAACAGACTTGAGGGCAGCGAGTCTGGTTTTGTTTGGTCTTATTATTGACTTAAAGGACTTTCTGCTTTTAATTTTTTATTTAAAGGAGCTTTTATATACTGTATCCCGGAAACATTTCCCTTGTCAGGTATACATATGTAGCAAGAATATTTCTTCCAATCTGGGACTAGACTTTGGTTTTGTTTCTTTTTAATTTAATATCCATGGCAGTGAATTTGGTTTGAGTTGATTTCCATTCTACTTCTATTAAAATTTATAGTCTCTGAAACCTATAGGGTGGCTCTAAGTTGAAATGATCTTGATGGCTGTGAGTTTGAGACATTTTCCTTAATTATCTCCTCCCAGCCCAAAGCTCAACACCACCACAGATAAATCAACCCCTGGAAGGGCAGGGCAGGGAAAGGACTAAAAAGTGATATTTAGGCAGGGGAAAAAGAAGGGAAGAGGGCGGGATAGAGAGTGGGAGGGAGAGAAAACATGCTTTCTATAAATCCATGGAGAAAACTACTGGGCTGTGATGATTCATTCAATTTATAAACGTCCATCCCAACCACAGAAAATGACCAAATCACATCCAAGAGTCATGAATAACTAGCACAGCCCTTAAAGTTTAACCACCACAAACCACCCTGAGAACAGTATGTTGTTTTCATAGTGGCAGCTAGAAATCTGCACATTAGAATCGTGTCAGCTGAAAGAGAGGTGCATTCAGTCAATCATTACCTGCTCTGAACTCCTCAGGAAAGGCAGACCCAGTAAACAGCCCAGAGCTTTAAACCCAAAGTGGGTTGTTGACACACACAGCAAACCTTGTAGGCTTCCGGCTTGCTACATTCCTGCCAATATACTTAGTCACTACAGAGAATATTACAGTATGACTCACCTCCACCTACACAGTCAGAGTCTACTGTGTTTGACAGACTTGTTTCCACTTGACATATAAAAATAAGAAATGAGAAACCCCACATTAAGTAAAAGGCCAACTAATCAAAATTCATTTTTAGTGTCTAATTATTTCTTAATAATTACATATACAATTTCCAGTTCTCAATGCAAACTATGGAGAGTATGCTGGGAAAAGGCTCGTGCTAACCCTGCGGTGGTGGTTGCTGGAGGGCCTGTGGAGCCTGCTTCAACTGGTGGCAGCCCCTGGGTGCAGATGGACCACTCCAAAGGGTTTACAGAGGCCGTGTGTGACCTTTCAAAAGCAGAGCACAGACCTGGCTTCAGAGGTTATGTTGCCAACCTCTCAGGTAGTTGCCATGCTCTTGACCATGTGCACTACCCAGAGTTCCATGCTAAACCTAGAGTATTCTTATTTAGCGTCTTCATGATGTCTCAACCAGAAACAGAAAAGTGGCTAACTTTTCATGGGTCTGCCTCACCATCAGAAGTGCCCAGTCCTCTACGGTCAATGGCACTGTTCTAAATCGATGTTAGCACCCTCTCCCAAAGGCCAACTATCCTGAATTTTCATTATTTACAACTGTTACCCAGTACAACTCCCTCGACGAGGCTTAATAGAGGGAATTTCTAAGTTGTGTTTTCCTGATTGAATGGACTGCACCTCCTGGGACTCAGCGCCAACTATCAAATGAGACAAGAATGGCACCCAAAAGCCCCTGGGTGAGGGTGAAGCCAAGTTCCACACGTTTCCTCCTTTGATGACACCAGCACTCTCCTGGCAGCCGGGACTCCCACAGTCCCAGCCTGCTCAGCATGCTCTCCAGAGTCTGGTTTGGCAGCTCAGCCACCAGTGGTGAGTTTTAATTGTGGCAGAAATCACCAAGGACAAAAAGTCTCATCCCACAGGCAGCTGTTTGCATATTCTACCTTCACAGACAGGACTACTCCTTAAGCTTTACCACACTTGTTCTCTTAATCCACTGCCTTTCATGCTGGCCCACTGGGGTCCCCATTAGAACTAGGGATAAGGGATAAGAATGGCTACAAGTGGGGAGGGTGCATGCAGTAAAAGGCGAGGGTTCCGCCCAAACCTATCTTCCTGGCTATGAGAACAATTACAAATACAGGTCTGACAGCTTTGGGATTTAGCAATGATTAATTAACAAGTGGATTCAAATACTTATAGAGCATCTCATGTTTTTCAGTAATTATTCACCCATTCATTCAGTCTACACCCATTTATTGACCTCCCCCCAACCCTCTGGGCCAAGCACTGCTCTAGGACTATAGGATCCCAACAGTGTAAAATGCATAGCTAACTGGGTGCCAGCCAGTGTCATTCTGCTCTCTGAAGGTGTGAAGGTGCGCAGTCATAGAGGAGTGGGCACATGAGGATTCAAACAAGCTAGCTTCAACAGTCTAATTATCTAGTTATCTGGAGTCCCTGGGTAATGCAAGTGGTAAGTATGCTTAGTTGTTGACCAAAAGTTTGGAGGTTCAAGACAACCTAAAGGTGCATCAGAAAAAAGCTTTGGTGACCTAGTTCTGAAAACTGAACCACACTAAACTCTATGGGGGGGAAAACAATACCAAGAAAGCCTATAGAGCATTGGTTCTCAACCTTCCTAATGCCACGACCCTTTAATATAGTTCCTCATGTGGTGGTGACCCCCACCCCACCCACCCTCCCCCCCACCCCACCATACAATTATTTTT
>NW_022103915.1:46933899-46939831 GCF_000313985.2 Echinops telfairi
CGGTTAGATTGTTAAATAGTTTTGGGCAGGGTGGTCTGTGGTTCAAACCCATGTGTGTAGCAGAAAATGCACCAATAATTTACAGTCAACCCTTGAGCAACACAGATCTGAACTGCACCCACCACTTATATTTGGGCTTCCCCCCACCCCACCCCCCCTCCTTGCCCTTGGGGTGAGCTCAAGGGCGGTGAGAAGCCACTTAACATTTCTATGTGATGCCTCATCTGCAGTTCCTGGAAAGAGAAACTGATTTGTTTGGGGCAGATTAGCATAAAGTGACCAGATTTAAAGCTGGACACCATTGACTGAGGGGGGTGGGGGTTTCTTGATTAAACATTTGGTCTGTATGGACCAAAAAGTCCATTCCCTAGCTTGTCGCGCATTCTTTCAAAAAATCGGGACTTTTTTAAAACGCCCAAAAGCAGGACGTCTGGTCACCTTATTTAGCATCACAGGACGTGTTAAACAGAGACTCGGATTATTTGAGCTCACCAAAAGAGAAACAGAGAAGGAAAAAAGAAAATCCACGTATTAATGAACCCGTGTTGTCCAGGCGTCAACTGTATATGTAATCCGAGTAAGCTTCCAGTTATCTGACGCAGGTTAGTGCTCAACTACTGGGTGGTGTATAAGGATATAAATGGCAGGCAGCAGCTCCAGGCCATCCTCAAC
Source organism: Echinops telfairi (assembly GCF_000313985.2). Taxonomy (NCBI): domain Eukaryota; kingdom Metazoa; phylum Chordata; class Mammalia; order Afrosoricida; family Tenrecidae; genus Echinops; species Echinops telfairi. The sequence goes on from NW_022103915.1 coordinate 46,934,572, forward strand.
AGATGCGTTTAAACTTGGACAAGATCAGGAGATATTCTTCAATAATCTGATGTTCCAAACATAGATCAGGGTTCTCCATCTGTGAACCAGAAAACTACAGCTAAGAGATCTTCCTGGTCACTGCTCTTGTAGCAGGCATCAGGACACGCAGGACTAGAGGACTTCTGGGGAGAGGCACGTAAGCTAGCATTGCAGAGTAGTGGGGGGAGAGGAGAGGCTCTCAGCACTGAGAGCCAAGATGTGGGAGTCTATGTAGTGGGCATCTGCCTCTCATGGGCCCTATGACATATGCTTTGTGGAAGCAAATGGTGTTTAAATGATTCCCATTAAGATACAGTAAAATTATCTGTTAAAGAATATCAGACTTAAGGTCAACTACCATTTCCTTCTAATGTTACATCGATGTGCCCTCACTTTGAAAGGATTAAACCAGGGCTTTATATGGATTCTTTTTGGTTCATACCCCGACTGTGGATTTATTTGCGTTTCTGCCACAGATAGACTGAAGCAGAAACTGCTTAAGAATCACCTGGGGATCTTGTTAAACTGGAGCTTCTGCTGCATCTCTCTGGGGTGGAAAGGCAAATTAAATTCTCAGTAAAAGTTTGAAATGTCCGGAATGAAATCGTGTAAAGCCCTGCATTGAAACAACCCCCTTGCTCTCAAAAAATTCTTCATCACTATCACCTTTGCTTGCTGTGCACTCAGCTTTTATATCACTGCAAGCCTTTTCTTACACAAAAAGAAACAAACAAAAAACACCCATTGCTACCAAAAGGATTCCAACTCATTACGACCCTATAGGAGGAGTTGAAGGCCATATCTTTTACAGGAGCAGAGGGCCTCATCTGTGGGTTTGAACCACCAGCCTTGCCGTTAGCCTGATACCTAACCCACAGCACAATGACAACTCCTCCTTTGCACTAAAGGAAAGCTAAATGAGAACGAGGTACCTGTTCACCTCACACTTAGGATCAGGTCTCATTCGTAACCTAGAGACTGCCTCTACAAAACCACCAGGGTGACTCTGGAAGACAGCGAGGACCTGCCCCTTCAGGTTTCCAAGGTTCTGAATCTGAACAGGGGCAGAAAGCCTCATTTTTCTCCCTCAGAGCAGGACACAATACTAATGGAGGCCAAATTGGCCTCGAGCTTTTAAAACTAGTATTGACTTACACAGGGCATTTATTGAGCAGACATGCACTACACTGACAATCACTATCATTTGTCCATGGACTAAGTTAAAAAAGCAGATCCTACATTGAAACCCAAAGCTAAAAAAAGATAAGTACTGCTCAGCTTCTCTAAGATTTATATAAATGGAAAATCATCAGGGTCTATGAGATCCACATAACTACTTTCTTAATAATGTAATTATTTCAGAGTTGGTTTTGCAGTATGAGTACATGTTAAAGTTTTTCATGGTTCTTTTCTCCATTTCCCCAGATGTCCTTTCCGTCTTCCATTGCTAACCTAGTACTCTAGTCTTGAGAAGCATCTGTAAATAAATGCATTGATTAATAACAGTCTCTAACAAGAAGTCAAAGCTCAAACTTAGCAGTATGGACGCAACAGACATTAGAATGATCTTAGAGATGAAATATAAATTTTGGAATCAAAGGAATAAAATGGCCTTGTGATCTTACTTGAAGCTTTACTGGATGTGTTTAGTGAATCAGAAAACTAGCAGGGAGCCTACAAGAAAAAAACAAATAGCTCGTGGAGTCGGTGAGCAAAGAACCTGAACAGAAGTTTCACGAGACGGAAATCCGAATGGCCAATACACATATGAGAAAAAGTTCCAGAGCATTAGCCATAAAGGAAATGCAAACAAAAACAACTATGAGATACCACCTAACACCTCAAAGATAGCCCAATTCAAAAATCAGAACTCAACAAGTGTAGGAGAAGGTGTGCTGAGATGGGAACTCTCATCCCCCGCTGGTGGACCTGTAGGTATGTGCAGCTCCTATGGAAATGAATTTGGGAAAACAAATGGAAATCAAGCTACCACGTGACCCAGCAATCCCCCTACTGGGCATATACCCTTAAGAGGTAAGAAACCAACCATGGCCAGACATCTACACTCCAATGTTCATCGCAGCGCAGTTACAATGGCAAAGAGTTGGAAACAACCTACCTCTCCGTCAGTGGACAAATGGATTAAAAACGGTGGTGCACACATTCCATGGAGCACTACGCATCCCTAGAAAGCAGTGATGAACACATGAAGCACATTGTCCCGTGGGAGGAGTTGGAGGAAATAATGCTAAGTGAAGTAAGCCAAGCACACAAGGACAAGTACGACATGAGGCCACTGAGGTAGCTTAAAAAGCACAAGGGCCATAGTGGAAAAGCCACTATATGCACAAATTCCCAGGGCAAGGCCCAGGCACTCTGGCAAGGGTCAGACCCAGCCCGGGAAGCATATGGCAGCCAACTAAAAAAGAGGGGGAAAGAAAACAACAACAACAAAGAGGATGTGGACAGTGGGGGAACAGGGCACGAACCCACCCAGGGGGAGGGTATTGTTTATGTCTCACAGGAAAAGGAGAGAGAGAGCAGACCTCAATCTAGTAAGCCAGACCTTGAGGGCGACAGACCAGCATGAAGCAGCGAACTAACAGAGAGGTCTGCGGGGCGGCCCCACCCCAGCTACGTGACCCCTCCTCAGAAGACTGCACTATAGAGGATGGCACTGATGATACAGCCCGAGGAGAGTGGTGGGTCTGCCCAGACCACACAGGAGCACACTAAAAGGGGGGAGAGAGAGAGAGAGAGAGAACGAACGCGTGCGCGAGCCGCATTCTGGCCCACCAAGCCCAGAGGATGACACTCCTACTGAGCAGCTAAGGCACAGAGAGGACGGTAGGGCCAGCCCCACCATGAGATACCACATCCCCTCACTGACCCACGGGACTGTAGGAAACCGCACTGGAGACACAGTGCAGGGATTGTACCCTGTCTGACCACCACCACCCCCCCACTGGGGCAAAACATTTAGGGAGTGCAACAGAGCAACAAGGGGAACAAAGCAATGAAGTCCCCAAGGAATCTTAAAAATCGACTTCAGATTCAGAGGACAGGGCTTAGCACCTCATCAGACTTGATCGGAAAACATTCATAAGGGTCAGCAGACAGACCTGGAACTATTATAGTCCCTTTTTTTTTTTCATGCCTACCTATATAAGATAGGCAAGATAAACAACCCTGAGGAGAAAATAATGGGACCAATGATGGTGGGGTGGGAGGACAGACAGGAAGAGGGGGAGGTGGGGAAAGGGAGTAGGGAGCCAACAAACCCAGGGACAGGGAACAACAAAAGATCTAAATTCGATGACGCGGAGGGTGTAGAACGCCTGGTGGGGTTTGATCGAGTATAATGTAGCTGAGAGGAATTATTGAGAGCCAAATGAAGGTCAACCATGATAGTGGGACAGGAAGAAAGTAAAAGGAAATAGATGAAAGAACTAGGAAGCAAAAGACATTGATAGACGTATAAATATAGGCACATATATATGTAATTATATTAATTTATAATGATAGAGATAAAGGTCTATGAACATATATTTATAGGTTAAGTATTAAGGTAGCAAATGGACATTGGGTCTATACTCAAGTCCTCCCTCAATGGAAGAACACTTTGTTCTAATAACCTGGCATTCCGTGATGCTCACCTCCCCGATAGAATCGCTGAAGACAAATGGGTGCATAAACAAATGTGGTGAAGAAAGCTGATGGTGCTTGACTACTACAAGATGCAGCATCTGGGGTCTTACAGGCTTGAAGTTAAATAAGCAGCCATCTAGCAGGGAAGCAAATAAGCCCACATGGAAGAAGCACACCAGCCTGTGTGATTAAAGGTGTCAATGGGATCAAATATCAGGCATCAGAAGATCCAAAACAATCATATCGAACAAGAAAAGCAAACTATAGGGAACTCAAGAAACCATTCTGACCATCTTAGTGTCTAGAGGAGCACTGGAGGTGTGTGTACAGGTTATGCATCGGGCTGCTAATCACAAGGTCAACAGTTTGAAGCACCAGGTGTTCCACAGGAAAAAGCTGCGGCTCTCTACTCCTGTAAAGAGTTACAGTCTCAATGGCAGGGAGTTAATATCTCTAAGCAGGCAGAACTTCAACCAAATGGAAGAAGTGTGTATTGTACACTAGGTGTGGGGTTGCGGGAAGTGGGTACTCTATTGCCAACCCTACTTTGATTCTTACAAACAGTGCAATGTTCTATTCAAAAGCATGCTAGATAGAAGCAAATAAAAATAAAGTCACGTACTCAAACATTGGCTTGTGCATCACAAGCCAGTGGTTGTTCAAACAGCCAAATTAATATCTTTATAAATTTCTGGGCTTGGGATTTCTTTCTCACTGTCTTTAAAATAACTGTATTACTGGCAGAACTTCACATTTACTACTTAGGAATTTCAGCAGGGCTCGTATTATTCTAAGCATTTTTCTATAAACCCATCAAGTTGCTTTATAATTTTTTCAAAAGCCACAGTGCCAAGGGAAAGTCTATTCTATTTTTTTTCTGCAGAATTTCTCCATGAGATTCTGAGTATTGACTTCCAGATAATTGGATATTTTATGAGAATTCCAGATATAGTCTTGAGTCTTTATAGCAGTTTTAACGAACAGTTCTTTATACTCTAAGAAACAATACTTGAAACTCGTGACCCCTTACACCCGGTTATTTTCTTTCATCATGGTAAGGTAAAATGTTCCCACTTCCCATCTTGCTCACCTTTCTTTGAGACAAGGAAATGAACGGCTCTTTTAAGAAACTTTCTTAGTCGTGAGCTTAGTGAACAAAGGCAAATTTTTAAAATAAAGAGATAAAAACTGTTGAAAATTTTCATTGATTCCAGTGACAATGGAAGAGTTTCATTGTTATCATTATTATTAAAGAGAGTTTAAAATAGCCTTAGTAATAAGAGAAATTATGTTGACATCCTGGAAAAATGGTTAACACATTGGCTAGCGGGAGCGTACGATTTGTACACTGGTGAATCCTTAAAGCGAGCTTGGATTCCTGTAGCTCCTTTCATACCAAAGTGACTTCAGAATATATTGAAAAATGAAGTGATTACTGATACAAGTTCCCAAGTGAATTCACTTGGCACTGCTTACCTTGACTGTGAATTCTTCTACCATTGATATAGCAACTAAATTCTTTCATTCTTGCTATCTTCATTTCTCAAATTCTAGTCTGGCTACTAATGTTGAGAATGTTCCGAGTACTAAA
>NW_022103915.1:46940348-46947733 GCF_000313985.2 Echinops telfairi
CCCTAAGAATCACTTCACCTTCGTTAGGAACTTTAAAAATACTTTTAATCTTAAATTTGCTATCTTAAACGGGACCAGTAATAAGAGAGACTGCAGAAATAAAGAGCCCTGATAGCATACTGGGTTATGGTTTGAGTGACGTCCACAAGGTCAGCTGTCAGAGCCTATATGCTGCTGTGCAAGTGAAAGATGGGACTTCCTGCTCCCACAAAGACCTCCAGCCTGAGGACACCTCCAGGATGAGTGGCACCCTGTCCTGTACGGCCACCATGACTCATAGTCAACGGACTGATAGTGAGTTTGGGACAGCCAAGAGAGATTCAAGTGTTCTGAAACCCAAAATGGGTCTGTCAGATTTCAAACTTTTGAGTTAAAATTAAAATGTTCCAGTCTTGTTATAAGATGGTACAATTTCTCAACCTGTACACAGAAACTCTTAAGTTAGAATCTTTCTTATAAAGAAGCTTGGGGTCAAACTCACTTTTGAAACATTTAACATGAATCATCCATTGGCATCTATATATTAAAATGTATTCTACCATGTTTACTGCATAATTTGGGGGGAAATTTAGATCTTCAAAATGTTTATGAAAATTGCTAGAAAGCGTGCATTTTTGACACTCGAAAGGGCGCTCACACCTTCCAAATACACGCCTTTCCCGTTTTCTTCAGTGTTCACTCTTCTCAAGCTGTGTCCGGCTTTGCAGTGTCCAGCGTGTGGTCTCTAGAATGCAAGGTCTCTTAGCCAATTCTAACTCATAGTGACCCTCTAGGATAGAGAAAAACTGCCTCTCTGCATTTCCAAATCCTTTCCAAAATCTTTTAAAGGGCGCAGCGTGACTAGTGCTTTCAAACCACTGGCTTTGTGAGTGGCATCCCAGTGGATAATCAACTAGCCGCCACGGGCCCGTACAGTTTCTTATGGAAGTCTCTTAATACTTCATTCCTTTTCAAATATTTCTTGTCATTTTTTTGGTCTTATACTATGAATTGTGGGTCTGAATTCTCTCCGTATTTAAAAGTAGGATGAACTGATTTTGGTAGTGATTGTACAACACTGATAGGATTGAACTATGGAATGGTATGCTATCTGAATTAGCTCCTAATAAATAGTTTGGGGAAAAACTGAATTTCTATCTACTTACCAAAAAAATTGCGATGATAAATTGATAAATTAGTATAACCTAATAACTGAAGATATAGTGGAGGACCCTATCTACAAAACTAGAGCTGATGGGAGCTATCCAATGGTTTTCTGAATCAGCACCCCAAACAACCCCAAGAACAGACCTAAAAACCAAGTCACCAAGAAAATCTTTTGTATTGTTGTTGGGCTGTATAATGGATTTAATAGGTTTCTTTAAAATTCTCCACATTTCCGGAAAGACACAGAACTTTATAATTTAGTATCCCAAAACATTAGATGGACTGGCCAAATAGAAGACTAAGCACTTGGTTTGAAAGGATTCAGATTCACTGGAAAACAAAACAAAACTGAACTGGTAACATCGCAAACTTCAAAAACTTGGGTCCACACTGCATTGCTATTTCCAACTAGCTATCAATTCATACAGATGTTAAGGTCTATATTAGAAGTAAAATCTTTCCTAAAATGAGTCTACCAAACTGGTTCCAAATAATATGCGTGCTGATTTATTGTAAAACATTTCACAAATTAAAATAAACATGCTGGTCTGAAGCCTGGGTTTGTGGCCCCCAACTCCATTCAGCAAAGGTAGTTAGACATTCTGCATGCTTCACAGTGCAAGAGGGCTGAGGGGAGAGAAACTGAACCTGCGAGGGGGAACCAGCTCCTGGGTCACTGCTGCTCTGGGATACGCAATAGGACTAAATGAAAACATACTCAAAATTGGCCCAGGGCAAGAGGATACCTCTCATGAAAAGTAGGGAAACCTCACAAAGACCTCAAAGAACAACGGTTGCTTTGGGAAATATAATTAGGGGTCAATCACTGGAGAAGAACACTATGCTGGGCAAAGCATGGGTCAATGGTGGGGGGGGGGAGTAGGGGGAAGCCCCTCAATGATATGGATTGACAGTGGCTGCAACCAGGGGCTCACACATAGAAAGGACTGTCATGCAGGAGGGTGGGGGGAGGGGGCAGCAGTTCACTGGTTGTACAAGATTAGGCAGAGCCTAATCTGGACAGCACGTACCCACGGCAGTGCTCTTCAAATAGGTTGCTGTAGATAATGCAAGAGGCTGAAGGGTCCATCTGGGAAAAAGAGTGGAGGGGAATCTTCCAGAAAGAGAGCTACGGCCTCAGATTGGTTACAATCTTAGTGGCTGAGGCAGAAGACAAAGTAGAGGGTGGAGGCAAAAGTAGCCACAGGAAAAAAGTACCCATGCCGGAAAAGCATAAAATAGATGACTATTGGAAGTCACATGGTGCCACACCTGAATACATTTTTCTTAAATATCCCAAGTAATTAAAAAATTATGAGCAAGGAGACATCATCATTTGATCTCTCTCTCTCTCTCTCTCTCTCACACACACACACAAAGTGATATAGCCTCAGTTCTTTAAGAAACATAAAATGACTTTTAATCGATAAAACAGGCAAGGATAGATAGATAACATGTGTTAGAAAAGATGTGGAGAAATTGGGCCCCTCATACAACACTGGTAGAAATGTGAAAGGATGCTGCTGCTTGGGAAAACAGTCTGGCCAGTCCTCAAAAGGTAAACATAGAATGTCCATGTGATCCAGCAATTCCACCCCTAGATAGATATGCAAGAGAACTGAAAACATATGTCCACGGAAGACTGTGTACAAGGATGCTCACAGCAGCACTACTGACAATAGTGAAAGGGTTGAAACAAACCAAATATCCATCAGCTAATGAATGGATAAAGGAAACATGGTCAGTCCATACAGTAGAATAATGTCAATAAAATTAAATAAAGTACTGACAGGTGGCATGGTGGTTGTATATTGGGCTGCGATCCTCAAGGTCAGCAGTTCAAAGCCACCAACCTCTCCTGAGGGAGAAAGATGGGGTTTTCTACTTCCCAATAGAGTTAAGAGTCTCAGAAACTCACAGGGGCAGTACTACCTTGACCAATAGAGTCATTATGAGTCAGCATCGACTCAAGGGCAGTGACAATGACTGGCAGGTGCTTCCAGAAAACATTACACTAAATGATAGAAGTCTGTTGCAAAACGATCACATACATATAACTTCATTTATATTAAATACCTAGAATAAGCCAAGCAGTGAGAGAGAAAGTAGATTAACGGTTACGAGAAAGTGGATTGGAGGGAAATGGGGAGTGTTTACACCTTTTATTGAGGTGATAAAAAATGTTCAAAAATCTATTGCGGTGATGGTTACACAGCTCTATGAATACACCAGAAGGCATAGAATTGTATGTTTTCAATGGGTGAATTACATGGTATGTGGGTTAACTCAATAAAGTTGTTACTTAAAAAAAAAAAAAGTCAGGGTGTGGGGCTAGGATCTCATTCTGCTTCCACAACCAGTGGCAGGGAGCCTACCAAGATGCTGTCTGCTGCCCATTTCTTTAAAGATTCACAGGGCTGACCTCCATCCAGGCGTACTTTATTTATGAGATGATAAGGTTGCAGTAAGCACTTCTGGAAGAAGCCTACTTAGCGTCACTTTTGAAAATGTCAAATGAGTGACTCAGCTCATGAGGCAGAGGAAACAAGCTTTGGATGACCAGCTCTGGTGAGATGCTTCCAACAGATATGGAGGTACAAGGGTTGCATGCTGCACACAGCCAGGCAGAAGTGGCTATCAAGACAAAAACAAACCAAAGCTGAGATGCAGACCCCCAAATACCCAAATTGTCTCTCATCCTTCCCAATTCCCTAGGAAGAGGGGCATAAAGTACTTAATGGGCACGATTTTCCTCATTTATCACACTCTTCTTTAATCCTCACATGTCTGTCAAAGAGAGGGTATGATCCTTGTTTTAATAGGCAAGACAGCAAACTCCATTCAGAACGAGACCATCTGAAAGCTAGGAGTCCTAGGTTACAGAGCTGTCAGAACCCAGAGCCCAGGCACTCTCCAGGACCCACTACCCCAACGTGCCTCCCTCTCCTGTGCATGGGCAGAAGCAACGCTGCTTCTGCAAACACTCCAGAGCACCCAGGGCGGAGGCTTCCAGTGGCTTTGGGCCCACCTCCCTTACCCGAAGCCACCCATGGCAGCTGAATGGATTTGTGGTCTAAGTCCTGAAGTCAGGAGTAGACAAAAATGTATCCATCACTCACCAGGACAGGCACAAACCTCAAGATAATTTGTTTTCCAATGGTTTCAGCTTCAAGTTTGGGTTTGGCATGGACTTTTTAACAACGAACAGCTGTAGGCAATTTTCACACAGAATAAAGACATCAATAGGGCAGAGAGAGTGAAATTCTCCTTCTTATGGAACAATAGCTGTCTTCAAGATGAATGTGGATCAGCCACAGTAAGAGCCCATTCTCTGGGCCTCAGAATCAGGGTGAAAGGACCATGGGTGGAGATGCTGTCAAGCTACCCACTCTGCCCAAGAGTTCCTCTACTAAAGAAGAGATTTGCATCTATCAGCAAAGCCCAGGAGATTGGCTTTAAGTTTTAAAATACTGTTCAGTGGTAAATAAAAATCAAGCCATAAACACATCTTTATTGCCCTCTTAATAGTCATAAAGGCACATGACTCATTGCTGCTTTCTGGGGGAGCATTACGTGACCCTGTACCTCAATGACCTCTAGTTTTCCCATCTAACTTGCGGTACCGGTCCGTGTAAAAGGATGATACATCATCGCTCTGTGAATTCAGAAGAGGCCAGGCAATTTACTTTGGCCAATTAAATGTGCGCAGGAGTGGCACATGTCAGTTCCAGCATGAGCTTGATAAACTGCTAGTGGTTCAACATGTTTCTCTTTCCTATTGCACCAGGACTGGGTCTTGCATAAAGGTCAGCAAGAAGCAGAAGCACAGCTGACACACTGTAGACATGCAGCATTAGCAATGGATAAACCTCCCTACTGTCACCAGTGTGCTTTTGGTATCACATCATAAACTAGCTTACCATGACTAGATAGCCACCTTGCGTTGATCCCCTCCCCTCCTCTTCTCTTCTCACCTCGGGCTCCCTACCTGCCAGTCACCTCCTCCCGAAGTCTTCCTTCAGCACTTTTCTCATCACCTTGTTTCGCCCTCACAACACACATACACATAATCTCTATAGTTACAGCAGTGTGTCTTCTTCAACATCGATCTTCCTTTGCTACTGAAAATGCTAGTTCTTTGGGACAAAGTTCTGGTTTTCTATTGTGAATCTTCTCATGGCACCTAGACCAGAATTCTGCATATAGTGGTGATGAGAGGAGGAAAGAAGTCCTTAAATGCTGATAATATTCAACATATGCAAATATTCATAAAGTATAAACATGCTATCAAGAATCACCACTTATTCCTAATCAATTATGGTTGGTAATAGGCCCATTACTTTACTCGGGAGGCCGGAAGACAAACATTAGCTTCATAACACTCTATCATGTTGATTTACCCTGGTACTTTATAGATGAATTTTGTTCTGTAAGAGGTGGGATGGTGTGGTCAGTCCAGGTAATACCCCTGTAGGACCGTGAGACAAGTCTATATTACTTTATTGACTTAAGACTCAAACCAAATGACACTATTCTCCAATATCTGTTGAAAAAAAATAAATGGTCTAGTTATAAATACATTCTATAACAGAATGCTAGTGGTGGTCAAGGGAGCATAGCATACTCCTGTAATGCAGTCCTATTATTTATGTTCTGATTTAAACATCACATCAAACCTAAGAGAAAAGATTCTCTTTCACTTTCTCTATTCCAGAAAATAAGTTTGACAAACTTGTATGATTTCCTCATGGTTATCCAGATAACAAAGTCAGAGAAGTAATTTAAACTAAAGTCTTCCTGATCTCCAGGCCAATGCTCTTTAAATGACACTGTATTATCTTCTAAAATAGAGAATGGAAAGAAACGCTACTCAGGACACACTTGCTAAGGTGAGTATACACTTACGTCCTGCACTAGATCCATCCCTACAGTATTGAGGATTTCAAACCATGATGTTATCTATAAAAAGTTTCCCACAAGTTATTATTCCAACCCTATCATTAAGCTAAATAATAATACTGTACTTAAGCAATAATGTCTTTCATCAAAGGACCAAGTGCAGGAGGGATAGTATGACTAACTTTTTAAAGGACATATTAATACTATATTTGAGAATGGCGGTGGGAAGGGAATTTGGGAACTCCCAGCGGTGAAAGGTCGATGAGAAAATGACAATGCACACAAAAGCATAGACTTGGTTGAGATGGGGAGGGATTCTATCAGGAAGGGCCACTGGGATGCAGTACTGCTGCATACTTGAAGACCTAAAGGTCTAATGCCATCAATCCCAAAAGGGGAAAGGCTACAGAGACCACTATGATAAAGATGAGGCTTTCTGTTTCTGTAAAGATTTCAGTCTTGGAAACCCAAAGAGGTAACCCTACCCGGTCTTATCAGGTCACTATGAGTCAAAATTGACCCCATGGCAGTTAGTTCTTTTTGTTTATTTGATTTTTCATGTACACAGTGATGATCTACAAATAGACATTTGGATAGACACACAGTTTAAAGAAGTGTAGGAGGAAGAAGGGGTGCATACCCATGGATATATATATATAGGTTCGACAGGGTATTTACCTTTGCTGCAAATATATCCATGAATGTGGTAGAATGCACAGGGAACAGAGTTATGAAAACTTCTTGGACCTAACAAACACCTTGAGGAAACGAGTCACTGGGCCTGGGGGTTCAAGACTATGTCTTGGAGGACACCAAGTCCAACTGGCATAACGCAGTCCATAATAACAAGGCCTTAAAAGCTCAGGAGTGGTCATCCTACATGTAAATATTAGTCTCTACCTGTCCAGAAAAAAAGAGAGTGACGAAAACCAAAAGAGATCCATGAGAACACTTAGTCCAATGGACTAATGAACCGTGCAAGCACCATACTCCACAGCCCTGAGGGCAGAAGAACTAGACGGTGCCCAGCTACCACTAGCGACTGCCCTCAAAAGGATCACTTTAGAAGGTCTTGGATAGAAGAGGAGAAAAAAATGTGGAACAAAACTCAAAATTACGAAATAGACCTGGCTTACTGGCTACACAGAGATTGGCGGGACCAAGACTAAGACCCTGGTTCACCCTCCAGGTCTGGAACGGAACTCACCACAGGTTAGAATAATCACCCATGTACGACGGAACAGGGTCGCTGCGAGGGTTAGGAAAGGAGGAAGACTGGAAGCAGGAGTGGGGTAAGTGGCAGGACACTGAAGGGATCGAGACCCAGGAGTTGAAACAAA
>NW_022103915.1:46948016-46950073 GCF_000313985.2 Echinops telfairi
ATCCCCACGATGGGCGGGAAAGAGGAGACTCACCACCAGTTCAGTGAACATGCCGTCCAGCTCCTCCCCTGGGGGCATGGGCAGTGCCGGCTCCATGGTCTGCAGGGCAAAGCTGCTGTTGTTCCGCAGGCGATACGTGATTTCTGGGTGATCATTGTTCCGGAAACAGCAAAAGATGAACGAAATCCCCCGGCCGCCTCTCTTCCGTGGGGCCATGGCTGAATGCTGTTCTAGTCCGTGGCGTGGCTAGAGCCTGTGGAAAGAGCCGTGAAGAACGTTAGCTGAGATGACAAGAAGTTTAAAAGAAAGCAATCTCAGGCTAAGTCATGAAAGGGCACCCTGTGCAGCAAGGGAAGACCAGCCGCAATGGGGGTGGCATCTAGTTGGGCAGAGAGGACATGCACATCTCCTGTTCACTTGTTCAACCCTTCCTATGGCCAACTGCTGAGCAAAGAGCACAGAACCGCAGCCACTCCCCCCCACAGCATCAACGCTGACGGCTTTGGGTTGCTGGCCATGTTTGGACACCACATGCTCTTTCCTGCTGATCTGCTTTGTTCTCGTTAGACCGCCTGCAAGAATGACCTTCTCTTCCTCGTCCCCTTGGAGACCCTTCGGGGATCTGTTACTCATCATTTAAAGTCCATTTCTAATTTCTCTGCCTTGCCTTTCCCCCCATGGGACTAATAATATACGTATGCTAAGACATATAGATCGGTTCCAACACGTGTCACACCCTAAGTTATTTATGGATGCGTCTCCCCGTTACACTAAGAACTCAAGGGGAGGGACTGCGCATCAAGCGATCTTGTGCCTCTAATGCCCTGTACAGTGCCAGGAAGAACGGAGCCACTCAGCAAATGCTTATGATATTGAATAATTTAAACTCCTAACAAAGAAAGAGGGACCAACATGAGCTAAATGGGCCAGAGAGCTTCAAACAGCAAAGTTCAAATGAGTTCACCAATAGGGAAATGGTTTAAAAAAAAATGACGGTATATTCACATAATAGAGTTCTAGGTACTCATTAGGAAGAACAAGATACCTGTGGGTAGAAAAAACCTTCAAGGGACTAAATGATAGGCATACAATGTATGTGTCATATGCTATAGGAGTGCACTTCTTAAAGGGCTTCAAAGCATTCCATTATCTTTAATTTCATTTTTCCTTGAAATTTTTTTTATATCCCTCAGATGTATCATTTATGAATAGATGCAAGAAAAAGTGAGAAGCAGTAATCTCCAAGACAATATGGAATCGGATAACTTTTCGTTTCCCTTCACACCTTTAAATTTCAAAAAAAAAATGATTTCACCGAGTTATTTGTATAGTCCTAAAAAGTTACAGCCATAGGCACGGTCTTGGAAGAAGTTCAAAGTGACACTATTCCAAGGTCATAAGCAAATCAAAGAACAATGCATACAGCATGATGTCGTTATGTCTTTTCAAATCAACTTCGCACAGAAACCTAGATCATTTATGTGTAACTCTGAGAAGGGGGACAGGCAAGAGTGAAAAAAAGGGAAGATTCTTTTATGCATTTTATCATTATTATTAATTTACACTGAGCACATGCCCATGGATAACTTTTATAGATTTTGAGGGGGCAAAAAAGATGGGGTGTGGGCTGAAAAATGTGGAACATGAAATGGCCCTTCAAGAGTTGAAAGGACAGAGGAAACACACTTCCGCAACAGGGAAGAGTGCAGGAACACAGGCACGTTTCAAGGGAAGTCAGCCAGACCCCAGAGGTCAGCTCGGAGAGGTGGGCTGGTAGTGACTTGGAATACCTTTACCGGAGGCTAAGAAGTCTGGATGTCTCCCCTAGGACCCAGAGAATCTAACCTAGGTGTAGACTGGATCCACATCTCACTTAAAAACAAGCATACACGGGGAAATAGATCTATGAGCCTACATTTATAGGTTTAGTATTAAGGTAGCAGAAGGACATTGGGCCTCCACTCAAGTACTCCCTCAACACAAAAATACTTTCTTCTAGTAAATTGGCATTCTATGATGCTCACCTTCCCGACACAACCGCTGAAGACAAAGCGGGT
>NW_022103915.1:46950990-46956466 GCF_000313985.2 Echinops telfairi
GGGGGTTTAAATGGAGAGAAAATGTTTTGAGAAACGATGTACAAATGCGCTTTACACAATTGATGTATGTATGGATTGGGATAACAGTTGTATGAGCCCCTAATAAAATGTTAAAAAAAATATAAATAAATAAAAACAAGCATACAGGGAAAGCAGATGGCGTCGAGTCTTATTCTCGGGTTTTAGCGTTGTGTGTAGGTAGCCTTGCTAGAAAAGAGGTCATGAATGCCGAGCACCTCGTGGAGAGCAGACTGCTGTCACGGAAAACTAATCCAATGATGTCACTGATGCCATCACACTGACAAAGTTCAGAGTGGCCAGAGGATGAGCCCAGGGACTTTCAATTCAGGTAGGCACTCTACCTAAAGGGTCTCTCTGAGTTGGCCTTTACTTGATGGCAGTGAGTTTGGGGTTTTTTTCGGTTCTCAACCTTCCTAGTGCCACATCCTTTTAATATAGTTCCTCATGTTGTGGTGTCCCCCCAACCATAAAAGTATTTTCGTTGCTATTGTTATAAATCGGGAGACTGTTATGAATCAGGCGACCGCTGTGAAAGGGTCCCTAAAGGGGTCGCGACCCACAGGTTGAGAACTGCTGGGTTTCACAGAAGCGAACACCTGTCCCAAGAGACAGAGTAGTGGCGGTAGCTGCTGCTGCTGCTGCTGCAGGCACGTCCCTGAAAGAGAAGAGGAGGACTTCAGAGCCTGCAGCCTGCAGGGAGTACACGGATTGTTTTTAGGGCTGCTAAAATATACAGTATCAGAGCTGTGTCACCCTCAGGTTGAATTTAAATCTAATGGGTAAGAACTCAGCAGTGCCTGTGATTGGGATATGGTAGGATACAAGGAGTGCAGGGCTCTAATCTTTAGACCAGTGTCTCCAGATGGAAATGCCTGGGACATCTCACTGCAGATTCTGACTCCGGTCGACCCTAAAGAAGAGTAAGACTGCCCTATGGGTTTCAGAGACTGACTCTTCACAGGAGTAGAAAGCCTCAACTTTCTTTTCCCCTCAGAGCTGCTGGTGGCTTCAAACTGCTGACCATGTGGTTAGCATCCCAATGAGTAATCTACTATGCCACCAGAGCTCTAGGGCAGAAGATACCCCACCCATGAGATAAGAGATGGGGACAGATTCGCGATTTTCAGTAGTTTCTCAGTCCAGCATCAATCTCAACAATTTTTTCATCCATCTTGAGCATCAAAATATTAGCCATCAAACACACGCACACCCTTCTGTGGCTTTTCACTGCAACTATAAGGATATGTAAATAGCAACTGGTTCCTGCCTCTCTTCAAGGTTAATCCATCTTTATCACTGAGGTTTCATCGAGAATTTAGCAGTTAACATCCTCAGGCCACCTTTATCTATAGTACGCAGTCCCCTTCCCACACTGCAGTAAGGTGTCCATCCGGAGCCCTCAGTGCTGCTCTGTCTGGCTCTGAAACCGACTGAGCCAACCCACTCAGCATCCCATTTTGCTGCGGCATATTCATGTCTGGGTCTACGTGTGCACATGCAGGGTCATCTGAGAAAATGCAGTGACATGCTGCGTATCAGAATGACAGATCCTGGGCTCTGAGAAGACAGGAATGGCTGTGTCACTAGGAGTGCATAATCTGTAACGCACCAAATAAGTACTGTTCTTACGAGTTACCCTGGCGTTAGAGTCTGACTCGTGGGTGTCACACTAGCACTGTACAATCCGAGCAGGAAGTGCCCAGGGGAGTGCCTGGGAATGGAGCCCTGGAGGATTGATGGAGTTCTGCCAAAATACAGGAGGAAGTGCTTTCAGGCAGAAGGAACAGCACTAAAAAAGTCTGAGGTAGAAAGGACATGGAATCTAAGGAATGACTGGTGGTGTGGCCAAGGTTGTGCAATATGCCACCAACTTCGCAGAGCAGAGCCCTGGGGCTGCCACCTCCCTGCTCAAAAGTTCAGTTCTGCATCAGCATTCAGTGGGCATCAAATCTGGTGCCAAGTCAATTCTTCTGCCCTTTTTCTGTTAAAAAATAAAACGAAATGAGACCCCACACTCAGTTAACAGCTTGTTTTCCACCTCCCCATATACATCTTGCATTCTTCTCATCTACTACCCAAGCTGTCCACTCATTCCTTCCTGTCCCCTGTCTCTGTCCTGACAACATCCTCCCACAACGACGGCACCACCCCAAGAGTGCCCAGTGTGGGCAAACTGCAGCCACTGCTGGGGGTGGTGGAGAACTGGTTGCAGCATTTCTGAAGTGCAATTTATGACACCATAAAACAGCCACCACACTTTTGGACCTAGCATTCCTGCTTTGGACCCTATAAAGAAATATGCAGAGATGCTAGCAAAAGTGTTTGCACAAAAGTGCTCATTGTATTATAAGAAATAGCAAATAAATGAGGGCATAGACTAAATGCTGAGGACTAGTAAAGTGTGGTGGAGCTAGATGAAAGAAATGAGGATACTTATATATGTATAGTGGCAGCAAAGAGTAGGTACACACCAACCCGTTTTGTAAGGGAAAATGGCATAAATGAGTGAAAAGAGGCCACGAGAAATTCACCAAAGTGGGCAACATTGGGCTCTGTGTGGAACTTTGGATTAGCTTGTTTCACTCACCTGTATTTTCCAAAATTTTTTACATCCTGGATTAGTTCAATGAGATGAAATTTTAAAATAATGCTTTGTATCATTATTTGTACATATGTCAGGAGGAAATGTGTATCTAAAGTGTTCCTTTTAAGACTATTGCAATTCCAGGGATCGACCCATCAGCTTCTCAAACTATCTGTGGTGGAACACTAGTTCCACCTGTTACAAAAAGTAATATTTCTGCCAAATCTGAGGGAGCTTCATAAAGTTCCCTGAAAAAACGTCTTTAAAAAATAATGGCATTTTCCGTGAACTTTCTAAAGCCCCCTTCCCTTGCTCCCCTCCAATACAGTACAAATATCTTGCTGTGCTAAATTGCTATAAAAAGTTCTAAATGTTTAATCTCAATTCTGATACACTATGTGAAGCAGCGTGGGTACACAGTGATAGCACAGCTCTCCAGCAGGAAATGGGAGTTAAGACTAAGCTCATTAAAAGAGAACTGCTAATATGGGTGTCTGCTGTGTCCTCTGGCCAGGAACGACATCCCACTCCAGGGCCAACCCAGTGGCCTGCATCCACCATCAGTCAAAGTCTATGTGACTGAGCACACATGCCAATGGGGGTACGGATGGAGGGCACAGTGGCCAGGCTACTGGAAGATCAGGACTAAAACATCAGGTAGGCCAGGGACAGCTCATGGAATGCCTACGGTCTATGCCCAGCCTTCACGTTCTTTGCCAGCCACCTCCTCCAGGTAGTCTGGTAGCCCACGCAACTGAATGGGGGCTGGGCTCTTTCAGCATTTTGTGAGACCCAGGAGGCACGGTCGTCACACTCAAAAACTCAATCTCCCCGCCAGAAGTCTATTCCGATTCATAGCAGTCTTACAGGTTCCTGTCCTGTCTTCTAGGTCTCTCTTGCCCCGCTGACGGCCCAGAGCCAAAGGGGGAGCGCCTCTGGCACCTGAGGCTCAGTGCTTTCCACTTGAGAGGACAGCCAAGTATTTGGTAAGTGGATGAAAAAAGAAAGTCTTATTTTCACAATTTGCAACTTGTTTCACTTAAACCTAAGCTATATTGCATTCTGGTGACATTATGCAGAGGCGGGGAGGAAACATAAGGATCTAAAACTCATTCCAAAGCATTTCTCAAGTCTTAAAAAAAAAAAATGCCAGCAGTCCAATAAACAAAAGAATATGAGGGTCTTGGCTAGATTCTTAGCTGGGTAATGAGATACAGAGCCTATTACATTTAAGAAACAGTAAAGTCCCTTAGTAAGGACCAAAATATTACCTCTGACAGGTGATTTGTGTTTAAAGGCCCAGTTAAGCTCAAAGGGCAAGTTTTCTGATGGCTCCTCCATGAAACCCCAAAGACAAGCAATGGCAAGCCTTCAGGATGTCCAGAACGCAACACACACTCTCTGAACTCCACTGCTCAGAGTCCAGTCTCCTAGACACAGTCCAAAACAGGAAGCAAAAGTACTCAGGCTGCTTGTGACCCGCCCTCCTTAGCACTGTGCCAGCACTTTACTGCCAAGTGACTGGAGCACCTGCCCTCTGCGTGTGATTTTAGTAAGTACGTCCACACCCTGGTTCCGTTCCATCATTCCCATTTCACAGATGAGACTTACAAGTCTTGGCTGGGAGAGGAAAGGGATCAAATGGAAAGAAAGTTAAGGGAGAGTTGATTTGTTAGCAAAGGGTTAAAATGTTTATTCAGGAGGCCTAATTAATTGGTTGGGAGTGGGGCTGGTGAAGTGGGCAGGTTAATCCTACTGGACTCCAGTCCACCCCCGCTCCAAGGACAAGGCCATTACCCCACTTCAGCCTCCACACATCTTTCATCTGTAAAATGACAATGATTCATTAACTTTTCTTCCTAACCCTTTGTTTCCTAGTTCAGGGGTTGGCAAGTTTTTTCTTGAAAGAGCCAGAGAGTAAATATTTTAGGTTTCTGGGGCCATGCAGGCTCTGTTGCAACTACTCGACCCTGCCCTATATCATGAAAGCATTCACAGACAATCTGAAAGCAAGTGTATTGCAGTGTTCCAATAAAACTTTATTTGTGGACACTGAAGTCAGAACTTCATTTCATGTCACAAAATATTCTTCATTTGCTTTGTTCTCAGTCATTCAAAGATACCGATCCTTAGTTCACAGGCCAGGAACAAAAACAACAGGCTGAACGTTGCCGACAGCTGTCCTAAGCTGCCCCAGACCATCACATTCATCTACTTAATTTTATTAGGTCAATTTTTTTTTAATCGAGTATACATATGTGCCAAGCACTGTGAGAGTTAAGTGCCCTGAGGCACCTATCTCCTTTGGGGAGAGGAGCAGAAAACCTCAAGTCAGCTAAAACCAAGCTCACTGCCCTCACGTCGATTCTGACTATGGTTACCATAGATTATACATAGCAAAAAAATATATAAACATATACATAATTTGGTAATATAGATTATAGAAATATTCTGGTTATATATAATCACATATATAATATATACATATAATTTTGGCTATATCTAAAGTTTTGGTTAGAACTATATGGAGCAAAAAGGAGAAACTAAAACAAGTGGTGGTGGTGTGTGGCATGGAGGCTCAGGGGCAGGGAGAGAACATCTACTGCCTCTCCAAAGATGCACTTAAAGCCCACATGGAAGAAGCACACCAGCCTCTGTGATCACCAGGTGTCGAGGGGATCAGGTATCATCAGAACATAAAATCATAGCATAGTGAATGAGGGGGGAGTGCGGAGTGGAGACCCAAAGCCCATTTGTAGACCACTGGACATCCCATTGTAGAGGGGTCTCAAGGAGGAGACGAGCCAGTCAGGGTGCGACATAGCAATGATGAAACATACAACTTTCCTCTAGTTCCTAAATGCTTCCTCC
>NW_022103915.1:46957592-46988079 GCF_000313985.2 Echinops telfairi
CCTTATTTTCGGGGGGGGGCTTATATTTCAGCGAGAGGCAAAACTGTAAGTAGGTCTTATTTTCGGGGGATGTCTTACTTTCTGGGAAACAGGGTAGTGACCAGCCAAGACCTTGCCCAAAGACTGCTGCTTTTCTGCACACTAATGTCCTGAGAATGGACACCCCCTTTCTTTCCACATCCCAGCACCAGGTATCCAGTCCAGTATAGATTTTAACTTTTTAACAATTAATGTGGAGGCTTATTCCTATTATGAAATCCTGAAGGCAGGAACCAAATTTTATTCAAGCCTTGGCAGTCAGCATGTTCGCAATACGTGTTTGTTAAATGCAAAAGTATGAATGCCTGACCGAGCAGATGGTCTACACTCGGATCTTCTGAGATGTGTGTCCTTCCCACAGTTGCCCTGGGATCTGCTTTACACGACTGTCAGAGCGTACAAAGCCATCTGGGCCATCAAGTACTCCTTAGCCACTGATCCAGGTCTCTGATACTGACAGCACAGTGGACTTGGTCCTCTGGGCATCTGCAGTGGCCCAAGAGTGGGTAGGCATTCCAGGCAGAACTAGGTGGTACTTGTTTTTCCCACCCTTCCCCAGGGCTCCTTTGGAAATAGGCCCAGTGACATAATTGCTTCAGGCTTTTCCTTAGTGTCTTACTCAGTGAACACTTTGCCAAGGGCAGTACTCACTCGCTCAGCTCTCGGCCTCAATTTGGTAGATGGAGGCGGAGAGACTAGTGATGTAGATGAGGAAAGCACAGACTGCCAGTCGGGAAGGCCCCAGCCTGGCGGGGACTTTTAGGGAGCAGAGGAAAGAGAATGCACACTTGCTGAAACCAAGATGTTCCCTCAGCCTGGCCCTGTTTCAGTCGGATCAGCTGGAGGGAAAGGACGAATTCCAGCATGACAGCTGGGCCCTCAACCAGAACACGTCTTCTAATCTCTGCTTCTGGCATTTTTTGCAGAGGGGAAGAAGTCACTTCTGGGACGTCCAAAATGCAATCCATCTATACCATTACAGATGACTATTGCGATGCTGTGCACAAGGAAGCAATTAAAAAGCTACTTAGGATTCTGGAGCAGGTGCATTTTGCTGAGCAAGGAATAAGAAATGTAATCCATCTGCAGGCTAGCTCGAAGTCAGAGTCATTTGTACTGCACTTTAACAAAACAAACAAGGCTCTCAATGTGGCAACAGTAAAAAAATAAGAAGTGGGCCAAATGTTAGGGAGCTTAAATGATGATGATGACTAAAGAAAACATTAAAGCGCAACTTTCAGCCCAGAAGAAACCCCACTCATCTTTCTCCTTTGATAATGCCAAGACACGATAGAGGTATGACACGTAAAGTTTGCTTTCCATGAAGCAGCACGCTAGTGTCAAATACCTGTGGAAACTGAAGGTCATGAGGACAAAATAGATTCACAGATACTTCCACCACTTTAGTTGGCTCATCAGGGGCTTCTGCCACATTACTATTTAGGAATGGCTTTCTAGACGAGGGAGAAGATGGGCAACTAAGTCATCAAGGCTTCCTCTAACCAGCGTTATTACAGGGGAAACAGCCTAGATTCTTGGGAGGAGGGAATGAGAGACAGTGAGTTTCTGTCAGCTACGAACTTGGTTCAACTGTTGAGAATGTCTGCACGGTATCTCAAACAGCAGAGGAGACCTCATCTGTCTTCCCTTACTTGCATCATGTTCACCAAGACAGTGTTGGTTTCCTAGAACCGCCAGAGTACCATAAACTAGATGGTTGTTTGTTTATTGTCTAAGCCCTGGTGACGTAGTGGGTTATGCGTTGGGCAGCTAATCGCAAGGTCCGCTATTCAAAACCACCAGCCGCTCCTCAGGAGAAAGATGAGGCTGTCTACTCTTGGAAAGAGTTTCAGTCTCGGAAGCCTACAGGGCAGCTCTACACTGTCCTCCATGGCTGCTATCAGACTGAAGGGCAGCGGGTTGGGTTTCTTGGAGTTGGGCAGGGCCATGGCTAAGTCTCTAGGACATACTCCTCTTTGCCTGTTGCTCCCAGTTTCTGGTGGCCCTAGGCATCCCTTGGTGAGCAGATGGATCTTCACATGGCTTTCCTGTGTCTTTGTGTGTCTCTGGTCCACTCTTAGAAGGATACCACTCATCTGAGATTAGAAACCACCCTTGTACTCATGTTAGCAGCTTCAACGGCTATTTCCAAACAAGGTCAGATACATAGGTTTCATGGATTAGGACTTCCACAAATCTTGTGGGGCGATGCACTCCAATCAATTAAAACAGGCAGCAGTTCCCACTTATAGCTCCAAAAGAAAAACACAAGGTAAGCTCAACACTAAAATAATATAAACTCTATAATATAAACAGCCTTGAACACTTCTAAATCAATAGAAACTGTCGCAGACATAGAAAGGAAAACCAAAGAGACAATGTCCGCGATGAAGGAAGAAGGGTGGGGAGGTCCCCACTGAACGGCACTAGCTATCATTTTCAGAGCTGCAGTTGACTTCACATCGTGCAATTTTCCAAAGGGCCCTGACAGAGAATTTCAGTTTCAACAACATGATAATTAACCCAAATTCCCTTATCAAGAAAAATGTGAAAAGAAAAAGAAAATGCTTTGCTTCTCCCCTGGCCCTCTCTCTCCCCTTCTCACATTCCTCATGTCTGGTTTCATTTCCCAAGCACACCAGATGCCAAATACTATTTGCAACTTTAAAAAAAAATCATGGAACACAGTCTAAAGGTTGCATGAGAAATGTTTGAAAGGGAATTGTGTTTGCCATGCAAGTTGCAATCCTCTCCCAGCCATCAGGAAATGGAAAGGGGTTTCTCAGCTAGAACGTCCAGTGGTGGGACAGCCCTTCCCACATACTTGGTCCCCCAAGGGCACTTCTTGGAGTGGCTCCTGGAAACTCACCCAGCAGCCATTTCTCACAATCCAGTGACTTTTCGGATGGAAGGGGATACAATGTGAGCACCTCAATGACCCAAAGCCTAACATTCAGGAAAGGCTCTCCCTGGGCAACATGCTGACTCATAGTGACCCCTGTGGGCTTCCAAGACTGTAACTGTTTTTATGGGAGTAGAAAGCCTAATCTCTCCCCCCTCCCCCAGGAGCTAATGGTGGTTTTGAACTGCCTATCATGCTAATTGCAGCCCATCATGTAACCAACCACTACACCATCAGGGCTCCCCTCCCCCCCACTAAAAATACTCTACTGCCCAGAGCAGGGCAGGAAGGGGAAGCACACGCCCTGTCCTGGGTCTACTCCTGCATCATAAAAAGCAAAGGGTGGGTGGGTGTGGGTGTGAGTGTGTACCCATGTACATGCAAAGTGGAGGTCAGGACCATATACTCTTCCTTCCCCAATTCCTCCATAGAAAAGAGAGGAAAAACTCCAATGAGGCATATGCATACCCTAAAGTCACCAAGCCTCAAAAACTCCAATGAGGCATATGCATATACTCTAAAGTCACCAAGCCTCAACCAGGCTGTAATCCCTGGCCTTAGTTGAAGCCTAACCGCCCAGGCTACTGCCAGAAAACACCCCTTCCTCCTGTTCAAAAGAAAAGCAGAGGGCTCAAAAAGATGGAGCTAGCAACAACTGCTGTGCCAAGACTCAAGAGTTTGACCACAGGCTCAGGTTCTAAATCCTTAAAACCGATAGAACAGTTCCTGGGCTAGGAAGTTGGCACTGGTCATGTGACAGAAATCCGAGTCTGGGAGCCAGGACATCTCGTCTCAATCATCTGGGAGAAGAGCCAAACCACAGTGTCCCTGGAGCTCCCCATCAAGGAAAACCGGGCCTGAGGGAGCAGGGCGATAGAAGCCCCTTAGCCCGCTGGCCCGCTGCTAGTCTGCGAGCTAAGCCTTTAAAGAAATGTAAGCTGAAGCCTACAGAAACGCCAATCATTCTTCCCTTTGGGGGTTCCTATCTTCAAGGCCTCTCTGAAGGATCTCAGCAAAGCTTTTACAATGACACATCTACAGGAGGGGGGATACACAAACAGAAAACTACAACTCAGGCCAGTTTCCTCACATCAAAGCTCTCATTCTTGTAGGAGGCCAAGCTTGTTTGTCAACAAATACATTAAAGAATGCAACTTCCTTGAACCACCTACGGCTCTTTCAAAACAGATTTAAGAGTGAGACCATGACCCACCCAAATCCCACTGCCACTGAATCGACCTTATGTAGGTTTCCAGGACTAGAAATCTTTCTGGGAGCAGATAGCCTCCTCTCTCTCCTGGGGAACAACTGGTGGGTCTGAACAGCTCCCCTTGACCAAAGCCTAGCCCACATGGCCACGGGCGCTCCTTAAGACCACGACAGTGATTGAAATGCAACATGCTTGCTTGCTGTAAGACACTAGCAATCACCTGCACTCTGCACGTCCTGTCCCTGATGGGCCCAACTAGATTAGCCCCTGGTGAAGAATCTTCACCAGCACCACCACTGAACCAAGACTGCTGCCCAAAATGCCCCTTCACCCTACAGCAGTGCCAACTGTTGAGTTCCCCAAACAAACAGCCCTGCCTTTGGTTTGTCCACATAGAAAATTCAAATGCTATGAAAAGATTCTAAAAAGAAATCCAAATGTTATTTTTTTTTTTTTTAATCCTCATATTTACAATCATCTAGGCAAATCCTGGGGGGGGAGATAACATGTTGAACGGATAGATACATACTTTGAACCCATTTTCCAGGTCTTCGAGCCAAGTTCACTTGGGCCTAAAAAGAGACACTGGAGGCAAGTGGGCCAAGGACGCCCGACACTATCCTCACAGTCGTATGAATCCCTCTCTAAACCGATCATAAGGATCTACATGTGACCTCCTCCCTGGGGGACAGACAACAGGAAAGTGGGTGAAGGGAGATGTCGGACAGTGCAAGACATGACAAAATAATAATCTATAAATTATCAAGGGTTCATGAGGGAGGGAGTGTCGGGGAGGGAGGGGGAAAATGAGGAGCTTAAGTAGAAAGTTAATATTTTGTGAATGATGATGGCAATAATGTACAAATGTGCTTGACACAATGTATGTATGTATGGATTGTGATGAGTTGTACAAGCCCCCCATAAGATGATTTTAAAAAAATCCCTCTCTTCCCTGCTGAGGTCAGAAGACGTGGCGTCCTGGAGAAGTGACTTCTGCTACCAGCCCACACAGCCCCGCAGCCCCATTAGCTCATCTGATGCCTACACCAGTGACACAACCACATCTCATCGAGGCATTTTGCTGCACACTAGGTATAATCCTTTGATTTCTGCACAGGCCTCTGTGGAGAATAATGGCTGTTTGTGGCATCCTGGGGAAAAGGGCAGTTCTCTGGCCTGGAAAGGATAGAATACAGACTTGCCCAGAGGGCTTTCTAAAACAGAATTTTAAAACGCACTAATTATTTTCCTTTTTCATGTTCTTTTGATGAACTCTTCTGCCAAGATTATTTTCATACAATGGCAACAGGAGACAATGGAACTCCATGTAGAACAAGGATTTATGGTGGAAATCTGTTTCACGGTCTGCTGTGATCAGGCCACAGCAGACGTCTGGGCTTTTCACGGGGGCAGAACTGAGGAACACACTCCGGATGGCACCGGCAGCTACGGAATTGCAGGCTTGGACTTGACATCTGACGCCCTAGGTTCAAATATCAGCTCAGGCCCCTTTGTGTGAGAATTGATTTTAAGAAAGACAGTTGACTTCCCTGACACCTAATTTCCATCACCTGTGAAAATGGAGACATCTTGTGTATTTTTCCTTTCTCGGTTTGTTAAAAGGATTCCCCTTCGGTGGTGCAAATGGTTGAACCTGTGCTGAAAGGTTGGCAGTTCAAGTCTACCCAGAGGCATCTTGGGAGGCAGGCCTAGTGAGTCAAGTAGTACTGGCACAAGGAAAGCACGCGCTAACATAGAATAAAAGACAGGAGCCAAAATGGAAAATGCCCAGGAGGGGACAGGGTAGTCCTTGGAGAAATATAAGCCTGGGAAAGGTGGAGCACAAAAGCATTGGTGTGAGATTCCACGCAGTCAAGGCCAACCAACAACAAAATGGAAAAAATGGCATACCTCTCGCTAACTAACTGAAAGAAGTCTGCCAGTTCATATGAGTTGGCCCAGGGAGAAGCCACTTGCAGGCTTCCCCTGAGAGCAGAATGAGATAGATGATGGTGGGCGCTTATGTCTCCTCGGTTGCCCCGCATCCTGAAGAGCTCAATAAATGGTGGCTGTGTCCTTAAGGGGAGACTCTAAAGAGAAGTGAGAACCACATGAAAAACTAGAGGAAGGGTTTTATTTGTTCACTACCGTGGTTTGGTGGAAACATGCTAACTAGACTCCTTTCTCGGACATTCCTATGTGTCTCAGCAGAACAAATTTCTGGAATGGGGCTGGTTTCATCTCTATGCGGCAGTTGTCAACACTAAATCAAGGGCTCTGTAGGTCAGCTAATCTGCAAATTGTGGGAAATTCTCCAAGAGTCTTGGAGCAGGCTGGGAAAAGTCATGGCAAAAATCTTAGTCTTTTTGTGTATCTTGAAGCATTCAACAGATTCAATATTCCAATCCAACCACTTGTAGAAAAATGATCACATAGCATACACAGTTAGTCACTGCAAGGAAGCTGACATTTGGAATATTGGCCTGGTTCTCATCTCCCACCCCGCCTCCCCATTCACATTCTTCTCAATCACGAACCTCAGCTACTTATCATCCTATTAAGCCTGAAGTTATCTTGTCTTCCCAGGAAACTAATTATGCAGAAGTCATCAAGCCAGAAAACCTTAAGGACAGACAAGTGTTAACTTAGGTGAATGGGAAGCCCATGCACAAGAAGAGGGAGGTTTGGGAGGGAAAAGATGGGAGCAGGGGAGACACTGGGAGGTTTGCAGGAGTTAAAGGCAACAGAGGCAAATACGGTTAGATACACAGTCGTACACTTGGTAAATGAGTAGATGCTTAAGCAACAGAGTGAATAGGTGTGGGAGTATACCCATAGGTTTGACAGAGAATATCTTATGTGTGTATTTACTTTTGCTGCTGCAAATACATTTGTGCATGTGTTAGAGCATACGGGGGACAAAGTTATGAACACGTCTTAGCTAGAACCAGGCACATGGAAGGAGTGCATTCCTGGGCCTACAGGCTAAGGACCACAGTCTAGAGGAATACCAAGGTCAATTGGCATAACAATTCACAAAGACAATGTTCTATATATTACTTTGATGAGTAGTGATTGGGGTTTTAAAAACCGATGAGCTGCAATCTAAGGTTCAAGCATTAGTCTCTCTCTGTGTAGGGCAGGGGTCCTCAAACTACGGCCCGCGGCCCATCGAGGACATTTATCCGGCCCGCAGGGTGTTTTTGCCCATTTTGTTTTTTTACTTCAAAATAAGATATGTGCAGTGTGCATAGGAATTTGTTCATAGTTTTGCTTTTTTTAAAACTACAGTCCGGCCCTCCAACAGTCTGAGGGACAGTGACTGGCCCCCTGCTTAAAAAGCTTGAGGACCCCTGGTCTAGGGGAAAGATGAGAGATGAAAAGCGAACAATGTATGGAACCCCAGTAAGTGAAAAACAAATAAACTCCATTAAAAACGTGGGCAAAGGACATGAACAAACAGATTTGCAAAAAAAAGACATCCAACTGGCTAACAAACATAGGAAAAAATGCTCATGGTCCTTAGCCATCCAGAAAATGTAGTTCAAGGCAATGACTAGATAGCACCTTACACTGACAACGAGAGCACGGTTTTAACAAACAAATGTTGGCTGGAGAGGGTATGAAGAAATTGGAACCCTCACACACTGCTGGCGGGTCTGTAAATATCAACAACCATGTGGAAAAAACAGAGACTGCTGCAAACACTGTGACTAGAAATCCCATCCAATCCAGCAACACCTCTGGTGGGGGTATAACCTACAGAAGTTAGAACCAGCAGTAAAACGTTCATCTCTGCACTGTTGCCCATAGCGAGAGGTTGAAAACAGCCCGCATGGCCATCAGTGGAAGAGTGAATAAAGGAATAGTATTCACAATAGAATACTATGCCTCACAAGAAAAAGAAAAAAGATGAAACCGTGAAGCGCCCTCGTTGCATAGGGAGACCTGGAGATCATTATGCTGAGCGATGTCACCCAATCACGAAAAGGCAAGTATCGCAGTGATGAAAACAAAACCCATGAATGAATACATAAATAAAAACAAGACAAAGATTTGAATATGAGATTATGAGAGAATCACTAGATGGGGCACAGCTACTCCTACCACCTGTTCTAAAAAAGATCATATAACGAGGTCCTGGGTAGAACCGGAGAAAAATTAAGAACAAAACCCGAGAATACAAAGAGATGAGACTTACTGGTCAGTCTGGTGAAACCCCTAAGACTACTGCCGTGAGTCATCCTTCAGGTGTGGGACTGAACTCACCCTCGGGTTCAAACTATCACCACCTATGGCAAAAAAGGCAGTGTTTACCCAAGGACCAAGTACAGAGGTCAGGAAAGGAGGGGATGGAAATGGGGATGGGGGGTGGGAGGCAGGGTGGGGCTCCAGTAGGAAGTGCGATAGGTGGTGATGGTGCACTTGGAGAATTGCAATGGATGAGTTGAATCAGAATGTGCATTCATTATTAAGTGGAAAACTATCATCTGCTCTATAACCACCTTTCATTTAATTTATAATCAAAAGTTAAAAACAATTAAAATGAGAGAGAGAGAGAGAGAGAACGCACCTACTGAGAACCCTCAAGATACACGACACTGTTAATTCAGAAAAGCAATTCTAGACACTTGTGTGCATACCTCCCTCATTTTCCATTACTAATGAAAAAGCATGTTTGTAGAAAGCAAAGTTCATAGTGATCCCTGGGTTTTAAATTATAGTGTGTTAAGAAGTTTACTGGGTCTCCCGCTCTGTAAAATGCTCAGAGAGGTTCATTTTGAACAAAATGCCAAGCTTTGCATTGTGGCCAGAGCCACACCTAGGCTAGGTTGCTCCTAATGAAGCCTGTTCACAACGAGGCAGGGAGAAGTCACCTGAGAGAATAAGGGCAGATGACAGAGTCGCATGATGAAAACTAGAGTTCCCTTGAAAGGAGCACCCAGCCCACCATAAAATTCTATTATAAATTTTACTTGGTGCATCTTCAAGAGAGAGGCTATGCAACAATGATAATAAAAGCTTCAACTGAATGCACATTTAAATGCAGAAGTGAGGCAATAAAGAGAAGACTCCACCCCTAGTTTTGTCCTGTTTCAAGTGTTAGGTAACTCTAAGTGCTGCTCTTCAATTAGAATAGCCCAAGCCCGTGAGCAGAGACGCACATAACCTCTAATGTTAGCAGAGAAGGCATTCATTTGCTATAGATTTTATTTCCAAAGATTCAACATTAAAAAGGCCTGGATAAAATGAAGCTTTGTGATTATGGAACGTCCATAAGCACTTAGATGTCAACATTCTAGAAACTTTTTTTTTTTTTAAACCAGGACAAAAACCTTTGGCTTCTCCATATGGGCTATCTAATCACTGGGGACTGGGAGAGTCAAGTGAACCTTCTCAGTCAAGGGCAATGTAGCAGTGTATATGGGAGGTTTTCTATGCTGGGCATTTCATCTAGAATTTGGGTTCCCAAACTTATTTTCAGTGGGGGGGGGAAGGGGGGAAATTACCCAGTGCCTCGTTGGCAATTAAAACTTTTGTACTACAGCCCCTAATCCAAGCTAAGTGGAATTATCTGCTTTTGTGGCCTCCCTGCATCCTTCTCATGCCCGCCCCATCAGGAGGTGGTATTGCCCACTTTGGGAAACACTGGTCCTCTATCTAAGAAGCCCTAAACTCCACAGCTAAGAATTTAGCCTACAGGAATATTCACACAGGGGAACAACAATGTTTCACCATTTATGTTAAAATGAAGTTTTTTTATGACATAGGCATAACCCACAGCCATCGAATTTTTTTCTGACTCATCATGCCCGATTGGACAGAACGGGCCTGACCCCTGTAGGGTGGCTATGGCTTTTAATCTTTAAGGAAGCCAATGCCACATCTTTCCTCCACAGAGCAGCGGTGGATTCCAGCAGGCAATCTCAATATAGCACAGCGTGGAAGAAGAATGCTGGCAAGGCTGCAGGTAACAGCAAATGGGTTTTGTTTTTGCTTTGCTTTAAATTCTGAAAGTCCCAAGGGACAACTTTGGGGGAATTTTTTGGTCCATTAGGTTAAAAGGTCTTCAAATGATCACATGACTAGTTTGAGAAACTGAGGATTTCCCCCCACCACCCCTTTTTATTTGGCTGTGCTTCAAATACAATTCTATCATGGATCAGAGATCATAAGGGTGTCCAGCAGTTTTTAGAATGCTGACACTCAGTATCTGATACATTTTGAAAAGCCCATCAAATATATTCAAAATGAATTCAATACTATTTTTAACTCTTCTACCTTCCTTCGATACTTGAAAATAAAAAGGACTTATAATCCATATTTGGTCCTATTAGGCACTGAATGTCTGGCTACACCAGCTTTAAAGTTAATTTTCCAGCTGGTTTACTTCAAGTTTGGCTGAGGGAGCTTCAAAAGGTTTGTGGGAAAACCCCAATACCTTTTAACTCCGTTTTTCCATGAACTTTTTGAAGCCCCTTCACATTCCTGTTTGAGGTCCTCCTTATCAGTCAATAAAAAGCCACCACATTGCTCGCAGATCCCAGTGAAAATATTATGATGGTGTGAACAGAGATGGTCTTTCCATGTTAAGATTGTACCATGGAACTTTTATGAAATTGAGATATGAATGTTGACAATAGTCCTATGAGATAAGCCTCTAATTACTTCCTGCCTATATATCCCAAAAGTTTATGTAACTGAAATGTGAGTCCTTCCATTATGGGCACCAAATATTCATTACAGATAGCTGGAAAAGAAATCAATGATTATCAGTCACAGGGGGAAAAAGTTACCATTACTTTGGAAGTAAATGTCCACTAATTGCAGAAAAGAACAATAGATTTTTCTCAATTATTACAAGATACTACAAATAACTACACACATAGTTCATAAGGCAAGGATGAGCAGGTAAGCAGCATGCCATCAGTCAATGGGATATACCAGGCCTACCACGCTTTGAAAGCATCACGATATCAGGAATTGTTCTGATACTTGTTGCATTAGTTAATTGGCTTCTTTGGAAACTGAGTTCCAAGTACCTTCCACAAATTCCAAAGACCTAAGACTTGCAACATTTCCAGGTGTTAAAAGGCCACACAAAGGTAAAGTCTTAAGCTAAGGTGTGTTACGCTCTTATGAAAATAACGTGTATCTCTTTTATGGCTTTTTTTTTTTTGCACCATGAATGATTCTACAAATAATTATTTTATAATCAGCAACTCATGCACATTCTGCTTAAACTCTACACTGCAATCCCTTCAGTATGCCAACACTTATGCCACTTCACCCTGCTTCCATGTCTTTCTTTTTTCTTTTTCTTAATAAATCATTTTATAGGGGGCTCTTACAGCTCTTATAACAATCCATACATCAACTGTATAAGACATATATGTTGCCATCATCATTTTCAAAACATGTTCTTTCTACTTGAGCCCTTGGTATCAGCTCCTTTTTTCCCTCTCTGCCGTCCTCGTGAACCCTTGATAAATCACAAATTATTTTCATACCTTACGCCATCCGCTGTCTCCCTTCACCCGTGTTTCTGTTGCTCATCCCCCTGGAGTGGGGGGTTGTTATACGTCGATCATTGCAATCGGTTCCCTCTTTCTCCCCTACCCTCATGGTATCACTACTCCCATTTCTGTTCCTGAGGGGCTTATCTGTCCTGGATCCCATGTGTCAAGAGGTCGTATCTGTACCAGTGTACATGCTCCAGTTTAGCCGGATTTGTAAGGTAGAACTGGGGTCATGATAATGGGGGGTATGGGGGCGAGAGGGAAGTATTAAAGAACTAGAAGAATGTCGTGTGTTTTATCAATGCTATACTACACCCTGGTTGGCTCGTCCTTTCCTTGTGACCCTTCTTGTGAGGGGATGTCCCATTGTCTACAGATGGACTTTGGGTTTCCTCACCGACCCCCTTCATTCACATCGATATGATTGATTGTTTTGGGTCTTCTGATGCCTGATAACGGATCCTGTCAACACCTCATGATCACCTTCTTCTATGTGGGCATGCCTCCTTTCTTAACCCTCTGAACATATACTTGGGTCGATGCTGCCACATGAGGAACTGTAAGGGAGGGTCACAGCCTTAGGAAGGTGGAAAACCGCTGCCCTAGGGGTAACATGTGAGTTCCTCGTGTGGTGACCCCCCCACACCATAAAATTATTTTCATTGTTACTTCATAACTGTAATTTTACCACTTTTATGAATCGTTTGACCCCCAAAGGGTCACAACCCACTGGTTGAGAACCGCAGATTTAAAGAATGTTGTTGGAATCTGGGTCAGGATTGCATTTTAACTGTAGTTGCTTTGAGTGGTATTGAAATTGTCATAATTTAATGTCTTCCTTTCCATGAGCATGGTATTTTCTTCCATGTATGTAGGTCTCTCTGGGTTTCTTATAGAATTTCTCTTTAGGAAAGGCAATATGCCATGTGGGGAAAACCAACCCAACCTGACCAAGTCAAAGAAGACACTGAGAGGTACCCAAGAATAAAAGACAGCTAGATAAATGTTAAGACATACAGTCCTGAAAGAGTAACAATTTGTGAGTAGAAACTTAGTAAATACATGCTAAATAGGTAAAAAAGGCTATATGGGAGTATGGTGATGGGTATGTCTACATATATATTTGCACATAGTGCACTTATATACATACACATGGGTCTTATAAAGTTCATGGCAAAATAAAATTGAAAGACAATAGATTTTTTCCTATGAATATTTTGAAGACCCCTCATAAACAAGAGAGCATATAGAGGGCACAGTTATAGTAACTACTTGGACATTAAGGTTGGACCACTAGCCCTGAAGGATAAAGGGCAAGCCTTGGGGAACATCTAGGTCAACTGGCAAAACACAGATCATAATTATTATGTTTCTTCTCCTAGGCTGGTGAGTAGCATCTGGGCCTTAAGTCACCTAAGAAACAACTGCTGGTTTCTTCCCACTCAGAGCACAGGGAAACCGCCAATCATAGATGAGTCCATCGAACAATAACACCCACAAAGAATTATGTGAAACCAAGTGGGCATCTGCCCAAAACCAAAGCTGAGGAGAGAGAGAAACCAAGTGAATGGAAATGAGGGATCCGGGTAGGAAACAGGGAGAGGGCTGACACATTACAGGTTTTGCAATCAATGTGAGAGAACAACCTGTGTATGGACTAGTGGCTGGGAAAACTAATTTCTACACAGACTTTCACCTAATGCACAATACAGAAGTATTTCCCTGTCAGCTTGGGGTGTTGCAAACAGTTCACATGCTGGCTGCTCACGGAAAGACTGGAGGTTCTAGTCTGCCCAAGAGTGCTTTGAAAGAAGCGTTGGTGATCCACTTCCCAAAGAATGCAGCCGTTTAAAACTCTATGTGATGTAATTTCCCTGAAATGGGCAGGAATCATTTTGACAACAACTGGTTTATGTTTTCTAATATGCACATCAAGATCACCTAGCCTATTCAAGATGAAGGCACTGCAGAGACTGAGGGTAGGGGTGAGCTGGGGGGAAGCTGGGAGAGCCAGCAGGCATGTGCCAAGGACTTAGAGCACACAGACTGAACACACGTGGCTTAACACACACAAGGGGCTTTCAAAAGTCTGTGGAGATTTCCCTTATCTTTTCATTCCATTTCTCCAAGAACTTTTTGAAGCCCCCTCATATCTCTTCTCTCCACTACACAAAACAAGCAAACAGCCCAAAGAGCAGTTGCCAGAAGCTTTCTCTCATTGGTGATGTCCCTCATCCTCCTTAGGAAATCATTAACTTGGCTAAACAAACCACCCTGAAACTGCAGGAAGCAAACAATAAGTGAAGAAATATCTTTGCTGGATTTTAATTGCTTAAGTGGACTGTTACCCTCTTGATTTAAGCCCAGGCCCCAAATAAATAAATCTTTCCACAGTCATGAAAAGGGAAGTGTGAAGAGAGCAGCTCCCATTCAAAGTGCCCACTCTACCCAACTCTGTAATTTTCTCTATAATTCGGTGTGAGCAGTAATTGCTTTATTGGGTAATTCAAGAAGACTAGACAACAAAGAGACTGTCTGCCTGGCAAAATTTATTCTAACTGAGATAAGAAATGCTCCGTGCTTTCCCTTCTCATTTACCTAGCTGGACAAGAGCGCCGGGTCTCGGCTGTTACTCTGAGGAAGAAACGTCATCACAGGGGCTGGTCCTGGACTGACCCGTAAGGAATTGGCTAAATGATTTAGGTGCTTCTGCATAAAGAAATATCATGCAGTCATCAAAAAAATGGAACAACCGATGTTAACACGTGTCTAGTACATGAAGTCTAAATTGCACAGTAAGTATGGTTTATGCTAACGAGAAAAGGGCACATTTGTTTAAATACGCACAAACATTTCCCAGCGTGTGAAAAAATAATGGACAGAAAAAAAATCAGAGACTCCTCTGAGAGAACAAAAGGGAGGCAAGAAAGGTTTTTATCTGGGCTCCTTCAATTCTGAACTTTTCCTTTTCCTTACCATGCTCTTACTTTTTCCATCCTCAAGCCGTTTCTTTAATTTTAGAATGGCTTGGCCAGATTTATAAGCTAATCTTTAGAACTGAAATAACTTTATTTTTTAGCCATTAGCCCAACAGGCACTTTCAATATGCTTTACATCTCTTTATCATCTCGATCAATCAGAGATAGGCAGAGTCCTTAAGTGTCTTGTTTCTTGTCTCCCTGGGAAAACAGTTCAATTTCTGCCATTTTCCATTTTGCTGTACCCAACCTGCCCATTGTTAGTCCTCAGAATGAAAACATTAAGTTCCATTGTAAGGCACCACCTTGAGCAATGATTGCTTTTCCTTTAAATGTGTGGTTAATCTAGAATGATTGATGTAGAAGTTAGCTGTCATACCATTCCCTAAGGAGTGTGAAACCCATCTTATCACTATAGCAACAGAACGTATATCTGCTTCCTTTCACCAAAAATGTATAATTTAGAATCTCTTTAAAACCAGTTATTTTTTGCTACAGAAATATAGCTGTCTTTTTCCCCCCACAACATCAACTTTCCAGCCTAGAACATTTTATAAAAAAATATTCCAAATGTTTAACTCTTATTTACTCACAACTTCTACATACCTGCCGGTCCGTCCCCTGTTCCCTATCCTTCGTCCCCACCTCGCTGGATTATCACGTACCTTGTAAGTACCAGTGTCCATTCCATGAAAATAATTGCAACCAGGACACCCTGTTTCCATGAATTCCTCTCCGACTCATCAGCAGTAAGTGTATGTTCTTGCTAAGCTGACTGGCTACTAGCTTTTTCAAGGTTACTCCTCCTATAAACATTGTCCCACCTCATGGGTGGGGTCACATAAAATCCAGCCCCTTTGAAGAGATGCGTGTTGGTTAACAGCTGTACTTGCTCATAGTAGAAAAGCAAACAGAACAGACGTCTACAGATGTATCATCAACCTAAATACACACACACACACACACACACACACACACACACACACACGTCCACCTGGTTTCTCCCCAGGTACAATTTATAAGAAATCAAGAATCATTCAATCCACATATACATATGTAAAATCTCTAAATAACAATTCGTGTGTGATAATTTATACATTTGTACTCATTCCTTCCTTCAAAATGTGTACCGTGTACTCATCCCTTAGCCCTGAGGCACAAAGACGAACAAAACAGATAGGGGGGTGGGGGGTGGTGGTGGGGGTTGCTTTGTCCTCCCTGTTCTTATAGTTAGTTCATACCCATGGGAGCCCCTGCCTTTACAAGTCATCTCAACATTCTATCTGGTTTTGTGTGATTATATAGTAGGGATGGTCAGTTTTTCACACCATCTTTCATAGGCAAGAGCAAATAATTTCCTTGCTTCAAACTAAGTTTACCAGTAACTTTCATGCTTTCTCAAATAGAGAGCATTCAAGTGAGGAGGCACAAAGTAATAGTGAATTATGTCTGTGTTCCTGAAAAATAATAAGAGGACACAGAGTTACCCACAGAGACATAAAGGAGCTGGTGTGTGTGTGTGTGTGTGTGTGTTAGGCATTGGACTGCTAACTGCAAGGTCAGCAGTTCGAAACCACTAGCTGGACCTTGAGAGAAAGATAAGGCTTTCTATTTCCATAAAGAGTTAGAGTCTTGGAAACCCAGGGACATTTTTACCCTGTACTACAGGCTCATTATGAGTTGGAATCAACTCAAGGGCAGTGAGTTTGGCTTTTTGTTTGAGAGTTACCCATAGTAGTACAAGGGGGAACCCCACCCCCCAAATCACAATTGCACTGGGCAGGGCAGAGTTTTCATAGTATGCATTTTTCCTGCTAGGTGAGCATTAGGCAACTGACTGAGTTAGTGTGTACTCAGTGGCATCACCCGGGAAGGTTCTCTGGTCACAGTGAATTTTTTCATGAAGGCAGTTTTGCTTGAATCTCATTTTTTGTGATGGCCAATTTAAGAGAACAGAGTGTGGCTGTGAAATTATGTTTCCTGCTTGGGAAAAATGCTGCAGAAACTGTTGTGATGTTGAACACAGCGCTATGGGAAAAGCTCGAATGTACAAGTGGTTTTCTTGTTTCAAAAAAGGTAAAATGTCAATTGATGACAAACCTCATTCTGGACATCTGTCAACTTCCTGAATGGATGAAAATGTCTACTTATAGTGCATTTGGAGTTCATTCCACCAGGTCAGACTGTTAATCAAGCTTTTTATTTAGAGATTCTGAGATTTCATAACAGTGTGTGACAAAAAAAGGCCTGATTTGTGGTAGATGGGGGACTGGTTTTGCCACAACAATGCACCTGCTCACGCAGCCATCTCAGTGCACCAATTTTGGGCATAAAAGAGCATGCCTCTCTTTCCCCCATGTACCTGACCTCACACTGTATGACTTTTTTTTGTTTCTGCCCATGCAGAGGGACACAAAAGGACAGTGGTTTGACAACATAAAAGAGGTGAAGATAAAAAACGAGGGAGGTACTGTAGGCCATCCAAACAGATGAGTTTGAAAAATGTTTCCAAGAATGGAATTGCATATTTGACAAATGTAGTAAGTGTAATGGAGAGTACTTCGAAGGTGATAAGATTGCTTTGTAAAAAAATTCAAAATCATAATTTGAAAAAATTTTCAGGGCTTTTTTTTTGGGGGGGTACCCCCCCTTCATATGCTAATGTCTGAAACTTCAAACAAGACATTGAGTTCCCTTTCATCCATGAAGGATTAATGGCTACAGGGATTGCCCTACCACTGCAGACAACTAGAAACGTGGACAAAATGTATGAAACCGCTGTATTCAGTCACTGGGAAAAGGCAGGGCAGGACAGTGACCCGACAGAAGGGAACATGTCTTGAGTTAGGAAGTCCTACAATTGCCCCCACTTACTGGCTGGAGGCACTCATACAGGAAAAGGAAACCTAAGCCAAGTTCACTGGCCTTACTGAGCAGAGTAATCAGAGATAAAAGTTCAAGGACGATGAGGCAGCTAGAGCTCTGGAACTTAAAGGGAATCCCCTCAAATCTTAGACTGGCTACTTATCCTACATATATACAGTAAACCTGCATGAGGCTGGAGGTTGGGGGGAGGGAGGAGAGATCAATTTCTGTGGCTGACACAGGGCTAGGAGTAATTTTCATTCCACCAGTATTAGGAGAAAGCTTCTAAGACATCAGGGAAAGTGCCCCCAAAAGTGTTACCTTAGCAGTGGTGGCTTGGACTCGGGCTGCTCAGGAAAGAGCTTATGTGTGTTCCTCAAAAAGACCCAATTGATCCTAACTAACTTTATTGCATGCCAGAACGAAGGGAAAGACTCTTTAAAGGAGCACAGTAGACTATCACGGAACGAGGGAAAATGTACGGTGGCCAATATCCAGTAAGATTACAAGGCATGCAGGGACACAGGAAAATGGCCCCTAACCTAAAGAAAGGCTAATCCATAGAAGCAACCCCAGAAATGGCATGTCATTAGCAGAAGTCCTTAAAGAGAACAAGCAGGTGCCCCCACCCCACATACACATACACAGTAATTTGAGAGTAATCAGCATCTGCCTTTGGAACCTATGTCCACACCTCTGATGGAAGTCTCATCTTTTTGTCTACAAACTCCTTCTCTACATAATATTAAAACAAGGCTGTCACCAAATAGCTCTGCCTCCCCAGCAAGAGGCAAGCACGTAGCATTCGTTTGGCCAACCAAAGCACTGTAAGCCCGGCACAGACTGGTTTAGGAATGTGCACACATACAAATAAGACCAGTAGTCTTTATGTGGAGGGGTGCTGATAATGACAAAGCTACTCTCTTGTTCCCTGGAACCACAGAATTTGTAATAGCCATCTCTCTACTGTGTGTTAGAATCTGCTCAATGAGGTCAGCATAGATAAAAGGAGAACTGAGAGACAGGATAGGGGCTTGAGGAGTCAAGAGAGAGTCGATGCTATTGGATCCAGCTAAGCTATAACTCCTTAACTGCTCAAAGCAGGATACGGTGAACTCTGGGTTCCCCCTTCCCTTTGGGCCAATCTAAGTTGGGATTTCTGTCCCTTAGTTTGTGAAGAACCCTGACTTTTGTTCAACTTGCTTCAAAGAGATGGGAACATTCCCAAGTGTCAGGGACATGCAACATGCACATCACCTTAGCTAACTGTGAGACACACTGGGAAAATATCATAATTTCAGAATAAAGTTGGCTTTCAAGAAAAGAAGTACAACTCAATCCACAGAAGGAGGAGGCAGCAATAAGGGATTCCAGCTCTGCCTCTCACGTTCGCTTTTTCTGTCACTGCACCACTTGGAACCACAAGTTCTTTCAAGCTATTGTATTACTATTTTCTAAGAATTGACTTCAGTCAACCAACAAACACAAACATCTCATTTTTGCTATTCACAAATCGATTATGAATAATGTAACATCTCTTAAGAGGATTCCCACTTGGAAACAAATTTTGCAGATTGACTTTCCAGGAAACCTTAAATAATGTTATTAGGGGCTTATTCCTCGACGCTTAGAAGTAACAGACGTTCTAGATTATATGGTTCAGCAAATGGATGGCGGGGGTGGGGGGGTGGGGACGGAAGGGGGCGCGGGGCACCAACAGGCTGGGGTCAGACATGCCTCCACCTCCATCATTCTTAACCCTGTCCTGACACCAACTGCTCTGCCCACAGCACTCTGTCTCCCCATGCTCTGTACTTTGCTGCATCGCTCTCCCGCACAGCAAGCACTCTGCTTTTCACTGTGATTCACTGCAGTGACCACAGAGAACTCACAGACAAAACAATTAGGAGATTAAAGAAGTGCACAAGCTACAATTCAGGTGAGAAATGCTTAGGATTCAGTTATTCCGGCAGAACAGCTAGCTACTTATTTGCCATGCTCCACAAGCTGGCCTATCTCTGGTCCTCAGTCATTTGGCCCCCACCTCTGCCCTGCTCAGGCAAAGTTACAATGCTCTTTGAGAGCTGCCAATAAATGCCTAAAGAGCACGCAGCTCCACTGTAAGCCTCAACCCAAAGTCACTTAGCTGCAGCTCTGTGGGTCAGTAAATTCAGTTCCCCCAGTTAAGTGCCCAGAGGCACCACCACTCCCCATAATCCAGCCTCCTGCCCAGAAGCACTCAGTTTTACCAGCTCTGTGGACTGGGAAGTCCACTCCTCTGTCTCATGCTCTGACTCCTGGTTCTGCTGCTGCTCCTATGCTGCTCCCCTGGTTTCAGAACTATCTCCTGGATCAAAAAGGTTCAACGCATGGTCATCTCAGGGTCCAAAGGATTCGCTCCACTTCTGGCTCAGGACTCTCACTGGTAGTGAGATCTAGTGCTACTTATGAGATACTCCTTTTATAGCCAACAAGATGCCAATTACAACTAATCCTGTTCACAAGCACTCACCGCTGAATCATATAACCCAATGGGTATCTTCCTCCGCCTGCTGACCCAGCCCCATCAGGAAAACCAAGGTGAGAGTAACAAAGGCTAGAAGAGCCACATTAAATATAAATAATTCACTGCATTGCAATGGTGCTGATAAAAAAAATTTTTTTTAAGTTACTAGAATGTGAAAGTTATCTTCATTACTAAACTGGAGCGTTCAAAAAGAATCCCTCCCTTTCTCACAGAAAGATGGTAATGTGAAGTTTAGCCATTCATCTCTAATTTTAACCCTGGCAGTAGAGTTTGACAGAGCCACTATGTGGCAAGAGAAAGACCATAGCAAAGGGGATGGGGGGGTGGACCTTGCAATCAAGGAAATTTGAAGAAAAATGCCAAGAATCTGAAAATTCTAATATCACGACTGCTGAAGATAAAGTGTCACAGGTAATCTGAGCCCACTAATCACTCACTGGAGAAAACATAGGCTCTCTAGTGCCTTCAAAAGCTACAGTCTCAGAACCCCAAAGAGCATGTCCACTGTCCCATAGTCACTAAACTCCGCAGACCCTAGGAAAGAACTGGCATGACAAGAAGGCGACTATGTTCAGCTGGGACTTATTAAACCCGGCCTTTCTTGAAGTATTTGGGTGTGACAGGTGGAACTTGAGGCCCCTAACAGCTACTTGTCCTAATTATAGATTGGATTCGTTATTTTAAATAACCACACAAAAAAGTAAGTGTTAAAACCATAGGGTGTAACCCTATATCATAGCAGTGTAATAATATATTCCCTTAGTGGGGTAATTTATAGTTTTCTAAATATTTTTACATGCTTGAATCATTCCATTTTCCCAACAACTCTGAGAAGTCACCGGAGTTCCTTAAGGCGCAGAGCAGGGACTTGAATTCAGGGACTGTATATCTCAGTTATCCCAAGGAGCCCTGGTGGTGAAAGTAGATTAGGTGTTGGACTGCTAACCTTGTGGTTAGCAGTTTAAACCCACCAGTGGCTCCGAGGAAGTAAGGTGAGGTTTTCTGCTCCTGAAAAGATGGACAGCCTCAGAAACTCCCAGAAACAGTTTCACTCTGTCACGATGAGATGGAATTGATTTGATGGCAGGTTAGTTTGGGAATGTTGGGCATCCTTTTCCTAATGTTCTGCACTGCCAGTTACCCTTTCATCTAGCAAAGGGTAGCCTAGGGCTTCCTCTTAAAAGCACGGCTGAAAGAACCATCATTTAAATTATGGTTGAAATAAGTGATATGATTACTATGTGCCAGCCACCATCTGATCTTTTAGAAGGTAATAATACATTTCACATCTGGGTGCAATTATAAATATTCTTCCATTTGGGGGGTCAATTACAGTGCCCATCCTTCATCTATCCATCTCTACATTTATGAAGCAGCAGGCTGTTGTTGGTGTCATTGTGAACTGTCAGAGCCAATTCTGACTCAAAGTGGCCCTACGGGGCAGAATAGAACTGCCCCCACGGGGTGCCTGAGTCATAAATATCACAGGAGCAGTGCACCAAGTCTGCTCTGTGGCAAACTGCTAGCCTCTCACATCATTGTGGCCTTTGTAGCTCCTCTGTGAAAGGTTGTTGCTGTGTGCCATGGCGTTGGTCCCCACTCCTAGTGACCCCGTGCCCAGATGAACGAACCCCTGCCTGGTCCTGCACCAGCTCTCACAAGTGTAATGCTCAAGCTCATGGTGAATGATAAGGAATCTATAAACAAGCCATATCCCATGCTTTCAGAATTCAAACAGATAAAAGGGAGGACACAAACCTGCCGACAGTCGCCGTAGGTCCTAGTGCTATGAGAACACAGAGAGAGGAGAAACTAAAGATAGCCAGTATTGCCTGGATGGAGCGGGAAATGAGAAAAGTTTCATTAGGTTCAAGCCATGGGACATGTACGGGCTAACAGAGGGCAGCCTCATGAAACAATGAAAGTGCAGGCAATAGACAGACATGAATGATACGATAGAGGTATTAAAGTACTGTAAGAGTTCAAATGACATAAAAGACGGTTGTAATTAGGATGATCTCAGAAGTATTTTTAAAGATGAAATATGAATGAGGCTTTCGATAACTATTACATCTTAAAGGACAGGAAGGAGGGAGAGTTGAAAAGCTTTAAAAAGTCAGCTGTGTGCTCCCTGTAGAAAAACACTGAAAGGAACTTTTGGTTCCATGTAGGTCTGAGGCAGCTATCGAGCCAAGGACATAGGGTGCTACTGACCATGGGGGGGCCCTTTGATCTTTTACAAGGTCACAAGGTCATAAAAAATATCTAAAAAAAAAAAAACCTTGATGAAAGATATGCAAGAGCCTCATCTTACAAAATCGGAGCCATTCTATTAAGAACATGAATCACTTGGCTTACAACATTTCTCTGTGAATGGCCTTCACACCCACGAATGAACAGAACTCATTGTGAAAATCAACTACCCTACTCTTTAAAATCCCCAGTTAGCACTTCACAAGCCATGCGCAAGGAACCACTTTATTTTAAAGGAGAAGCATATTTTTAATAGCTCCTCTAAAGCTATTCTAATAGCAGCTTCAATGGATATGGTGGCTACAGATACGGTGGCTTCACTAATTTTCACGTCCAGAGTAGAACTGGAGCTAGCTTACGTGCTCAACTAAAAATCACCAGAAATTATAAATGGTTATAAAAGGGACTTCAAAAATCATCTTATCTAACCTCCTGTTAACAGATACTGCAGCTGTGAGAGGTTAAATGATTTCATAAGTATTTATAGATTTATTTATAAATAAAGATTTAATTTGACATCAATTAAATAAGATACAAGGAGCGCTTTTTTTTTGGTATAAGAGAGAGTTTTATATAAAGGTTAAGTGCACATCAAGAAAACATCCCAACCCAGGAGTGTTTCTAAATATATAGATTCTGGATAACTAAGAAGTGTGATCTAGAAAATGAATCTCAAAGTCCTATATGAGTGTTTTTTGGTTTGATTAAGTCTTCATCAAATGATTAAGTTGTGATCCCTAAGCTGATGATGTTTTAAAGGTTGTTTGGAATTTTTAAAAGATTATTATAATCCAATTCTAATTTCTCAGTAGAATAAATTAACCTTGATTTGATTTTCTTGACACCTTCCAGCCAAAGAAGAAAAGTAGAAACTCATTTCCAGAGGCAAACTCTTTGGGGTACCACCCACAAGGGTAGCCACTGTGATCCTTTAAATGACTGAAAGAGCTAGTTCAGAGACTGTCCAGGAACCAACTGGTTCCTACTTTAGTGAATGGTGTGGCAAGAATGGGGAGCAAAAGTGTCCTGGGCTAGAAGGAAAGCTCAGATATAAGGGAGCAGCCTACTGAAGACAACAGGATTTGTGTCCAGCGTGGTACAAAGCATTTTATAAGTTTGAGTTTTCAAACGTATGCCAATAGTGTAGACTTTAATCTTCTTCTGGAAGGAGGAGGATATAATGTGCCCCATCGTCTCAGACCCTTCCATTTCTTCTTTGGCAAATCATTCCACTTTAGACCAAACTGTGTACTCTATACTGGCCTCACCTGACCAAAAGTGCTCATAATAAATTTTTTTATCTTCTGATTCTTAGCAATATTTCTCCTACAATGGTGTTTCCACTGCAATGTTGGATCAATCTAGAGTTTTCTTTGCTATCCGTCTCCAATATGCACTCAGATGCCCACCAGCTCAAGAAAGGGCGTTCTGTTAGAGACTGTTTCTGCTGAAGAGGTAATTACCCAAAGCAACTAAATGCCTTTCCCTTTACAAAGACATAAAGTGACCATTAAAATGAGATTTTTAAAGAAAGGGTATTTCCTGTTATTGAGCATAATTAAGTCCATTTTACGAAGTCTACAAGGCTACCCATTCAGTGAAGCAAAGTCTCTCCCTGGACACCTCTGTGTAGCAGCTGTGTCACTCTTTCAAAGCAGTTGGCTGGTTTTTGATGAAATACAATATGCCTCTAAATCCTATGAAGCTATACCCTATGGTTCAGTTTACCACCTCCAAACTAAATGAAGAACTGTTTCAGGGGAAAGATTTGCTAGTGAAAACCCAAAACATAAGCCACTGCTATCGAGTCAATTCTGACCTGTTAGAAAAGAGCCACCAAGTCAAGCTCCCCCATTTATAGCTTTAAAGGGATGTCTATGCCTGCTCCTGTAAAGAGTTACACACGTGGGCACTCTAGATAGGGCTACTCTGACTCCGACTCCACTCCATGGCAGTGAGTTCTATGAGTCAGAAAAGACAATCTGACATTCTGAGGTCAAAGAATAAAGGAAGTCAAGGGCATTCTAAAGAAAGGTCAAAGCAAAGATGTTCTGATAAAAGCATTAACTCCCCGTGAACTGCCTAAATGTAGGAAGAACCAGTAGTTACAAGGTATTGTGGAATCATCACATCCAGCTGTTTCCCAATAAAACTCAATACCGCCCAAGTCTGCAGGAGAAGCTCTCCGCAGAGTGTGCCTCTAATTTAAACAGCCACTTTTGAAATCCCACATCCTTTCCGCATACATTCCAGAAGGTATAGACTCACAGAGTTGCCATGAGTTTGGAGTCGGCTGGACAAGCAACTAGTGGTCATGGTGAAGGTTTATGAGGGTAAATTGGCGGTCCGAATGGTATTCTTATCATTGTTCCATTATCTCACACATTCTACTATTAAAATGGGCGG
This sequence comes from Echinops telfairi, assembly GCF_000313985.2. Lineage (NCBI taxonomy): Eukaryota > Metazoa > Chordata > Mammalia > Afrosoricida > Tenrecidae > Echinops > Echinops telfairi. Next base: position 46,982,293 of record NW_022103915.1, read on the forward strand.
TGATGGTGGAAAATTTCACATTCATTGCAGCCCAGGAACTGTTATCTATAGCCAGAAAAATAGCCAGTGGCCTTTGGGGATGGAAACCACCACCCAGTGCCATGCCTTCACTGAAAAGTCTGTGAAGCTCGATAAAAACAGACGATGGCCCAAACAACGAGGTGAAGCTCCTCCCATGTAATTTCAAGCAAGCAATGTAATCAAGCAGGCTTTATTAAACCGAACCTTCGTTAACCTTACCAAGTCTTTAGGACGTACGACTACATGGTTGACCACCTGTGAGGAGATAGTGGGAGGACTTCAAAAGTGGAGGCACAATGAAAAGACACAGGGCCAGGAGAGATTATATATATTATATTATATATATATATATATTATAAATAAATGAGTAAATGTGGGTCTTACTTGCCAGGTTTTGATTCTTGGTTTACCTTTATGTAAAGAATTGTGTGAAGTGTGTTGCTAAATCTAAGATATTGCAGACTTAGTATGATATCAATATGTCCTAAAGACAAATTGCTCAATAGTTTCCAAGCAACTGTACATTATTTAGGGTGATGTGTATAGGCAGATGATGCCGTAATGACCTTACAGTTTAAGGACTACACTACAGAAGTAAACTCAAAACATCCCAAAGCCAGATGGTCTACTGCTCTCAGGAAGATCTCCACACAGAATGGAAAACAAACGACAATGAAGACCAGGAGAAACTTTGGGGAACGGGTCACATCCATCATTTCTACTGTGGACATGGCAGCCGGAGTAAAATCAAACACATCGAAGAGCCACTCTGAGGGGAACTTCCAAAACCTAAAAAGTTGATGGCCCACCTGAAGCCATTGAGAATATGCCCAAATCCATGACTAGTGGGGAGCTACAACTATTCTGAAGGAAATTCTCATAATAAAATCATCTTCCCTGACACAATCGCTAAAGACAAATGGATGCATAAGCAAATGTGGTGAAGAAAGCTGATGGTGCCTGGCTATCAAAAGATACAGCACCTGGGGTCTTAAAGGCTTGAAGATAAACAAGTGACCATCTAGCTGAGAAGCAATAAAGTCCACATGGAAAAAGCACACCAGCTTGTGTGATCCTGAGGTGTTGATGGGATCAGGTATCAGACATCAAAAACTGAAAACAAAAACAAAAAGCATATCAATGGGAATGAAGGGGAGGGCAGAGTGGAGACTCAAAGCCCATCAGTAGTCAATTGGACAGCCCCTCAGAAGGGCCACAAGGAAGAGAAGAGCCAGTCAGGATGCAGTATAACACCGACGAAACACACAACTGTGTGTCCTTTAATTCCCCCACCACCACCACTATAACCCCAATTCTATCTTACAAATCTGGCTAGACCAGAACATGTGTACTGGTACAGATAAGAGCTCTAAACACAGGGAACCCAGAGCAGATAACCCCCTCAGGACCAATAATGGGAGCAACATACTAGGATGGTAAGGGTAGGGTGGGGGGGGAGGCGAAAAAGGGGGAACCGATCACAATGATTGATGTATGGCCCCTCTCCCAAGGGGACGGACAGCAGAAAAGCGGGTGAAGGGAAACAGCAGTTGGTGTAAGACATGAAAAAAAAAAAGAAGAATTTATAAATTATCAAGGGGACATGGGGGAGGGAGGGGAGGGAAGAGAGGGAGGTGGAAATGAGGAGCTGATTCCAGGGGCTCAAGTAGAAAGAAAATGTTTTGAAAAAGATGATGGCAATCTATGTACAGATGTGTTTGACACAATGGATATATGTATGGATTGTGGTAACAGCTGTTAGAGCCCCCAATAAAATAAAAAATAGGGAGCCCTGGTGGCCCAGCAGTTATGTGTTGCTCTGCTAACCACAAGGTTAGCAGTTCAAAACCATCAGCAGCTCCTCAGGGCAAAGGTGGGGCTTTCTACTCCTGTAAAATAAAAAAGAATGCATCAGATAATTTCTCTAGCAAAAAATATTGCTAAGTGAATAATTAAAAAAAAAATCAATGGAAGCTAAATGTGCTGTAGAATTTAAGAGAAAAAATGGAGACTTCATTGTACCAGTGGCAGGAGAAATAAATGACTGGAAACCAGAGTTCAATCACAAAATAAACTTTTGCTCTACAACACTAGGGGGAGAGGCAGGAGGAAGCGCCAGCAAAGGAAGACACAGCTTGATTCAGTTATAAACTGCCGTGTGCCGGGATCCTGGCCACCAGGTGCTTCTGGGCAAAGAGAAGAACCAGGAAAAGCCATCCAGAGCCTAACACACGAGTATGACCTGGCTCTGGGGGAAACATCTGAGTAATGAAGGCCAAATATGGGAATGCAATCTAAAAATAGCCCCTCTGCTTATACGGAGGTATTTTCTTTTAGTATTCACTCGAAACGCGTGGGAAGACAAGAACAGTCGGCAGTTAAGTGAATTTCCAGATTTCATCAAAAGTCAAGTGATGCTCTGAACTGTTTTCACCAGCAGTGAAAATGCAATTTCCTCCCTGTTTAATTTTCTCTTGTGAGTGGACGGTGGGAAAAAAGGACGTATTGGGCAAGAGTGACTTTTCAAAATTTTATGAGGATTTGATATCATCTCTCCATACAAACATCTTAATATCCAAATTATGTCATGGGAAATCATTAGTTTCTTGGAATTTTGTCAGTGAAAACCACTGCAACTCTTTTTTTTTTTTTTTGCCCCAGAAGAAAGATGAATAGAAGATGACAGAATGTTGACATTGTGATTACATTTTCCTATCGTGCCACAAATTTAAGAGATTTCACATTTCATTACCACCGCCTGAGGAATGTGGGGGTTACCCACCCTCTTATGATTTCAAAAATAGAGAGAGAAGCCTGTGGCAGACAAAACCAAGTCAGTGGTTGAAATATGTTGTGATTCCAGCACTTGTTAAAAAAACATTTGAAGAGCATTTACTAGCACGTGGGCCTCTATTCCCTGGTGTTCCCTAGGAGGTAATGACTACACCGCAAGCCTATCTTTCCCCTGGTGGCAGACACAGAGACAGCCTTACTTCTTTTCCCCACATCATCAAATCCACCCAACTACAATGGTAGTGTGCAAGCAAGAGACCCGCAATACCAAAGAATCCCATTCCGGTCACTACAGGGGAGCAGAGGCAAGCGGCTATGTCCTTTTGGCCACATGGGATCAAGTGTCTCACCTCAACTGTTTTAGCACCTGGCGAAGATGGAGCTTGGTGGTTGTGACTGAGGGTAAGAAGTCACTATCATCCCAGCATGTGCAAGCAGTTAACACCCAGCAGCTAAACAAAAGGTTTGAAGGGCGCTCGGATACAGAAAGGCCTGAGGGAAAAAGCAGCCATTGGACAGACACACTGTGGAGCGGAGTTCTAATCACACACACACACACACACACACACACACACACACACACACGCACACACGCACATGCACACACCTGGGGGAGATGAGTCGGGACCACCAACTCCAACTCCCCACTGGGGGCAGTGGCACAGAAGCACTGTTGGCACCAGGTCCTTAGGGCTGGTGTGCCTGTGGGTGCTCTGTTGAGCCCAAACATATATTTTGTTTTGTTTTGATTTAAAATTCTTTATTGTGAATTAAGTCAGCGTTATCTATGAGATCATCATTTTTGTATTTGACAACTTTGACTACTTATCAGCCCTCCCAGTATCTTGCCTCACCCTTTCTTTTCCATTTCCCGTTGATCGGTCTTATCTTCCCCTTGACAAGGTGATCACTGCTCACCCTCAACCCACCTGCTTCCCTTCCTCCTTCCCTTCCCATTCCTTGAAACCATCACAGTCTGTTTCTTTTGGTATGATAGCCTTTATCTTGTTTATTTTTGATAGCAGTGGTCTCTGACAGGATTTGTCCTTCTGTGTTTGACTAACTTCAGCATCCATCCATGCCAGGAGGTATGCCAATTTCATTATGCCTTTGCAATGCGTGCTATTCCATTGTGCGTATGTACCGTTGCCTAGTTATCCATTCTTCCACTGATGCCCATCTCAGTCATCTGCATCTTCCTGCTTTTGTAAAGAGTGCTGAGATGGATATGGTGTGCATGGTATCTGCTTGTGCTTTGTTCCTTTTTTCTTTGGAGGTATACATTGAGTAGAGGGATTGCTGGATCACATGAGATTTCTCTTCCTAGATTTTTTTTAGAAAAGGCCACACACCATCTTCCACAGTAGTTGCGCAGTTTTACAGTGTCATCATCAGTGTATGAGGGGAACTCAAATACAGTTTAACTGAGTGTCCAGCGCTGGTGCTACAACAATATCGAGACCCCCAACCTTGTCCTTGAAGAGTCAAGTTTAGTGGAAGAGTTTACAATGTGAGCCCATATCTGATTCCAACTCCTAGTGACCATATACTGTACAACCATATACCTTATGGTTTCCATGGCTGTAATTTTAAGGAAGCAGTCTCCCACATCTGTCTCCTTCAAACAATTGACCTTTTGGTAAGCAGCTTAACTTTAGGTTCACAGCTTAAAGCAGGGATCACAAACTTTTTAAACAGGGGGCCAGTTCACTGTCCCTCAGATCCGTTGGAGGGCCGGACTATAGTTTAAAAAAAAAAAAAAAACATGAGCAAATTCCTATGCACACTGCACATATCTTATTTTCAAGTAAAAAAACGAAACGGGATAGAAACACCCGGCGGGCCCGGATAAATGTCCTCAGTGGGCCGCATGTGGCCCGCAGGCCGTAGTTTGAGGAAGCCTGGCTGAAAGTGTAAACAGCTTCTCTTGATCATGTTCAGAAGCTACAGTTCCGAGCTAGGGAGACACTGGGGAAGGGGGCAAGCTTGAGGTTGAGCTATTGTGAGAACCCTCCCATATATCTGCATACTTTCAAAAGCACAGAATGAACACTCCAGGAAAGCTAGGTGTTGTATCAAATTAAACTTGCAAATCACACTTCTAGTACCCTGCCACCCCAGACAGTCCTTCAGGACCTTCACACAAAGACATATGTCACATTGCATGGCCTGCTGTCTTGGCTAAACCTACATATCTAGTTTGCAATGGAGAACTACGATACTGTGCCCCCTGCCCTGAAAGCGCACCTTTGGTGTAAGAGGCAGAGGGAAGGAAATGAAAGGCACACCACAGCCCTCCTTGCTTACATGTAAATCCATCTCTGTACAATAGGTCACTTTCTGAAAACACCAACAGCATTTGCAGGGCAGTCTTTCTAAAGGATCAGACGCTGAAACATAAATATAGAAAGTTCTTCCGAGGAATAACATTGATTAGTTAGATCTTGCAGAAATAAAATTTTCAGCTCCCAATAGTATTTGAATGTTTTATGGGAAATTCTGCAGATCTAATACTTTCATTAGAGAAGTAGGAAAAGACCCTGAAACACAGCCAGAGCTACAGGAAGGTGGAAAAGGTGACTTCGCACCACACCATTGGGGGCACCATTCCCATTGTCCCCTCTGCTACTGGAGGGGAGCAGTAGCAGCTCAGGATGCTCTTTACAGAGATACATGTTTTGAGTTGAGATGCTCGTGTGCCGAGTTTGAACGTTCGCCTTCCCCCTTGTGAAGTCAGAGGAGGTTAGCTAAGACACTTCTTCACCTGTGCTATTGTGGACTTCCTTGGAAAGGATCGGGACACTATTTGCTCTTAGTTACACAAATGCTTTAAGCAGGAGTCCTCAACCTTTTTAAACAGGGGACCAGTTCACTGTCCCTCAGACCCGTTGGAGGGCGGGACTATAATTTTTTAAAAAACTATGAACTCCTATGCACACTGCACATATCTTATTTTGAAGTAAAAAAACAAAC
>NW_022103915.1:46988210-46995973 GCF_000313985.2 Echinops telfairi
CCTGGCTTTAAGGCTTGAGTCTCCTGGCACGTGAGTAAGAGAGTTCAATAGGTGCAAATACTGGTCCATGGAGCTACAGAGGCCATTTATGACCGTCTGTAACAGCGAGATCTTACCTTTTATACTACTGTGTAAAATGCTTCCAAGTGCTATCACTCCTTTGATCTTCCCAAGTCCTTCTAAGTGGGTAGGCAAGTCAGCCATCGCGATACTCATTTTACAAAAGAGGAAACTGAGTCACACCCTGCATCACAGGGAGAGTAGTAGCAGAGCTGGTCCAAAAAGAGGCTTCCATCAAGATCTCGGCTGCCAAACGCCACCCTTCCACACCATCCTGACAAGCACAGCATCCCTGGGGCCACAGGGAACCCAGTCTCAGAGACCCTGAAGAAATGAGACAGGACAAATCTATGGATCTCAGTGGAGGGGGCCAGGGAAAAGCAGAGAGAGAAGACTCCTAAGGCTCAGCCTGAATTAGGAGAAAAACTACTACTTCATGGATACTGCCCCACTAACCCAACCTACTTTTGGCCTCATCGTGAGAGCCATTAACTCTCACGCATAGATTTACCTTGTGTGTTGCTGCAACAAGGGGTATGGTTAATGAGGAAATTGCATGCAACATTGTGCAAAATGAATATCCTGCCAGAGAACCAGTAAAACAAAATGCTAAGAAAGCAGGAGCTGAAACTCAAGTGTTTCAAATAAATCAAGAATCAACGCCAAGACAATACTTTTCACTGTGGTTCATTAATAGGGTGATGGGTAGTGAGTGCCATGCTGGAAGATCTGTTTTTCAAAGCAAATCACAACATCCATAGTAGGATCCACTCTTGGGTCCAGACAGGATCTATGGCTAAGCTCCTACCACAGCTAAGAAAGATTAAAGGCATGCTGAGATGGAGGGTGTGAGGCAAGAGAATGGGCCCCGAAGAAAGGTCAGAAAAGCAAGATCCTGACAGAGTAAGGAAGGGGTGAATGAATCAGAATGCAAACTAAACATCGCCACCATGTAACAGAGGAGGCCTTAGCACTAAGTCTCGACTAGACAATCCGAGATCCAGTTCGAAAAAAATCCCAATTTTTTAGATTTCAGTTTAGCCCGCATCTCTCCTCGAAGGGGGCGAACCGTGTGATAGTCTGTGGGCACATTTACCTCACACTAAAGAGAGCGAGGCGCAGCTGCACCTCTGCAGCCAGGGTATGTAATAAAGCACTTATGGTCCCACTTAGACTGTCTCCAATTAGAAGCAGATGTGCAATCTAACGAAGAAGAAAGATTATGAGCGACCCTTCCTGAAGGGGAGAGGAGTCGCTTCTCAAAATGTGGTGGAAGGAATAAAAAGCGCTCTGGCTTTTCCTAGGACACAGCAGGCAGCAGGGCCGTCATCCTGGCCTGCCAACGGCCTCTCTGGGGGGTTACACTAAAGGCCCACTAATTGGCGCAAAGCAGACTTTCTCAGTCCTCAGGTAAGCGCACTACTACTAATAATGACAATACAACTTAAATAACAACCTACAAAATTTCTTAAGATAGGCTGGAGATGATGGTGGGAGAAGGGGAAAGATAAACTGTGATTGGTTGTAGTTGAGGACTGTGGCTGGAGAGGGAGTTAGATATAATTCCATCATTACTCATCAAGCCGAATTCTGCAGAGCAACAGAAACAATATGGAAAAAGAGCTTTATTTTAAGGAATTAGGCTCACACAACTGTGGCAAGTCAAAATCCGAGGCAGGCAGGCAGGCAGACATAGATGCTGCATCCTTGAGCTGGCAGACTGTCCTTACCTGAAAATGCTTTTAAACCGACTGGATGGGGCCCACTCACATGACTTTAGAGGCACCTGATTGCAGCTGTTTAGCCACAGTAGCATAACATCGTCAACAGCTGGATTAAATATCAAATAAACCAAACTCACCATCACCTACTCAATTCCAACTCATAATGGCCTCGTGTGCTGAGTTGTCACTTGGGCTACTAACCGCACTGTCAGCAGTTCAAAGCCACCAGTTGCTCTGTGGGAGAAAGATAAGGCTGGCTGCTTCCACAAAGATTGATAGTCTCCCAGTGGGTTACACATCGACCTGCTAACCACAAGGTCAGCAGTTCAAAACCACCAGAAGCTCCAAAGGAGAACGACGAGGCTTTCTATTCCCATAAAGCTTGCCAGCCTTGGAAACCCACAGGGTCAGTTCTACTCTGTTCTACAGTATGGTTATAAGTTGAGCACCTATATTAGTATTCAATTAAAAATATACCTAGTATAGCCTAACTATGTCGACACATAAAACTGACCATCACAATCACCAAATGCCAACATTAGAGAGATCGCAGTTATATATTCTCAGGCTCCTCTCAGAAGTAGTCCAGTTCATGGAAATGGCAGAAAGAACCCCTGCAGAGACTAGGGAAGGGCTTCTTTCAAAAAAGTGTCGCTCAGTTTTTCAGAGCTAACAGGTTGCATGTCTAGGTTACGTGATCTCAACCCTTGTTGGATAGTCACACAAAGGCATGAATAATTTGGTAGCGGCATGTGGAGGACTGAGGGAGAGGAAGAGCCGTGCCTAATTCTCGTGTTTACAAATTCAAAATTTATGAATTCAGAATTCAAAGTGGATAAAGGTAGTCATGAAATATCCAACAGTTTATCTCCAAAGAACTAGAAGACAACAGATTCTAATTTTAACCAAAATGAAAACTAAGCCCCCAAAGAGTATCTTAAATAAAACGAAATGCATATATATGTGTACCTTTAAAAAAAAAAAGCCAATGGTGATCTTGGCATCATTTTAATGAATCCTCATTTCATTCCTGAGCACAGAATTTCAATCATCAATTCCAACTGAAAGGAGTAAGAAAATTATTTACATAATGTAAATGCTCGAGTATAAACCGAGTTTTCAGCACATTTTTAATGCAGTTTTTGTGGTAAAATTAGGTGCCTCGGCTGATATTCGGGTAGGCTTATACTCAAGGATATACGGTATGTACTGTTTCAGAATATTCAACTTGCACAGGAATATCAGCAAGTCTGACAGGCATTTACAGCCTTCAGAAACCTGTTAAATCATAGCAAAGAATATGACTGGGACCATCACACCCTTCATATTCTACAACAGCTGGACTCATCTAAGGAGAACCTGCTTTGCATTGACGAAAGTGTCCAGGAGGCCTGGTGGCACCACAGTTGAGCGCTCAGCTGCTAAGTGAGAGGCCAGTGACTCATACCCACCCAAGCAGCTATGTGGGAGAAAAGACTGGGCACTCTGCTCTGATAAATGACAACCAGGAAACCCTAATCAGGCAGTTCTACTCTGGCCCGTAGGCTTACTATGATGCGGAATGGTACCCAGCGTCAGCACTGTATTTGCATCTTCCAGTAGAGAATCAAGTCTACAAGCAGCGTTGTTCAACAGCATCATCTGCAATGGTGGCGATGGCCACTCTCTGCCTTACCAGCACAGTGGATGTTGGCCTCAGGATAGTGAGCACCTGAAATGGTGAGTGTTAGAAACTGACTTTTACATTTAGATTTTAATTAGAATTTAAATAGCTACATGTGGCTAGTATCAGACAACACAAAAATAAGTAAATCAATAAAAACCCAAACTCACTGCCATCGAGTTAATTCTGACTCATAGGATCCCTAAAAGACACATAGAACTGCCCCTGTGGGTTTCTTGTGCTGTAAATCTTTAAGGGAGTAGAAAGCCCCATCGTTCTCCTTCTGAGCAGGTGGCAAGTTTTGAACCGCTGGCCTTGCAGTTAGCAGCCCAGTACATAACTTTTAGACAACAGAGAACTCCTTTAATAGAATCAAATCTCAGACTTCGTCCTCTACTGAGTCTAGTTACTAACAACTCTGACACCATCAAGAAACCATAAGAAGTGAACAAGTCAGAGAGGTAAAATGAAGATTTGGGAAGAAGATAAATTGTAAAGCAGATATTCCATTCACAGTACTCAAACTAGAGTAGCTGTCTGCAGTGTTCCAGGGACAAGTGCTTTAGAAACACTAAGTCCTGATTGCCCTTGGCAATCAGTCACAGCAACGTCAGGTGCTGCTCCTGAGGTTTGTACAGGGGAAGTGGGGCACTGTGGTCAGCTTGGGAAAGGCCAGTTTACTCCCATGAGGACCAGTCCTAGAGACTCTATGAGAAATGAACAAAAAAGAAAAGAGCTCTTAAAACAGTTCCTATTCTCCCAAGAGCAGGTCAAACACAACAATACCACAGAGGGGGTGGGGGATTGGAAGCTATTGAAAACCCCTGTTCCGGGGATTTAGATAAGGCATCATCAACTCTCAGCCTGGTCAAAACACAGTTTGTAAACCCCATACAAGCGCAGACAAAATGTGTATTGTCTTGTATACACTGAAAATTAAATTCTTTATGGTTCCATTTCAAATCACGAAACCAAATGACTACAGAACTCACACAAAGGATACAGCAGCAGAAAGCTCACCCAGTGCTACGCTCCTCGCCCAGTATTCCATGGGGATGTGAAGACCAGCTTACTCCTTGCAAGGGAGCAACTTACTCCTTGACTGTCGCTCGACTAACAACTCGGAGGCCCGGTGAGGGCTTCTGAGAAGTCAGTCACAGACATGGGACCGCCGTGAGCTGGGATCAACTCAACAGCAACTGGGGTTGTGTTTTGTTTATGGGATATATGTATGCATAAGACCGTGTGCATGGGTAGATAATACCTAGGCAATTGTCCAAAATCACACAAAAGTGCACACCCACATCCCAACCTCCGTTTAATGAAACCAAAGCATGGATTTGACACAGGGGGAACGCAGGACACTGGAAGACTGTGCCCGGAGGTGGGCAGGTTTTCATTAGACGGCACATGAAAAGACTTGTGGGGCTTGATCCTGAGTCACACAAGACATGTCTGTGAGCGACTCTGGGGACGCGGAGGGGTCCTGTGTGGGTGGTGATCAAGGAGGTCAGCTGCAAGGAGGCTGGAGAGGCCCTGGGGACCAAGACTCGCCTTTCAGACCACACTATGTGTCATGAAGCCCACACCCTAGGAGCGTGACCGGGTCTCACACGGGGTGTGTGGATGAAAATACGGAAGGCATCTACCTTTGCAAATAAGCCCATCACTCAGAGAGTTCTGCTTTCAGGGGAATGGAGGAAGGCTGTCACAAGAGCTATGTCGTGTGGTTTCAGACGGCAAGAGATCTAGTTGCTTACAGCCATATAAGATCCAAAGTAACCAATAGTGGCCATAAGACAGTGGGTTTCCTTTTGTTTTGTTATGGATCAAGACCAAAAGACATTTTCTGGTATAAGTTATTCCTCCTTCCCTCCTCCATCCCCCACTCAAGCCAAGCCCCAAGTTTACTGTGCAGTACAAAGGAGCTGGGATTTTCCCTTTTGGCTGCTCTACAGGACCCCAGGACTTGTCTATTTGCTGCAATGGTGGGTCATGAAAGGCCCTCTTATCCTGAGCTGTGGCAGGGTAGTAAATGCAAACACCACGGCCTGGTGCAAGCCTTTAACAAGCCTGCAACGGCTGCTGCTTGCAAATAAACATGGTCAGCAGTCAGCCTGCCAATAGCTCAGAGCCAGCTGACCAGCACCGAGCCAGTTTCTTTTCCAAATACTGACTGAACAACCTTGATTCAGCTCTTACATTATGCTCTGGTGGAGGACGGTGCAGAAGCAGTGCCGAGAAAATGGTTTTAGAGAGGCGATCCTGGGCGTAGCCCAAGGACGTGTTCCTATGGATCGATCCATAATGCAGGCTGTTCTTTGTGTGTGTTTAGAACTCTCCTTGCCTAGTTTAGGAAAACAGATTGCTTTTCCTTCTGCAGGGAGTGAAAAGCAGGAAAGTAAAATTCTGAGTAATGTCATGTCCATTCAAACAGGAAAGTTTGTAAGCTGTAGTCTGAAAGGTTTCCAGAGCGACACTGAGCCCATCGGAAGCTAATTTACTCCATTTTCATTTGTTTCATTTCTCCCAAAATATATCACTCGCCCCCCTAAGCAGACATCCATTGAGCAACCATAAAGGAAACCTTTAGTAAACACAATAAAAGTCATAGTGTTTGAGAAATGCCTGAGAAATTGGGACTCTCATTCATTGCTGGGGGAACTGTGAAATGGGTCAGCCACTTTGGAGAAATTGTTTGAGAGTGGCTCAGAAGGTTAAACAGTTACCATGTGCCCCTGCAAAGCCACGCTTAGGCATTTACTGATGGGAATTAAAGAGACGTCCCAGCACCAAAATGTGTACATGTGTTCACAGTAATATCATCATAATATACCCAAAGTAGAAACAACCTAAAGGACTAAAAAACATTATGTGTGGCATATCACACAGCAGAATATTCTTTGGAAACAGAAAAGAATAATATGTTGATATTTGCTACGACATGGGTGAACCTTGAAAGCATTACACTATGAAAGAAACCAGTCTCAAGAGACGACATGTTCTAAGATTCTGTTTAAACGAAATATCCAGAGCAGGGCAGTGCAGAGAGACAATGGTGGGGCAGAGAGACACTGGTGGGGCAGGTGGGAGACAGTGGCTGCTGATGGGTGGGTGGTAGTTGCCGACTCAGGGCAACCTGGGGTGTACAATGATGAGTGTACATGTGTACCTCTCCATGGGGTTTTCAAGGTCGTGACCTTGTGGAAGAATGAGGTGCACCCTTGGCTAATAGTCAGGTGCTCAACCATTTGAAACATCTAGGGGTGGAGGTAGAATTTTGTTTTTAATTTTAAATGTTCTAAATTTAGACTGTGGTCATGGTTGCACAGATCTGTAAATATACAGGTGTCTTGATTGAAGATGTATTGGAATTATGAGGACCCATGCGTACATCATCCCTTGTTGCTTTGTACATTGTTATTAGTAGAATGTAAGACATACGATATTGCAGTATATGTAACTTTCCCATGTCATTATATGTCGCATTAAACGTAATGTTTCCAACGCCCAAAGACAAATAAGGATTGGATTTTAAAAGATAAGACAAATAGGGATTGGATTTTAAAAGATACTGATCATAAAAGGCAACAATAATAAAAACTTTTCAACAAACAAAACAGTTAAAAGAAAACCCTACCGTTAAATCAGGGACTACTTATACCAAAAAACATTTTAGTGAGGTGATTTTTTTATGATTTATAAAACATAGCTCAAGAAGACACAGATAGACCTGGAATGATAATTCTTTCCAGTGTATTTATTTCTAATGCTTTTGCCATAATCATACGCTCATAGAGAGAATGCACAAAGAATACAGAGAGGTCTTACTTGCCTAGCTCCCCACTTCCCCCAATGGTTACAGTCTTACATGCCTATACCAAAACACAACCACCACAACCACAAGCCCACTGGCATTGAGTCGATTCCAATTCATCGTGACCCTATCTCTATAAACTTTCCAAGACTGGGAGTCTTTACTGGAGCAGACAGCCCTCTTTCTCTGAAGGACAGAGCTCTCTGCAAACTCATCAGACGCCCTCTCTGGTTTTAATTTACTAGGTCACCTACAATCCCCAGTCGCGGAAGGTAAATTAAGGTAACGGAGTCCCAAGGAACACAGCAAGCTTCAGAATGACACCTAGCTTTGTGCTAACCCCCCAGACTATAAAGGCAGCCCAAAAGGGCACATTTATTTTAAATAGCACGCTCAGTTGCCATCTTGACAGCATACTGATTGATGAATGACAATGGGTGCCCACTGCAGAGAAACGAATCCAAGTAATGCCAAGTGAGAAACCACAAAGCCCAGGACA
>NW_022103915.1:46997058-47006090 GCF_000313985.2 Echinops telfairi
TCACTGTGTGTCTCATCCTGCAGTGCACAGGTCACTGTGTGTTTCATCCTGCAGTGCACAGGGCTACTATGTGTCCCATCCTGCAGTGCACAGGGTTACTATGTGTCCCATCCTGCAGTGCACAGGGTCACTATGTGTTTCATCCTGCAGTGCACAGGTCACTATGTGCTTCAACCTGCAGTGCACAGGGTCACTATGTGCTTCATCCTGCAGTGCACAGGGTCACTATATGTTTCACCCTGCAGTGCACAGGGTCACTATTTGCTTTACCCTGCAGAACACAGGGACACTATGCATTGGTACATTGCATAGTACAACAAAAATGAAAAGTCTTCATGGAAGCAATGCACCTCATCTTTCTCTGCTGGATTCAAACTATTGTTCTTTCCATTAGAAGTAGAATACTTTAGCCAATGTACCATCAGCACTTCATTTAAAGCAAACAAATTAGTCAGAGCTGAGTGGGAAGAGATTAAATAGTTGGCCAAAGTTATTAGACAGCAACCCAACCCCAACGCCATCAAGTCTATTCCAACACATAGCTAGCCTGCTTAGGGCTTCACAGGCTGTAATTCTTTACAAGAAGCAGAAAACCTCAACTTTCTCTCTCAAAATGACCAATGGGTTTGAACCAACAACCTTGAGATTAGTAATCCAATGCTTACCCAACAATGCCATAAAGGGGCTTACATTCCCTTACGCAGGTATGGAGCACCTAATGCCTGGTTCATAACTTTAACTTAATGATTTGTTATTAGTTGTGCTTGAGACAATTGAAAATACAGAGCTTTCTGTTTGACACAATTTTAAAGAAATAAAACTCACTTCAGAAGTCTATTCCTTTCAACTAGATGATTGTACTAAACGGATTATAGTGCTGTAGCCTTATTACATACTCTGTCATTTTAAAAAGCCTACATATTAAAAAGTTTCTTCAATAGAAAACAGGTCTGAAGTTGAAGACTTCTTTAAATACAAAACAAGTAACAGTTGCCAATCTCAGTAAAACATTAAGGCTGCTACATATTATCTTGGAAACTGTGTCAGAGGTTTGCCACTTAGGACTAACTCCTTCACCATCTAAAACCTATGTAAAAAGAGTTAGCAAAATGTAAACCCATCAATCATCTAGTCTACCTTAAACTTTTATAATAAGCATTAACAAGAAATGGCTGAATCACAAAATGACTGAGTAGTGTTCATATTCCTTAAATGGATTTTTTTTTCGATAAGTTCATAAAACAATATGGAACTCCTACTATTAACAAGAAAAATATGTTTGAATATTATTAATACAAAACTTTGCCAGCCATGGGCGGGGGAGGGGGTTTCTTTATAATCATTACTCTGTTTCATATTAACAACATTGCACAAGATTTCAATCCTGCAAGTTAAGAAAGCATACAGAAGATTACGATGAAACATTTGATGGCCCATTTTACATTAGAAGTGGTAGCAGCTCACAGGATGAGTGAAATAAATGTCTGGTTCCCAGCTCAGAGTATTTTGTACTCTTGGAAATTCCACTCCTTCAGTCAATTTTATAATAGGGCAAACCACCTGGACTTGCATGGTCCCTTGGTGCTAACAAGGAGTCCTGGTGGCTCTGTGGGTTAGGTGCTGGGCTGCTAACTACAAAGTCGGCAGTTCAAACCCACCAGCTTATCTGCAAGAGCAAGGTGAGGTTGTATGCACCTGTAAAGATTTAGTCTGAAAACCCTATTAAGGGTCACCATGAGATGGAGTCAAGTTGCTGGCAGGTTTTCTCTTTCTTGTTTGTTTGGGAACTAATAAAAGTCCCTGGTAGCACAATGGTTAAATGTAATTAGCAGCTTACCAAAAGTTAGCGGTTCAAACCCACCAGCCACTCCACAAGAAGAATGTGGCAGTCGGCTTCCATAAAGATCACAGCCCTGAAAACCCTATGGGGCATTTCTACTCTGTCCCACAGGGTCACCAGGAGGCCGAATCAGCTGGATGGCAAATGAGGTTTGAAACGAATGAAATCAGTTGGGTACAAATATGTATTCCTCTAGGCTAGAAATACAGGAAAGTGGAAAAGTAACCTTCTTTTCAGCATCTTAGTCCTGATTTCAGAGAATCTTCTTACAATCACACATGGCACAAATACCCAGGGAACTCCCTGTCAACACCTAACTTATAAGAAAGCTCTTATATTCTGAGTGTGCGTATGTGTGTGTGTTACTTCTTAGAGAGTTACAGCACCTCAACTTAGAGCCTCAGGAGGGAAAGACTATTTGAACAGAGCCATGGTGATGAATATGTTGCCTTACTGACAAGTGTGCTAAGAAACATAACATTAATAACATTACTGAAATTGTCAGAACTATGAAAAATTAGTTTAAAACTGAACTTCTTGCTTAAAGAGAATATAACTCCTTTGTTTAAATCGGAACAAACCTAGAGCATTTAAATTATGAGAAAACCCATTTTTTCCACAATATTGGCTCATGATATATTGGCATGAAGACAATCACCCTGTGACAAATTTGGCATTTCTGTAATATTAGGTGCTGCAAAGGTAATGCCTTAAATAATTAAACTAAGCCATAGAGTATGTTTTAGGGCACCATTTACAAACAAAAAGTACCGGGGATAGTTTCTTTCTTTGTTTTTGTTTTTTTTAAAATCATATAAACCATTCTAATATAAACTTCTGCCTCTCTCCTTACAATATTTGGATTATTTCATTGTTCTTTATCCCTCTTCCAAACAAGCAAACAAGCTCGGTCCAGTGGAAAAACTGCACCTCGTCGTCTCCGTGCTGTGTGTGCCACCAGAAAAGCCTTCCCTGCAGCACTATCGCCAGAAACAGGATGGGGAGAAGACCACTGAGGCAAACCCCGGGAAATGCAAGTTGGTGATAGAATACAAGGCACTGGCCCAGCGTTTCCCCTCGAGATAATGAAGAAAGGACCCAGTGAACATAACTACTCTACCCAAGTCTGCAGGCAGAGACCTCCACGACAGGGAGTGAACGCTCCTGGAGTCTCCTGAGCGCTGTGCTTCTCAGTGTACCTGTGAAAGGCTCTTGAAGGTTAAAATCCGCGGTGCAGTTCATCTCTTTTAGGATAAAAAACCATGAGATTTAAATAGATAATTGGGCAAATAGGCCATTTGAGAAAGGAAAAATATAAATGGCATCAGAGGAAAAGCTCTATATAGCAAAGAAATGCAAATTACAAAGCAATGTGATAGCATTTGCCAGTAGCTATTTATGAGACAATGGTCAGTGTATAAAGTGCATGAAAGATGTCTTAAGCCCTACAGAAACTGGCAAAAGCTTTCTTGAGGACCATTTGGCAGTACCTAAAATAAAACAATTAAATAATAATAATAATAATTAAAATTACATACCTCTTGACCCAAGTATTTTGTTTCTAAGGTTTTATCTTAAGAAAATAATCTGAACCATGGAGCATTGTTTTCATGATAATTTTTAATATGAAAACCATTATCCTGTATCACGCACAAAAGAGGAAGCAGCCATTTCAGTTTATTAAAGAGTTTTTTTTAAGTAAATAAAAGAGTTTTAACAACATGGAAAATGTTTACAACAGTATTTTGAAGACAAAAGAATGTAAGGACTATATGAGCAAAAGTATTTTTTTTATTTCATAAAAATGTCTTCTCATGCTGTTAACATCTTCTTTATAAAATTTGTCTTACTTCTTTATCTTCGCCCCCCCCATACTGTGTCTGCATTGATTTTACCATTAAAAATAAATAAGTAAGGTTTCTGACTCAATAGTTTCAGAATGAGCTTGAAACTTCCCCATGCCAGGGGGGGTAACATTTCTCAGAAAAAAACAACTGCTAGGGAAACCCCAAGATTTAGAGAAGGCCTCAAGGCACTGCCTGGGTACTTCTTTCGTAAGCGCTATCTGGGGTCCGGCAGACCCTCTGTGAGTGGTTTTGTTGTTATCATTGTGTGTGTGTTGTTGTTGTTGTTGCTGTTGTTGTTGTTGTTGAAATCAAGCCAGTGGTTCTCAAAGTGTGATCTGGGAACCCATAGTAAACCAAAACTGTTCACAATCACATTCAGAGGTAATCTGCCATTTCACTCCCCTTCCTTCAGCAAGTGCACAATGGAGTGTCCACAAGCCAGGAAGTCATCACTCTGAAGGCAACGGGAAACAGATTTTGCTATTGCTGTTTTTCACATGAATTAATAGTTTTAAAGTTCCTCCGTGCGAATGTCAAATATGAAAAATACACCCCCATAAATCCCTTTGCAGTCTTCAAGTTCTAATCGCTTCAGGGGGCCTTACAGGAGCCCTGGTGGTGAGGTGGTTACAAGTGGTAGGCTGCTAGCCAACTGCAAGCTCAGCGGTTTGAACCAACCAGCTGGGCCATGGGAGAAAGAGGGCTTCCTACTCCTGTAAACGGTTCTGGGCTCACAGGGACAGTCCTCACCCTGCCCGACAAGCTCCCTGAGTCAGCATCAACTTGAAGGCAGTGAGTTTGGTTTATGGTTTTCAGAAGGCCATCAGAACTGAGAAGTTTGAGAACCTGCAGAACCAGACTCTTAGAACAACTTTAGGGAGGCAGAAATTAACATGCTACATTAACATGCTGAAAGCACACAGTCATGTCAAGGCTCTGTCCTTAGCAATGGCACAAAGGGTTTGTGCTGGACTTCTAAATCTTCAAAGGTTGGAGATTTGAATGCAACCAATAGTGCTCAGGAAGAAAGGCCTGGAGATCCACTCCATAAAGGTTACAGGAAAAACAAAGCAGTTTTTACCCTGTAATACATGAGGTTACCAGGTGCCAAAGAAGCCAATTCACCAGTCAGGGTTTAGTGTTAAGGTCCATAATTCTAAAAAAAAAAAAAACCAAAACCCACCATACTGCCAGTGAGTCCGTGCAGGCTCACAGTGACGCCCAGGGATTCCAAGATCATAACTGTTGCCGGGAGCAGAAAGCTTAGTCTCTCTCCTTCAGAGCTGCTGGTGGTTTCAAACTGTCAACCACCCAGATCACAGCCCAGGGAGTAACCACTGCACCACCAGGGCTCCTGCCTGGGTCCATACCAAAGCACACTAATTTTACTTTATGTGGCTAAAGAAAGCATAAACACTCATAGCATTCTCTTGTCCTTTAAGATATTAACCCAATTTTGTGTCTCTTGGGTGCCATTTCCAATATTTCATATTGGTTGTACTTAATGTAGTTTCATTGTAATGACTTCCTGGGGTTCACATTTTGTATTTTAGGACCTCTAATTGCCTTGATAGCAGGGAGTCTGGAATCTTTTCTATTTATTTTCTTGTAAACATGAACAAGTGTCATCCTCTCATTTTGTAGATGAAAACTCTGAGACACCCAAAGACTGAATATACATCAAGAAAGGCTAGAGGAGCGGCTCTCTGGGGTTACCATTTGCACATACCTAAGGACATTTTCAGGTAAAATTTTAAGAGCCCCAACACACACACACACACACACACACACACACAGAACCATCCAAACTGAGATATTATATCAAATTAGATTACTCTGAAGTTTAATTTATCATTATATTTTTATGTTATAAAGTAAAAATTATACAACACTACAATGTTTTCATTAAAGCACCTGCTCACAACTATATATAAAACATAACAATACATATAAAACACAGTTTCAATTAGTCACAAAGCAGTCAATGTTACGTTTCCAAAGGTAAACCTCTGCACAGTATCCTCCCTGTAATCTGCCTGAGCTGGTTTTATAAATAAAGTTTGAATATAATTTTACTTACACCTACACCTGTTTGTTAACATAGTGTCTATGAAGCTGTAGCGCTGTAGTGGAGAGTAGTGGAGAGATTTACAAAAGCCTAAAACACACTCACTGCCATCCAGCTGAGCAGAACAACCTCCTCTGGGGTTTCAAACTGTAACTGCAGAAAGTCCTGTCTTTCGCCAGAGGTGGTGGTTTCGAACTGCTGACCTTTCAGATTTCAGCTCAACACATAACCCCTATATCACCAGGGCTCTATAAACCCAGAAAAAGCTTCCAATCCTCTATGCTAAATGATGGTGTACTCAACCCAGTGCTACTTTTCCCCTCCAAAATGAAGGTTAGATAAAAATAACCTTTTCTACATTTTCAATGGCAGTTATTTAAAAATATTTCTTAAAACAATAGTGTTGCATTTTGAAATATATATTTTCTCAAAAATTACATATATTCTTAATGGTGTTAATTTAAAATATGTCCTCTTTGAGGACATTTTTTTTAAGTAATTATTCCATGATCCTCCCAATTTAAATAATCTGGCAAAGCTGAAACAACTTTCTAAGATTTTTGCCCCTCTTTTAAAGAGGTTGAATTTGGATTTAACAAAATAACCAAATAAATAACCATGACAAATAACTAAGCAAATCCAAATACCACACAGTAAATCTCCACATTCTATAATTTCTCTAAGAATTTTAATGGAACTAATCTATGTACAGTAAGTATATAAAGCTTAGATTGTTCTCAAAACACCTCCTCCTCACTATCGGCTATCTCATGATCCAATAGTTATAACAATAAAAAACTACTGCCTGACTACTTTGTGCTTTAATGACATTGACCTGGCAGCAACAAATGCCCCAGGGATGTAAGAGTAACAGGGTTGTGATGGCTAAGATTACGATTCAGTTTGGTTGGGCCACTGAGTCTCAGTGGTTTACAATTATGTGATGATGTAATTTGATAGTTATGCAATGATGTAGTCATCTTCCATTTTTGTATAATATCTATTTGCACAAAATGTCCATCTTGGGAACTTAACCCTGTCAACAAGAGGGGGGTGGCTGTATTAGCAATCTGAAAAACCTGACAAATATTCTCTATTCCCAAATGTATGTGATTTTCTAAATATCTACACACACATGGGCATCTGCCTGGATAGGCACCTTGTAACAGAATAGCAAAAGAGTGTCTAAAGACTGACTTTTGCATGTTAGCTGATGATCCCTTTGGCACCAAGTGAAATTACCACCCATTCAGCAATTTAACTTTGAATGTGGTGCTTCTCAAAGGCACATGAATCAAGACTTGAAACTCTGAACTATATAATCCTTTTCAAAGGAAGTCTTCCTTGCCCGGCACACACAGTTAGCTTTACAAGCAAGATTACATACTTGGGTGCTTTTTATAGTCTAAAAGCTTATGTGGCAGAAAAAAACCTTCAAATAATCAAATGGAACAAGTTTTAAGCGAATTACAACTAAGCCAAACATGTCTCAAAAACCTTAGCTTGTCATCACTGTAGGTATCAAATGGAGCAAAATGTTTCATCTACTAATAACCCAGCTCACAATTAAAAGGTATGGAGGAAATACGGGCCATATCTCATTACCATAAAAACGTCTTTATAACAAAGCTTAGAATATCTCAAGTGATTCATAAATAAGAAATTAAGACAACTTTTCTTTTGTCCGTGTTATACATCTGTTGCTTTAGAGGGAAAATTGTAGAGCAAACAAGAAATGGAGACTGGGTATTTCCCCTCAATTCTACAAATGTGTTTCTAAGGTTCTAGTAGTCTAATTCTCATTTGGTCTTAAACAACTAAATTAAAGAATGGCCTTATTGAGATGTAATTTGCATACTATAAAATTCATTCACTGAAGCATAAAGTTTAGTGGGTTTTAGTACATCCACAAATTGCATAGCCATTAGCACTTAGTTTGGAGCATTTTCATCATGCTAAAGCAACCTATTCATGTCATGTCAAGGAATTCTCCTGCAGGACTAGAAAATCTTGGTCAGCTGAGCCTCAAATTCAGCATGTAGGGAAGAACTGAAGGTAGAAGATTTGACCTACGGAATGACAAATATTGGGAAGTTGGGATTTGGAATCATGGAGTATTGCTTCCTCTGATGGGAAGGCCATTCTTTTGTAAAATCAGACGTGATCCAAGCACACAAAACAGGAAACTATTTGCCAGTTAAAGCAAAAAACAAAAACAAACACTTTTGGTTTGCTGGTTTCAGAAGCTGAAGATAAAGAGGATGATCTGAGCTATGTTTAAGTGAAACAAGACTTCTAAACTCCAAAGGGGTGGTGGGGTGGTATTTCTCCAAATCAGCATTCTGAAATGCTCACATCCAACATTAAAAGCATCTTTGCATGCCTAATGAAAGAGCAGATGATGTCTTAAAATGTTGCTTCCATGGCTTACGAGAGTCCATAAAATGCCTAATAGAATATTTTCTCCCTACCATTTAGTCATTCCTGGGCCTCTGCTATGCTCACTAGAAGTCTGGATCTAAAATTCCATCCAAAGGAAATGCCAAGTTAAAAGAGCCATTTCATTCTCTTCTCCCTTTGGTAATTACAACTCTAGGATAAAGACAAGGTCCTCCAAGTGGGATGCAGAGCTGGCACAGGGCATAAGCTGAGGAAGGAAACTCAACAAACAACACTAGCCCATGTTTATGAAGCCAGAGTCTGAGAGGAAGGCTCACAAAGATAGCATTAGCTGTGAACTCATCTAGGTCCTTCCTAAGATCTATAATTGTCTGTGAGAGAAGCTGGTAAGAGCAGCTTCTATCCACTTTATCTTAAGGGCGCTTATGGTGTTGACGGCTTTTGATTGGGTGGTTTCTGTCTGCTTTTCTTTTAAGCAATAGGTTAGTATATATTAAATCCTCCCAGGGAAGCATCTGAAGAAAGCAATAGCGTCCAAGCTTTTTAGCTAACCCTGCCACCACACAAATACACTAACACTTAAAATTCTCCAGAATCAAGAGTTTCTGTGCACTAGATGAAGTGTCCTTTCCTGAGTGCAACCCAGAATGCTATCAAGTCTCTCCCAACTCACAGACACCTCCTCTGTGTATCAGAGTAGAGAGGTGCTCCACGGGGCTTTCCGTTGCCAGTGTTCTTGTTTTTCATAATTTTAATAAATCATTTTATTGGGGACTCATCACAATCCAACCATCCATTGTGTCAAGCACATTTGTACATTTGTTGCCATCATCCTTTTCAAAATATTTTCTTTCTTACTTGAGCCCTCGGTATCAGC
>NW_022103915.1:47006550-47032238 GCF_000313985.2 Echinops telfairi
TCTCCACTCCACCCACCCACCCCACCCTCACCCCCAACTAACCAACTAGTCCCCATGCACGTCTGCAACTATAACCAACCAGCTTCTTTCCCACTTGCTTGGAAGCCTAGCTAAGCAACAGAATTAGAGAGTTTTAGAATCCTGTGGAGTGGGCCTCAATCTCAGATCTACTGAATCAGCATGCCTAAGTACAGTATTTTGTCTAAATCACCCATAGAGAATTGATGCTTACCTAAGACAGCACTAGTAGACCAGACAAGGCGGGCCCAAGGGATAACGGGTGGATCCCTTCACAGGTCCCAGCTCTGAGAAGGTGCTGGGTTTGTGGGTCCAAGGTGCACTTTGCTGAGCATTATCTTTGTGCTAGTTGCTCAAGAAGAGGGTTTAGTTACTAAAACTCTAGAACATTTCCACTCTGGACACCGAAAATCCTATCAATGCTTTTCTGAAAGGCACAGCAAGTTGAGTGTTGCCAAAACTCAAGTCTTAGAGTCAAGTTTAAAAGGTATGCTTGTTTGGGGGAAGGAAAAAAAAAGGCCATCTCTCTGTTAATCCTTTTCAGGGCTCTATTCCCACGCTGTTGATTTGAGATAAACTGTCATTTTTTAAAGCTTTTGTTTTGTTTTGTTGTAACCATTTTGGCCTTTGACAATAATGGCAGAGCTGACCTTTCCCCAAAGCTTCAGTGTCCTTATCCGTAGATAACATTACTGATCTGCCAACACAGGCCGCAGACTTCAAAGCTGTTTAATACCTACTTCTGGTGGGCTTGCCCTGACCCAGCATCAGTCTCTCAGAGGGTCCCCTGTTGTGACCAAGGACATGTCCTGAAAATGTGGCTGGCCTCCCAGGCTACGGTCATGGAAGAATGAAGAAGTGACCCCAAAGGGTCTAATCCACTGACCTTTACTTTGCTCTAACCAACTGCCCAAATAAATAAAAAGAGCAGGGGTGCTGGGTTTCCCAGATGAATTCGAATTTTTCCCTCAATATCTAAGTCTAGTCCAATGTTTAAAGTTCTCAGGCCATACAAAATCGGTCGTGTCAGAGCCTGGGCTCTCAACTGGGTGCCATTTTGCCCCCAGGGGACATCTTGCAAGGTCTGGAAACATTCGGGATTGCCACAACTGAGGAGGGGGTCATGGGGCGCTACTAGTGTTGGGTAGCTAGAGATCGGCGATGCTGCTCAACATCCTGCAAGTTACGGCACAGCCTGCACAACAGAGAATGTCAACAGTGTGAAGGCTTCCAAGAATGGGCTATCTACCAGCCCACTTCTGGACAGGCCTTCCAAGACACTTTCGCCCCATTTTAATTCAGTTTAAAATAAAGATTACCAAGTCAAAAGCCAAAGATGTAAGGCAATCTCCCACAAATGAAGTGGCTGTGCATGAGGCACTGGGGTGTGGTGAGATCTGTGACAAATCGGAAAGCACACTCGCTACAGTCATTCCATGCTTAAAACAACACCGTGCTGGCCAAACAAAACATGGCGGCCGGCTGCATTTATTCTGCAGACCACTGGTGGCCCAATTCTGGTGGGAAGAGACTATCTATACAAAGGAAGCTGCGTGACCAGCAAAAGACATGGTCTCACCACATCCTTATGTTCTGTGAATGGGAGGTGGGACGAGAAGCTGTTAAGAGGAATGGATTAAGGACCAGATCTTGGGGTTCTAACTTCAAACAAGAACAAGGTCTCTGGTATGGTGTGTTATGAGTACAGGACAAGGCTGGAAGCTCAGTTAAGTGAAATTTCCACTCTAGCGAAAGCCAGCGACTATTACATCAAACAACACACTGCTGTGCACGTGATGTCATTAAAGATACCATTCTTATAAAACTTAAGGTTGTTTCCCAAGGAGATAGCTTTTTCTATGTAAACAGTTTCACAGATGAGCAAACAGAGTCCCCAAGAATGTCCTAGGAATTGCCAAGGTTACCTAAAGCTGAACTTCAAGACAACCGGTGTTTCTTTTTCCTTTGATGCAATTGCTGGAGCCCTCCCCCCAAATGGAAAAGATTCCGTTCAAGGTGTTAAATAATTGTGACTAAACTCTCTACCAAACATAAAGACGGCAATCTATACAGTCCCTTGCTTTCAGGTCTCTCTCCCGAAAAGCAGGGTCCATGCCTCTAGCCTTCCTTTGGGGATCAGGCTTATTAGAGAGAGGAAAAGCCAAACCAGCAAATGGAAACACAAGGAGGAGGAAGCCATGATATGAATATCCCTGGGTCCACGCCTGCTTTCTGCTGGAGGAATTCCTAGCCTGAAGAGACAGGATAAACAAAGGCAATCCAGAGGGAAACAAATGATAAGATAAGTGAAACCCAGTAACTCTGTGTCCTCCTCCCTCCATCTACTCCCTCCAACGTGTTCCATCAGAAAAACAAGTGAGCTGGGGAGAATTAAAATGTAAGCTGTCTTCTCTCGGCTTCTTCCCTGTCTCCACCCCCCACCCCCCATGCACTCGCAAATCCTCTGCTGTCCGGTGGATCCCAACTCATAGTGATGCTATAGTGAGAAAGAGTAGAACTGACCCATAGGGTTTCTACAGAGCTGTAATTATTTTTTCAGAAGCACACTGTTACATCTTTAACCTATGGAGCTGCTGGTGGGTTTGAACCGCCAACCTTCTGGTTTGCAGTTGAGAGTTAGGGCTCCTTTTCCGCTGCCACTGATCCCCCTATTTAATGAGGAAGGTGTCTTCTTCATGAGATCAGTGATTGTGGCTCCTCTGCTATGGAACCTGGCTGACTGAAGAGGGCCATCTCACTGCCCACGTGGAGACCATGAGAGCAGAATTGACAAGACACTCACTGGGCCTCCAGACACAAATTATAATCCCTGCAGGGTGTGGAAGAGAACGAACTTCAAGTCACAAGCCGAAAAGAAATTGGGTCAGATTTAAAAATCATATATTGTCTTTCTCTTTTTAAAAATCAACCCTTCAGCCAAAAATATCATAGGCTGGGCAGTTTCTTGTCACAGTCCCTGGATACGTCTATAGTTGGAAGTGTTACCTACTCATAGAATTTCCAACCCTAAATGGGTCGTAGCAGTTTTCTGTCTCTCGGTTCTTGATTTTTAAAACACAAAAACAAAGTCAAGCTGTTAGTTTAA
Organism: Echinops telfairi; assembly: GCF_000313985.2. NCBI lineage: Eukaryota > Metazoa > Chordata > Mammalia > Afrosoricida > Tenrecidae > Echinops > Echinops telfairi. The sequence continues at coordinate 47,009,675 of NW_022103915.1, forward strand.
CCTGCTCAGGACAGGATACCACCAATTGGGGCCATTGGCTTCAATTCCAGTGCTTACTCTTTCCACACCCTCTCTCTGACTTTAGTTCAACTTAGCCTTGAGGACTGAGCACTGGGGAGAAGCTGCCGGCCCTCTAATGCAACTCCTCTAATTATCACACACGAGCAGCATGGGAAACAAACAGAAATGTTAGTGTTGTTTGCTTTGCCATCTCCGTCCTAAATCAAATTAAAACCACCAATATTGTGCAACTATAGGCTGCCTTTAAAAAAGGGGAGGGGTGGGGGAAATAAAAGATCCTAGATTGGCTGCCTAGAACAGACTGCTTGATATTTTTTGCATCCACAAAAGAATAAGGTAGAGAATACATCAAGGTCCTTTGAACTGGTTAAGTTGTCCATTTCTTTTCATTTCTTAAAGTAAGTTTTGCACTACATTCTGGGAATTTCAAATAGCCCCTAGCCTAACCCACTGATATAGAACTGTAGATTCCAACTTAGCTCATGTCTTGGCTTTTCACTGCCAACAAATGAACAATTTCACCTGGCAAATCACGTGTGAATATCATCATTCTTCACTTTTCTCAACAACAATAGCAAAATCAAACTCATAGCCACCGAGTAGATTCCAACTCACAGCCTACAGAGCAGAGCAGAGCAGAGTTGCCTGCTGTCTTGACTCAACCTTGTAGAAGGTGCTCTGTCAAGCATACAGAGCCTTGGCAACTTGCTGGCCATGCCTTCCTTCTGGCTGATAGGGCTGAAGAAACCAAGACTCACCTCAATCTAACACCTAAAATTATAAAGATCGTAGAAATACAAATAAAGGTGATAGGGGAGCCCCGACATATGGCATAAATAGTATTATAAACTTTACTCAAAGCTCACATACAGCAGAAGATGAACTCAGTAAATGGGACCTCCTACAAAAGTAAGTACATATGAGCTGCTCACCACACGCCTTCTTCAAAAGACTGAAAACAGAATCTACTGGGGAGAAAAGTGAGCTGGCAACATAGCCAACAAGGGTCCAACTCCTAAAAGTGATCACTTTAATACCTCAACATCAAAACAACAAATGATCCAATTTCTAAAATGGGCCAAGGATGTGAACATACATTTCACCAAAGAAAACACTCAATCACCTAACAAAACACCTGAGGAAATGCTCACAATCACTATCAAACGCAAATCAAAACTACAAGATACCATTCCACCCCAACAACAATGGCACTAGTCAGGGGAGAAAAAAACAAAACCAGAAAGTAACAAATGCTGGTGAGGTGGTTTGGGAGATTAGAACTCTCCTACACCGTGGGTGGGGATGTGAAATGGCATAACCACTATGAGAAAAAAACTAGCAATAGCAACACCATATGAAGCAGCAATGCTACCCCCTGGGTCTTATAGACACCGGCGAAGTAAGAGCCGTGAGCTGAGCAGATGTAGATGCGTGTTCACGCTCATTGCAGCATTATTCACAACAGCCAAAGATGGGAAGAACCTAAGTGTCCATCAAGGGATGAACAAAGAAACCAACACAACAATAGAGAATTAAGACCGATCTGTGAAACACGGCACAACATGGATGAATCTGGAAAACCCTGCGCCGAGTCCATCACAAAAGGGCAGGTATTTCATGAGACCACCATTACGAAAAAAAGAAGAGGAAGAAAGAAAAGGTTTACATACGGGCTGGGGGAAACAGTAACAACATATGCTAGGGTGAGAGGAGGGGGAAGGGGGAATTTCTAACTAGACAGAAGACACATGTCAATAATGGTGGATGAACAGGCAGTACACAATATGGGGGAAGTCAGTACAACATGACCAAGGTCAAGGAAGGGGGGACTAGGAGGAAAGAAAGAATAAAGGAAAATGGAGCCCCAACTATTGTTCTCTCTCCATCCAGAGGAAAGAGGAGTGACGACAATGGAAAGACACAGTGGACTAGTGGATCAGGCAGACATCAATCGCCATAACTCTAAGACCAGAAAGAACTAGCTGGTGTCAGGCGACCACTACCAATGGCTCTGAAAAGGATTGAATCAGAAGGTTCTGGGTAGAATTGAAGAAAAATGTAAAACAAAACTTCAACCCATGAAATAGAGCAGGCTTACTTACTGGATAGACTGGGGAACACCCCCCAAGATTATGGCCCTTCACCACTCTTCAGGTCTGGCACTGAGTTCATAGCCCCCACCTGCTGAGTTAGAATAATGAACCTTCTGAGCTCAGGACAGCATTTACCCAAGGACAAAGTTCACAAACAAGTGTTAAGAAAGGAGGAGGAATGGAAACAGGAAAAACAGGAAGGAAGTGGGATAAGTCATGTAGATACTGGGGATTGCAAGCAAAACACATATAAACTATTGAATGTAAAATGAATGGCCTGCTGTGTAAACTTCGAATTCACAATTAAAAGTTAAATCATAATAAAAAAATAAAATAAAGGATTCTGCATTGAAGTGCTAACTGAAAGGTCAGCAGTTCAAATCCACCAGCCACTCTGTGAGAGAGAAATGAGGCACCTGCTCCCAGAAAGATCTACAGTCTTTGAAAGCTATAAGGTTGCTATTATTTGGAATCAACTCAGTGGGACTGTGCTTGGGTTGGGTTATGGTAATTACTATAACATAGACAATCATGCAACAACAGAATTAAATAATACACAGATGGATACACTGGCAAATAGGTATGCTAAAGAGGAGGGCCCACTTGTAGATGTACGTTTGGTTATGAATATTTCTACACATGTAATTGTAAGAGCTATAGACAATAGAGCACACAAAGATTACATTCTTGGAAACTGCGTAGAAATACCCAAACACCTAACATACAAAATTCCTAGCTTCAATGGTGAAGGACCATTGGCTAAGGGGACATCTAAGTCAATTAGCACAGCACAGTTTGTAAAAAACAATGTTCTCCAGCCTACTTTGGTGAGTAGCATTTGGGGTCTTAGAAATTTAGAAACGGGCATCGAGGGCATAACTATTGGTCTCTTCGCATCAGAAGCAAAGAGGAGTGAAGAAAACCAAAGTCACAAAGCAGCAATTAGTCAAAAGGACTAATAATGAACCGCATGTCCACACAAGCCGGAAACCAGAAGAACGAGATGGTGCTTGGCCACCACTCCTGGCTGCTCTGACTGGGATGGCAACAGAGGATCCCACACAGAGGGGAAGAACTATGTAAAACAAAATTCAAATGCACAAGAGAAGACCAGACTTACTGGTCTGACAGAGACTGGAGGAATTCCGGAAACTATGGTCCTAAAAACAATCCTTCTGGCTGAGAACTGAAGTCATTCTCAGAGACCACCTTTCTGCTAAATAATAGGCCCATAAAATAAACAAAAACACTCAAGAGAAACATGCCCTTTAGAACAATATGAGATCAAAAGGACAAAGCAGAGAGGGCAGGAAGGAGAAAAGTTGGACGTAAAGGAAATGAGGGACCGGAAATGGAGAGAACGCCAATACATTGTGGGGAACACAACTGGTATGTCACTGGACACTTCAGAAGTTCGAAGTATCAAATAGGAAACGAATTCCATCTGTAAACGAAAGCACAATAAAAAATGAAAAATGTTAAACGAAGTAAACTAAAATTCCCACCATTGCCTCACATGATAGAGCGTCTTCTGTTGCTTCTAGTAATTAGTTTGCTCTGATCAATCCACAAGGTACTGTCTAGTCTCCATTGTGGCCACAGACAGGAGTTTGAAAAAGAAAGAAAGGTTGACCAGGATTACTGGTGGTTTGTGGCTCCCACACAAAGCAAGGCTTAGCCCATGCCCTTGACCTGCTTCACACGTCACTAACCAAAGCAACTGAGCCAACAAGCCAGAATATAGGAACCCAGCTCAAAAACACAAAAATGGACATATGTATTGCCCAGACAATGCCTACGGCGGGGACCTGGGCTTTGTGCTCCTGGAGGCACAATTCAGAAAGTCCATCAGATGGGCAAAGAGCCCTGGTCACAGTGGCTGAAGCACTGGCCTGCTAACCAAACGTTCGGCAGTTTGAATTCACCAGCCAGCCGCCCTGCAGGAGAAAGATGTGATGATGGCCTGCTTCTGCAGAAGGATGTACAGACTTGGAATCCTGGGCGCAGGGGCACAGAGTCACAATGAACTCAGGGGCACAGAGTCACAATGAACTTCAATGGTAGCAGATTTGGGTATCCGATGGGCAATATCCTTTGCCAATCACGCTGCAGATACTTTTCTCAAAAATGAACAGGACAGAGACCAGTTTAATCGGTGGCTCTACTTGTGTGCCTGGCAGAACTAAAGGCAAGCTTTAACTCCGGTCCCTGTGCAATGTAGAGAGCACAAGGAGCCCACGTTGTTACCACAGCTGAGTGGCATAGAAGCCTGCCTGTTCTCACTATGCTGGGTGTTAGCGATGCCACATTCACAGACTGAAGGTGTGGCCGGCCTGCATCAAGTGGCATTTCTTTAGGGAGCATGCATTCCCTTGGGGTCTTTAGTCACACTTTGGTAATTCGCATACAACTTCAGACTTTTTCATAATGTTTTTGTCCATTTAAGACTTAAAACATAGTACAGACGTAACTTTTATTTACACGAGTGCAAAAAGTCTGCATGACTTGCTTTGTGGTAGTAGTCTGGAACAGGCGCAGCAGTGTCTCTGACGCATGCCTGAACTTCGAAGTGTAACAGAAAGAATGGAAAAGGGGACATGAAAAAGCTTCCGAAGCCCATGTGTGCTTGATGGCTATTGTGTTTAAGTAGCCTAATGGCTAGCAGACTGTTTCTTTTCCATTTTCCAGAACTTTCCTATTATTTCCCTAAAAGACATGGTTTGTGCTTTAGTTCATTGTGGTCATCAAAATTTGTGAAAGTGACCCAATATTCAGTGTGAAACCAGAAGGAAAAGCTTTATTGGAAGCCAGGAAATCACACCAACATGAGGAAAGGGAAATTCCCCCAGTTGTACACATTTAATTCATGATGGTGGCTAAGGTTTAATAGAAATGCCACTGGCTGGGAGGGGGGTGCTTATTTTAAAATCTGAAGATACCCCAGATTAGGTTACTTTCTGACTACTGCTCAAGTTTTCATTTTCTTTTCAAAAGAACTTGCACATGTTATGTTAAGAGACAAGAGACAACAGGGAAAATGGAAGATAAGAGATGCTGGGACCTCTTTCAATACAGACTTCTGGGGCATAGTGGGCTGCTAGTCTCCAGGTCAGCAGTTCGAGACAGCCAGCAGTGCTGTGGGAGAAAGAGGAGTCTCTCTGCTCCTGCAGACCGTTACGGCCTTGGAAACCCACAGGGGCAGGTCTTGTAGGATTGCTTGGCAAGTTTCAGTTGAGAATCCCCTTCTGGGTAGGAAGTTCATTATTTTGTTCCAGATAAAGTGTTCAACCTAATGAAAAGTTATTTTAAGTACAAATAGAATCTAATGCTAGATGGCAGGCTCCTGGGAGATTTAGAGATGGGATGTAAGAGGTACATTTCCCTTTTGAAATCATTCACCTATCATTCAAATAGCAACAATGGAGGCAGTACAAAGATGTTATCATCCAACTACTCAAAAGCAACATTATACATCTCAGGCAACATTTTCTGGTTTTCATTTGAAAGAATCAGACTATTAAAAAAAATTACGAGATGAAGCAGTTTTACTCTCCAGCAACCAATAGCACGTGCTGTGTAATGAATTAAGACTCTGATGGAGCTCTCCCTAACCTGTCACCCAGCAGGGGGGTGATCTGAGCTAGGCATGTTCTTGAATTTCCTCCTGTTTGGTGCCCTCGTCAGTAGAATGGTGATCTGCTTCACTGGCTTGTTGTGAGGCATCAATGATTTAGTTTGTGTAAAGCACTAGAAAGGGTCTGGCGAAGGTAAGCACCAAATGTATGTGATGATTAGTATTGCGTGAGCTGTAAGTGTGCTGTGGTCAGGTGCTAAGGAGTTAAGAGCAGAGTGGGAAGAAGACAGAGGCTTCCTGGATACTCTGGCACTTGAATTGGATCTGAAGGCACAAGGAGAATTTAGATAGCCAAAAGGGTCTCCACTCTAGTCGGGGGCCCATCAACACAGAAAGTCAGAGATCAGAGGGTTCAACCATCAGCAAGGCAATTGTGCTGACCAAAGCCAAGGCAGTAGTGGGTAAAAGGGGTTTGAGTGGGTGCGAAGAGTGGGGAGGGCCTCTGCAGATAGGTTGCTATGCTTCTATGGACTTGACTTGTGTTCAGACCTATGTACTATGAATTCTCTCTGAAATGCTCATCTTTCTGCTCCTTGATCAGTGTGGGAAAGATACCAGGAAACGACAGCAGTGTTTAGCCACAGTATGAATCTCCTACAGTGGAATGTAGGATGCCAAAATCAACTTGGATCTCATCTTCATTTGTACCTCTTCTCAAGGACTGTTTTAGAAAAAGGCCCCAGACTGACTCTTCAAGTCCAATCTCTTATCCTCATCTCCCAGCCACTCTATACAAATCCAATCTAATCGCAAATCAAATCACCATTTTAAGGGAGGGACCTGCTACCCCTAGCCTACCCTGTCCGCTTGTCCCCAGCTCCCTAAGCCCTCTGCACCAGTCCCTGCCCTCTTTACGGATTTCTTAAATAGTACCTGTTCTACCTGTAAACTTTGAGTTCTTGGGGAAGTCACTAAGAACAGATGCTTTAAGTGTTAGATTTTCCCCATTACAAGATAGAACATGTCATACCAAGAAAAAAAAATGTGATAGTAGCCCATATTCTTCATCCAAAGCAAAGCTCTAAAGAAAAAAAAGGGGGGTGGGGTGGCAGGCAGGGTTCATGTGTGATCGGAGCCTCCTGCTAAGAGAGCACAAGTTTGCTAACCTGAGTTGGCCTTGCTGCATTGCTTCCTGCAATACAGGGATACATTTAACACTTGGAAACAACAAGAGGGAGACACAGCCAGGGAGCGCCCCAGCACTTACAAGCTCTGTGGTTGTTTCCTGATCCAAACACCTAAGGCTCTTAGTGGCACCAGGCTTTGCTAGAAAAGCTTGCTTAACCTGGTCCAACAACAGCTGTTCACTTTTTAAGTGATTCCACAGAACACCTCAAGATTCTCACGCCAAAGCCATTCTCTTCAGTCCGCCCTCAAATTTTATTTACCAAATGAAACGCGTTCAATTGTCACTGTTTTATTTGTAAACACCTTATTTGTTTGAACGAGCATGGTACCAAAACTCAAAGCAGCCTTTTAAATGAAGGAGCTCTATCAAACAGCACAGAGACAGACACACATTCTTAGCACCCCAAGCATGTCCACAAAACCAGGCTTCAAATTCCTTGGCATCTATTCACAAAGCGCCTGTGAGCACCACCCAAGGATGTAACCTGCCGCGCCCTCTTTACTATCACACCTCATCGCTGACTTACACTTCCGAAACCCAGAGAATTCAACCGCTGGATAACAGAGAGCTACAGAAATTGGAAAAATGCCCCCACGCTCTTCTTCCCCCACGTCTTCTCTCTTCTGGGCCCGTCGGGAACAGCACAGCTTGTTCGTAGACCAGTTCCAGGCCAGACTAGAGAAACACTGTCTCCTAGTTCTTCCCAAAAGGTGCCTCAGGGCTGTCTCTTGGTGTCTGCCTTTGCTTCTCTCTCCCCGCTCTCCTGTCACTGGCCTCCTGGGAGAGTTATGTGGGCCAACTGCAGTGCAACGGAGACATCTAGAAATCCCTGCTTTGGAGAACTGATAGGAAATTATAACCAGAAAAATATTTTATGTGGGTTAATCTTTTCCAGAAGCCAGTAATTAGGAAACATGTCTATATCAAACACACTGAAGTTTTAAATATGCATCAAGTCTCGTGCCATACAGAAGTTTGGTTTATGCTGAGGTGAAACCTCTTGAAAGGGAAGTAGAGGAATGTTACAGCTGATGACAGAACTATCAGCAGAGAGAAGACAGGCCTTGGAGCCACAACCCGAGATCTAAATACCAAGAGACAGACAAGACAAAGACCTCTGCCCTCAAAGAGTTTACGGTCTAGCGGGGGAAATCGGGAGTGATCAATTCTAGGACAAAAACAAACAGTAAATCACAACTTCTGAAAGTCCTGTTTCCATACAGGGATGTAAACCACCTATTAAATGAATCCATGAATGCCAAGCATCTGGCCCGTTAATATTCCCCCAGGCATCTATCTGCCCAGCCATGTAAATACACAGACAGTCACAGACACACATTCTGGCCAGTCCCCCCAGCCCCCTGGCATGAAATGCAAGCAAAGGGAAAACAACACATTTGTATCACACAGTCAAGTTACAAATGACTGCATTTGGTAAAAAGGTAAGGCCAGTTAGTGTCCAGCTACTCAGCATAATACTGCCTTGCCCCTTTGAAGGCTTGCCACAAAGAGCCAGGCCATTTTGCCATACAAGTCAGGCTCAGAGCCACAACTTTATACCTGGATTCGGGAGACGCCCTACATACCTAACATTACCAATGAGGAGATCAACGACCCCCCACCCCCACCCCCACCCCGCAGGCACAGAGGTTAACCCGAGTGAGGTCGACACCATGGCAGAGCCACAGAAGGGCCCAGCTGCCCCAGTTCCCAGTCCTGTGTGCCCTTCCTTCAACGCCTGCCTCCTGTGGGCCAGCTTTAAGATCTTCTGCGAACCACAAGCGACTGCCGCGACTTCCATAATTCAATCTCATCACCAGAGGAAACACACTTTGAGTTCTTAATGGTCCTTAATCACTTCCGACCAGCTGCACCTGGAACAAATTGACCTTTACTGGTGACCAAAGAGCCCTCTTCACGAAGAAAGAAGTCCCCATCATGAGACAGCCAGCTGCCTCCGATTCTTATGGCTCCATTTTGGGGGTGGGTTCCCGCGAGCACGTCTTTCCATTGTCATTTTCAGGGCCTGTCTCAGGAAAAGGGCTCCGAACAATTCGTTTGTGAAAGGGGGATGGTGAGGTGCGGCAGAGGCTCGAGAGAGGTATAGATCTAAGATGTGTGTCCTTCCAAGCTATTTACAAGAGAATGAGCACAGTCCCAGGACAGCGAAAGGGGAGAGGAGTTGAGAGCAGCTGAGCCCAGGACAAGCATTTGACCACACCCACTGACCACGCCCTCCCAGCTGCCCGCAGAGCCGCGTCGAATCGAAACAGCAGTGGGAGCTGTGAGGATTCCGACGGCAGGAGTCGCCATGGCAACAGGATTCATCTCCGGCAAACTCCGCTCCAATTCACCGGATCCTGCCGGAATCTCCAGAAGCTACCGGTCCAATGAAAGGAACCAGCTCTAATGCGAGCCAGAGTCGCGGGGGCGGGGGTGTGGCACTCGCTCTTAATCGCTCCCAAAGGAGGAAAGGGGGTCAAGGGTCCACTGAAATATTGTGTGGGGAACGAGACATTGGGAATGCCCCCAATCCCAAACTGTGAGCTCCAGGAGAACAGAGCCCTTAGCGTGGTTTGATGAATGAGCGAGTAATGCAACGAATGAAGGTGCCAAAAACCGGGAGAGGAAATTCAGAGGACTTGGGGGTTCTGGGGCCTCACGCCTTTCTCCAGTCGAAAGGCCAAGCTGATGGCAAGCAGTTGGCTTTTCCGCACCAGCTGGGAAAACCCGATTATCCAGCTCCGCTGCTCCGCAGCGAACCTAATCATTAGATTATTAGACACACACACACACAACACCACCCCCTCCCTTTTTCATCTCCCGGGCCCTGGCTCCGGTGCAGGCGCTCTGGGCTCTGTGCCGAGGAAGCCAACAGTGCGGGGGAGCCGTCCATGCGCCCGGCCGAGAGGGGCCGAGAGGGGCCGGGAGGCGCGCGCTCTGCGGCGCCTCGAACCTAAGACGCAGGAGGCGCGGTCCCCGAGTTGCTGTTCGCCAACACCCTCCCTTCCCTCCGCAGCGTTGGGCTCCCCTCCTCTCGGTTAGAGACGTTTGGCTCCCAACTTTGCCTGAATTACAATCACCCCGCCCCCTTTCGAATGGGGCATCGGTACGGGTGCCAGGGATGGTCGGGTTCCGCTCGGACGCAGACGGGTACGGGAGTCCCTCCTTCCCTGTCGCCACCGTCGTGCCCGCGGGGTTCTCCCTCTCGAAGCCACCGAACCAGGAGCTTCCAGCCGCTCCAGGGTCTGCAGCCTCGAGCCAAGGCCACGACCCCAGAGCCCCGGCCCCAGGGTGCTCGCCCGACGGCGGCGAGTGGTACCCGGCCGGCTTTCCGGCGTCCCAGAACCTCGAAGAGGAGGGACCCCGTGCTCTGGGGCGCCTTCCTTGGGGCTCGCCTTGCTTTACGGAGCGTTGCAGCCATTTTCCCATCCTCAGCTTGGCAGCTGGGAGCTGTCTCCGTCCCGTTCCCACCCAGACCTAACCTGAAGGACGGGTTTAATATTTACCTACTGGCCGGGGAGCTCCAGGGCGGCAGCTGGAGGGCGCGCCCGGAGCCCAGCGCCTTAGCCGGGGAAAGCGCGCTCAGCCCCGCGCCACTGCCCGGTGCCACTTAATGAATGAGCGGGGCGGGTAAGGCGGCGTGTCCCCCTTACCTGAGCAGCCCGGGCATGCTGGAAAGGCAGCTCTGCGCTCTGGGTACAATGGGATCCGGTTAAACAGTTTCCTTCACAGCCGCTCGTAGGTTACCAACTCGCAGGTGACATCACCCTCTCTCAGCCTGATAGGGTACAAAGTGGCGCCCACTGCGCATGGACTCCCCAGCTAGGCCCGCAGATCCTGGGAGTTGTAGTCCACACCGGGCAAGTGGAGTCCAAAAGGTACGCCTACCGAGCTTCAAAGAACTACCCTTCCCATGCATCCCTAGGCGCCCCTGTCTCCACCCCCGTGGTTCCGCCCCCTACCGGGACCCGCCCCCTCCCCGCCCTCTGGCTTTGGTGCGTTAGCAGCAGTGGTTCGGACGCCCAAGCCACTGGGCTAACGCCGGCCAGAGAGGGGACACGCTCTGGTCGTGCCCTTTGACTTGACCCTTAATGTATCCCGCGCGGGCTCTGGGGAGTTCTGTGCGCAAGCACGCTGCCAGGGAGCTCTGGCCAACAGAAGGGAAGATTAAGCTTTCCACTGCCTTTCCTGGGCTGAGCAACTAGTTAATAGGGTGCTCTGGTTCTGGGTTAATGCGGTCTTGGAATTCCCCCACGACCCTGGGGACGAGCCCGCGCCGGCGCCGCAGGGAAGAATTCCCGCGTGCCCTACTTCGTTCCGCTCGCCCTTCTTTCGTCTCCTCTCTCCTAAAGTCCCCCCAGGGTGACCTAGTAGAAGCGGGGAGCAGTGTTGTTGGCTGAGCTGACGAAATAACGGAGGCTGTCATTAATAAAAACGCGGTGTAACAGATAGTCGCCGCAATCCCCATCCGGAAGCCGCCTGCTACTGCAGAGATAATACTATCACGCAGCCATGCTTTTGTTCATCGCTGCAAAAGACTTCCCGAGCCCGGGTGCTCTCAACTCCAAGGAAGATAATATCTTTGCTTAAAGTTTTAATAATAATAATGTGTTTGAGTGTGTTTCACAATATTCTCCCTTCTTTTATCCGTTTTCCTCTGAGTGATTTTTTAAAAGTATACTGACGCAAACATCATGTTGAGCTAGTTGGCCATGGTGTTAATAAACCTAAATGCTTACCAGTTGTTTGGTGCCCACCAGCCTGTGCCCTTTCACAGCAACCCTATGTACAAAGCCAGGGAACCAACACCACTCATAAATGTCAGGCTTGAGCCTAGTGTTGCATCCATTACTTCAGGGCATCGCATTAAGGCCTTCCTCTTTTTCATCGACCCTCTCCTTTCTCAAACACAGTGCCCTTTCCAGGGTCAAGTCCCTTCTGATAGCATGACCAACATATGTAAGACAAGTCTTGCTATATTGACTTCTAATAGGCATTCTGGCTGTATTTCTTCCAAGACAGGTGTCTTGGAAGTCCATGCTATATTCAACATTATTTGTCAACACCGTAATTCAAAGGTCTCAGTTCTTCTGTCTTCTTTATGCATTGTCCAGCTCTCTGTTACATATGAGGCTATTGAAAATCCCTCAAAGTGACATCTTTGCTTTTGAATATTTTAAAGAGGTTTTGCGCTGCAGGTTTGCCCAATCAATAGGTTTGATCTCCCTTCCATGGGCATGGGGATCCAAGTAAAATAAACTTTTTATAACTCCAATATTTTCTGGAGTTATCACTTTGAAATCTTAATTAAATCTGCAATGCTAACTTGAGTTCAAGTGAAACATTCATGGGTGTATCTGAGGATCTCAGGGGAGTGGGAAATGTCGTAGTTTGCTGTGAGAGGGTTTTATTGCTGAATTCTGCTTTTAACAAGCCTGTTTCTTATAGGTTGGGCACTTTTTTCCCCTCTACATTAAAGGAAGGTAATTTTAAAGATTGCTTTTCTGTTTTGAGACAGTCATCCATTTAAAATCATACATTTAAAAGAACCCAGACTCAAGAGTATGGGCAATGATATTCCAGCTAGAGGGTGGGCATAATTTGTTGTAATTCATTTCGAGGGAAAATATTTAGAAAAAAACAACCTAAGGTGATTGTAAGGCAGCAGTAAAGGGGTCAAACGACCCTTTCAAGGGGTTGCCTAAGACCATCCGAAGACATACTTCTGATGGTCTTAGGAACCCAGACACCGCTCCTCGATCCGTCTCCAGGCGGGTCCACCCACAGGCAGATACGCCCCGCATACGAGTACCTGGTGTGAAGACACTTACCCATACTACACCATGCTTCCAGACAAAATTTCATTTATTTGTAATTAGAAATAAATATTTCACAATATGTAATTACATATTGTTTTTGTGATTAAGCACTATGCTCTAATTATGTTCAATTTGTAACAATGAAAATGCATCCTGCATATCAGATATTTACATGACAATTCATAACAGTAGCAAATTACAGTTATGATGTAGCAACGGAAATAATTTTATGGTTGGGGGTCACCACAACATGAGGAACTGTATCAAAGGGTTGCAGCATTAGACTCTCCTCATTTTATAACTAGACCCAACTTTTAGATGGATACATAATCAGAGGCTGAAATTTACCAAGTCAATAAATTAGATATAGAGTCTCTTAAGTCAGAACGTATCAGCAGTTCAAAACCACCAGCACTCCTTGGGCGAATGATGGGGCTTTGAGTTGCAGTCTCAGAAATGGGGGCAGTTCGACCCTGTTTTATGGGGTCACTATGAGTCGGAATCAACTTGATGGCAGTGAACTGAGCTGGAGCTATCCCTCTAGACTAGAGAACAAGGTTCTCCTTAGATGTAATTAAGGCACATACTGAAGGTAACGTTTGTAGGGGAAATCACCTGCACCACGTTCTCTTGGGTCTTCAGCAATGAAGGAGGGGAAAGAATGGGATCTGCCGGAAGGAAGGAAGAAATCCATTCTCTATATTGATTAGTATTATAAATCATTATATAGTCATTTAATACACAATAAATTGGATGGATAGGTAGGTAGGTAGGTAGGTAGGTAGGTAGGTAGGTAGGTAGGTAGGTAGGTAGGTAGGTAGATAAGATAGATAGATGATAGATAGATAGATAACAAGGCATTGTGGAGGTGTTGTTTTGTAGAAGTAGTGCTGGGTTTGAATTGATCCCTACACATAGTATCATTGGTAACCAAGGAAACAAAGATGGCTCTTCAGCATCAGAAGTGTGACCCATGGATCTGAGGCCAGAAAAGCTATAGCAACTACTATGGTGCCAAAAAAGAGTTCACACACGTGCATTCACTTTCACATATACTCGCTGTGTGTGGTTGTATGTAATTCTTTCTAGGTGGCGAGTCTCATATAACATCAAAAACAGCCACTCTGTCCAGCTTGATTTGAAGTCCTCGTCAAAATAGCTCTTCTTTTCACACAGCTGCTGCTGTTCTGGAATAATCTTATAGAAAAGCCCCCTGCTTCATCCCATAGTCATCGTCTATTAATTAGGACCCGGTGGGACCATTAAGTAGAATAGATTTTATTGACTGACTACAGGTGGGGGAAGGGAAACTGCACCATGGATCTTTCTGCTGATGGTTCAAAAGCACCTCTCTCAGTTCTGGTGACCAGGTTTGACTCTAGAGCCTGCATTTGAGATAAGGGAGGAAATCACCTGAGAGAAAGAGTTTAAAATTTGTATGCTTATGTGTGTTTTTCAAACATACCTCAGTGTTTGGTAACAATTGAGGTTGTGTGCTGAGCCCAGGTTTGGGTTTGTGCCATTTCACCACTTTTGAACAATGTGGCTTTGATTATTCAGAGTTGCTCATTCTTTCTGAGCCTCAGTTTCCTTATTTGTAAAATGAGACTAAGCATAATACTTCGCAAGGTGTTTGAGGATTAAATCAGAAGAGATATTCAAAGACACTTCAAAATGGCAAGAACTCTACAAAGGCTAGTTCTTTATATCATTTGCAACTTTCTCCTGAAGACAATCACAGAACTGTCAGGCCCACTAATGGAACGAGTTAATAAAAACTGATTTGAAGGTTAAAATCCTTTGTCTTAGTAAGAAGCCCTTGGGAATTATATACCATACACATATAACCTCACTCTGAAGTGTAAGTAATGACAAATCCAGAGTTGAACCATGACTGTCCTTGGTTGTTTCACCCATAGCTTGTCCTTCCTTGGTTTCAAGCTTCCCAGCATGGGCAGGCACAACTGGAAGACTGGTGGTAGGAAGATGGGAAATGTCAAGATATTCATCCACCCCTCTGGCAGTGGCCGCCACAGTCCCTCCATTAGATTGGCATAGTGGTGGTTCTAGCTTTGGCCAAGTCATATGGCCTCTCTTACCACCACCTATTCCCTTTGTCCCACCTGCCTGAGTGGAGGTAGTGTCCTGCTATTGCGAATTTCTGGGTTGCATGTTTGGCTCCTCAATGGTTGTCTCAGCTTCCATAGCACCTATTCCTTGACTATACCATCTCTGTTTTAGCTACTTAGTATGGCTCCTGGTTCCCTGGCGGAACACACTTACAGATAAACTCATGTGAGGTTGGCTAAAGTTATTTTAGGGACAGGCAACAAGAACTTTCTGTGGCCAGTTTATGCAAATCCAAGAGATCGAGGGGTTGATTCCAAGGATTTGGGGTATCCTCCATAATCAGAGAAGGAGTGAAATGCCCAAGGCTCAGGAAGAAATAGGGCAGGTCTGGGGACCTAAACAGTAGTGGTTGACAGAGTGGTTTGAGAGGTCTGCTCTACTGTCCTTTCATCTGTTTCTTTTTTCCAAATTTCAAACTCCTGAGAGAAGCAGACTGCCCTATATCTGGTGACTCCCCCTGACTTAACTAACTATAGCAGTGGCTTACAGCATCCCATATCACCTGAGAACCTGTTAGGCAATCCAGCAGCAGGCACCCCAGTCTGTGTTTCAACAATCCTCCAGGTGATTCCAACACACAAGGGAAGTTTTGAACCAGTGATCTATAGCAAAGAGATAGCATGTTGTTGCAGCTAAGGGCACTCAGGCCCTTTCCTGTGTATCTGGGAGCCTTCCCAGAGAGAAAGATGTTTTCTGAATCTGGCAGCCACCCCAAAAGGTGTCAGATAAAAGCTGCTAAATAAGTCAGGGTCTTACAAGTAAAATTCGATTCTTCCCGAGGGAGAAGACTTTGTAGCATTCTGAGTCAGCGCATCAATTTAGTCACTGCAAAGGTATTTGGAAAAGATTTGTTTTGCTGTGTTTAATTGAGAACTCAGAAAACACTGAAAAACCGCGATCAAGGCAGGACGAGGGTGATGGAATCTTACAGAATTGTAAGCACAGTAACACGAGCAAGGTCAGGCTCCCGTGAAAGGCATAGTGAAAATAGCTCCAGCATTCAAACTCTCTCCAGACCAGCCACCTCTGAACAGCTTCTAGGAATTCAGAAACAGAAACTCTCTCCCTTGATGTATCCTTGTATCTTTCTGCATCAGCTTGTTCATAATGGGCTTTCTCTTAGCCCATATCGGGGACCTGCAGTGTTCGTATCTGTAGTCACTAGCCTCCATGTGGCTGTGTAAGTTTCAATTAATTAAACAAAATTAAATAATCAGCTCCCCACTTGCACTGGGTACATCTCAAGTGCCTCATGGCTACAAGAGGCTATTGCTGCTGCTGTCCGGTGCCTTGGGGTTCATGGCAGAGTAGGAGGTTCTTGGCTGTGATCCTCACGGGAGAAGGTCCTCAGGTCTCTCTCCCACTAAGCTGCTTCAGGAAGGGGGTGGGGGTTGTGAGCTTATAACTCTGAGTTAGCAGCAAGGGATTAATGGGTGTGCTACCAGGGCTCCCTCACAAGATGCTGGTGGCTACCACATGGACACAGATAGGGAACATTTGCCTCATTTCATACAGTTCTGCTGGACAGTGCTACTCTAGATCTTCTTTGACCTCATGGATATTTAGCTCCTATTCATGCTGAAACCCATCGTATGTTCTGCATCTTACTCACGTCGAATTCCAGAGAGAATCTGATTGTTCTAGTTCATCATTTCAAGTCAGATCATACCTTAAAAGGAATGAAGCGGCAGATAGCTCAACAGAAAAAATGGGTAAAAGATGAATAGGTCCTACACAAACAGAGAGAGAAAGTATATTCAATTGGCCAAAAATAATGTACGAAAAGTTTCAAACTCATTAGTCATCAGGAAAATACAAATACTTATCATAAGGGGAATTTAAATCCTACACTCCTCATGAAAGTTCACATTGAAAAACTTTTAACAGCACCCACTAAAAGCGAACATATACATAGTTTATGGTCCGGCAATTATACTTTTAGGAATATACACAGCAGAAGTAGGTCCACGTATTCAACAAAAGTCAAAAATATGAACATTCAAAGCAATGCTAGGGTTGCCATGCATGACTGGGATGTACTTACACGGTCAGGAGCTGTGGTGGCAGAGTGAGTTACACACTGAGCTACTAACCTCGAGGTCAGCAGTTTGAAACCACCAACCACCCCGTCAGATAAAGACGAGGCTTTCTACCCCTGTAAACAATCACAGACTCCGAATCGCACAGGGGAAATTTCATTCTGCCCTACAGGGTTGCCATAAATCGGACCGGCCTCGAAGCCAGTGAGTAAGTACTTGAAGAGTCATGCACTCTATAATGTGTGATTGGGTAATGTCCCCCGGGTTTTAACTGAGTTGAGAAATCCTGACTAGCGAGTGGACACAGTGAACACAATAGCTTCCTGATGCAACGTGTGTATCTCATGTCTCATATACAAAGCTGCCACTCACATAATGGCACAGTGCATATACAATCTGTACTACATAAATCTTGATGGTCATAATAAAGCCATAACCTGTTATTGGCTTATGGATGTATTGTATAGCTAAAAAGTTCAGTGTTGAAAAGCATGGATATTATTTTGAGGACTAAGGTGCACCTGATCCAAGCCCTAGTATTTTCAGTCACCTCATATGCACATGAAAGTTGGACCCCCGATGTAACAACGATGAGAAATACAACTTTCCTCTAGTTCCTAAATGTTTCCTCCCCGCTCCCACTACCATGACTCAAATTCGACCTTGCAAGTCTGGCTAGACCAGAGGATGTACACTGGTACAGATAGGAACTGAAAATACAGGGAATCCAGGGCGGATGAGCCCTACAGGACCAGTGGTGTGAGTGGCGAAACAGGGAGGGTAAAGGGAGAGTGGGTAGGAAAGAGGGAACCGATTACAAGGAACTATATGTGACCTCCTCCCTGGGGGACAGACAACTGAAAAGTGGGTGAATGGAGACATCGGACAGGGCAAGATATGACAAAATACCAATTTATAAACTATCAAGGGCTCATGAGGGAGGGGTGAGCAGGGAGGGAGGGGAAAAATGAGGACCTAATGCCGGGGGTTTAAGTGGAGAGAAAATGTTTTGAGAATGATGTACAAATGCGCTTTACACAATTGGTGTGTGTATGGATTGTGATAAGAGTTGTATGAGCCCCTAATAAAATGATTTTTTAAAAATAAAAAAAAACAAACGGAAATCACAGACTCAAAAAAAAAAAGAAAGAAAGAAAGTTGGACCTCAAGTAAGGGACACAGAAGAAGAATCATGCATTTGGATCATGATGCCAAGTAAGACTACGGAAAGTGCCATGACTCCTGGAAGAACAAACGCGTCTGCTTTGGAGGAATAGCAGCCAGGGGGGTCTTAGAGGCAAGGATGCGGAGACTCTGTCTCATGTATCTCGGACATGCTACCAGGAGAGACCAGTTCCTGGAAAAGGCCATCATGCTTGGTAAAGCAACGGGGCAACAAAGAAGAGGAAGGTGCTTTTCCCCAGATCATTTTACTGGGGCTCGTACAGCTCTTATCACAATCCATCCATCCATCCATTGTGTGTCAAGCACATTTGTACGTTTGTTGCCCTCATCATTCTCCAAACATTTGCTTTCTACTTGAGCCCTTGGTCTCAGCTCCTCATTTTTCCCCTCCTTCCCCACTCCCCCTCCCTCATGAACCCTTGATAATTTATAAATTATTATTATTTTGTCATGTCGTACACTGTCTGATGTCTCCCTTCACCCACTTTTCTGTCGTCCATCTCCCAGGGAGGAGGTTATATATAGATCCTTGTAATCGGTTCCCCCTTTCTACCCCACCTTCCCTCCTCCACCCTCCCGGGATTGCCACTCTCACCACTGGTCCTGAAGCGATCTTCTGTCCTGGATTTCCTGAGTTTCCAGTTCCTACCTGTACCAGTGTACCTCCTCTGGTCTAGCTGGATTTGTAAGGTAGAATTGGGATCATGATAGTGGGGGGAGGAGGAAGCATTTAAGAACTAGAGGAAAATTATATGTTTCATCATTGCTACCCTGTACCCTGACTGGCTTGTCTCCTCCCCGTGATCCTTCTGTAAGGGCATGTCCAGTTGCCTACAGATGGACTTTGGGTCCACACTCCACACTCCCCACCATTCACAATGATATGATTTTTTGTTCTTTGATGCCTGATACCTGATCCCTGCTTCACTAAGCTCCTGAGCCACTGACTATTTTTTTTAAAACATTTTATTAGGGGCTCATACAACTGTTATCCCAATCCATACACACATCAATTATGTAAAGCGCATTTGTACATCGTTTCTCAAAACATTTTCTCTCCACTTAAACCCCCGACATTAAGTCCTCATTTTTTCCCTCCCTCCCTGCTCCCCCCTCCCGCATGAGCCCTTGATAGTTTATAAATGGGTATTTTGTCATATCATACCCTGTCCGACGTCTCCCTTCACCCACTTTTTGGTTGTCTGTCCCCCAGGGAGGAGGTCACACACAGTTCCATGTAATCATTTCCCTCTTCCCTACCCATTCTCCCTTTACCCTCCCTGTTTTGCCACTCACACCACTGGTCCTATAGGGCTCATCCGTCCTGGATTCCCTGTATTTTCAGTTCCTATCTGTACCAGTGTACCTCCTCTGGTCTAGCCAGACTTGCAAGATCGAATTTGAGTCATGGTAGTGGGAGCGGGGAGGAAACATTTAGGAACTAGAGGAAAGTTGTATTTCTCGTCATTGTTACATCACACCCTGACTGGCTCATCTCTTCCCAGAGACCCCTCTACAAGGGGATCTCCAGGAGCCACTGACTATTAGTGACCCACCCTGCTACTTGCTGCCTGTGGGCAGACTCTGCTTGCCTTCCCTCCGGGAGGACTCTGCTGTCTGCTTCCTTGACCTTGGACCTTCTAGCCCAGGTGAGTTGAAGGACTTTCAGTATATTAACTATTCTACAGAAGTGAGTTGAACTGAACCCTCTGTACTGCTGTGTGCACTAATTAGCTATGATATTCCTTCTCATTGTATAAGCCTATCCATATATATATAATCATAAGTGTCCTGGTTTTGTTTCTCTAGAGAACCCTGCCTAACACAACCAGATAGCTTGGCACAGTGGCTGCAACAATGGGCTCAGCCATAAGAACAATTGTGAGGATGGTGCAGGACTAGGCAGTGTCATGTGCTGTCGTCCGTAGGGTGGCTATGAGTCGGAACCAATTCGACGGCACTGAACAAGAACAATAGCATCTAAAAATGCTTACTGTGCATCGCCTTGTAGACAGCAGCATCGAACCTCATGGATCTCAAGTCTCTTGAGTGTGGTAGTTTTATCTGTTTAATTTTCCTTTGAAAATATTTCCCTGAAGTGGACCATGGCTCCCAAATGACCAATGCTACAGTCTGGTTTGCAGAAGGCTGTAGATGCCACATCTATGTGCAGAGTCTGCTCTTGGATTAACGTTCCACCGAACTCCTTGGGATTATTGACCAGAGATGGGAACTGTCTTGCCCTCAGACAGAGTGCATTGCAAAGTAGATTCCTGCAGATACAGTTAGGCTAAATTCAACATATCATCATTTGTTTTCCTTTTGACCCATTCCTAATTTGTTCCAGTTTCTATTATCTTAAGCGTTCTCTTGGACTGATATTTTCCTGTGTCCTATGTTGTTGTTGTTATTGGGGCTTTGGGGATGATTTTCTTTATATGAAATCTAGGATAGGTAATGCTAGTAACTAGTTAATAATTCCTTAGGGCCATGGTAGGGGAGGTTGGAGGGAAATGAGTTAATAACAGTGGGTACATGAATGAGGAAAATGTTTGAAAATTGATTGTACAAGTCTTTCAATATATTTAAACCATTGAATTGTATGGTATGCAAATCATACGCCAAGACTGTTAAAAAAATTTTTTTACCTGCAGACATCCCCCCTCAAAAAAAAAAAGTGCTAGTGATAGTGACAGCAAAACACAAAGAATATAATATAAAAGTGAAATAAAAGGTTATTAAATAATATGAAGATGGAAAATTACTGAATGCTGGTTTTGCTCCTAATTTAGCTCTAACACACTCAGCAATCAATAGGATCCTCAAAAGCAAAGGAGAAAAAAATCTTTAAGTGGATAAAGGCTGGCCTCTGCTGAAAGCTGCAAGGCTGATGAAACGTGAAAGCAACCTGGTTCAGACAGGGAGACATGGCTAATGATGAGAACCGACAGCCAAATACAAAAGCAAATCCTCTCCGGATGTTGAAGGTCCCTGCTGAGGGAAGAAGTTTGGTTGAGAGCTTACAGACAATCCAGGACCAGACCGCCCCGTGATGTCCGCACAACAGCAGGATGATGGAGCATCCTATGTCACAGGACCCTACGTGGATGCTAAAATGTTACACATTGCTTGTCTACAATTCATCTTTAACCAGGCATCCTCTATTTTCATTTTATAAATCTGGCAACCTTATGATTGCCCCAAACTAGAAGTAATCAAGTTGTTTGTCAAAAGTAACCCAAGCCCAAACCCTCTATAATTTACTCAATTCCAACTCAGAGCAACGTTCTCTATGGTTTGTGAGACTGGACATCTTTATGAGAGCAGAGAGCCTCATCTTACTCCTGCAGGGCTGGCCAGCCTGCACCACCCTTTGCAGTCAGAAGTCGATTCCTTGCCCCACAGTGCCACCTAAGCACCTTCTATTACGAGTAGGATGAATAAATGATCTCAAACTCACTGTTGCCAAGTTGATTCTGATCATAGTGACCCTATAGGACTGAGTTAGACCTCCTCCATAGCGTTTCCAATATTGTTAATCTTTATGGGAGCAGAGAGCCTCATCTTTATTCTGTGGAGTGGCTGGTGGGTTTGAACCACTGACCTTGTAGTTAGCAGCACAATGTTGGACCCACTGAGCCACTAGGCCTCCTTAGAATTAATAAATGGATCATGGAATGGTCATCTTAATTAATTCTCTACAACAGGAGTCAGCAAATGTTGAGACATAAGAGCCAATCCTGTCCCTCACAATAAATTAAAAATTATTCAAGAGCCATACACATATTTTTTACAAACAAATGAGATCACCATTGTCTGAATAATATTCTTTAAATGAAACTATGCTAGTTTTATTTTCATTTTCAATTTTACTTCAGAGACACATGTATGTACCAAAAGGGTCGCATATGGCTCCAGTTTGCTGGTCCCTGCTCTCTAACAGAGATCAGCCAACTTCTCCTGAAAAGGGCCAGGTAGGAAATCTTTCAGACTTTGTGGGCCGTATGCTCTGTGTTGTGACTACTGAACACTGCCAGTGTAGCATGAAAGCATTTATAGAAATGAAAGAGAGTGGCTGTGATCCAATAAAGCTTTATTTAAAAAGAGAGTCGGCTAGCCTACAAGTCATAGTTTACCAACCCTTGCTATTTTCAGGAATGAGAATGAATGAGTTATGTCTATACCCAAAACATTGATGAATCTCAGAAAGAAAGAAAAAACATGGTGTGGAAGCAGATAGAATGCATGGTTATATTTATACAAAGTTCATTAACAGATAAAACAAAGTATGGTCTTAAGAGGCAGGCTAGGTGTGTGATCACAAGGTGCTAAAAAGATCAGTTATCAGGCATTGCAGAACAAAAAGTCATATCATTGTGTACTCACCTTCCCTAAACGATCGCTGAAGACAAATGGGTGCTTAAGCAAATGTGGTGAAAAAAGCTGATGGTGCCCAGCTATCAAAAGCGTCTGGGGTCTTGAAGGCTTGAAGGTAAACAAGCGGCCATCTA